>NW_026114530.1:2423928-3635892 GCF_025231255.1 Drosophila biarmipes
TAAAAACCATTCAAATGAAATATTCTAATTACTGAATGTAAATAAGAAAATATTTGAAAGAAATATTGACATATACAACTTTTATATACTAATTTAAATATTGTGTACTATTTTAACACATTTGATCAAAATTACAAAATCGTTAAATTTACTGTGAAATTATTAAAAAAATAATCAACTATATAACATGTTTTGTTTTACGATTTTCATGTTAGGATCTAAACCGCTGGGCAAAATAGTTGAAACGTTGTAGTGTACGAACTTTCTAAAACGTAACGTTAAGCCAAGGAATCGTTGTATAAGCTTTCGATCAGACGGTTCAGGAAAGTTTGTTACAGCTTGGTTTTTTTCATTGCTGAGTGTGATCGAACCATTTTCTATAACGTAACACTTGACCTAATTGATTCTCAGTCCATTTTGCCCCGTAACCTTAGGCACTCTGTTAAGCTTTTCCAAGCCTTTGACGACGTCCTTGCTGGGAATAATTATGTCGTCCATAAAGACAACTGCGTCACAGGTGTTAGTAAGTTCTCTGAGTACTGCCATAATGAACAGTCTGAACACTGCTGGTAAGTTCGAAATGCCGAAGGGCACATACTCGTATTGTCCTTTCTGTGTGACGAATGAAGTATACTTTTGGGAGCTAGCTTCTACCGGAACATTGTAACGAACTGATTTGATTACTTTCTGCTCGCTACGATATTTGTGCGGCTAGCAGTAGATTGTGTGTGTTTGTCCCACCAAATTTATATAAACGTGACCGACCGGGAGTTCCGTGAGAAAGCACAGAATTCATGGGTTCGTAGGGGGTTTATTGGGGGTATAACTGCAATCGACTTTACAATTTGGTTGTCTCCGACGGTACGGGTTGTCTCGATGTTCTCTCACCTCGTTGACACGGTGTTCTAGTTTTGTAGCTCCCTGAAGATCCTTGTCTGCTTCTTGTTTCTGACGCTTTGGCTTGGTGACTGATTGGCAACGATTCAAACTCGCTATGGGGTCAGCCGTGCGGGCTTAGGGAAGCGTCACCGTTCTCAGACTATGGTGAACAGACTGACGAGTTCTCCAGGATAACTCCTCTCGACACATGACCGCCTGTCCATTGCTCTCTCCCGAAGGGTCCCACTGGGGTTTTCGCTCAGATCGTGCGGACAGTCAAGGCTAAACGCCAGGAAGCTGCCTCGCTCTTCAATTCGCTTCTGCGCCTTGTGTAAACGAACGTTCTACCCTAGCCTCACTCTTTCGCTTACTGTCAGTGCCATTGCTACTGGTTCGATTTTCTTGCGTGGCTGTTGCGGTGTGGTGTTCTGCTTGCCGATGGCGGTGTCCTGCGAACTGCTCCTGACCAGCTATTTCTCGCCAAATCTGATGTACAACTCCTGCGATCCGCTTGCTACCAAAACTGTTCCAAGCCTTGCTCGATCCTGCTTCTATTTAGTTCACGTTCTCCACAAAGTCTTTAGGTTGCTCCCAGAGGCCTACTCGCCGTTCAATCGCCTTCTACGTTGCCCACATCAATCTGTGCGTTGGCCTCTCTTTCACCTTCCCTTCGAAGTAGGGAAGAATTTCGAAATTTTGTTTGAATTTACAAGTCTTTTTCTTTGGTTTCACACCCGCTGTTTTTTGATTGCAAATTTTATGTCTCACTCATTTGCGAACCAAAATTAAATGTTTTTATTCGGTTATTGTCACTTCCACCAAATAGCTCAACGTTTTAACTACTTTTAAGCACACAACCTAGTTTACTGACTATAGTTCCCAATTGATCCAATTATTTCCGGACGATTCCCCAAAATTGTGGCCCCTGGATTCCGTTTGATGAATGAATCCGGAGTAGACTTTATATTATTTCAATTTTTATTGTATTATAAATATTTGACAAACTTTCGGTTGTGGCTTAAGTTATATTTTCACAAAATTATGGCAATTATTTTCTGTAGCGAAACCGGCTGGCTCTCGTTTCTTTTCGTTGTGCTCTCGACCCTGAGGGACTAAGCAAGGGACAAGTGGTTATTGTCTCGAAAGGCGTTGCCCTGGCCTATTCACCCTAGTCTGAGAACGGTGAAGCTTCCATAAGCCCGCAAGGCGCGACAAGCGACATCGAGGATACGTTTCGGCAATCGAACGGATACGAGTGGCAAACCTAAGCATTGAAAACTCGTAAAGGGAGGCCCACCAGCGACAGTTAAGCCCGGAAATAAATACAGCAGTACTGACCAGCCATTCAAAGTCGTTGAACAAATCCGCGAGGGCTCGCTTAGGTTTAATAAGGCGGAAACGAGTTGAGAATGGTCCGCCAACACATATGGCATTGATTTAGGCATGATCCCCTGAGCGACGCCGGAATTGCCTAAAGGTAGGGCTTTGAAGTGATTCATTGCCAACAACAAGCAATGGAGAACCAGGGCGGTGTTTTTTTGACGAGTTATTGATTTTCATTTTTTTAATGTTGGTAATATAAAAATCAATATAAAATATCATATCATACTACATACATAAACCTAATTTTTAATTTTGATATGTAATTTCAGAATAAATTTAAGGATGCTGACGTTATATGGACCATCTTTACAACCTATGACTGCGATAAAAAAATGTGGACCTTCTAATTTATTTTGGTATACAAGATTCGAGGCTAACGACAGAAACTTTTAGTTATATTTAAGATCTTTAACGTCGCAGATAAAGAATACTTAAAACAAATTAGTTCCTATAAATTGTCACCTGAAAATGTAATGCCTGTAATAATATTGTAATTAAAAAGAATATATATAATTTCTAAGACTTACGTTAAGTAAATAATGATAATAATAATAATAATAATAATAATAATAATAATAATAATAATAATAATAATAATAATAATAATAATAATAATAATAATAATAATAATAATAATAATAATAATAATAAGAATAATAATAATAATAATAATAATAATAATAATAATAATAATAATAAATCACGCTTTTTATATTAATCTTCATCCCAGTCTGTATAACAAGTATTTAATCCAAATAAAAATATGTTGAGTTATATGTGTTAATGCGGGTTACAATAATTTTAACAATAAAAACCATTCAAATGAAATATTCCATTTACTGAATAAAAATAAGAAAAAATTGGGTGGCTAAAACCGAACGATTTATAAATTTAATATTATATTTTATACATATTGACTTATCTTAAATTCCAGATAATGAATTCAATAATGTACTTATTATCAACCAAATCCAAAATTATGGATTACACACACCATGATTTAAAGAAAGAAAGGATACCAAAGAAGTCCTCATTTATTAATCATACGCCGATTTATTTCATATAACTAATTTAAATTTTAATTTAATTAAATTTTTAAAGAATTTATAAACAGCCATAACGTTCAGAATTCACAATGGGAAATATCAAACGATTTAAAAATGATTAAAATACTTATTTCTCAAATGATAGATAGACACAATCTGGAAATGCATTTCAGGAACACCAGATCATGATGATTTCATAACAGTTGAAAATAAAATTGATGATTTGATAAAAAACAATACCGATCAATTCGTTATTAATTACAAAATATTTAAAGAAATAAAAACTCTATCTGACAACTTTAAAACCGCCGTTAAAGATCAAGAAATTCCACTCAAAAATTCTAAACAATGATGACATACAGAAAATTTAAAAACATGAAAAAAACCAGTTCAATAGATCAGTAATAAAATCTATTGGATATATCAGAATTTAAATCGCATTGCACCAAGATCTCATTATTATATATATAAAATACCCTATAATTATTGATCGTTGTGAAGTTTACAACTCAAGATCCATTTCGCACAATGTGCAAAATTGAAAATGAATATGAAAATTGTTAATTAATAATCATGTCGCAAAATGTAGCCATTTTTATAAACGGAGATAATACAGTTAATGACAGTCATTTAGATGGGTCATATTTAATAACCTTTAATGGCACCACAAAAATTAATAATAAATACTACACTTATATAGACAATAAGATATTGGACTACATCACTGCACGAAAATATACTGATTTCTGAATCTCCGAATATATTATATCCAATGATTCGGAACGTATATCCAATGATATATTAACGTATTAAATCCTTTTATTCAAATTAAACAAACTCAAATACCAATTACACTAATATTGATCATAATCGCATTTTTATATTTCATCACCATGCTTTTAATTAAATACATAAACTTCTTCTTCACGGCAATTCACTTTGAAATACAACCTGAAACTAATATCCCCGACAATGAAAATACTGAAAATATCATTGACGAAAATCAGCTGCACTCATTATACCCATCAGTTATAATGAATCGGATTCCGTAAACATCCAAGCCGATATTGTAAACACCAGAGCCACAAAAAGGGAGCCACAAGTACACTAACCTAAACATCGATTTTCGGCAGAATTTCAATTCTGCAAAATTGCAATTTCAAATTTAATTGACCATTTTCATCATCCTATTTTTCACTCTCTTGGATGATTCTCTTAATCAGATTTTTGTGATAAATCTCTTAAGCCGAGGTTTGATTATGGATTATTGAACTAAATTCAGGCAATCCGTTTTTGAATCCAAATTGATAGGTCGACAACTTGAATATCGCGAGCAGTGAAAATTAAGTTTGGTACTAATAAAAATTGTGTAAATTAGTGAATAAGAATTATCAATAAACAAGAAAGGAAGTTCACTTCGGCAAGCCGAAGTTTTTATAGCAGTTGTAAAAAATAATCAATAATTTTATTAAATGAAATTTGAGATTCTTAAAAATTTAAAAATTTATATTCCCAATATTATTAGATAATATGTCAAAAAGCCCCAAAGCTATAATTTGTTTCACATTATTTCCTATGACAGCTACATGATATAGCCATCCGATTTTGATAAAATTGTATTCGAAATTCAAAATCCAATAAAAAATGTTATTTCCAAACACCGAAGATATAATTTTTCAATATTATTTTACAACTAATTTTCCGATTGTTCCTATGGGAGCTATATGATATAGTTGTCCGATTTTGATAAAATATAATTCGAAATTCAGAACGAATTTTAAAATGTTATATCCAAGCTTAAAAAGGTATATGTTGAAAAACACGAAAGATATAATTTTTTTTTAATTTTTTCCTCGATAGTTCCTATAGGAGCTATAAGATATAGTTGTCCGATCCGGCTGGTTCTGACTTTTATACTACCTGCAATAGAAATAAGACTTTTGAGAAAGTTTCAGACCGATAGCTTTAAAACTGAGAGACTAGTTTGCGTAGAAACGGACGGACAGACGGACGGACAGACGGACTGGCTAGATCGACTCGTTTAGTGACGCTGATCAAGAACATATATACTTTACGGGGTCGGAAACGTCTCCCTCACTGCGTTGCAAACTTCTGACTGAAATTATTATACCCTCTGCAAGGGTATAAAAAAAAATTTTTTTTTTAATTCACTAAGCAAAAATTTAATTGGCGCCCAAGGTGGGGCGGTGCTATTTAAAAAAATTCCTGAAATAAGTTTCAAAACAAAACAGTGTTCGAAAACAAAAAAGGGTATTCGAGCTGCTCAAAAACCTAACCGATGACATAATAAAAAGTGTTTACATCATGAAAATATCTAAAGGAGGAGAACAATAAATGCAATAATCCCCCTTTTTTTACAACAATCCATTAATTAGTGACCCTAACGAACAACTCTATTACTCTCAAAAACAAATATTAAAAAAAATAAAGATAACAAACAGGTATTTAAAAATAAAACGGATAAATAAAACATTTTAATTAAAAATCAAATACAAATTCAACAAAAGAAGGAAGAGCTGAGGGCCACCCTCGCTACATGGAAATAAATTGAAGGAAGAGCTGAGGGCCATTCCTCGCTTTAAGAAGACCCCAAACAGGATCATCAGATCCTGGAAACTAAGAATCCAAGGAAACTAAGAAGAACAATAAGTGAGCTGTTTAATTATACTTTTATATTCAAGTTTTAGTTCAAAAAAATTTTAAGTAAAAACAAACAAGGTGGAAGAGTTAATCAACGACTTTGAAAAGACTCTAACCATGGCTCCCTTACCTGCAGTGGCTTCTAGCAGCCAGATGGTTAGTGTAAGCGATTTGATAGCACATATAGTTAATAATGAATTGAGTCTTTTAAGGAATGAAATCGCGAGATTAAAGACGCAATTAAATCCCAATATAAAGAAGGTTGAGGAATTCAAGGTGGAAGCTGTTGATCCAAACGTAAGGTGCGATACTTCTTATGAAATCATTAAGTCGGTTCGAGAATATAATGGTGAAGAAGATAGTTATGTAAGCTGGAGAGAATCGGCGGAAATAGCAATGGGACAATACAAAAGGGGGAGTAATGTTTTAACTCATAATGGAACCGTATTGAATTTTGACGCTAAAAGGCAAGAATAGATTTTGTTTCTAGTGACATAGGACTTTAGTGTATTAAGTCAGGGGAAATTATCGATTATGGAATTTTATAATTTGGTAAATAAAAAATTAGCTCTCTTGATTAACAAAACCATGAAGACACACGGGAGGAATAAACCAATTACATCTGAACTTAATGAAAAACATAAAAAGACATCACTACGAGTGTTCATTACTGGCCTTAACGGCCATATTTCAGATGTAATATTTTCAATGAATCCACCCAAATTACCGAACGCAATGGTAATAGTACAAGAACTTGATAGCAACAATTTAAGGGCCCAATTCCTGAAGTATTTTATATCATCACAACGCAAGACTAATGAGTCAATCTTATGTGGGCAACAAAACTCAAATAACAAACCCAGACAATATAACAATAATAATAATAATCAAAGATATACTAATAACTTAAGGTTTAAGAAAATAATCAAAACAGAAATAATTATAAGAATTTTAATCAAAATAGAAACAATACCTGGAATCAGGGAAGATTTAATAATGACCAACAAAATCAGTGGAACCCTTTTAGACCACAACATAGTCAGCCAGAGCCAATGGATGTTGATAAATCAATTCAGATGCCAAATAGACACTATAATAGATCAAAATGAACTAACAATATCTAAAAGAGTATCCACAGTGAATGGATATTCAATAATTAAGTTTTATCATATGATAACTATTTTCGATACGCGGTATACTTGGGCTAGACTCAGATTTACTTGTTGGCTACAAGCTATTGAAAAAAATCGGAGCTGTAATTGATACAGCAAAAGGGGTAAAAAAGTAAAATTAGATAACGATAACGGTAATATTTAAATCAACATTCTTTGACCAAAGAAGACACCATTCTTCCGTTTAAAGAATTCATAATAAAAAATACTTTGATCAAAAGTCTCAAATCAGATCCGAATCTGAAGAGGGAAATCAAAGTGAATTTAGTTTGGGAAACATAAATCCTGAACACGCCGTCGTAGAATTCTTCGACAAAATTAAAAGTTTGGGATACAAAAATAATAAATGCGCCGTCGTAGAAGTATCCGAAAACCAAAAATATATATATACAGAATTCATCCTCATATCAAAGAAAAGATTTGGAGGACAAAATAATAAAGAGCATTCCAAAATTATGCAGATTCCTTTTAGGACTGACATACGCGGTGAAATAAATACCGAAAATGAAAGGGCTGTTTATAGTAAGCAATACCCTTATCCTCTATTAGCCTCAGATTTTGTAAATTCTGAAATCAACAGAATGGTTAAAGACAAAAATTATAAGGCCAGGCAGTAGCCCTTATAATTCCCCAGTATTAGTCCTACCAAAAAAGGGTTTTAACATAGATGAAACTCCCAAACTTAGACTAGTAATAGATTATAAGAAACTTAACGAAAACACCATACCGGATAGATATCCAATGCAGGATCTTTCCGTAATTTTGTCAAACCTCGGGAAGGCTAAATACTTTTCCACAATTGATTTGGAATCAGGATTTCACCAAATTCTCATGAATGAAACAGATATTCAAAAAACCCCATTCTCAATAAATAATGGAAAATACGAATTCCTGAGAATGCCATTTGGGTTAACAAACGCCCCTAGAATATTCCAAAGAGCGATGGATGATATTATGATAGAACAAGTTGGAAAAACGTGTCATATCTAGATGGATGACATTATTATTTTCTCAAAAACAATTGAACAGCATTATAGAGATTTAATTGTTATAATTAAAATTTTGCTGGACGCAAACATAAAAATTTCGATTGAAAAATCAAAGTTCTTCTTGTTTCACACAATGTGATCAAAACCGATCCCGAAAAAATTTCCACAATCGTAAAATATCCAATCCCTAAAAATATTCGAGAGCTTAGAAGCTTCCTAGGCCTTAAAGGATACTACAGAAAATTTGTTCAAAATTATTAAATATTTAGAAGGCGAAAATGGCAAAGTATCAAAAAAGGCATCGCGTAAAACTTCAATACAGTTGGATAAGCCAGCTTTAAGAGCTTTCAACGAGCTTAAAAATAATTATAAATAATAATCGCACAAGTAGAGTAAGTTCAACCCGAATATAATAACAAATTTACTTTAATCACCACAGATCATCAACCCCTTTCATTTTTAATTGCTCTAAAGAACGCTAATATCGAATTGAAAAGATATTATTCTTTTATTGAAAGTTATTCTCCAAAAATTATTTATAAGCCAGGAGCAACAAATGTTGTTGCGGATGCATTATCTAGGATACAAATTAATAACTTAACAGATAGTATCGAGTCGGTCTCAGATCAAAACACTCAGCATTCAGCAGAGAGTAGTTTTGAGAATGTAATACAAGAAATCCGAAAACCCTTAAACCAGCTTAGGAAACAATTGCTAATAGCAACGGGTAGGTATAAAATACATGAGTCGATTAACGTGTTCGGAAATACTAGACATAATAGAGTCTGACACTCCGAAAAATTTCATTACTCTCTTAAAGGAATACATTCCACCTAATATAACAATTGGAATTCATTGTAGCTTAGAAGACCTTTATATAATTCAAAAACCATTTAAGGATAATTTTATTTACTAGAATATTTGTCCAAGACGTAGAAAACGGTAATAACAGAAACGCTTTGTCGAGCACACAGAGGGCTTGATGAAAATTATAAACAAATAAACCTTCTATATTTTTGGCCTAACTTATATCAAAAACTAATGGAGTTTGTTAAGAATTGCACAATCTGCAATCAGAACGAATATAACAGACATCTACTGCAAATTCCTATAGGTCAAGCACCTATTCCGGATAGAGAAGGTGAAATTTTGCATATTGACATTTATAACGCCCAAAATCGTATATTTATCACTTGTATAGATTCATATTTAAAATTTTTAGTCGTAAAATAAATCCCAAATAAATTAAATATAGAAAACAAAGTTATAGAGATTCTGCAACAATTCCCATTAGCCAAAACCTTGATGAAGTTTTTCTTCATCCCAATTTAAATCTTTTGCACAAAGAAACGGAATATCTTTATTTTATGCAGATCCTCGACATAGTACTTCCAACGGACAAATTGAAAGGGCACACTCTACTTTAACAGAAATTGCACGTTGCATTAAAGATGAACTCAACTTAGTTGATTATTCCGAAATAGTAATTAGAGCAGCACAGAAATACAACTTATCAATTCACTCTATAACCAATCAACGACCGTATGATATATTATTTAATAAAATCAAACACGATAAAATTCCCCAATTGTTAAAGCAAGCACAGGATAAAATGTTACATTTTCAAAATAAACACAGAAAAGAAAAAGAATATCACGTATGAGAAGTAATTTACGAAAAGAAAGACGGGGAAAGAAATAAGCTTAACTCTCGATATAAAAAACAGGTAGTTAAGGAAAATCATCCTAATAATGTTATTATTAATAACAGAAACCGTACGATTCATAAAGATAATATTAAATTTTAAACAAATTGACTTATCTTAAATTCCAGATAATGAAATCAATAATGCACTTATTATTGCTGGTAGCTTCAACCAAATCCAAAATGATGGATTACACAAACCATGATTTATCCATGAAAGAAAGGATACCAAAGAAGTCCTCATTTATTAATCATACGCGGATTTATTTCATATAACTAATTTAAATTTTTATAAAGATATTATTACTCTTGAAACAGAATTTTTAAACAGCCATAACGTTCAAAATTCACAATGGGAAATATCAAACGATTTAAAAATTATTAAAATACTTATTTCTCAAATGATACCCACTAGGTGAAAAAGAGGCATTAATGAATTAGACACAATCTGGAAATGCATTTCAGGAACTCCAAATCATGATGATTTCATAACAGTTCAAAATAAAATTGATGATTTGATAAAAAACAATATAGATCAATTCGTTATTAATTCCAATTAATAATTACAGATTATAATACAGATTAATAATTACAGATCTATTGGATATATCAGAATTTAAAATCGCATTGCACCAAGATCTTATTATTATATATATAAAATACCCTATAATTATTCATCGTTGTGAAGTTTACAACTCAAGGTCCATTTCGCACAATGTGCAAAATTTAAAATGAAAATGAAAAATTGTTAATTAATAATCATGTCGCAAAATGTAGCCATTTTTATAAACGGAGTTAATACAGTTAATGACACTCATTTAGATGGGTCATATTTAATAACCTTTAATGGCACCACAAAAATTAATAATAAATACTACACTAATATAGACAATAAGATATTGGACTACATCACTGCACGAAAATATACTGACTTCTTAATCTCCGAATATATTATATCCAACGATTCGGAACGTATATCCAATGATATATTAACGTATTAAATCCTTTTATTCAAATTAAACAAACTCAAATACCAATTATATTATAGTTCATCGCCAATTATTTTTATATTTGATCACCATGCTTTTAATTAAATACAGAAACTTCTTAATATTCAAACCACGGCAAATTCGAATTGAAATACAACCAGAAACTAATATCCCCGACAATGAAAATACTGTAGAAGAAAGTATTATTGTCGAATTGACTAATCAGCTACATTCATTATACCCATCAGTTCCAATGAATCGGGACGATCTAATTTAGAATATGGGGAGGTCCACACATTACTTTGGGGCCCTTGCCCAATTTATAAACAACTTTGAGCCCAGATCTTTTTTCCATTCTTTTAACAAAACCTCCAATCTATTCCCACCCAGATCGGTTTCACTCTCTCCGCTCTAAAGGGATTCTGTAAACATCCAAGCCGATATTGTAAACACCAGAGCCCCAAAAATGGAGCCCCAAGTACACTAACGTAAACATCGATTTTCGGCAGAATTTCAATTCTTCAAAATTGCAATTTCAAATTTCATTGAAACGATAAATCTCTTTCGTCGAAGTTTGATTATGGATTATTGAACCAAAGTCAGGCAGTTTGTTTTTAAATCCGAATTTATCGTTCGACAACTTGAATATCGCAAGCAGTGAAAATTAAGTTCGGTACTAATAAAAATTGTGTAAGCTAGTGAATAAATTTAATTTGCTTGTACATATGTATAAACGAAATATTTTCGCACTCCGCTTTTGTAGGGCATCCCGCGATCACTTCAAAGTAGTTAAAAATTGAAAAAGGACAGCAAAAAGGCAAGTAAATCAATATTAAAGCATGTGCATGTCTACGTTTTTTTTATGTCCCATTTTTCGATTTTCTTTTCCTTCTTTGCTGTGCGTCCTTCTTTCGTAATACTTGAGTGAATACATTTAACGCAGTTAACAAAGGACAAAAAACATTAATTTTAAAAAAAATTATGAACATGTAGTGGACAAATTAAAAACCATTTTTTATTAAAAGGACAATTGCGAAAATGAATAATTAGCGGATAAAAAATACGCAAATAAAATAAAGAATAGAAAAGGAATTTAGTTAAAACCAGCTTAAGCTGGAAAAGAGCAGTAGAATGCGCGATAAGCAAAACACTAAAAAGACCGCCGTTGTATTCGGCTGTGTAGACGAATTTTATATTTTTTTTGGCTCTTTTACGCGTTTTTTCCCGTTTGGGTTATTTACTAATTTATATTTGTAAATGTTACGTTCTTATACAAGCCAAACGCATTTCGCAAAAAATATATTATCACATTTACACTTTTCTTGAAACATTTTTTTTACATATACTATTGGTCAAGTTTGTAAACACGCGAATCTGAAGTGGTCCATTTTTTAAGTTATATAATTTCACAAGTGGAAACAAAAACAAAATGTATCTTCAGCTGTAGTTATGGATTTTTTTCTTTTCTATTAAATCCTCTGAAACCTGTAATTTTATAATATATCATACTACATACATAAAACTAATTTTTAATTTTGATGTTATTTCAGAATGAATTTAAGGATGCAAACGTTATATGGACCATCTTTATAATTAAGACTGCGATAAAAAAATGTGGCCCTTCTAATTTATTTTGGCATACAAGATTCGAGGCTAACGACAGAAACTTTTAGTTATATTTAAGATCTTTAACTTCGCAGATAAAGAATACTTAAAATAAATTAGTTTCTATAAATTGTCATCTGAAAGTGTATTGCCTGTAATAATATTGTAATTAAACAGAATATATATAATTTCTAAGAGTTACGTTAAACAGAAATGTATTTAAAATAAAAGTAATGAAAACATGTTAGCAAAGTAAAAAAAAAGGATGTAAGCAGAACAACTGTTCGGATGATTTGTATAAGTTTGATTTCAATAAAAATACATTGCCTAATTATTTAAAGCTTTTTTCAAATATAAGTCACGCTTTTTTTTAATAGTATTTGAACCAGGTTATATTCATACAAACATAAAGTACATTTCTTTTGGCAGGGATTATATTTAATTTAAAGACAGTTTGTATTTATATTAATGTTCATCCTAGTCTGTTAAACTAGAACAAGTATTTAATCCAAATAAGAATATGTTGAGTTATATATGTTTATGCGGGCTAAATTAATTTTAACAATAAAAACCATTCAAATGAAATATTCTAATTACTGAATGTAAATAAGAAAATATTTGAAAGAAATATTGACATATACAACTTTTATATACTAATTTAAATATTGTGTACTATTTTAACACATTTGATCAAAATTACAAAATCGTTAAATTTACTGTGAAATTATTAAAAAAATAATCAACTATATAACATGTTTTGTTTTACGATTTTCATGTTAGGATCTAAACCGCTGGGCAAAATAGTTGAAACGTTGTAGTGTACGAACTTTCTTAAACGTGACGTTAATCCAAGGAATCGTTGTATAGCCTTTCGATCAGACGGTTCAGGAAATTTGTTACAGCTTGGTTTTTTCATTGCTGGGTGTGATCGAACCATTTTCTATAATGTAACTAAGAAAATCTACCCTGCTTTGTAAGATTTGACACTTGGCCTAATTGATTCTCAATCCATTTTGCCACGCAACCTTAGGCACTCTGTTAAGCTTTTCCAAGCCTTCGACGACGTCCTTGCTGGGAATAATTATGTCGTCCATAAAGACAACTGCGTCACAGGTGTTAATATGTGCTCTGAGTACTGCCATAATGAACCGTCTGAAAACTGCTGGTAAGTTCGAAATGCCGAAAGTTACATACTCGTATTGTCCTTTTTGCGTGACGAATGAAGTATACTTTTGGGAGCTAGCTTCTACCGGAACATCTCAGTAGATTGTGTGTGTTCGTCCCACCAAATTTATATAAACGTGACCGACCAGTAGTTCAGTGAGAAAGCACAGAATTCATGGCTTCGTAGGGGGTTTATTGCGGGTATAACTGCAATCGGCTTTATAATTAGCTTGTCCTCGCTGTCAACGACGGTACGGGTTGTCTCGATGTTCTCTCGCCTCGTTAACACGGTGTTCCAGTTTTGTAGCTCCCCGAAGATCCTTGTCTGTCTATCACTCCTGTCGACACATGACCGCCTGTCCCTTGCTCTGTCCCGGAGGGTCCCACGGGGGTTTCCGCTCAGATCGTGCGGACAGTCAAGGCGAAACGCCAGGAAGCTGCCTCGCTCTTCAGTTCGCTTCTGCGCCTTGTGTAAACGAACGTTCTACCCTAGTCTTACCCTTTCACGTACTGTCCGTGCCGTTGCTACTGGCTCGATTTTCTTGCGTAGCTGTTGCGGTGTGGTGTCCTGCTTGCCGATGGCGGTGTCCTGCGAACTGCTCCTGACTGGGTGGCTGAAACCGTACGATTCATAAAGAAAATATTACATTTTAAACAAATTGACTTATCTTAAATTCCAGATAATGAAATCAATAATGCACTTATTATTGCTGGTAGCTTCAACCAAATCCAAAATTATGGATTACACAAACCATGATTTATCCATGAAAGAAAGGATACCAAAGAAGTCCTCATTTATTAATCATACGCGGATTTATTTCATATAACTAATTTAAATTTTTATAAAGATATTATTACTCTTGAAACAGAATTTTTAAACAGCCATAACGCTCAGAATTCACAATGGGAAATATCAAACGATTTAAAAATTATTAAAATACTTATTTCTCAAATGATACCCACTAGGTCAAAAAGAGGCATTAATGAATTAGACACAATCTGGAAATGCATTTCAAGAACTCCAAATCATGATGATTTCATAACAGTTCAAAATAAAATTGATGATTTGATAAAAAACAATATAGATCAATTCGTTATTAATTCCAATTAATCATTACAGATTATAATACAGATTAATAATTACAGATCTATTGGATATATCAGAATTTAAAATCGCATTGCACCAAGATCTTATTATTATATATATAAAATACCCTATAATTATTCATCGTTGTGAAGTTTACAACTCAAGGTCCATTTCGCACAATGTGCAAAATTTAAAATGAAAATGAAAAATTGTTAATTAATAATCATGTCGCAAAATGTAGCCGTTTTTCTTTCGTAATACTTGAGTAAATACATTTAACGCAGTTAACAAAGGACAAAAAACATTAATTTTAAAAAAAATTATGAACATATAGTGGACAAATTAAAAACCATTTTTTATTAAAAGGACAATTGCGAAAATGAATAATTAGCGGATAAAAAATACGCAAATGAAATAAAGAATAGAAAAGGAATTTAGTTAAAACCAGCTTAAGCTGGAAAAGAGCAGTAGAATGCGCGATAAGCAAAACACTAAAAAGACCGCCGTTGTATTCGGCTGTGTAGACGAATTTTATATTTTTTTTTGGCTCTTTTACGCGTTTTTTCCCGTTTGGGTTATTTACTAATTTATATTTGTAAATGTTACGTTCTTATACAAGCCAAACGCATTTCGCAAAAAATATATTATCACATTTACACTTTTCTTGAAATATTTTTTTTCTTATACTATTGGTCAAGTATGTAAACACGCGAATCAGAAGTGGTCCATTTTTTAAGTTATATAATTTCACAAGTGGAAACAAAAACAAAATGTATCTTCAGCTGTAGTTATGGATTTTTTTCTTTTCTATTAAATCCTCTGAAACCTGTAATTTTATAATATATCATACTACATACATAAAACTAATTTTTAATTTTGATATGTTATTTCAGAATGAATTTAAGGATGCAAACGTTATATGGACCATCTTTATAATTAAGACTGCGATAAAAAAATGTGGCCCTTCTAATTTATTTTGGCATACAAGATTCGAGGCTAACGACAGAAACTTTTAGTTATATTTAAGATCTTTAACTTCGCAGATAAAGAATACTTAAAATAAATTAGTTTCTATAAATTGTCATCTGAAAGTGTATTGCCTGTAATAATATTGTAATTAAACAGAATATATATAATTTCTAAGAGTTACGTTAAACAGAAATGTATTTAAAATAAAAGTAATGAAAACATGTTAGCAAAGTAAAAAAAAAAGGATGTAAGCAGAACAACTGTTCGGATGATTTGTATAAGTTTGATTTCAATAAAAGGCAATGCAACCTAAGGCAATGTACCTAATTATTTAAAACTTTTTTCAAATATAAGTCACGCTTTTTTTAATAGTATTTAAACCAGGTTATATTCAAATCAAACATAAAGTACATTTCTTTTGGCAGGGATTATATTTAATTTAAATACAGTTTGTATTTATATTAATGTTCATCCTAGTCTGTTAAACTATAACAAGTATTTAATCCAAATAAGAATATGTTGAGTAATATATGTTTATGCGGGTTAAATTAATTTTAACAATAAAAACCACTCAAATGAAATATTCCATTCACTGAATATAAATAGGAAAATATTTGAAAGAAATATTGAAATATACAACTTTATATACTCATTTAATTATTGTGTACTATTTGAACACATTTGATCAAAATTACAATATCGTTAAATTTACTGTGAAATTATTCAAAAAATAATCAACTATAAAATGTTCTGTTTTACGATTTTCATGGTAGGATCTAAACCGCTGGGCAAAATAGTTGAAACGTTTAAGTGTACGAACTTTCTAAAACGTGACGTTAATCCAAGGAATCGTTGTATAGCCTTTCGATCAGACGGTTCAGGAAAGTTTGTTACAGCTTGGTTTTTTTCATTGCTGAGTGTGATCGAACCATTTTCTATAACGTAACCAAGAAAATCTAACCGGCCTTGTAAGATTTGACACTTGTCCTAATTGATTCTCAATCCATTTTGCCACGCAACCTTAGGCACTCTGTTAAGCTTTTCCAAGCCTTCGACGACGTCCTTGCTGGGAATAATTATGTCGTCCATAAAGACAACTGCGTCACAGGTGTTAATATGTGCTCTGAGTACTGCCATAATGAACCGTCTGAAAACTGCTGGTAAGTTCGAAATGCCGAAAGTTACATACTCGTATTGTCCTTTTTGCGTGACGAATGAAGTATACTTTTGGGAGCTAGCTTCTACCGGAACATCTCAGTAGATTGTGTGTGTTCGTCCCACCAAATTTATATAAACGTGACCATCCAGTAGTTCAGTGAGAAAGCACAGAATTCATGGGTTCGTAGGGGGTTAATTACGGGTATAACTGCAATCGGCTTTATAATTTACTTGTCCTCGCTGTCTCCGACGGCACGGGTTGTCTCGATGTTCTCTCGCCTCGTTGTAACGAACTGATTTGTTTACTTTCTGCTCGCTACGATATTTGTGCGGCTAGCTCAGTAGATTGTGTGTGTTCGTCCCACCAAATTTATATAAACGTGACAGAATTCATGGGTTCGTAGGGGGTTTATTGCGGGTATAACTGCAATCGACTTTATAATTTGGTTGTCCTCGCTGTCTCCAACGGTACGGGTTGTCTCGATGTTCTCTCACCTCGTTGACACGGTGTTCTAGTTTTGTAGCTCCCTGAAGATCCATGTCTGCTTCTTGTTTCTGACGCGTTGGTTTAGTGACTTCTTGGCAACGATTCAGACTCGCTATGGGGTCAGCCGTGCGGGCTAAAGGAAGCGTCACCGTTCTCAGACTAGGGTGAACAGACTGACGAAATTTCCAGGATCACTCCTGTCGACACATGACCGCCTGTCCCTTGCTCTGTCCCGGAGGGTCCCACGGGGGTTTCCGCTCAGATCGTGCGGACAGTCAAGGCGAAACGCCAGGAAGCTGCCTCGCTCTTCAGTTCGCTTCTGCGCCTTGTGTAAACGAACGTTCTACCCTAGTCTTACCCTTTCACGTACTGTCCGTGCCGTTGCTACTGGCTCGATTTTCTTGCGTAGCTGTTGCGGTGTGGTGTCCTGCTTGCCGATGGCGGTGTCCTGCGAACTGCTCCTGACTGGGTGGCTGAAACCGTACGATTCATAAAGATAATATTAAATTTTAAACAAATTGACTTATCTTAAATTCCATATAATGAAATCAATAATGCACTTATTATTGCTGGTAGCTTCAACCAAATCCAAAATTATGGATTACACAAACCATGATTTATCCATGAAAGAAAGGATACCAAAGAAGTCCTCATTTATTAATCATACGCGGATTTATTTCATATAACTAATTTAAATTTTTATAAAGATATTATTACTCTTGAAACAGAATTTTTAAACAGCCATAACGCTCAGAATTCACAATGGGAAATATCAAACGATTTAAAAATTATTAAAATACTTATTTCTCAAATGATACCCACTAGGTCAAAAAGAGGCATTAATGAATTAGACACAATCTGGAAATGCATTTCAAGAACTCCAAATCATGATGATTTCATAACAGTTCAAAATAAAATTGATGATTTGATAAAAAACAATATAGATCAATTCGTTATTAATTCCAATTAATCATTACAGATTATAATACAGATTAATAATTACAGATCTATTGGATATATCAGAATTTAAAATCGCATTGCACCAAGATCTTATTATTATATATATAAAATACCCTATAATTATTCATCGTTGTGAAGTTTACAACTCAAGGTCCATTTCGCACAATGTGCAAAATTTAAAATGAAAATGAAAAATTGTTAATTAATAATCATGTCGCAAAATGTAGCCGTTTTTCTTTCGTAATACTTGAGTAAATACATTTAACGCAGTTAACAAAGGACAAAAAACATTAATTTTAAAAAAAATTATGAACATATAGTGGACAAATTAAAAACCATTTTTTATTAAAAGGACAATTGCGAAAATGAATAATTAGCGGATAAAAAATACGCAAATGAAATAAAGAATAGAAAAGGAATTTAGTTAAAACCAGCTTAAGCTGGAAAAGAGCAGTAGAATGCGCGATAAGCAAAACACTAAAAAGACCGCCGTTGTATTCGGCTGTGTAGACGAATTTTATATTTTTTTTTGGCTCTTTTACGCGTTTTTTCCCGTTTGGGTTATTTACTAATTTATATTTGTAAATGTTACGTTCTTATACAAGCCAAACGCATTTCGCAAAAAATATATTATCACATTTACACTTTTCTTGAAATATTTTTTTTCTTATACTATTGGTCAAGTATGTAAACACGCGAATCAGAAGTGGTCCATTTTTTAAGTTATATAATTTCACAAGTGGAAACAAAAACAAAATGTATCTTCAGCTGTAGTTATGGATTTTTTTCTTTTCTATTAAATCCTCTGAAACCTGTAATTTTATAATATATCATACTACATACATAAAACTAATTTTTAATTTTGATATGTTATTTCAGAATGAATTTAAGGATGCAAACGTTATATGGACCATCTTTATAATTAAGACTGCGATAAAAAAATGTGGCCCTTCTAATTTATTTTGGCATACAAGATTCGAGGCTAACGACAGAAACTTTTAGTTATATTTAAGATCTTTAACTTCGCAGATAAAGAATACTTAAAATAAATTAGTTTCTATAAATTGTCATCTGAAAGTGTATTGCCTGTAATAATATTGTAATTAAACAGAATATATATAATTTCTAAGAGTTACGTTAAACAGAAATGTATTTAAAATAAAAGTAATGAAAACATGTTAGCAAAGTAAAAAAAAAAGGATGTAAGCAGAACAACTGTTCGGATGATTTGTATAAGTTTGATTTCAATAAAAGGCAATGCAACCTAAGGCAATGTACCTAATTATTTAAAACTTTTTTCAAATATAAGTCACGCTTTTTTTAATAGTATTTAAACCAGGTTATATTCAAATCAAACATAAAGTACATTTCTTTTGGCAGGGATTATATTTAATTTAAATACAGTTTGTATTTATATTAATGTTCATCCTAGTCTGTTAAACTATAACAAGTATTTAATCCAAATAAGAATATGTTGAGTAATATATGTTTATGCGGGTTAAATTAATTTTAACAATAAAAACCACTCAAATGAAATATTCCATTCACTGAATATAAATAGGAAAATATTTGAAAGAAATATTGAAATATACAACTTTATATACTCATTTAATTATTGTGTACTATTTGAACACATTTGATCAAAATTACAATATCGTTAAATTTACTGTGAAATTATTCAAAAAATAATCAACTATAAAATGTTCTGTTTTACGATTTTCATGGTAGGATCTAAACCGCTGGGCAAAATAGTTGAAACGTTTAAGTGTACGAACTTTCTAAAACGTGACGTTAATCCAAGGAATCGTTGTATAGCCTTTCGATCAGACGGTTCAGGAAAGTTTGTTACAGCTTGGTTTTTTTCATTGCTGAGTGTGATCGAACCATTTTCTATAACGTAACCAAGAAAATCTAACCGGCCTTGTAAGATTTGACACTTGTCCTAATTGATTCTCAATCCATTTTGCCACGCAACCTTAGGCACTCTGTTAAGCTTTTCCAAGCCTTCGACGACGTCCTTGCTGGGAATAATTATGTCGTCCATAAAGACAACTGCGTCACAGGTGTTAATATGTGCTCTGAGTACTGCCATAATGAACCGTCTGAAAACTGCTGGTAAGTTCGAAATGCCGAAAGTTACATACTCGTATTGTCCTTTTTGCGTGACGAATGAAGTATACTTTTGGGAGCTAGCTTCTACCGGAACATCTCAGTAGATTGTGTGTGTTCGTCCCACCAAATTTATATAAACGTGACCATCCAGTAGTTCAGTGAGAAAGCACAGAATTCATGGGTTCGTAGGGGGTTAATTACGGGTATAACTGCAATCGGCTTTATAATTTACTTGTCCTCGCTGTCTCCGACGGCACGGGTTGTCTCGATGTTCTCTCGCCTCGTTGTAACGAACTGATTTGTTTACTTTCTGCTCGCTACGATATTTGTGCGGCTAGCTCAGTAGATTGTGTGTGTTCGTCCCACCAAATTTATATAAACGTGACAGAATTCATGGGTTCGTAGGGGGTTTATTGCGGGTATAACTGCAATCGACTTTATAATTTGGTTGTCCTCGCTGTCTCCAACGGTACGGGTTGTCTCGATGTTCTCTCACCTCGTTGACACGGTGTTCTAGTTTTGTAGCTCCCTGAAGATCCATGTCTGCTTCTTGTTTCTGACGCGTTGGTTTAGTGACTTCTTGGCAACGATTCAGACTCGCTATGGGGTCAGCCGTGCGGGCTAAAGGAAGCGTCACCGTTCTCAGACTAGGGTGAACAGACTGACGAAATTTCCAGGATCACTCCTGTCGACACATGACCGCCTGTCCCTTGCTCTGTCCCGGAGGGTCCCACGGGGGTTTCCGCTCAGATCGTGCGGACAGTCAAGGCGAAACGCCAGGAAGCTGCCTCGCTCTTCAGTTCGCTTCTGCGCCTTGTGTAAACGAACGTTCTACCCTAGTCTTACCCTTTCACGTACTGTCCGTGCCGTTGCTACTGGCTCGATTTTCTTGCGTAGCTGTTGCGGTGTGGTGTCCTGCTTGCCGATGGCGGTGTCCTGCGAACTGCTCCTGACTGGGTGGCTGAAACCGTACGATTCATAAAGATAATATTAAATTTTAAACAAATTGACTTATCTTAAATTCCATATAATGAAATCAATAATGCACTTATTATTGCTGGTAGCTTCAACCAAATCCAAAATTATGGATTACACAAACCATGATTTATCCATGAAAGAAAGGATACCAAAGAAGTCCTCATTTATTAATCATACGCGGATTTATTTCATATAACTAATTTAAATTTTTATAAAGATATTATTACTCTTGAAACAGAATTTTTAAACAGCCATAACGCTCATAATTCACAATGGGAAATATCAAACGATTTAAAAATTATTAAAATACTTATTTCTCAAATGATACCCACTGGGTAAAAAGAGGCATTAATGAATTAGACACAATCTGGAAATGCATTTCAGGAACTCCAAATCATGATGATTTCATAACAGTTCAAAATAAAATTGATGATTTGATAAAAAACAATATAGATCAATTCGTTATTAATTCCAATTAATAATTACAGATTATAATACAGATTAATAATTACAGATCTATTGGATATATCAGAATTTAAAATCGCATTGCACCAAGATCTTATTATTATATATATAAAATACCCTATAATTATTGATCGTTGTGAAGTTTACAACTCAAGATCCATTTCGCACAATGTGCAAAATTTAAAATGAAAATGAAAAATTGTTAATTAATAATAATTGTTAAATTGTTAACTAATTAATACAGTTAATGACACTCATTTAGATGGGTCATATTTAATAACCTTTAATGGCACCACAAAAATTAATAATAAATACTACACTAATATAGACAATAAGATATTGGACTACATCACTGCACGAAAATATACTGACTTCTTAATCTCCGAATATATTATATCCAACGATTCGGAACGTATATCCAATGATATATTAACGTATTAAATCCTTTTATTCAAATTAAACAAACTCAAATACCAATTATATTATAGTTCATCGCCAATTATTTTTATATTTGATCACCTTTTAATTAAATACAGAAACTTCTTAATATTCAAACCACGGCAAATTCGAATTGAAATACAACCAGAAACTAATATCCCCGACAATGAAAATACTGTAGAAGAAAGTATTATTGTCGAATTGACTAATTAGCTACATTCATTATACCCATCAGTTCCAATGAATCGGGACGATCTAATTTAGAATATGGGGAGGTCCACACATTACTTTGGGGCCCTTGCCCAATTTATAAACAACTTTGAGCCCAGATCTTTTTTCCATTCTTTTAACAAAACCTCCAATCTATTCCCACCCAGATCGGTTTCACTCTCTCCGCTCTAAAGGGATTCTGTAAACATCCAAGCCGATATTGTAAACACCAGAGCCCCAAAAATGGAGCCCCAAGTACACTAACGTAAACATCGATTTTCGGCAGAATTTCAATTCTTCAAAATTGCAATTTCAAATTTCATTGAAACGATAAATCTCTTCAGTCGAAGTTTGATTATGGATTATTGAACCAAAGTCAGGCAGTTTGTTTTTAAATCCGAATTTATCGTTCGACAACTTGAATATCGCAAGCAGTGAAAATTAAGTTCGGTACTAATAAAAATTGTGTAAGCTAGTGAATAAATTTAATTTGCTTGTACATATGTATAAACGAAATATTTTCGCACTCCGCTTTGTAGGGCATCCCGCGATCACTTCAAAGTAGTTAAAAATTGAAAAAGGACAGCAAAAAGGCGAGTAAATCAATATTAAAGCATGTGCATGTCTACGTTTTTTTTATGTCCCATTTTTCGATTTTCTTTTCCTTCTTTGCTGTGCGTCCTTCTTTCGTAATACTTGAGTGAATACATTTAACGCAGTTAACAAAGGACAAAAAACATTAATTTTAAAAAAAATTATGAACATGTAGTGGACAAATTAAAAACCATTTTTTATTAAAAGGACAATTGCGAAAATGAATAATTAGCGGATAAAAAATACGCAAATAAAATAAAGAATAGAAAAGGAATTTAGTTAAAACCAGCTTAAGCTGGAAAAGAGCAGTAGAATGCGCGATAAGCAAAACACTAAAAAGACCGCCGTTGTATTCGGCTGTGTAGACGAATTTTATATTTTTTTTGGCTCTTTTACGCGTTTTTTCCCGTTTGGGTTATTTACTAATTTATATTTGTAAATGTTACGTTTTTATACAAGCCAAACGCATTTCGCAAAAAATATATTATCACATTTACACTTTTCTTGAAACATTTTTTTTACTTATACTATTGGTCAAGTTTGTAAACACGCGAATCTGAAGTGTTACATTTTTTAAGTTATATAATTTCACAAGTGGAAACAAAAACAAAATGTATCTTCAGCTGTAGTTATGGATTTTTTTCTTTTCTATTAAATCCTCTGAAACCTGTAATTTTATAATATATCATACTACATACATAAAACTAATTTTTAATTTTGATGTTATTTCAGAATGAATTTAGGGATGCAAACGTTATATGGACCATCTTTATAATTAAGACTGCGATAAAAAAATGTGGACCTTCTAATTTATTTTGGTATACAAGATTCGAGGCTAACGACAGAAACTTTTAGTTATATTTAAGATCTTTAACTTCGCAGATAAAGAATACTTAAAATAAATTAGTTTCTACAAATTGTCATCTGACATCATCCTAGTCTGTTAAACTGTAACAAGTATTTAATCCAAATAAGAATATGTTGAGTAATATATGTTTATGCGGGTTAAATTATTTTTAACAATAAAAACCACTCAAATGAAATATTCCATTCACTGAATATAAATAGGAAAATATTTGAAAGAAATATTGAAATATACAACTTTATATACTCATTTAATTATTGTGTACTATTTGAACACATTTGATCAAAATTACAATATCGTTAAATTTACTGTGAAATTATTCAAAAAATAATTAACTATATAAAATGTTTTGTTTTACGATTTTCATGTTAGGATCTAAACCGCGGGGCAAAATAGTTGAAACGTTTAAGTGTACGAACTTTCTAAAACGTGACGTTAAGCCAAGGAATCGTTGTATAGCCTTTCGATCAGACGGTTCAGGAAAGTTTGTTACAGCTTGGTTTTTTTCATTGCTGAGTGTGATCGAACCATTTTCTATAACGTAACCAAGAAAATCTAACCGGCCTTGTAAGATTTGACACTTGGCCTAATTGATTCTCAGTCCAATTTGCCACGCAACCTTAGGCACTCTGTTAAGCTTTTCCAAGCCTTCGACGACGTCCTTTCTGGGAATAATTATGTCGTCCATATAGACAACTGCGTCACAGGTGTTAATAAGTGCTCTGAGTACTGCCATAATGAACCGTCTGAAAACTAATGGTAAGTTCGAAAGGCACATACTCGTATTGTCCTTTCTGCGTGACGAATGAAGTATACTTTTGGGAGCTAGCTTCTACCGGAACATCTCAGTAGATTGTGTGTGTTCGTCCCACCAAATTTATATAAACGTGACCATCCAGTAGTTCAGTGAGAAAGCACAGAATTCATGGGTTCGTAGGGGGTTAATTACGGGTATAACTGCAATCGGCTTTATAATTTACTTGTCCTCGCTGTCTCCGACGGTACGGGTTGTGTCGATGTTCTCTCGCCTCGTTGTAACGAACTGATTTGTTTACTTTCTGCTCGCTACGATATTTGTGCGGCTAGCTCAGTAGATTGTGTGTGTTCGTCCCACCAAATTTATATAAACGTGACAGAATTCATGGGTTCGTAGGGGGTTTATTGCGGGTATAACTGCAATCGGCTTTATAATTTGCTTGTCCTCGCTGTCAACGACGGTACGGGTTGTCTCGATGTTCTCTCGCCTCGTTGACACGGTGTTCCAGTTTTGTAGCTCCCTGAAGATCGTTGTCTGCTGCTTGTTCCTAACGCGTTAGCTTGGTGACTGCTTGGCAACGATTCAGACTCGCTATGGGGTCAGCGGGCTTAGAGAAGCGTTACCGTTCTCAGACTAGGGTGAACAGACTGACGAAATCTCCAGGATCACTCCTGTCGACACATGACCGCCTGTCCCTTGCTCTGTCCCGGAGGGTCCCACGGGGGTTTCCGCTCAGATCGTGCGGACAGTCAAGGCGAAACGCCAGGAAGCTGCCTCGCTCTTCAGTTCGCTTCTGCGCCTTGTGTAAACGAACATTCCACCCTATTCTTACCCTTTCACGTACTGTCCGTGCCGTTGCTACTGGCATGATTTTCTTGCGTGGCTGTTGCGGTGTGGTGTCCTGCTTGCCGATGGCGGTGTCCTGCGAACTGCTCCTGACCAGCTATTTCTCGCCAAATCTGATGTACAACTCCTGCGATCCGCTTGCTACCAAAACTGTTCCAAGCCTTGCTCGATCCTGCTTCTATTTAGTTCACGTTCTCCACAAAGTCTTTAGGTTGCTCCCAGAGGCCTACTCGCCGTTCAATCGCCTTCTACGTTGCCCACATCAATCTGTGCGTTGGCCTCTCTTTCACCTTCCCTTCGAAGTAGGGAAGAATTTCGAAATTTTGTTTGAATTTACAAGTCTTTTTCTTTGGTTTCACACCCGCTGTTTTTTGATTGCAAATTTTATGTCTCACTCATTTGCGAACCAAAATTAAATGTTTTTATTCGGTTATTGTCACTTCCACCAAATAGCTCAACGTTTTAACTACTTTTAAGCACACAACCTAGTTTACTGACTATAGTTCCCAATTGATCCAATTATTTCCGGACGATTCCCCAAAATTGTGGCCCCTGGATTCCGTTTGATGAATGAATCCGGAGTAGACTTTATATTATTTCAATTTTTATTGTATTATAAATATTTGACAAACTTTCGGTTGTGGCTTAAGTTATATTTTCACAAAATTATGGCAATTATTTTCTGTAGCGAAACCGGCTGGCTCTCGTTTCTTTTCGTTGTGCTCTCGACCCTGAGGGACTAAGCAAGGGACAAGTGGTTATTGTCTCGAAAGGCGTTGCCCTGGCCTATTCACCCTAGTCTGAGAACGGTGAAGCTTCCATAAGCCCGCAAGGCGCGACAAGCGACATCGAGGATACGTTTCGGCAATCGAACGGATACGAGTGGCAAACCTAAGCATTGAAAACTCGTAAAGGGAGGCCCACCAGCGACAGTTAAGCCCGGAAATAAATACAGCAGTACTGACCAGCCATTCAAAGTCGTTGAACAAATCCGCGAGGGCTCGCTTAGGTTTAATAAGGCGGAAACGAGTTGAGAATGGTCCGCCAACACATATGGCATTGATTTAGGCATGATCCCCTGAGCGACGCCGGAATTGCCTAAAGGTAGGGCTTTGAAGTGATTCATTGCCAACAACAAGCAATGGAGAACCAGGGCGGTGTTTTTTTGACGAGTTATTGATTTTCATTTTTTTAATGTTGGTAATATAAAAATCAATATAAAATATCATATCATACTACATACATAAGCCTAATTTTTAATTTTGATATGTAATTTCAGAATAAATTTAAGGATGCTGACGTTATATGGACCATCTTTACAACCTATGACTGCGATAAAAAAATGTGGACCTTCGAATTTATGTTGGTATACAAGATTCGAGGCTAACGACAGAAACTTTTAGTTATATTTAAGATCTTTAACGTCGCAGATAAAGAATACTTAAAACAAATTAGTTCCTATAAATTGTCACCTGAAAATGTAATGCCTGTAATAATATTGTAATTAAAAAGAATATATATAATTTCCAAGACTTACGTTAAGTAAATAATGATAATAATAATAATAATAATAATAATAATAATAATAATAATAATAATAATAATAATAATAATAATAATAATAATAATAATAATAATAATAATAATAATAATAATAATAATAATAAGAATAATAATAATAATAATAATAATAATAATAATAATAATAATAATAATAATAATAATAATAATAATAATAAATCACGCTTTTTATATTAATCTTCATCCCAGTCTGTATAACAAGTATTTAATCCAAATAAAAATATGTTGAGTTATATGTGTTAATGCGGGTTACAATAATTTTAACAATAAAAACCATTCAAATGAAATATTCCATTTACTGAATAAAAATAAGAAAAAATTGGGTGGCTAAAACCGAACGATTTATAAATTTAATATTTTATTTTATACATATTGACTTATCTTAAATTCCAGATAATGAATTCAATAATGTACTTATTATCAACCAAATCCAAAATTATGGATTACACACACCATGATTTAAAGAAAGAAAGGATACCAAAGAAGTCCTCATTTATTAATCATACGCCGATTTATTTCATATAACTAATTTAAATTTTAATTTAATTAAATTTTTAAAGAATTTATAAACAGCCATAACGTTCAGAATTCACAATGGGAAATATCAAACGATTTAAAAATGATTAAAATACTTATTTCTCAAATGATAGATAGACACAATCTGGAAATGCATTTCAGGAACACCAGATCATGATGATTTCATAACAGTTGAAAATAAAATTGATGATTTGATAAAAAACAATACCGATCAATTCGTTATTAATTACAAAATATTTAAAGAAATAAAAACTCTATCTGACAACTTTAAAACCGCCGTTAAAGATCAAGAAATTCCACTCAAAAATTCTAAACAATGATGACATACAGAAAATTTAAAAACATGAAAAAAACCAGTTCAATAGATCAGTAATAAAATCTATTGGATATATCAGAATTTAAATCGCATTGCACCAAGATCTCATTATTATATATATAAAATACCCTATAATTATTGATCGTTGTGAAGTTTACAACTCAAGATCCATTTCGCACAATGTGCAAAATTGAAAATGAATATGAAAATTGTTAATTAATAATCATGTCGCAAAATGTAGCCATTTTTATAAACGGAGATAATACAGTTAATGACAGTCATTTAGATGGGTCATATTTAATAACCTTTAATGGCACCACAAAAATTAATAATAAATACTACACTTATATAGACAATAAGATATTGGACTACATCACTGCACGAAAATATACTGATTTCTGAATCTCCGAATATATTATATCCAATGATTCGGAACGTATATCCAATGATATATTAACGTATTAAATCCTTTTATTCAAATTAAACAAACTCAAATACCAATTACACTAATATTGATCATAATCGCATTTTTATATTTCATCACCATGCTTTTAATTAAATACATAAACTTCTTCTTCACGGCAATTCACTTTGAAATACAACCTGAAACTAATATCCCCGACAATGAAAATACTGTAGAGGAAAATATCATTGACGAAAATCAGCTGCACTCATTATACCCATCAGTTATAATGAATCGGATTCCGTAAACATCCAAGCCGATATTGTAAACACCAGAGCCACAAAAAGGGAGCCACAAGTACACTAACCTAAACATCGATTTTCGGCAGAATTTCAATTCTGCAAAATTGCAATTTCAAATTTAATTGACCATTTTCATCATCCTATTTTTCACTCTCTTGGATGATTCTCTTAATCAGATTTTTGTGATAAATCTCTTAAGCCGAGGTTTGATTATGGATTATTGAACTAAATTCAGGCAATCCGTTTTTGAATCCAAATTGATAGGTCGACAACTTGAATATCGCGAGCAGTGAAAATTAAGTTTGGTACTAATAAAAATTGTGTAAATTAGTGAATAAGAATTATCAATAAACAAGAAAGGAAGTTCACTTCGGCAAGCCGAAGTTTTTATAGCAGTTGTAAAAAATAATCAATAATTTTATTAAATGAAATTTGAGATTCTTAAAAATTTAAAAATTTATATTCCCAATATTATTAGATAATATGTCAAAAAGCCCCAAAGCTATAATTTGTTTCACATTATTTCCTATGACAGCTACATGATATAGCCATCCGATTTTGATAAAATTGTATTCGAAATTCAAAATCCAATAAAAAATGTTATTTCCAAACACCGAAGATATAATTTTTCAATATTATTTTACAACTAATTTTCCGATTGTTCCTATGGGAGCTATATGATATAGTTGTCCGATTTTGATAAAATATAATTCGAAATTCAGAACGAATTTTAAAATGTTATATCCAAGCTTAAAAAGGTATATGTTGAAAAACACGAAAGATATAATTTTTTTTTAATTTTTTCCTCGATAGTTCCTATAGGAGCTATAAGATATAGTTGTCCGATCCGGCTGGTTCTGACTTTTATACTACCTGCAATAGAAATAAGACTTTTGAGAAAGTTTCAGACCGATAGCTTTAAAACTGAGAGACTAGTTTGCGTAGAAACGGACGGACAGACGGACGGACAGACGGACTGGCTAGATCGACTCGTTTAGTGACGCTGATCAAGAACATATATACTTTACGGGGTCGGAAACGTCTCCCTCACTGCGTTGCAAACTTCTGACTGAAATTATTATACCCTCTGCAAGGGTATACAAAAAAATTTTTTTTTTAATTCACTAAGCAAAAATTTAATTGGCGCCCAAGGTGGGGCGGTGCTATTTAAAAAAATTCCTGAAATAAGTTTCAAAACAAAACAGTGTTCGAAAACAAAAAAGGGTATTCGAGCTGCTCAAAAACCTAACCGATGACATAATAAAAAGTGTTTACATCATGAAAATATCTAAAGGAGGAGAACAATAAATGCAATAATCCCCCTTTTTTTACAACAATCCATTAATTAGTGACCCTAACGAACAACTCTATTACTCTCAAAAACAAATATTAAAAAAAAATAAAGATAACAAACAGGTATTTAAAAATTAAACGGATAAATAAAACATTTTAATTAAAAATCAAATACAAATTCAACAAAAGAAGGAAGAGCTGAGGGCCACCCTCGCTACATGGAAATAAATTGAAGGAAGAGCTGAGGGCCATTCCTCGCTTTAAGAAGACCCCAAACAGGATCATCAGATCCTGGAAACTAAGAATCCAAGGAAACTAAGAAGAACAATAAGTGAGCTGTTTAATTATACTTTTATATTCAAGTTTTAGTTCAAAAAAATTTTAAGTAAAAACAAACAAGGTGGAAGAGTTAATCAACGACTTTGAAAAGACTCTAACCATGGCTCCCTTACCTGCAGTGGCTTCTAGCAGCCAGATGGTTAGTGTAAGCGATTTGATAGCACATATAGTTAATAATGAATTGAGTCTTTTAAGGAATGAAATCGCGAGATTAAAGACGCAATTAAATCCCAATATAAAGAAGGTTGAGGAATTCAAGGTGGAAGCTGTTGATCCAAACGTAAGGTGCGATACTTCTTATGAAATCATTAAGTCGGTTCGAGAATATAATGGTGAAGAAGATAGTTATGTAAGCTGGAGAGAATCGGCGGAAATAGCAATGGGACAATACAAAAGGGGGAGTAATGTTTTAACTCATAATACAAAACCATGAAGACACACGGGAGGAATAAACCAATTACATCTGAACTTAATGAAAAACATAAAAAGACATCACTACGAGTGTTCATTACTGGCCTTAACGGCCATATTTCAGATGTAATATTTTCAATGAATCCACCCAAATTACCGAACGCAATGGTAATAGTACAAGAACTTGATAGCAACAATTTAAGGGCCCAATTCCTGAAGTATTTTATATCATCACAACGCAAGACTAATGAGTCAATCTTATGTGGGCAACAAAACTCAAATAACAAACCCAGACAATATAACAATAATAATAATAATCAAAGATATACTAATAACTTAAGGTTTAAGAAAATAATCAAAACAGAAATAATTATAACAATTTTAATCAAAATAGAAACAATACCTGGAATCAGGGAAGATTTAATAATGACCAACAAAATCAGTGGAACCCTTTTAGACCACAACATAGTCAGCCAGAGCCAATGGATGTTGATAAATCAATTCAGATGCCAAATAGACACTATAATAGATCAAAATGAACTAACAATATCTAAAAGAGTATCCACAGTGAATGGATATTCAATAATTAAGTTTTATCATATGATAACTATTTTCGATACGCGGTATACTTGGGCTAGACTCAGATTTACTTGTTGGCTACAAGCTATTGAAAAAAATCGGAGCTGTAATTGATACAGCAAAAGGGGTAAAAAAGTAAAATTAGATAACGATAACGGTAATATTTAAATCAACATTCTTTGACCAAAGAAGACACCATTCTTCCGTTTAAAGAATTCATAATAAAAAATACTTTGATCAAAAGTCTCAAATCAGATCCGAATCTGAAGAGGGAAATCAAAGTGAATTTAGTTTGGGAAACATAAATCCTGAACACGCCGTCGTAGAATTCTTCGACAAAATTAAAAGTTTGGGATACAAAAATAATAAATGCGCCGTCGTAGAAGTATCCGAAAACCAAAAATATATATATACAGAATTCATCCTCATATCAAAGAAAAGATTTGGAGGACAAAATAATAAAGAGCATTCCAAAATTATGCAGATTCCTTTTAGGACTGACATACGCGGTGAAATAAATACCGAAAATGAAAGGGCTGTTTATAGTAAGCAATACCCTTATGCTCTATCAGCCTCAGATTTTGTAAATTCTGAAATCAACAGAATGGTTAAAGACAAAAATTATAAGGCCAGGCAATAGCCCTTATAATTCCCCAGTATTAGTCCTACCAAAAAAGGGTTTTAACATAGATGAAACTCCCAAACTTAGACTAGTAATAGATTATAAGAAACTTAACGAAAACACCATACCGGATAGATATCCAATGCAGGATCTTTCCGTAATTTTGTCAAACCTCGGGAAGGCTAAATACTTTTCCACAATTGATTTGGAATCAGGATTTCACCAAATTCTCATGAATGAAACAGATATTCAAAAAACCCCATTCTCAATAAATAATGGAAAATACGAATTCCTGAGAATGCCATTTGGGTTAACAAACGCCCCTAGAATATTCCAAAGAGCGATGGATGATATTATGATAGAACAAGTTGGAAAAACGTGTCATATCTAGATGGATGACATTATTATTTTCTCAAAAACAATTGAACAGCATTATAGAGATTTAATTGTTATAATTAAAATTTTGCTGGACGCAAACATAAAAATTTCGATTGAAAAATCAAAGTTCTTCTTGTTTCACACAATGTGATCAAAACCGATCCCGAAAAAATTTCCACAATCGTAAAATATCCAATCCCTAAAAATATTCGAGAGCTTAGAAGCTTCCTAGGCCTTAAAGGATACTACAGAAAATTTGTTCAAAATTATTAAATATTTAGAAGGCGAAAATGGCAAAGTATCAAAAAAGGCATCGCGTAAAACTTCAATACAGTTGGATAAGCCAGCTTTAAGAGCTTTCAACGAGCTTAAAAATAATTATAAATAATAATCGCACAAGTAGAGTAAGTTCAACCCGAATATAATAACAAATTTACTTTAATCACCACAGATCATCAACCCCTTTCATTTTTAATTGCTCTAAAGAACGCTAATATCGAATTGAAAAGATATTATTCTTTTATTGAAAGTTATTCTCCAAAAATTATTTATAAGCCAGGAGCAACAAATGTTGTTGCGGATGCATTATCTAGGATACAAATTAATAACTTAACAGATAGTATCGAGTCGGTCTCAGATCAAAACACTCAGCATTCAGCAGAGAGTAGTTTTGAGAATGTAATACAAGAAATCCGAAAACCCTTAAACCAGCTTAGGAAACAATTGCTAATAGCAACGGGTAGGTATAAAATACATGAGTCGATTAACGTGTTCGGAAATACTAGACATAATAGAGTATGACACTCCGAAAAATTTCATTACTCTCTTAAAGGAATACATTCCACCTAATATAACAATTGGAATTCATTGTAGCTTAGAAGACCTTTATATAATTCAAAAACCATTTAAGGATAATTTTATTTACTAGAATATTTGTCCAAGACGTAGAAAACGGTAATAACAGAAACGCTTTGTCGAGCACACAGAGGGCTTGATGAAAATTATAAACAAATAAACCTTCTATATTTTTGGCCTAACTTATATCAAAAACTAATGGAGTTTGTTAAGAATTGCACAATCTGCAATCAGAACGAATATAACAGACATCTACTGCAAATTCCTATAGGTCAAGCACCTATTCCGGATAGAGAAGGTGAAATTTTGCATATTGACATTTATAACGCCCAAAATCGTATATTTATCACTTGTATAGATTCATATTTAAAATTTTTAGTCGTAAAATAAATCCCAAATAAATTAAATATAGAAAACAAAGTTATAGAGATTCTGCAACAATTCCCATTAGCCAAAACCTTGATGAAGTTTTTCTTCATCCCAATTTAAATCTTTTGCACAAAGAAACGGAATATCTTTATTTTATGCAGATCCTCGACATAGTACTTCCAACGGACAAATTGAAAGGGCACACTCTACTTTAACAGAAATTGCACGTTGCATTAAAGATGAACTCAACTTAGTTGATTATTCCGAAATAGTAATTAGAGCAGCACAGAAATACAACTTATCAATTCACTCTATAACCAATCAACGACCGTATGATATATTATTTAATAAAATCAAACACGATAAAATTCCCCAATTGTTAAAGCAAGCACAGGATAAAATGTTACATTTTCAAAATAAACACAGAAAAGAAAAAGAATATCACGTATGAGAAGTAATTTACGAAAAGAAAGACGGGGAAAGAAATAAGCTTAACTCTAGATATAAAAAACAGGTAGTTAAGGAAAATCATCCTAATAATGTTATTATTAATAACAGAAACCGTACGATTCATAAAGATAATATTAAATTTTAAACAAATTGACTTATCTTAAATTCCAGATAATGAAATCAATAATGCACTTATTATTGCTGGTAGCTTCAACCAAATCCAAAATGATGGATTACACAAACCATGATTTATCCATGAAAGAAAGGATACCAAAGAAGTCCTCATTTATTAATCATACGCGGATTTATTTCATATAACTAATTTAAATTTTTATAAAGATATTATTACTCTTGAAACAGAATTTTTAAACAGCCATAACGTTCAAAATTCACAATGGGAAATATCAAACGATTTAAAAATTATTAAAATACTTATTTCTCAAATGATACCCACTAGGTGAAAAAGAGGCATTAATGAATTAGACACAATCTGGAAATGCATTTCAGGAACTCCAAATCATGATGATTTCATAACAGTTCAAAATAAAATTGATGATTTGATAAAAAACAATATAGATCAATTCGTTATTAATTCCAATTAATAATTACAGATTATAATACAGATTAATAATTACAGATCTATTGGATATATCAGAATTTAAAATCGCATTGCACCAAGATCTTATTATTATATATATAAAATACCCTATAATTATTCATCGTTGTGAAGTTTACAACTCAAGGTCCATTTCGCACAATGTGCAAAATTTAAAATGAAAATGAAAAATTGTTAATTAATAATCATGTCGCAAAATGTAGCCATTTTTATAAACGGAGTTAATACAGTTAATGACACTCATTTAGATGGGTCATATTTAATAACCTTTAATGGCACCACAAAAATTAATAATAAATACTACACTAATATAGACAATAAGATATTGGACTACATCACTGCACGAAAATATACTGACTTCTTAATCTCCGAATATATTATATCCAACGATTCGGAACGTATATCCAATGATATATTAACGTATTAAATCCTTTTATTCAAATTAAACAAACTCAAATACCAATTATATTATAGTTCATCGCCAATTATTTTTATATTTGATCACCATGCTTTTAATTAAATACAGAAACTTCTTAATATTCAAACCACGGCAAATTCGAATTGAAATACAACCAGAAACTAATATCCCCGACAATGAAAATACTGTAGAAGAAAGTATTATTGTCGAATTGACTAATCAGCTACATTCATTATACCCATCAGTTCCAATGAATCGGGACGATCTAATTTAGAATATGGGGAGGTCCACACATTACTTTGGGGCCCTTGCCCAATTTATAAACAACTTTGAGCCCAGATCTTTTTTCCATTCTTTTAACAAAACCTCCAATCTATTCCCACCCAGATCGGTTTCACTCTCTCCGCTCTAAAGGGATTCTGTAAACATCCAAGCCGATATTGTAAACACCAGAGCCCCAAAAATGGAGCCCCAAGTACACTAACGTAAACATCGATTTTCGGCAGAATTTCAATTCTTCAAAATTGCAATTTCAAATTTCATTGAAACGATAAATCTCTTCAGTCGAAGTTTGATTATGGATTATTGAACCAAAGTCAGGCAGTTTGTTTTTAAATCCGAATTTATCGTTCGACAACTTGAATATCGCAAGCAGTGAAAATTAAGTTCGGTACTAATAAAAATTGTGTAAGCTAGTGAATAAATTTAATTTGCTTGTACATATGTATAAACGAAATATTTTCGCACTCCGCTTTGTAGGGCATCCCGCGATCACTTCAAAGTAGTTAAAAATTGAAAAAGGACAGCAAAAAGGCAAGTAAATCAATATTAAAGCATGTGCATGTCTACGTTTTTTTTATGTCCCATTTTTCGATTTTCTTTTCCTTCTTTGCTGTGCGTCCTTCTTTCGTAATACTTGAGTGAATACATTTAACGCAGTTAACAAAGGACAAAAAACATTAATTTTAAAAAAAATTATGAACATGTAGTGGACAAATTAAAAACCATTTTTTATTAAAAGGACAATTGCGAAAATGAATAATTAGCGGATAAAAAATACGCAAATAAAATAAAGAATAGAAAAGGAATTTAGTTAAAACCAGCTTAAGCTGGAAAAGAGCAGTAGAATGCGCGATAAGCAAAACACTAAAAAGACCGCCGTTGTATTCGGCTGTGTAGACGAATTTTATATTTTTTTTGGCTCTTTTACGCGTTTTTTCCCGTTTGGGTTATTTACTAATTTATATTTGTAAATGTTACGTTCTTATACAAGTCAAACGCATTTCGCAAAAAATATATTATCACATTTACACTTTTCTTGAAATATTTTTTTTCTTATACTATTGGTCAAGTATGTAAACACGCGAATCAGAAGTGGTCCATTTTTTAAGTTATATAATTTCACAAGTGGAAACAAAAACAAAATGTATCTTCAGCTGTAGTTATGGATTTTTTTCTTTTCTATTAAATCCTCTGAAACCTGTAATTTTATAATATATCATACTACATACATAAAACTAATTTTTAATTTTGATATGTTATTTCAGAATGAATTTAAGGATGCAAACGTTATATGGACCATCTTTATAATTAAGACTGCGATAAAAAAATGTGGCCCTTCTAATTTATTTTGGCATACAAGATTCGAGGCTAACGACAGAAACTTTTAGTTATATTTAAGATCTTTAACTTCGCAGATAAAGAATACTTAAAATAAATTAGTTTCTATAAATTGTCATCTGAAAGTGTATTGCCTGTAATAATATTGTAATTAAACAGAATATATATAATTTCTAAGAGTTACGTTAAACAGAAATGTATTTAAAATAAAAGTAATGAAAACATGTTAGCAAAGTAAAAAAAAAAGGATGTAAGCAGAACAACTGTTCGGATGATTTGTATAAGTTTGATTTCAATAAAAGGCAATGCAACCTAAGGCAATGTACCTAATTATTTAAAACTTTTTTCAAATATAAGTCACGCTTTTTTTAATAGTATTTAAACCAGGTTATATTCAAATCAAACATAAAGTACATTTCTTTTGGCAGGGATTATATTTAATTTAAATACAGTTTGTATTTATATTAATGTTCATCCTAGTCTGTTAAACTATAACAAGTATTTAATCCAAATAAGAATATGTTGAGTAATATATGTTTATGCGGGTTAAATTAATTTTAACAATAAAAACCACTCAAATGAAATATTCCATTCACTGAATATAAATAGGAAAATATTTGAAAGAAATATTGAAATATACAACTTTATATACTCATTTAATTATTGTGTACTATTTGAACACATTTGATCAAAATTACAATATCGTTAAATTTACTGTGAAATTATTCAAAAAATAATCAACTATAAAATGTTCTGTTTTACGATTTTCATGGTAGGATCTAAACCGCTGGGCAAAATAGTTGAAACGTTTAAGTGTACGAACTTTCTAAAACGTGACGTTAATCCAAGGAATCGTTGTATAGCCTTTCGATCAGACGGTTCAGGAAAGTTTGTTACAGCTTGGTTTTTTTCATTGCTGAGTGTGATCGAACCATTTTCTATAACGTAACCAAGAAAATCTAACCGGCCTTGTAAGATTTGACACTTGTCCTAATTGATTCTCAATCCATTTTGCCACGCAACCTTAGGCACTCTGTCGTTTTCCAAGCCTTTGACGACGTCCTTGCTGGGAATAATTATGTCGTCCATATAGACAACTGCGTCACAGGTGTTAATAAGTGATCTGAGTACTGCCATAATGAACCGTCTGAAAACTAATGGTAAGTTCGAAAGGCACATACTCGTATTGTCCTTTCTGCGTGACTGTATACTTTGAATGAAGTATACTTTTGGGAGCTAGCTTCTACCGGAACATCTCAGTAGATTGTGTGTGTTCGTCCCACCAAATTTATATAAACGTGACCATCCAGTAGTTCAGTGAGAAAGCACAGAATTCATGGGTTCGTAGGGGGTTAATTACGGGTATAACTGCAATCGGCTTTATAATTTACTTGTCCTCGCTGTCTCCGACGGCACGGGTTGTCTCGATGTTCTCTCGCCTCGTTGTAACGAACTGATTTGTTTACTTTCTGCTCGCTACGATATTTGTGCGGCTAGCTCAGTAGATTGTGTGTGTTCGTCCCACCAAATTTATATAAACGTGACAGAATTCATGGGTTCGTAGGGGGTTTATTGCGGGTATAACTGCAATCGACTTTATAATTTGGTTGTCCTCGCTGTCTCCAACGGTACGGGTTGTCTCGATGTTCTCTCACCTCGTTGACACGGTGTTCTAGTTTTGTAGCTCCCTGAAGATCCATGTCTGCTTCTTGTTTCTGACGCGTTGGTTTAGTGACTTCTTGGCAACGATTCAGACTCGCTATGGGGTCAGCCGTGCGGGCTAAAGGAAGCGTCACCGTTCTCAGACTAGGGTGAACAGACTGACGAAATTTCCAGGATCACTCCTGTCGACACATGACCGCCTGTCCCTTGCTCTGTCCCGGAGGGTCCCACGGGGGTTTCCGCTCAGATCGTGCGGACAGTCAAGGCGAAACGCCAGGAAGCTGCCTCGCTCTTCAGTTCGCTTCTGCGCCTTGTGTAAACGAACGTTCTACCCTAGTCTTACCCTTTCACGTACTGTCCGTGCCGTTGCTACTGGCTCGATTTTCTTGCGTAGCTGTTGCGGTGTGGTGTCCTGCTTGCCGATGGCGGTGTCCTGCGAACTGCTCCTGACTGGGTGGCTGAAACCGTACGATTCATAAAGATAATATTTAATTTTAAACAAATTGACTTATCTTAAATTCCATATAATGAAATCAATAATGCACTTATTATTGCTGGTAGCTTCAACCAAATCCAAAATTATGGATTACACAAACCATGATTTATCCATGAAAGAAAGGATACCAAAGAAGTCCTCATTTATTAATCATACGCGGATTTATTTCATATAACTAATTTAAATTTTTATAAAGATATTATTACTCTTGAAACAGAATTTTTAAACAGCCATAACGCTCATAATTCACAATGGGAAATATCAAACGATTTAAAAATTATTAAAATACTTATTTCTCAAATGATACCCACTGGGTAAAAAGAGGCATTAATGAATTAGACACAATCTGGAAATGCATTTCAGGAACTCCAAATCATGATGATTTCATAACAGTTCAAAATAAAATTGATGATTTGATAAAAAACAATATAGATCAATTCGTTATTAATTCCAATTAATAATTACAGATTATAATACAGATTAATAATTACAGATCTATTGGATATATCAGAATTTAAAATCGCATTGCACCAAGATCTTATTATTATATATATAAAATACCCTATAATTATTGATCGTTGTGAAGTTTACAACTCAAGATCCATTTCGCACAATGTGCAAAATTTAAAATGAAAATGAAAAATTGTTAATTAATAATAATTGTTAAATTGTTAACTAATTAATACAGTTAATGACACTCATTTAGATGGGTCATATTTAATAACCTTTAATGGCACCACAAAAATTAATAATAAATACTACACTAATATAGACAATAAGATATTGGACTACATCACTGCACGAAAATATACTGACTTCTTAATCTCCGAATATATTATATCCAACGATTCGGAACGTATATCCAATGATATATTAACGTATTAAATCCTTTTATTCAAATTAAACAAACTCAAATACCAATTATATTATAGTTCATCGCCAATTATTTTTATATTTGATCACCATGCTTTTAATTAAATACAGAAACTTCTTAATATTCAAACCACGGCAAATTCGAATTGAAATACAACCAGAAACTAATATCCCCGACAATGAAAATACTGTAGAAGAAAGTATTATTGTCGAATTGACTAATCAGCTACATTCATTATACCCATCAGTTCCAATGAATCGGGACGATCTAATTTAGAATATGGGGAGGTCCACACATTACTTTGGGGCCCTTGCCCAATTTATAAACAACTTTGAGCCCAGATCTTTTTTCCATTCTTTTAACAAAACCTCCAATCTATTCCCACCCAGATCGGTTTCACTCTCTCCGCTCTAAAGGGATTCTGTAAACATCCAAGCCGATATTGTAAACACCAGAGCCCCAAAAATGGAGCCCCAAGTACACTAACGTAAACATCGATTTTCGGCAGAATTTCAATTCTTCAAAATTGCAATTTCAAATTTCATTGAAACGATAAATCTCTTCAGACGAAGTTTGATTATGGATTATTGAACCAAAGTCAGGCAGTTTGTTTTTAAATCCGAATTTATCGTTCGACAACTTGAATATCGCAAGCAGTGAAAATTAAGTTCGGTACTAATAAAAATTGTGTAAGCTAGTGAATAAATTTAATTTGCTTGTACATATGTATAAACGAAATATTTTCGCACTCCGCTTTGTAGGGCATCCCGCGATCACTTCAAAGTAGTTAAAAATTGAAAAAGGACAGCAAAAAGGCGAGTAAATCAATATTAAAGCATGTGCATGTCTACGTTTTTTTTATGTCCCATTTTTCGATTTTCTTTTCCTTCTTTGCTGTGCGTCCTTCTTTCGTAATACTTGAGTGAATACATTTAACGCAGTTAACAAAGGACAAAAAACATTAATTTTAAAAAAAATTATGAACATGTAGTGGACAAATTAAAAACCATTTTTTATTAAAAGGACAATTGCGAAAATGAATAATTAGCGGATAAAAAATACGCAAATAAAATAAAGAATAGAAAAGGAATTTAGTTAAAACCAGCTTAAGCTGGAAAAGAGCAGTAGAATGCGCGATAAGCAAAACACTAAAAAGACCGCCGTTGTATTCGGCTGTGTAGACGAATTTTATATTTTTTTTGGCTCTTTTACGCGTTTTTTCCCGTTTGGGTTATTTACTAATTTATATTTGTAAATGTTACGTTTTTATACAAGCCAAACGCATTTCGCAAAAAATATATTATCACATTTACACTTTTCTTGAAACATTTTTTTTACTTATACTATTGGTCAAGTTTGTAAACACGCGAATCTGAAGTGTTACATTTTTTAAGTTATATAATTTCACAAGTGGAAACAAAAACAAAATGTATCTTCAGCTGTAGTTATGGATTTTTTTCTTTTCTATTAAATCCTCTGAAACCTGTAATTTTATAATATATCATACTACATACATAAAACTAATTTTTAATTTTGATGTTATTTCAGAATGAATTTAGGGATGCAAACGTTATATGGACCATCTTTATAATTAAGACTGCGATAAAAAAATGTGGACCTTCTAATTTATTTTGGTATACAAGATTCGAGGCTAACGACAGAAACTTTTAGTTATATTTAAGATCTTTAACTTCGCAGATAAAGAATACTTAAAATAAATTAGTTTCTACAAATTGTCATCTGACATCATCCTAGTCTGTTAAACTGTAACAAGTATTTAATCCAAATAAGAATATGTTGAGTAATATATGTTTATGCGGGTTAAATTAATTTTAACAATAAAAACCACTCAAATGAAATATTCCATTCACTGAATATAAATAGGAAAATATTTGAAAGAAATATTGAAATATACAACTTTATATACTCATTTAATTATTGTGTACTATTTGAACACATTTGATCAAAATTACAATATCGTTAAATTTACTGTGAAATTATTCAAAAAATAATTAACTATATAAAATGTTTTGTTTTACGATTTTCATGTTAGGATCTAAACCGCGGGGCAAAATAGTTGAAACGTTTAAGTGTACGAACTTTCTAAAACGTGACGTTAAGCCAAGGAATCGTTGTATAGCCTTTCGATCAGACGGTTCAGGAAAGTTTGTTACAGCTTGGTTTTTTTCATTGCTGAGTGTGATCGAACCATTTTCTATAACGTAACCAAGAAAATCTAACCGGCCTTGTAAGATTTGACACTTGGCCTAATTGATTCTCAGTCCAATTTGCCACGCAACCTTAGGCACTCTGTTAATCTTTTCCAAGCCTTCGACGACGTCCTTTCTGGGAATAATTATGTCGTCCATATAGACAACTGCGTCACAGGTGTTAATAAGTGCTCTGAGTACTGCCATAATGAACCGTCTGAAAACTAATGGTAAGTTCGAAAGGCACATACTCGTATTGTCCTTTCTGCGTGACGAATGAAGTATACTTTTGGGAGCTAGCTTCTACCGGAACATCTCAGTAGATTGTGTGTGTTCGTCCCACCAAATTTATATAAACGTGACCATCCAGTAGTTCAGTGAGAAAGCACAGAATTCATGGGTTCGTAGGGGGTTAATTACGGGTATAACTGCAATCGGCTTTATAATTTACTTGTCCTCGCTGTCTCCGACGGTACGGGTTGTGTCGATGTTCTCTCGCCTCGTTGTAACGAACTGATTTGTTTACTTTCTGCTCGCTACGATATTTGTGCGGCTAGCTCAGTAGATTGTGTGTGTTCGTCCCACCAAATTTATATAAACGTGACAGAATTCATGGGTTCGTAGGGGGTTTATTGCGGGTATAACTGCAATCGGCTTTATAATTTGCTTGTCCTCGCTGTCAACGACGGTACGGGTTGTCTCGATGTTCTCTCGCCTCGTTGACACGGTGTTCCAGTTTTGTAGCTCCCTGAAGATCGTTGTCTGCTGCTTGTTCCTAACGCGTTAGCTTGGTGACTGCTTGGCAACGATTCAGACTCGCTATGGGGTCAGCGGGCTTAGAGAAGCGTTACCGTTCTCAGACTAGGGTGAACAGACTGACGAAATCTCCAGGATCACTCCTGTCGACACATGACCGCCTGTCCCTTGCTCTGTCCCGGAGGGTCCCACTGGGGCTTACGCTCAGATCGTGCGGACAGTCAACGCGAAACGCCAGGAAGCTGCATCGCTCTTCAGTTTGCTTCTGCGCCTTGTGTAAACGAACATTCCACCCTAGCCTCACCCCTTCGCTTACTGTCCGTGCCGTTCTTACTGGCTCGATTTTCTTGCGTGGCTGTTGCGGTGTGGTGTCCTGCTTGCCGATGGCGGTGTCCTGCGAACTGCTTCTGACTGGGTGGCTGTACGTAGCGTGACTTCTCTCCCTTCTGGGTCGTTACTCTCGGGGTTCGGTCGCGCCGCTTCGGGACTTCACAAAAATTTCATTCGAGACCGTACTGGTCAACCGCTCTCCCTTCTGGTTGGTCGCGCCAGGACCTTTAGAATATATCATACTACATACATAAAACTTATTTTTAATTTTGATATGTTATTTCAGAATGAATGAAAAATAATCAATAATTTGATTAAATTGAATTCGAAATTCTTTAAAATATAAAAATGTATATTCCCAATATTATTAGATAATATGTCAAAAAGCCCCAAAGCTATAATTTGGTTCACATTATTTCCCACCAATTATCCGATCGTTCCTATGACAGCTAATGATTAGTCGTTCGATTTTAATAAAATTTAATTCGAAATTTAGAACTAATTTAAAATTGTTATATCCAAGCTTAGAAATACATATGTTAAAAAACACGAATGATATAATTTTTTTTTAATTTTTTCACCGATAGTTCCTATGGGAGCTATAAGATATAGTTGTCCGATCCGGCTGGTTCCGACTTACATACTACCTGAAATAAAAAGAAGACTTTTGGGAAAGTTTCAGCTCGATAGCTTTAAAACTGAGAGACTAGTATGCGTAGAAACGGACGGACAGACAGACGGACATGGCTAAGTCCACTCGTCTTGTGACGCTGATCAAGAATAAATATACTTTACGGGTCGGAAACGTCTCCTTCACTGCGTTACAAACTTCTGACTGAAATCATTATACCTTCGCAAGGGAATAAAAACCATTCACGTGACACGTAACGTTAAGCCAAGGAATCGTAGTATATCCTTTCGATCAGACGGGTCAGGAAAGTTTGTTTCAGCTTGGTTTTTTTATTGCTAGGTGTGATCGAACCATTTTCTATAATGTAACTAAGAAAATCTACCCTGCTTTGTAAGATTTGACACTTGGCCTAATTGATTCTCAGTCTATTTTGCCACGCAACCTTAGGCACTCTGTCGTTTTCCAAGCCTTTTACGACGTCCTTGCTGGGAATAATTATGTCGTCCATATAGACAACTGCGTCACAGGTGTTAGTAAGTTCTCTGAGTACTGCCATAATGAACCGTCTGAACACTGCTGGTAAGTTCGAAATGCCGAAAGGCACATACTCGTATTGTCCTTTCTGTGTGACGAATGAAGTATAATTTTGGGAGCTAGCTTCTACCGGAACATTGTAACGAACTGATTTGTTTACTTTCTGCCCGCTACGATATTTGTGCGGCTAGCAGTAGATTGTGTGTGTTTGTCCCACCAAATTTATATAAACGTGACCGACCAGTAGTTCCGTGAGAAAGCACAGAATTCATGGGTTCGTAGGGGGTTTATTGGGGGTATAACTGCAATCGACTTTACAATTTGGTTGTCTCCGACGGTACGGGTTGTCTCGATGTTCTCTCACCTCGTTGACACGGTGTTCTAGTTTTGTAGCTCCCTGAAGATCCATGTCTGCTTCTTGTTCCTGACGCGTTGGTTTGGTGACTTCTTGGCAACGATTGAGACTCGCTATGGGGTCAGCCGTGCGTCACTAGGGTGAACAGACTGACGAGTTCTCCAGGATCACTCCTCTGGACACATGACCGCCTGTCCCTTGTTCTCTCCTGAAGGGTCCCCCTGGGGTTTCCGCTCAGATCGTGTGGACAGTCAAGGCGAAACGCCAGGAAGTTGCCTCGCTCTTCAGTTCGCTTCTGCGCCTTGTGGAAACGAACGTTCCACCCTAGCCTCACCCTTTCGCTTACTGTCCGTGCCGTTCTTACTGGTTCGATTTTCTTGCGTGGCTGTTGCGGTGTGGTGTTCTGCTTGCCGATGGCGGTGTCCTGCGAACTGCTCCTGACCAGCTATTTCTCAATCAATCTGTGCGTTGGGACTCCGGAGTAGACTTTGTATTATTTCAATGTTTATTGTATTATAAATATTTGACAAACTTTCGGGTGTGGCTTAAGTTATATTTTCACAAAATTATGGCAACTTTTTTCTCTAGCGAAACCGACTGGCTCTCGTTTCTTTTCGCTGTGTTCTCGACCCTGAGGGACTGAGCAAGGGACAAGTGATTATTGTCTCGAAAGGCGTTGCCCTGGCCTATTCCGGGTGTAATTTATTAGCGATATGAACGGTTCTACGATCCTATTCATAAATATCTTTAGTCATACCGAATAAACAAAAACATAATGAAAGTACCAAAAATCACCAAGGTTAAAGCACCGCAGGCCTACAATCAACCGTTGGCCGACTCCTTTGTCCACTTAACCGTTTTCTGCAGTCCTTCAATAAAATCAAGACGAAGTGGACCAAACTGATTGATTCTATCATAGTTTTTTTTTACAGAAATATATATATATTGATAAGATAAATCATATTTAAATACCAATTTAATGAATCCCCTAACGTTTTGAAGATGAATACATAGTTATTATTAAATAAAAAAAATTACTTATTGTTTGTGCCTAACCAAAGTTGGTACTTCTAGGTCACGCCGCTGGACCTGGAGGTTATGGTGAGCGCTTTGTCGCTGGCTCGGAGATGCTTTGATGGCAGCACGATCGCGTCGACGATTGAAGGAGAGGCGATGCGTGCACTGCGCTGAGGGTTGGGCTAACTGGGGTTGGCTGCTGTCGAGATATTTTTTCCGGGGCCTATTCCCAGAAGTAGGAAGAAAAGCCACGGAGTTATAAGTGCCTTGATTTATTCTTAAGTTGGTACTTGCTTTTATACTACTTAGAATACGGAAGTTTACTGACATATGTTATATTCTAGAGTAGTCAGTTGTTTTTGATGATGATAGCAGTTAGCTAGTTGACTCGGCTGTGCCGCCAAGTTGGAAAGACGCTAAGTCAACCGTTGATATTGAATATAATATGCTGAGCAGCAATTCTCATAACCAGTGGGTGATGCTGAGCTCCTAGTACTGGCTCTAACTGGGATACTGCTTGATTTGTTGGATGCTGGTCATGTTGAGCACTTTTGGGAACGAACATTCTTTACATTCTCTTGCAGTGGGTAATTCGGTAAGTTGCAGGGAACTGTTAATTATGGCAACGGATTCTTGTTCGTACGAGTATGTTTCGGTTTTCATTGATTGGTGATGGTCAGTTATTTTATGAACCATCAATGCTAAGGATAAAATTAATCCTTTCTTCATCGTGGGAGTTCTGATCATCTTCTTTTTCAGATTGGTTATTATTCACGAGAAATTCATCATTCGTTAGCTTACAAGCACATTTGTGTGTTGCAAGATCGTCTTCGTCCAACCTATGCCTTGTGTATCAGATCTAGTCTTAGAAATTCACCAGCTATTAACTTGGCATACCAGCCCCTAAGGTGGGTTCAGGTTTCCGAAAGTCACGATCTGCTAACGGCAGTATCTCAAGACTGTTAACATTCTGCCCAATCGGTAAAGATGGTTGTTCTGAAATGACTGTGGAAATAATAAGTACCTCGATTGGGGTTTCAAAATCGGAGATACACGACGATAGCTTTAGTATTGATTTGGTCGCTGTTTTTATTTTTCTTCCTGCGTAGCCTGCGTTGGTTACTGAGCCGTCCACTGGATTGCTAGTTAGTCCTTTGTGTAACATTGAATGACGCCGTTCATGGCAGTCTCGACAAGTCGACAGTCACCCACAGTTTTCAATCGTATGATCTGTAGATAAACAATTTGTGCATGCTCCTATTCTTGCAAACGGCTACACGCCCTAAAGTGATGTGGTGCCAGATGACAAATTTTGCAGGTCTCTTCGGTACGGAATGGCTGATGGCGGAGCGTTGTTGTAGGTTGTGCACTTATCGTTAGCAGCATGCAAGAGCGCCGCTCAATAAACGTGAAACCGGGGCCAATCTATTTATTAGTTATGAAACTCGGGAATACGTATTGGTGGTAGAGACAGATTTATGCTCATTAGTCGTTTTCCCGAAGCAAAGGCAAAATTGTATTATTAATATAAGGTCTGAAATCGAATAACCCCTTCTATGACGGCTGCCTCTGCCCCAGGCGTATTACCACGATCATCATGGGCCTGTCTCAATAAGTCCCATTGGACCCCTATGTTGCGTTGTACAACTGGGGTGATGATTAGCGAATTTGATGTAACAATAAGAGATGATTCTAATTCGCTGCACCGTCTCTGTAGCTGACGAATAACCGCGCCGATCGACAAGTCACTTTTCATTTGCTTGACTAACGGGTCTCTGGTTGTTCTGGATCCGCCGAGGTACTTTTTGAGGTCCGCTTGCTGACGCCATATTGTCATTGAATACTTGCTGATATTTAACTACCAGCTTAACTCCAGTGGGTAATGCTGATTGCTGGAATTCTTCATCTAGGTCACAAAACTGCTACCAGAGATCTAGAATAGTTTACTAGAATAATAACCGCCTCTGTGGCATCGTTTGGCAGAATCCTTGCCATAGTTCTGTATGAGCTGTTTGATCTGTCCTTGTAGCTCGTTTTGGTTGTCTAGTATTTGATTGTGTAAGTCGATTATTGTGAGACTTGTTTCCCCAAGGAATGAAGTTGACTTAGTGCGTGAAGCTAACACTCGTGGGTGTGAATCGAAAAATCCTGTGAAGCCGGATGACACTGTGAGTCCTGAAAAACTGGACGAAGCTTGGAATCCTGTTGGATAAAACTGCGTATCCTGTGAAGCTGGATCAAGCTGCGTATCCTGTGAGCTGGATTAAGCTGTCTATCCTGTGAAGCTGGAGTAAGCTGCGTATCCAGTGGAGGTGGATTACGCTTGAGTTCCAGGGAGGGTGGATATAGTGTGAACTTACCGGTATTTTCCACCAGTTAGAGGTCCTTTGTTGGTAAAGAATCACGTCACCAATGTTTATGCCTAACCGAGGTATGCACTTCTAGGTCACGCCGCGGGACAAGGGCGTTATAGTGAGAGCCTTGTCGCTGGCACGGGTTGATGGCAGGACGATCGCGTCACGACGATTGACGGAGAGGCGATGCGTGCACTGCGTTGAGGGTTAGGCTAACGGGGGTAAGCTGCGAGGCCCATTACTACGAGGCTACTGCCTGATTTATTGGGTTCTGGTCATGTTAAGCGCCCTGAGTACGAACGTTAATTATAACAAAAAAGTTCCAAGAATATCCAAGAGAACGGGAGCAAAGAGTTATATATATTGCTAGCTAAATAATTAAAATGCGGGGGAAGAGAGATTGGAGAGTAAGACGAAAGAGAGTGTGGTTAGAAGAAGCAGAGAGACATAAGAGATAATGGTAGATGGACGCACTTTGGACCCTAGTGTGGGGCCGTGGGCAGAGGGCGTGGTGCGTACGCAGAGAGGGAGAAACGGAGGATTAACGGTACCGTGAGAAGGGGGTCCGGCGCTGGAAGCTGGATGAGTCAATCAGTCAATGTACCAGTGTACCTTTTGGTTGATAAATTTGTAGTTTAAAGTGCTTTGTTATGGAGAGCCCTGCGATTAGCGGCGAAGTCCCGAAACGGCAACTTCACGAAGCCCCGAGTGTTAAGTTAACTTCGGCAAGCCGATGTATGTATACCCTTGCATTTATAAGAAATAATCAACTTTTGTAAATTGAAATTGAAATTTTTAAGGATTGTTGCTGACCTTAGTGATATTAAAAAGAAAATATTTAATCTTATTTTCAAACCGTGTTTTGACATCGATATGTTAGAGTAGTCCGATTTTTATTAAATTGAATTCGAAATTCTTGAATAATTTGCCCAATAATATAAGACAAGATGTCAAAAAGCACCAAACCTATAATTTGTTTCACATTTTTTTCCCACCACTTTTCCGATCGTTCGTATGGCAGCTATGTGATATAGTCGTCCGACTTTGACAAAATTAAAATACAAAATTAAGAACTAATAAAAAAATGCTATTTCCAAAAGTAGGAGGTTATATGTCAAAAAACACCATTGCTGTACTTTGTTTCATATTATTTTCCGACCAATTTTCTGATCGTTCCTATGGCAGCTTTATGATATAGTCGTCCGATTTTGATCAAATTGTATTCAAAATTCAGAACTAATTCAAAAATTTTATTTCCAAAAGTAGAAGGTTACATGTTAAAATATTTTAAATTTTTTTCCCCGATAGTTCCTATGGGAGCTATAAGATATAGTTGTCCGATCCGGCTGGCTCCGACTTATATACTACCTGCAATAGAAATAAGACTTTTTAGAAAGTTTCAGCCCGATAGCTGTAAAACTGAGGGACTAGTTTGCGTAGAAACGGACAGACAGACGGACAGATGGACATGGCTAGATCGACTCGTCTAGTGACGCTGATCAAGAATATATATACTTTATGGGGCTGGAAACGTCTCCTTCATTGCGTTGCAAAGTTCTGACTGAAATCATTGCCACATAGCCGCAGTGATATCTTGCCACCACAACATCGCCCGCCTAGCCGCAGGGAAAAGTTGCTAAAGACAACCTCTCCCTATAGCCATAAAAAACTAGCCAACTAAACTAGCAATAATTACCACGGAATTTTTCCCATCAAGGCCTTCCCTATATTTTTAATTTCCACATTCGAACAATATTTCTGTTTATTATTGTTTTCCTGACCACTCGCACTTCTTTTCCCAATGCCCTTTATTCATCTCCTTCTGTATCTTCCAGCCAGGTTGCTAAATGGAATCGTTCGTGTGTTAATCCTTATGATCCTTTGGCTGGTGCAGATCGATGTCCCTTACGTTCCCCTCTTCCAATATGACCGTCTTCCTAGTTCCTGAAATTCCTCCATTTAAGATCGTGGTGAGTTTCTTGCTGCGATCGAGCTGTGTCTTGGCTAGATTTTCATCGATTGGGTAGTATGGTTGAGCGGTTTCCGTACCTAGGATTTGGCAAAGCTTTATCTAGCTGATTGTTTTCTTAGGAAGCTATTAAAAAATAAGTTTTCGGCTAATTTATAAGTTGTGAGGCAAAAATTTAAAATCTAATCAATGTCGGCGTTACCCTTTCCTTTCCCGTTACTTGGACTCCGAATTCCTCTACGATGACTACGGCTGCACCTCAGCGGACTTTATCTTGTCATCGTCGGATGGCTGTGGCCTTTGTTTGTGGGTTTGGGTACGGACCGGTTCCAAACACCGACTCGTAGCTTGAAGGTGGCGTTCTGAGCAGTTTCGTCCTAGTTTCAGAGCCATTTAATTCAGTATCGGAGATGGGCTCGTAGATAGAAGAGCGTCTCCTCCTGCCGCCGATCTTTAAATCTTAGTGGGTTGTGCCCGAACCGGTAGTCACAGGGCTCCTCGATCACATGTCCCTGGTTGCTACGACGGGTGGTGAGCTCGAGTGGCTCCTGTGGGTTATCGTCTTGTTTCACTCCATGGCAGGGCTCAGAATAGACCTCGAGACTCTGCGGACTTCCCACAGCTCGACTATATCCTGATTTTCCAGATCGTCATGAATCGAGGAGTTGGGTTCGTCCCACGGGTCAACCGGGAGCCCATACGTGGAGGGTTCCGAAAGGTTGACGGAAGCGGCGTCGGTCGTTGCCTGATCTGGGAAGGGCTGCTGGTGCATATTGTTTTTCGTGGTGTTGTAAACAAATGAGACTTAGAATATTCTTAAATACTCTACAAGTGCGGCCATTTTGTTCCCTATCCTTTCGAGCGAGTGGCTTATAGGATAGTCTAAGGTTAACAATGTTCTTCTGAATTCCATTACTTAAAATATTTTAGATCGTTAGTTTACGTGTAGTCTCGTCTCCGGAGGGTAGGGTCATGTTTTTGAGGGTCGGAGGTCTGATATGCCCGTTCCTTTGAAAGGATGTGCCGGCGCTATAGTACCCGGCGGCGGTAGTTATAATAGCAGCTTTGTTCGACCGCTCGCGCAGTGTTATTCGTTCTGCTTTCCTCTACGGGGTCGAGTAATTTGTGGCTTGACCCCGAGTGAACTGATCAATTAAGGTATTTGTCAGTCTAGGTTTTCAACACGAACAGTTTAGGTATCCCGAAGCGGATGATGATTCTATTCATAAATGCTCTCTCCAGAAGTGCTGTGATGACTGTTCGAATTGGGACCAGTTCCACCCATTTCGTGAAAGCGTCCAGAAACACGAAAAGGACGCTGTTCCCATTACAGCTGCCTCTGTAAGTCTGGATTTTAAATTGTCGAAAGCCTGATCCTGTTCCTCATCCCAACTTAACCTACTGCCTTTCCTGAGAAGCGTGGACATAAGTTCCACGATGGTCGAGAAGTTTGGCACGAATCGCCTACACAATGACGCGACGCCGAGGCAATAATCCACGCTCATTCGGATATCGCCAGTATTTTTTTCCCAACGAGCACTCTTGGAAGGCTCGATACGATCATCGCGCAGCAGCTCGTCGACTTGTTCATAAATGACGGCTTTTGCAATGCGGGGTTTTAAAGGAAGTACCGCTGTTTTATAGGCTTATCGTCTCCCATGACGATGTGGTGCCCCGCGATACTGGATACCCCTTTGAGGTTGTCAAATGTACTCAACTCAAACTCGATGAATCTCGTGGATCTCGTGTTCCCGCACTACTTCCAATCTGTCTTGTTTTTCCTGCCTCGGTGTATCCGGTCAATGTCGTCGGCTGAAGGAGTTTCGTTCCACGGCCTGTTCTTCGTTGTGGAGCAGCACGGTGCTGTAACTTGCATGGGGCTCCTCCCTTGGAATTCTGCCCAAGCTTCTGGCCCTTGTTTGTTGTGTAAGGAAAACTGTCCAGGACTACTACGCCCACGTAGCCGTAGGAAAAACTAGCTATGTATAACAACATCGCCCGAGTAGCCACAGGAAAAACTAACCGGAATAGAAAATTAACTAAAATAAAAAACAATATCGCCCGCGTAGCGTGTTAATCCTCTTGATCCTTTGGCTGGTAGAGACCAATTTACCTTTACCTCGTAGAAATGCGAGACACTTGATACCGGCGCGAACTCCGAACGTCGTCGTTACTGGTTTCTCAGCAAAAGCCACATATCTTCGTCGCGGGGAGATTCGTTCCTCTCTTCCAGTGTGATCGCCTCCCTATTTTCCAAAAGTCCTCCATTTTTAATAGTGGTTAGTTTCTTGCTGCGATCGAGCTGTGGTTTGGCTAGATTTTCATCGGTTGGGTAGCATGGTTGTGCGGTTGCCGTACCTAGGATTCGGCAAAGCTTTTTTTTTTAGCTTTTTACTGGATTTTTTGCTCTGAATATTTTCATAGTAAGCTATTTACAGATAAGTTCGCGGTTATTTTATAAGTTGTAAGGCAAAAATTTAAAATCTATTTTGTTCCCTTCAGTGGGTTCTTACATAAGTTATAATATTATTGTCAAAAATGTCATTCTTACTTCGGGCGGGGGCGCAAAGTAATGGTAACGATTTCGCCTCCGATTTCCTCCAACCGGCGAAGGTCTCGTTATCGGGGCTGATTCAGCCAAGGCAACACATGAGCCCGTAGTTTCTGTGGAACAAATCCTGTCGGGGTCCTGGGTAGGCTGTTCACTACGGTCTGGGAGGTTTGGTTGGAAACCTGGTTCTGGCGGACCCTTGCGACGTGTCGGATGATTCGTCGGCTACGTAGTCGCATCGGCTAGAGCTGCTTAGCGGCAACGGCCTGCCGGGAGGTGCTGGGGCACGACGCGCCGTTGGGGTTGATGACTACGTCTGCACCTCAGCGGACTTCATCTTGACATCGTCGGACGGCGGCGCCCATTCTTCGTGGGCTCAGGTACCGACAGGGTCCGAACACCGACTCGTAGCTCGGAGTTGGCGCTCTGAGCAGTGTCGTCCTGGTCTCAGAGCCGTTCGGTACAGTATCCCAAATGGGCTATTAGATCGCTTGTAAGCAGCCTCCTCCTGCCGACTCTCTTAGTGGTTTGGGGTTTCGGTAGTGCCCGTACTGGTAGTCACAGGGCTCCTCGATCACATGTCCCTGGCGCGTGTCCCTTCTTTGCGGCCCCGTGATCATTCAATGAGCGTGTCCCTCGGACTTGCGGTCCCTTTTATTGCGGTCATGCAATAGACAAGGGCCCTTGTTCGGGTCTCTGACTCTGGCTGATATCTTTATGACCCTCAATAACTTGTGAGATTCATTTTAGGATACATGAGGATACATGATCAATATTGTCCCATGGGGATGTGGTGGCAATCAAGTATACTCTTTATGTATATTGTGACATTTTTATGACCTCGAAACCCATTAATATAAGTTAATTTATCGATTATGGTAATTGTACTACAACCCGCATATGCTAATGAGTGGGGACGGGGGACATTAATATGCTTAATTCGCCAAAATCCGCGTTGTCTAGCTACTTGTATCCCTGCTACGCTTCTAACATGTCCCAGATATATTATGCTCTGCTGGAAAAATACTGCATTTCTCTCTGTTGAGTCTTAGATTAGCCCAATAGAGTCGTTGAAAAAGATTCTCTAAGATTCTCGAAGTGTTGCTCGAGAGTAGTACCGATGAGTATGATATCATTTAAATACGCTAACGCATGTGGTTCCATGTCGGGACCGGTGACGCTGTCGAGATCCCTTTGAAACGTAGGGACGACTAGATTTTTCAATATTCCCTTTTGAGATCGAGGGTTAAGATAAACCGTGCACAATCGCTCCAAAATTTGGTGAATTCTTGGTAAAGGAAAGGCGTCGGCTTTTGAACGCGCATTATGTTGGCGATAATCCACGCACACTGGGATATCGCCAGTTTTTTCCTAACGATACTATAAAAGCACTATGTGAACCCGTGGAAAGCATCACACGGCGATTAATGACGGCTTGCAAAGTTTTTGGGGTAGTACCGACGTTTTTTAGGTTTATCGTCTCGCATGACGATGTGGTGCTCTGCGATACTGGATACCCCTTTGATGTTGTCAAATCTGCTGTTCCCACACTACTTCCAGAATCCTTCGTGGTACTACGGTGGGCTGGGCCTCTTTAGAATGGGTTTAGAAATCTAACTTGTTCTTCCTGCGTCGATGTATCCGGTCGATGTAGTCGGTGGAAAGTGTTTTGGTCCACGGCCAGTTCTTCGATGTGGGGAAGCTCGGTGCTGTGACTTGAATGGGGCTCCTCACTTGGATTTTACCCCAAGCTCCTGGCCATTTGTTGTGGGCACCGTCGTCGTCTAGATCTTCCTGGGGAGGGCCGAATCCGAGTTCGGTGCGCCGTGCCTTGCTGGGAAACCTAGGATAGGGTAGGCGGTCTGATTGCTCTACCTCCTAATATTAAATTATCGACGCCTACTTGAGCCCCAAGGCCTTTCCGTAGCTCGTCGTCGATCATCGTTATAGATGATTACTCATTCAGGAGTGCGTACGTATCATAAGGGTGGACGTGAAAATAAGTACTTAAGGATGGTGCCTATTTTATAAGGCTTATTATAAGTGTTATATTATCACTTTTTATTTATTTTATTATTTTTGTTAACTATTGTTATCACTTATTATTTGTTGTATTATTTTTGTTAGATATTGTTAACTCCGCCCTCTTAAAAATGAAGGACGCCCTCGGACTCCTTGAGCATGATTTTCTTGCCAAGATGACCCGCTGACGTGTGAGCAAGATGCAAGTCAACGCGCAGAATACTACTATAATGGATAGCACTATCTGTTGTATTAGAGTGCGATTAACTTCCTTTCAAGTTTTCCGGATGAGCCTCCGGCTACGTTCATTCAAGCGGTGAAGATAATGGAGACTCAAAACTTCGGGGCTGATGGTTATATTCAGCAATGGTGAACCCGCCACACCTTTTTTTTATTTTGATTGACATATTTGATTTATTGATTACAGCACGCTCGTTGAATGTTATGAGGTACGTTCAGTAAATCAGGACTTCTGAGCCGTTGTCAAAATGACTCTAAATCTGAGTGATCTAATATATTTGGGCTGACGATATTGATTTTAGCTAAGGCTAAGTCAAATAGTTTAAATTGGCTAAGTTTAGAATCTGATTGACTTTAGTTCTTAGTAAGTTGTATTTATTTTTGTCTATTGTTTGAATTTATTAGCTTAGCTTCTTTGAACCTTGTTTTCTCAAAATTTTCTGCATCTGGACAACTTTTAAAACAGAACCCAGGAAGTCTAAACATCTGCCTTTCTGGTAGTGCCCTTTCCATCGAATCCAGCAGGTCTCAAAGGTGGTCAGTGTATACCCTCAGAAGCTTTCTTATGTAAGACTGCAGAAATTTGTCACCCATACCGACTTGCCTGTATTCCCAATAGGTTCGCCGTGTGTGTTACATGAGCAAACTCTTCCCATACTAGGATGCGGCTATCAGTTCGAACCTGTAAACTTAAAATCTATTTAAACTGTGCTTATGCTGAGACTTCCTACCACCAGAATGAAATATTTCAAATAACTTGACATTATAACTAATGCCAAGTGGCTAAAAACTTTAACTATTTAAAACAAAACTATAATGCTATGTACCATAAACGGTGTACAGCCTAATGGTGTTACTTAAGCTGGTCTTGGTGTACCACCATTCCATTAAAGAGGGTCATGGTCTCCCTTAGCACCGCTTCAAAGGTTATTTGCATACCCAACGGCGAGAACTTCTTACCGATTCTTCGGTTTAATTTTACCAGGACTTTGTCGCCTACTTCAAAAACCCTGTTTTAGCGAGAGGCATTTTTCCTGGCGCTGAGTGCAGCCTGGGCGCTCCTGATCCGGTATGGGATGTCTGTATGTTTTTCTACATCTGGCTATTTGTAAAAGAGTGCTATTTAAGCGATTGACTTGACCACTCAAGTAACTGTGCAGGGGTGGCGCATTTGAAATGCCAACACAAAATATGGTCGATATTTTATGCGAGTTTAAAAAGGGTTCGTTGTCGCAATGTTTTTGGTTAACTCCCTTGAGGACGACTGTTTCTCATCGAGCTAGTCAAGTAATGTCTCTTTGCAGATAAAGTTAATTATACATCGCCTTATGTACGAAGTTTCCGCAAAAAGCACAAATCTTCTAGAATGATTTGATTCTGGAAGCAATTAGGTGGCTTGTCGGTTATTTCAATAGTTTCAGTTAGCGAACGCTCTCTGTGCGTTGTGGCAGAGCAGGAATTTGCTACTTGATCCCCTACTGCATTGAGCTGTTGTCTGGAAAGGGCATCAGTAACTTAATTCTCTTACACGCTTGTGTCTTCCACTCGCTGCCCTACCAGTTGCGAAACAATAATTATTTGCTTCACAACAGGATGAATTATTTCCCCAAGCTTAAAAAAACAAATATATAATTGGGGAATTTAGCAAGGAGAAAACAAATTTAAGAAAAGAAACATCACTGAAACAATTATTTAACAATAACTGTAAGCCATTTCACATTTTATTAGCACAAAAAATATGTCTGAAAGTAATATAGCTCAAAATATAATTTAACGTTAAAAAGTTTTAAATTGTACTACTTACTTCCGCAAATTGTCTCTTGACTTCGCAACAACTTGTTCACACTAACGGCTGTTAAAGAGGATTGTCTGAAATGGAAAACATATGTGCTTTACGTAACAAAGAAACATCTGTGAAAGCTGCGAAGCTGCGCTCCGAAATTTTTGACCAACCATGTCGGGAAGTATGACCTCCTAATAAATGCCCTGGCAGGAGCATCGCATACAATTGCCCTAATTTTCACATTTATATAATTCTTCAATCAGCGGACTTAAATAATCGTCACAGTTGTACAGTTTTGTGTATCTCAGAAAAACTCCTACACAAATAACTGCTTTATTTACAAAATTATTATATCTTATCAAAATGGCCCAGAGCTGAGCTGACAGTCGTTCTTTATTAATGTCTAACACTAACTGATTTTCACTCTGTTAGTAGTCTATTAACTTCAAAGTTAATTTTTATCTCATACATGTAAATATTGGCCACCTGATACCCGCAAAATAATTGGCTTGGAGAGACAAGAAGACTTAGAAGACTTCTTAGTTCAAAATTTTAATTAAGTCTATGGCGCATTCGCGGCTAATTGTGTTATTGGCAAAGCTTGTTATTTAAAATACCACTATTTTGCAAAACTGGGGGTTCGTCATTAGTTCATACACCTAACTCCTTTGAATTAAAAAATCCAAAACTTGTATATCATTATTAAAATCTGCAGTATTGAATGCCCAACAATTAGACACTAATAATTTCCTAAATTTTGTTTGTAATCTCTTTTTGCCCTTTTAACTAATCGACGTAGCCGGCACTGCTGTTCATGGCCTAATATCTCGAGCGTTGGATACTGGTGGCAAACTGTTACTATTGACATTGCGCCCATCAATATCGAATATTCGATTGCAATAAAACCTTTCGCTAATAATATTTTATTTTATTTAAATTTATATGTAATTAGATACTTATATATTTTTTTAAAAATTTAAGCACCAAAAAAATTCGCTTGTTATGAAATGAAAGAAAACTTTTTGCTGCTGAACCGCAGCTGAATTGCACATTATAAACAAAACTGCTATAAAAAATAATACATTTCTTTCCTTTATTATTTTATTTTATCGGAACATTACTCTTTAATATTTTAACTTTTGTTTTACATGAATTTATATTTCACTTTATTAATTTGTTCCCTCTCCTATAACTCTTTTTCACTTGTAAAAAATACAAAAGCCGCTTATTGACCCTTAAGGGACCACTCGGTGGTCGATCCTTTTTCTACCCTGAAATGGTCACCGGCCCCGTGGAGAACTACAGTGCGGCGTAAAGCGATATCGCTAGTTGGTCCAGTCCCACCAAACTACAGGGTAAATAAATTAAGTGCAAGAAATGACTGGCTACGTATTTTATTTTCCCCCCTACTTTAACTCTCTCTTCCCCATTCTTCCTCAGGTAACTATTTTATGCGTTCAATAATATATTGATTTTTTACTCATTAGTCCACACTTTCTGGAATTATGAATTCGGGTGACATAAACTCTCTGAATAACTCAACCGTAGTCTTCCGTAGTCTTTAGTACAACTCAAAAAAAAAAAACAAGAAAGGAAGTTAACTTCGGCAAGCCGAAGTTTGTATACCCTTGCAGCTATAAAAAATATTCAATAATTTTATTAAATTAATTTGTTTCACATTATTTCCCACCAATTATCCGATCGTCACTGTGACAGCTATATGATATAGTCCGATTTTAATAAAAAGACTTATTAAAAAATGTTATTTTCAAGCTCAAAAGGTTATATGATAAAAAACACGAAAGATATCATTTTTAGTTCATGTTTTCCTATTTATTTTCCGATCGTTCCTGTGGCAGCTATATGATATAGTCGTCCGATTTTGATAAAATTTAATACGAAATTCAAAGCCAAATAAAAAATGTTATTTCCAAGCATAGGAGGTTAAAAGTTGAAAAACACCGAAGATATAATTTTTCAATATTATTTTACCACGAATTTTTCGAATGTTCCTATGGGAGCTATATGATATAGTCGTCTGATTTTATACAAGCTTAGAAAGGTATATGTTAGAAAACACAAAAGATATAATTTTTTTTAATTTTTTTTCCCGATAGTTCCTATGGGAGCTATAAGATATAGTTTTCCGATCCGGCTGGCTCCGACTTATATACTACCTGAAATAGAAATAAGACTTTTGGGAAAGTTTCAGCCCGATAGCTATAAAACTGAGAGACTAGTTTGCGTAGAAACGGACGGACAGACGGACGGACGGACGGACGGACAGACGGACGGACAGACGGACGGACAAACGGATATGGCAAGATCGACTCGTCTAGTGACGCTGATCAAGAATATATATACTTTATGGGGTCGGAAAAATCTCCTTCCCTGCGTTGCAAACTTCTGACTGAAATCAATATACCCTCTGCAAGGGTATAAAATGTCCGGTATATTATCTCTCTGCGGCTATGATTGCGCATTTCCCGCCTTCTGGCAGCATTCGACGCTCCTGACACCTACTTTCCCGCACACCCAGCACAATAACAGCCTGGACCTCTTTAGAATGGATTTAGAATTCTGACTTGCTCTTCCTGCGTCGATGTATCCGGTCGATGTCGTCGGTAGAAAGCGTTTCGTTCCACGGCCTGTTCCCCGATGTGGGGCAGCACGGTGCTGTGACTTGAATGGTTTGTTATGAGCGCCGTCGTCGTCTAAATCTTCCTGGGGAAGGCCGAATCCGAGTTCTGTGGGCCGTGCCTTGCTGGGAAACCGTCTGTTCCGGGTGGACCAGGAGGAACTGCCGCGCACAACTCGTTCAGTGTGCCGTGCCTTGCTGGGAAACCTAGGATAGGGTAGGCGGTCTGGTTGCTCTACCTCCTAAGCACTGAATATTAAATTATCGACGCTCACCTTCAGCCCCAAGGTCTCTCCGTAGCTCGTCGTCGATCATCGTTATGGATGATCACTCATCCAGAAGTCCGTACGTATTATAAGGGTGGACTTGAAAATAAGTACTTTAAAATGGTGCCTATTTTATAAGGCTTATTATAGGTGTTATAGTATCACTTATTATTTATTTTATTATTTTTGTTAACTATTGTTATTACTTATTATTTGTTGTATTATTTTTGTTAGATATTGTTAACTCCGCCCTCTTAAAAATGAAGGCCGTCCTCGGACTCCTTGAGCTTGATTTTCTTGCCAAGATGACCCGCTGACATGTGAGCAAGATGCAAGTCAACGCGCAGAATACTAATATAATGGATAGCACTATCGGTCGCTGAATGTTATGAGGTACGTTCAGTAAATCAGGACTTCCGAGCCGTTGTCAACTCAAACGCGCGCCGAACAGTCATTAATAATAATGGTACTCTCATCTACGTGGATGATCGGAAGCCAGTTACATGGCTTCGCAGTGTGCAATCCCTTCTGCGTGTAGATCACTGGCGCAAGAACTAATTGCTGCATGCCATCATAACGTGGCACCGGGTGATGTGGCGCAATCCCTGTTTTGACGACGTCGTCCTTTAACTGAAGGATTACAATATCTTGGGCGACTGGGAAGCTTTTTAACATGCATATTTTTAACTAAGAAACTTGATTAAAAAGTATAAAACGTTAGCGAACTGAAATATTTTTAAGCACAAGACGTTGTCAACTCAAACGCGCGCCGAACAGTCATTAATAATAATGGTACTCTCATCTACGTGGATGATCGGAAGCCAGTTACATGGCTTCGCAGTGTGCAATCCCTTCTGCGTGTAGATCACTGGCGCAAGAACTAATTGCTGCATGCCATCATAACGTGGCACCGGGTGATGTGGCGCAATCCCTGTTTTGACGACGTCGTCCTTTAACTGAAGGATTACATTATCTTGGGCGACTGGGAAGCTTTTTAACATGCATATTTTTAACTAAGAAACTTGATTAAAAAGTATAAAACGTTAGCGAACTGAAATATTTTTACGCACAAGACGGCCGAAAGATCCTTTATGGGAGTGCTGGTAGGCTCCTCCAGCCAAAATGACTCTAAATCTGTGTGATCTAATATATTTGGGCTGACGATATTGATTTTAGATAAGGCTAAGTCGAATAGTTTAATTTTGGCTACGTTTAGAATCTGATTGACTTTAGTTCTTAGTAAGTTGATTTTATTTTTGTCTATTGCTTGAATTTATTAGCTGAGCTTCCTTGAACCTTGTTTTCTCAAAATGTCTGCATCTGGACAACTTTTAAAACAGAACCCAGGAAGTCTAAACATCTGACTTTCCTGTAGTGCCCTTTCCAACGAATCCAGCAGGTCTCAAAGGTGGTCAGTGTATACCCTCAGAAGCTCTCTCATGTAAAACTGCAGAAATTTGTCACCCATACCGACTTGCCTGTAGCTCTTCTCATACTAGGATGCAGCTATCAGTTCGAACCTGTAAATTTAAAATCTTTTTAGACTGTGCTTATGTTGAGACTTCCCACCACCAGAATGAAATACTTCAAATATCTTGACATTATAACTAATGCCAAGTGGCTAAAAACTATAACTATTCAAAACAAAACTATAATACTATATACTATAAACGGTGTACAGCCTAATGGTGTTACTTAAGGTGGTCTTGGTGTACCATCATTCCATTAAAGAGGGTCATGGTCCCCCTTAGCACCGCTTCAAAGGTTATTTGCATACCCAACGGCGAGAACTTCTTACCGATTCTTCGGTTTCATTTTACCAGGACTTTGTCGCCTACTTCAAAAACCCTGTTTTAGCGAGAGGCATTTTTCCTGGCGCTGAGTGCAGCCTGGGCGCTCCTGATCCAGTATGGGATGTCTGTATGTTTTTCTACATTTGGCTATTTTTAAAAAAGCGATCTACTTTACCACTCGAGTGACTGTGCACGGATGACGCATTTGAAATGCCAACACCAAAGTGATCGGTCAGGATGGTCGATATTGTATGAGAGTTAAAAAAGGGTTCGTTGTCGTAATGTGTTGGGTTTACTCCCTTGGGGACGACTGTTTCTCATCGAGCTCGTCAAGTCATGTCTCTTTGCAGATAAAGTTAAATATACATCGCCTTATGTTCCAAAAAAGTAAGAAGTTTCCGCAAAAAGCACGTTTCTTCCAGAATGATTTGATTCTGGAAGCAATTAGGTGGCTTGTCGGTTATTTCAATAGTCTAAGTTAGCGAACGCTCTCTGTGCGTTGTGGCAGAGCAGAAGAATTTGCTACTTGATCCCCTCCTGCATTGAGCAGTTGTCTGGAAAGGGCATCAGTTACTTAATTCTCTTTTACGCTTGTCTCTTCCACTCGCTGCCCTACGAGTTGCGAAACAATAATTTTTTGCTCCACAGGAGCATCACATACAATTGCCCTAATTTTCTCATTTATATAATTCTTCAAGCAACGGACTTAAATAATCATCACAGTTGTATAGTTTTGTGTATCTCAGAAAAACTCCTATACAAATAACTGTCTTATTTACAAAATTATTATATCTTATCAAAATGGCCCAGAGCTGAGCTGACAGTCGGTCTTTATTAATGTCTAACACTAATTGATTTCCACTCGAATAGCAGTCTATTAACTTCAAAGTTAAGTTTTATCTCATACATGTAAGTATTGGCCACCACTTAAGTCAAATTTTTCTTAGTTCGAAATTTTAAATAAATCTATGGCGCATTCGCGGCTAATTGTGTTATTGGCAAAGCTTGTCATTTAACATACCACTATTTCGCAAAACTGGGGGTTCGGCATTAGTTCATACACCTAACTCCTCTGAATTAAAAAATCCAAAACTTGTACATGATTATTAAAATCTGCGGTATTGAATGCCCAACAATTATACACTAATAATTTCCTAAATTTTGTTTGTAATCTCACTCTTCACTATTTAACTAATCGACGTAGCCGGCACTGCTGTTCATGGCCTCTCGAGCGTTGGATAGTAGTGGCAAACTGTTACTATTAACATTGCACCCATCGATATCGAATTTTCGATTGCAATAAAACCTTTTGCTAATAATATTTTAGTTTTTTTAAATTTATATGTAATTAGGTACTCACATTTTTTTTAAATATTTAAGCACCAACAAAATCCGCTTATTATGAAATGAAAGGAAACTTTTTGTTGCTGAACCGCAGCTAAATTGCACATTATAAACAAAAATACTATAAAAAATAATACATTTCTTTCTTTTATTATTTTATTTTATCGGAATATAAATTTTTTTTATTTTAACTTTTGTTTTACATAAATTTATGTCACTTTATGAATTTGTTTGATTAATATAGCTTTGCTCCCTCTCCTATAACTCTTTTTCACTTGTAAAAAATACACAAGCCACTCATTGACCCTTAAGGGACCACTCAGTGGTCGATCCCTTTCCTACACTGAAATGGTCACCGGCCCCGTGGAGAACTACAGTGCGGTGTAAGGCGATTTCGCTGGTTCAGTCCCACCAAACTTCAGGGTAAATAGATTAAGTGCAAGAAATGACCGGCTACGTATTTCATTTCCTCCCTACTTTAACTCTCTCTTTCCCATTCTTCCTCAGGTAACTATTTCATGCGTTCAATAATATATTGATTTTTTACACATTAGTCCACACTTTCATTATAAAATCGGGTGACATAAACTCTTTGAATAACTCAACAATGAGTGCTAGGCAAATTTTGTTGAAAATGTTCCGTAGTCTTTAGTACAACTCAAAAAAAAAGAAGTCCGGTATATTATCGCTCTGCGGCTATGATTGCGCATTTCCCGCCTTCTGGCAGCACTCGACGATCCTGACACCTACTCTCCCGCACACCCAGCAGAATAACAGGCGTTGGAGTCGACCGCCGTAGTACCGCTGTTTTATAGATTTATCGTCTCGCATGACAATGTGGTGCTCCGCGATACTGGATACCTCTCTAAGATTGTCAAATCTACTCAACTCAAACTCGAGATAGGCTTGCGCCCGTGGATCTGCTGTTCCCACACTACTTCCAGAATCCTTGGTGGTACTACGGTGGCCTGGACCTCTTTAGAATGGGTTTAGAAATCTAACTTATTCTTCCTGCGTCGATGTATCCGGTCGATGTCGTCGGTGGAAAGCGTTTCGTTCCACGGCCTGTTCCTCGATGTGGGGCAACACGGTGCTGTGACTTGAATGGGGCTTCTCACTTGCATTTCACCCAAAGCTCCTGGCCATCGTTTCTTGTGGGCGCCGTCGTCGTCTAAATCTTCCTGGGGAGGGCCGAATCTGAGTCCGGTGCGCCGTGCCTTGCTGGGAGGCCGTCTGTTGCGGGTGGACCAGGAGGAACTGCCGCGCACAACTTGTTCAGTGTGCCGTGCCTTGATGGGAACCTAGGATAGGGTAGGCGGTCTGGTTGCTCTACCTCCTAACCACTGAATATTAAATTATCGACGCTCACCTTGAGCCCCAAGGTCTCTCCGTAGCTCGTCGTCGATCATCGTGATGGATGATCACTCATCCAGGAGTGGGTACGTATCATAAGGGTGGACTTGAAAATAAGTACTTTAGGATGGTGCCTATTTTATAAGGCTTATTATAAGTCTTATATTATCTCTTATTATTTATTTTATTATTTTTTTTAACTATTGTTATCACTTATTATTGTTGTATTATTTTTGTTAACTATTGTAAACTACGACCTTTTAAAAATGAAGGCCGCTCTTGGCCTCCTTGAGCTTGATTTTCTTGCCAAGATGACCCGCTGACATAGGAGCAAGATGCAAGTCAACGCGCAGAATACTACTATAATGAATAGCACTATCTCTTGTATTAGAGTGTGATTAACTTACTTTCAAACTTTCCGGATGAGCCTCCGGCTACGTTCATTCAAGCGGTGAAGATAATGGAGACTCAAAACTTCGTGGCTGATGGGTATATTCAGCAAATATGATTGACATATTTGGTTTTATTGGTTACAGCCCGCTCGCTGAATGTTATAAGGTACGTTCAGTAAATCAGGACTTCTGAGCCGTTGTCAACTCAAAAATGCGCTAAACAGTCATTAATAATAATGGTACTCTTATCTACATGGATGATCGGAAGCCAGTTACTTGGCTTCGCAGTGTAGATCACTGGCGCATGAACTAATTGCTGCAAGCCATCATAACGTGGCACCGGGTGATGTGGCGCAATCCCTGTTTTGATGACGTCGACCTTTAACTGAAGGATTACATTATCTTGGGCAACTGGGTAGCTTTCTTACATGCAAATTTTGACTTAAGAATCTTTATTAAAAAGTATAAAACGTTTCCGGACTGAAATATTTTTACGGACCAGACGGCCGAAAGATCCCTTATGGGGGTGCTGGTGGGCTCCTCCATCCAAAATGACTCTAAATCTGAGTGATCTAATATATTTGGGCTGACGATATTGATTTTAGATAAGGCTAAGTCGAGTAGGTTAATTTTGGCTAAGTTTAGAATCTGATTGACTTTAGTTCTTAGTAAGTTGATTTTATTTTTGTCTATTGTTTGAATTTATTAGCTTAGCTTCTTTGAACCTTGTTTTCTCAAAATTTTCTGCATCTGGACAATTTTTAAAACAGAACCCAGGAAGTCTAAACATCTGACTTTCCTGTAGTGCCCTTTCCAACGAATCCAGCAGGTCTCAAAGATTGTCGGTTTCTCATGTAAGACTGCAGAAATTTGTCACCCATACCGACTTGCCTGTATTCCCAAAAGGTTCGCCGTGTGTGTTACATGAGCAAACTCTTCCCATACTACGATGCGGCTATCAGTTCGAACCTGTAAATTTAAAGTCTGTTTAGACTGTGCTTATGTTGAGACTCCCCACCACCAGAATGATATACTTCAAATAACTTGACATTATAACTAATGCCAAGTGGCTAAAAACTATAACTTTTAAATCAAAACTATAATACTATGTACTATAAAAGTTGTACAGCCTAATGGTGTTACTTAAGGTGGTTTTGGTGTACCACCATTCCATTAATGAGTGTTATGGTCACCCTCAGCACTGCTTCAATGGTTATCTGCATACCCAACAGAGTGAACTTCTTACCGATTTTCTACATCTGGCCATTTGTAAAAGAGTGCATTTAAGGGATTTACTTGACCACTCGAGTGACTTTGCAGGGGTGGCGCATTTGAAATGCCAACACCAAAGTTATCGGTCAGCATGGTCGATATTGTATGCGAGTTTAAAGAGGGTTCGTTGTCGCAATGTGTTGGGTTTACTCCCTTGGCGACGACTGTTTCTCATCGAGTTCGTCAAGTCATGTCTCTTTGCAGATAAAGTTAATTATACGTCGCCTTATGTTCCAAAAAAGTACGAAGTTTCCGCAAAAAGCACGTTTCTTCCAGAATGATATGATTCTGGTTCAATAGTTGAAGCTAGTGAACGCTCTCTGTGCGTTGTGGCAGAGCAAAAGAATTTGCTACTTGATGCCCTACTGCATTAAGCTGTTGTCTGGAAAAGGCATCAGTAACTTAATTCTCTTTCACGCTTGTGTCTTCCACTCGCTGCCCTACCAGTTGCGAAACAATAATTATTTGCTTCACAACAGGATGAATTATTTCCCAAATCTTTACGTAACAAATTCGACCGTACATACCAAAGGAAACATCTGTGAAGCTGTGAGGCTGCGCTCCGAGATTTTTGACCAACCATGTCGAGAAGTATGACCTGGTGTTCCTCTAATAAAAGCTCCGGCAGAAGCATCGCTTACAATGGCAATTATTTTCACATTTATATAATTCTAAAAACAACGGACTTAAATAATCAGCACAGTTCAATTTCTATCTAAATTATTATATCTTATCAAAATGGACCAGAGCTGAGCTGACAGTCGGTCTTTATTAATGTCTAACAATAAGTGATTTTCACTCTGATAGCAGTCTATTAACTTCAAAGTTAATTTTTATATCATACATGTAAATATTGGCCACCTGATACCTGCGAAATAATTATCTTGGCCCAACAATTAGACACTAATAATTTCCTAAATTTTGTTTGTAATCTCTCTTTTCACTATTTAACTAATCGACGTAGCCGACACTGCTGTTCATGGCCTAATATCTCGAGCGTTGGATAGTGGTGGCAAACCGTGACTATTAACATTGCACCCATCGATATCGAATATTCGATTGCAATAAAACCTTTCGCTAATAATATTTTATTTTATTTAAATTTATATGTTATAGGTACTTATATATTTTCTTTTAATATTTAAGCACCAAAAAAATCCCTTTGTTATGAAATGAAAGAAAACTTTTTGCTGCTGAACCGCAGCTAAATTGCACATTATAAACAAAAATACTATAAAAAATAATACATTTCTTTCTTTTATTATTTTATGTTATCGGAATATTAATTTTTTTTCTTTAACTTTTGTTTTACATGAATTTATATGTCAATTTATGAATTTGTTTGATTCATATAGCTTTGTTCCCTCTCCTATAACTGTTTTTCACTTGTAAAAAATACACAAGCCACTTATTGATCCTTAAGGGATCACTCAGTGGTCGATCCCTTTTCTACACTAAAATGGTCACCGGCCCCGTGGAGAACTACAGTGCGGTGTAGGTCGATTTTGCTAGTTGGTCCAGTCCCACCAAACTACAGGGTAAATAGTACAAGAATGACCGGCTACGTGCAAGAAATGACCGGCTACGTATTTCATTTTCCCCCCTTCTTTAACTCTCTCGTCCCCATTCTTCCTCAGGTAACTATTTCATGCGTTCAATAATATATTGATTTTTTACACATTAGTCCACACCTTCTGGAATTATAAAATAGGGTGACATAAACTCTCTGAATAACTCAACAATGAGTGCTCGGCAAATTTTGTTGAAAATGTTCCGTAGTCTTTAGTACAACTCAAAAAAATGTTGTCCGGTATATTATCTCTCTGCGGCTATGATAGCGCATTTCCTGCCTTCTGGCAGCATTTGACGCTCCTGACACCTACTCTCCCGCACACCCAGCAGAATAACAGGCGTTGGAGTCGACCGCCGTAGTACCGCTGTTTTATAGGTTTATCGTCTCGCATGACAATGTAATGCTCCGCGATACTGGATACCCCTCTAAGGTTGTCAAATCTACTCAACTCAAACTCGAGATAGGCTTGCGCCCGTGGATCTGCTGTTCCCACACTACTTCCAGAATCCTTGGTGGTACTACGGTGCCCTGCACCTCTTTAGAATGGGTTTAGAAATCTAACTTGTTCTTCCTGCATCGATGTATCCGGTCGATGTCGTCAGTGGAAAGTGTTTCGTTCCACCGCCTGTTCCTCCATGTGGGGCAACACGGTGCCAAGCTCCTGGCCCTCGTTTGTTGTGGGCGCCGTCGTCGTCTAAATCTTCCTGGGGAAGGCCGAATCCGAGTTCGTCGTCGATCATCGTTATGGATGATCACTCATCCAGGAGTGCGTACGTATCACAAGGGTGGACTTGAAAATAAGTACTTTAGGATGGTGCCTATTTTATAAGGCTTATTGTAAGTGTATCACTTATTAGTATCACTTATTATTTATTTTATTATTTTTGTTAACTATTGTTATCACTTATTAATTGTTTTATTATTTTTGTTAACTATTGTTAACTACGCCGTCTTAAAAATGAAGGCCGCCCTCGGCCTCCTTGAGCTTGATTTTCTTGCCAAGATGACCCGCTGACATGTGAGCAAGATGCAAGTCAACGCGCAGAATACTACTATAATGAATAGCACTATCTGTTGTATTAGAGTGTGATTAACTTCCTTTTAAACTTTCCGGATGAACTTCCTACGTTCTACGTTCACTCAAGGGGTGAAGATAATGGAGACTCAAAACTTCGTGGCTAATGTTTATATTCAGCAATGGTGAACCCGCCACACCTTTTTTTTTATTTTGATTGACATATTTGGTTTTATTGATTACAGCACGCTCGCTGAATGTTATGAGGTACGTTCAGTAAATCAGGACTTCGGAGCCGTTGACAACTAAGACGTGCGCTGAACAGTCATTAATAATAATGGTACTCTCATCTACGTGGATGATCGGAAGCCAGTTACTTGGCTTCGCAGTATGGCGCATGAACTAATTGCTGCAAGCCATCATAACGTGGCACCGGGTGATGTGGCGCAATCCCTGTTTTGATGACGTCGTCCTTTAAGTGAAGGATCACATTATCTTGGGCGACTGGGTAGCTTTCTTACACGCAAATTTCGACCTAAGAAACTTTATTAAAAATTATAAATCGTTAGCGGACTGAAATATTTTTATGGACAAGAAGGCCAAAATATCCCTTATAGGGGTGCTGGTGGGCTCCTCCAGCCAAAATGACTCTAAATCTGAGTGATCTAATATATTTGGGCTGACGATATTGATTTTAGATGAGGCTTAGTCGAGTAGGTTAATTTTGGCTAAGTTTAGAATCTGATTGACTTTAGTTCTTAGTAAGTTGATTTTATTTTTGTCTATTGTTTGAATTTATTAGATAAGCTTCTTTGAACCTTGTTTTCTCAAATTTTTCTGCATCTTGACAACTTTGAAAAAAGGGCCCAGGAAGTCTAAACATCTACCTTTCATGAAGTGCCCTTTCCAACGAATCCAGCAGGTCTCAGAGGTGGTCAAATTCTCATGTAAGACTGCAGAAATTTGTCACCCATACCGACTTGCCTGTATTCCCAAAAGGTTCGTCGTGTGTGTTACATGAGCAAACTCTTCCCATACTACGATGCGGCTATCAGTTCGAACCTGTAAATTTAAAATCTGTTTAGACTGTGCTTATGTTGGGACTCCCCACCACCAGAATGATATACTTCAAATAACTTGACATTATAACTAATGCCAAGGGGCTTTTTAGCCTATAACTGTTAAATCAAAACTATAATACTATGTACTATAAAAGTTGTACAGCCTAATGGTGTTACTTAAGGTGGTCTTGGTGTACCACCATTCCATTAATGAGTGTCATGGTCACCCTCAGCACCTCTTCAATGGTTATCTGCATACCCAACAGCGTGAACTTCTTACCGATTCTTCGGTTTAAATTTACTAGGACTTTGTCGCCTACTTCAAAAACCCTGTTTTGGCGAGAGGCATTTTTGGTGGCGCTGAGCGCAGCCTGGGCTGCCTGATTCAGTCTGGGATGTCTATATGTTTTTCTACATCTGGCTATTTGTAAAAGAGTGGTATTTAAGCGATTTACTTCACCACTCTAGTATCTGTGCAGGGATGGCGCATTTGAAATGCCAACACCAAAGTGATCGTTCAGCATGGTCGATATTTTAAAAGGTTTAAAAAGGGTTCGTTGTCGCAATGTTTTTGGTTAACTCCCTTGGGGACGACTGTTTCTCATCGAGCTCGTCAAGTAATGTCTTTTTGCAGATAAAGTTAATAATACATCGCCTTATGTACGAAGTTTCCGCAAAAAGCACGTTTCTTCCAGAATGATTTGATTCTGGAAGCAATTAGGTGGCTTTTCAGTTATTTCAATAGTTAAGTTAGCGAACGCTCTCTCTGCGTTGTGGCAGAGCAGGACTTTGCTACTTGATCCCCTACTGCATTGAGCTGTTGTCTGGAAAGGGCATCAGTAACTTAATTCTCTTTCACGCTTCTGTCTTCCCTTCGCTGCCCTACCAGTTGCGAAACAATAAATAGTTGCTCCACAATAGGATGAATTATTTCCCAAATCTTAAAAAAAAAATTAATTTTAAGGCATTTAGCAAGGAAAATAAATTTAAGAAAAGAAACATCACTGAAAAAAATGATTTAACAATTATGGTAAGCCATTTCACATTTTATTAACCCAAAAAACACGTCTGAAAGTAATATAACTCAATATACAATTTTACGTTAAAAAGTTTTAAATTGTACTACTTACTTCCGCATTTTGTCTCTGGACTTCGCAACAACTTGTTCACACTAACGGCTGTTGAAGAGGATTGTCTGAAATAGAAAACATACGAGTATGTGCTTTACGTAACAAATTCGACCGTACATACCAAAGGAAACATCTGTGAAGCTGCGCTCCGACATTATTGACCAACCATGTCGGGAAGTATGACCTGGTGTTCCACTATTAAAAGCCCTGGCAGGAGCATCGCATACAATTGCCCTAATTTTCACATTTATATAATTCTTCAAACAACGGACCTAAGTAATCAGCGCAGTTCTATGGTTTTGTGTAGCTCAGAAAAACTCCTACACAAATAACTGTTTTGTTTACAAAATTATTATACTTATCAAAATGGACCAGAGCTGAGCTGACAGTCGGTCTTTATTAATGTCTAACACTAACTGATTTTCACTCTGATAGCAGTCTATTAACTTCAAAGTTAATTTTTATCTCATACATGTAAATATTGGCCACCACTTAAGCCAAATTTTTTTTTAGTTCAAAATTTTAAATAAATCTATGGCGCATTCGCGGCTAATTGTGTTATTGGCAAAGCTTGTCTTTTAACATAACACTATTTTGCAAAACTGGGGGTTAGTTAGTTCATACACCTAACTCCTCTGAATTAAAATATCTAAAACTTCTATATGATTATTAAAATCTGCGGTATTGAATGCCCAACAATAAGACACTAATAATTTCCTAAATTTTGTTTGTAATCTCTCTTTTCACTATTTAACTAATCGACGTAGCCGGCACTGCTGTTCATGGCCTAATATCTCGAGCGTTGGATAGTGGTGGCAAACCGTGACTATTAACATTGCACCCATCGATATCGAATATTCGATTGCAATAAAACCTTTCGCTAATAATATTTTATTTTATTTAAATTTATATGTTATTAGGTACTTATATATTTTTTTTTAATATTTAAGCACCAAACAAATCCCTTTGTTATGAAATGAAAGAAAACTTTTTGCTGCTGAACCGCAGCTAAATTGCACATTATAAACAAAAATACTATAAAAAATAATACATTTCTTTCTTTTATTATTGTATGTTATCGGAATATTAATTTTTTTTCTTTAACTTTTGTTTGACATGAATTTATATATCAATTTATGAATTTGTTTGATTCATACAGCTTTGTTCCCTCTCCTATAACTGTTTTTCACTTGTAAAAAATACACAAGCCACTTATTGATCCTTAAGGGATCACTCAGAGGTCGATCCCTTTTCTACACTAAAATGGTCACCGGCCCCGTGGAGAACTACAGTGCGGTGTAGGTCGACTTTGCTAGTTGGTCCAGTCCCACCAAACTACAGGGTAAATAGTACAAGAATGACCGGCTACGTGCAAGAAATGACCGGCTACGTATTTCATTTTCCCCCCTTCTTTAACTCTCTCGTCCCCATTCTTCCTCAGGTAACTATTTCATGCGTTCAATAATATATTGATTTTTTACACATAAGTCCACACCTTCTGGAATTATAAAATAGGGTGACATAAACTCTCTAAATAACTCAACAATGAGTGCTCGGCAAATTTTGTTGAAAATGTTCCATGGTTCTTTAGTACAACTCAAAAAAATGTTGTCCGGTATATTATCTCTCTGCGGCTATGATTGCGCATTTCCTGCCTTCTGGCAGCATTCGACGCTCCTGACACCTACTCTCCCGCACACCCAGCAGAATAACAGGCGTTGAAGTCGACCGCCGTAGTACCGCTGTTTTATAGGTTTATCGTCTCGCATGACAATGTAATGCTCCGCGATACTGGATACCCCTCTAAGGTTGTCAAATCTACTCAACTCAAACTCGAGATAGGCTTGCGCCCGTGGATCTGCTGTTCCACACTACTTCCAGAATCCTTGGTGGTACTACGGTGCCCTGGACCTCTTTAGAATGGGTTTAGAAATCTAACTTGTTCTTCCTGCATCGATGTATCCGGTCGATGTCGTCAGTGGAAAGTGTTTCGTTCCACCGCCTGTTCCTCCATGTGGGGCAACACGGTGCCAAGCTCCTGGCCCTCGTTTGTTGTGGGCGCCGTCGTCGTCTAAATCTTCCTGGGGAAGGCCGAATCCGAGTTCGTCGTCGATCATCGTTATGGATGATCACTCATCCAGGAGTGCGTACGTATCACAAGGGTGGACTTGAAAATAAGTACTTTAGGATGGTGCCTATTTTATAAGGCTTATTGTAAGTGTATCACTTATTAGTATCACTTATTATTTATTTTATTATTTTTGTTAACTATTGTTATCACTTATTAATTGTTTTATTATTTTTGTTAACTATTGTTAACTACGCCGTCTTAAAAATGAAGGCCGCCCTCGGCCTCCTTGAGCTTGATTTTCTTGCCAAGATGACCCGCTGACATGTGAGCAAGATGCAAGTCAACGCGCAGAATACTACTATAATGAATAGCACTATCTGTTGTATTAGAGTGTGATTAACTTCCTTTTAAACTTTCCGGATGAACTTCCTACGTTCTACGTTCACTCAAGGGGTGAAGATAATGGAGACTCAAAACTTCGTGGCTAATGTTTATATTCAGCAATGGTGAACCCGCCACACCTTTTTTTTTATTTTGATTGACATATTTGGTTTTATTGATTACAGCACGCTCGCTGAATGTTATGAGGTACGTTCAGTAAATCAGGACTTCGGAGCCGTTGACAACTAAGACGTGCGCTGAACAGTCATTAATAATAATGGTACTCTCATCTACGTGGATGATCGGAAGCCAGTTACTTGGCTTCGCAGTATAGATCACTGGTGCATGAACTAATTGCTGCAAGCCATCATAACGTGGCACCGGGTGATGTGGCGCAATCCCTGTTTTGATGACGTCGTCCTTTAACTGAAGGATTACATTATCTTGGGCAACTGGGTAGCTTTCTTACATGCAAATTTTGACTTAAGAATCTTTATTAAAAAGTATAAAACGTTTCCGGACTGAAATATTTTTACGGACCAGACGGCCGAAAGATCCCTTATGGGGGTGCTGGTGGGCTCCTCCAGCCAAAATGACTCTAAATATGAGTGATCTAATATATTTGAGCTGACGATATTGATTTTAGCTAAGGATAAGTCGAGTAGGTTAATTTTGGCTAAGTTTAGAATCTGATTGACTTTAGTTCTTAGTAAGTTGATTTTATTTTTGTCTATTGTTTGAATTTATTAGATAAGCTTCTTTGAACCTTGTTTTCTCAAATTTTTCTGCATCTTGACAACTTTGAAAAAAGGGCCCAGGAAGTCTAAACATCTACCTTTCATGAAGTGCCCTTTTCCAACGAATCCAGCAGGTCTCAGAGGCGGTCAAATTCTCATGTAAGACTGCAGAAATTTGTCACCCATACAGACTTGCCTGTATTCCCAAAAGGTTCGCCGTGTGTGTTACATGAGCAAACTCTTCCCATACTACGATGCGGCTATCAGTTCGAACCTGTAAATTTAAAATCTGTTTAGACTGTGCTTATGTTGAGACTCCCCACCCATATACTTCAAATAACTTGACATTATAAATAATGCCAAGGGGCTTTTTAGCCGATAACTATTAAATCAAAACTATAATACTATGTACTATAAAAGTTGTACAGCCTAATGGTGTTACTTAAGGTGGTCTTGGTGTACCACCATTCCATTAATGAGTGTCATGGTCACCCTCAGCACCGCTTCAATGGTTATCTGCATACCCAACAGCGTGAACTTCTTACCGATTCTTCGGTTTAATTTTACTAGGACTTTGTCGCCTACTTCAAAAACCCTGTTTTGGCGAGAGGCATTTTTGCTGGCGCTGAGCGCAGCCTGGGCTGCCTGATTCAGTCTGGGATGTCTTTATGTTTTTCTACATCTGGCTATTTGTAAAAGAGTGGTATTTAAGCGATTTACTTCACCACTCTAGTATCTGTGCAGGGATGGCGCATTTGAAATGCCAACACCAAAGTGATCGGTCAGCATGGTCGATATTTTATGCGAGTTTAAAAAGGGTTCGTTGTCGCAATGTTTTTGGTTAACTCCCTTGGGGACGACTGTTTCTCATCGAGCTCGTCAAGTAATGTCTTTTTGCAGATAAAGTTAATAATACATCGCCTTATGTACGAAGTTTCCGCAAAAACCACGTTTCTTCCAGAATGATTTGATTTTGGAAGCAATTAGGTGGCTTTTCAGTTATTTCAATAGTTAAGTTAGCGAACGCTCTCTCTGCGTTGTGGCAGAGCAGGACTTTGCTACTTGATCCCCTACTGCATTGAGCTGTTGTCTGGAACTTAATTCTCTTTCACGCTTCTGTCTTCCCTTCGCTGCCCTACCAGTTGCGAAACAATAAATATTTGCTCCACAACAGGATGAATTATTTCCCAAATCTTAAAAAAAAAATTAATTTTAAGGCATTTAGCAAGGAAAATAAATTTAAGAAAAGAAACATCACTGAAAAAAATGATTTAACAATTATGGTAAGCCATTTCACATTTTATTAACACAAAAAACACGTCTGAAAGTAATATAGCTCAATATACAATTTTACGTTAAAAAGTTTTAAATTGTACTACTTACTTCCGCATTTTGTCTCTGGACTTCGCAAAAACTTGTTCACACTACAGCTGTTGAAGAGGATTGTCTGAAATAGAAAACATACGAGTATGTGCTTTACGTAACAAATTCGACCGTACATACCAAAGGAAACATCTGTGAAGCTGCGCTGCGACATTTTTGACCCACCATGTCGGGAAGCATGACCTGGTGTTCCACTAATAAAAGCCCTGGCAGGAGCATCGCATACAATTGCCCTAATTTTCACATTTATATAATTCTTCAAACAACGGACCTAAGTAATCAGCGCAGTTCTATGGTTTTGTGTAGCTCAGAAAAACTCCTACACAAATAACTGTTTTGTTTACATAATTATTATACTTATTAAAATGGACCAGAGCTGAGCTGACAGTCAGTCTTTATTAATGTCTAACACTAACTGATTTTCACTCTGATAGCAGTCTATTAACTTCAAAGCTAATTTTTATCTCATACATGTAAATATTGGCCACCACTTAAGCCAAATTTTTTTTTAGTTCAAAATTTTAAATAAATCTATGGCGCATTCGCGGCTAATTGTGTTATTGGCAAAGCTTGTCTTTTAACATAACACTATTTTGCAAAACTGGGGGTTAGTTAGTTCATACACCTAACTCCTCTGAATTAAAAAATCTAAAACTTCTATATGATTATTAAAATCTGCGGTATTGAATGCCCAACAACTAGACACTAATAATTTCCTAAATTTTGTTTGTAATCTCTCTTTTAACTAATGCACGGCACTGCTCTTCATATATCTAATATCTCGAGCGTTGGATAGTGGTGGCAAACTGTTACTATTAACATTGCGCACATCAATATCGAATATTCGATTGCTATTGCTTTTGCTAATAATATTTTAGTTTATTTAAATTTAAATGTAATTAGGTACTTACATTTTTCTTTAATATTTAAGCACCAACAAAATCCGCTTATTATGAAATGAAAGGAAACTTTTTGCTGCTGAACCGCAGCTTAATTGCACATTATAAACAAAAATACTATAAAAAATAATACATTTCTTTCTTTTATTATTGTATGTTATCGGAATATTACTTTTTTTTATTTTAACTTTTGTTTTACATGAATTTATATTTCATTTTATGAATTTGTTTTATTCATATAGCTTTGTTCCCTCTCCTATAACTCCTTTTCAATTGTAAAAAATACACAAGCCACTCATTGACCCTTAAGGGACCACTCAGTGGTCGATCCCTTTTCTACACTGAAATGGTCACCGGCCCCGTTGAGAAGTACTACTAGTCTTTAGTACAACTCAAAAAAATGTTGTCCGGTATATTATCTTTCTGCGGCTATGATTGCGCATTTCCCGCCTTCTTGCAGCATTCGACGCTCCCGACACCTACTCTCCCGCACACGCAGCAGAATAAGAATTAGTTTGTCAAATCTACTCAACTCAAACTCGAGTTAGGCTTGCACTCATGGATCTGCTGTTCCCACACTACTTCCAGAATCCTTGGTGGTACTACGGTGGCCTGGACCTCTTTAGAATGGGTTTAGAAATCTAACTTATTCTTCCTGCGTCGATGTATCCGGTTGATGTCGTCAGTGGAAAGCGTTTCGTTCCACGGCCTGTTTCTTCATGTGGGGCAACACGGTGCCAAGCTCCTGGCCCTCGTTTGTTGTGGGCGCCGTCGTCGTCTAAATCTTCCTGGGGAGGCCCGAATCCGAGTTCGGTGGGCCGTGCCTTGCTGGGAAACCTAGGATAGGGTAGGCGGTCTGGTTGCTCTACCTCCTAACCACTGAATATTAAATTATCGACGCTCACCTTCAGCCCCAAGGTCTTTCCGTAGCTCGTCGTCGATCACCGTTATGAATGATCACTCATCCAGGAGTGCGTACGTATCATAAGGGTGGACTTGAAAATAAGGACTTTAGGATGGTGCCTATTTTATACGGCTTATTATAAGTGTTATAGTATCACTTATTATTTATTTTATTATTTTTGTTAACTATTGTTCGCACCTATTATTTGTTTTATTATTTTTGTTAGCTCAGTATCATCTCAAACCTCGCAGAGAAAAGACGTGTTACTATTGAGCTCCTGTAGTGTACCTGCCAACAACCAAAAACAACAACTAACAACTGCTTATCAGAAAAAAACAAACAAGTGCGTAAAACAAAATAGTAAAAAACAAAAACAAAAACAACTAACTCAAAATCCATGTGCCGGGCGCCAGCCCGAAAACAACTACAACAATGGACAAACCACCGGACATTAGAAGTGGTACATCAATGTACAACAAAAACCCAGGTGAACCAAAATTCATGATCATTAAAGGAACAGACAACAAATCACTCGAGAATCTTAACCCTTTCATACTTAAAAAAACGATTGACTTTACATGCGATGGTGAGATGGAATCTTGCAAAAACACCCGTGCCGGATACATTTTGATAAAAGCTAAAAACACCTTACAAGCAAGCAAATTACTTAAATTAAACAAACATTGAAGTAACTTTCTCTAAACACAAAACAATTTTTCTAAAGGAGTCATATATTGCAACTTACTTCGTAACCGAAGCAGAAATCTTAGACGAACTAAAACCACAATAAGTCGCCGAAATGCGAAAAATATTGAAAAAAAAAAATCAATCCACGACTGAAATCGTCTAATCATCATTACATTTGCTTCGCTTACCCTCCCAGAATACCTTAACATTGAATACGAAAAAATACGCAAACGCCCATATATCTCGATGCCTCTGAGGTCTATGAGACGCTTAAGTTTTGGACCCCCCATCCTGTAAGAACCCTAAAGAACTTTGTAGGAACTGCTCTGATAAAGTTCACACAGAGACAAATGAGACATGCCACTACGAAAAAAACGGCATAAACTGCAAAAACATCCCCGATACCGACTCCAAACACAACCCACTAGACCGCAACTGTCCAACATTTAAGAACTAACAAACATTAAAATTACAGAAAAAGTCGATCACAAAACAGCACTTACAATATACCACACTCGCCACAACCATCCACTTCCCATAAGCTTCGCCTTAATTGTATCAAAAAATCTAACCAACACTACAACCTCAACAATCAACAACTCTAATAAAAACGCACTACAAACCCGCCAAAGCAAACCACCTACATCCTACGACGACATCTTATCCAACACAAGACCTTCACTACCTCTATTAACAACCCAATCACCACCCCAACACATGGACACAGACACATTCAACATGGATTTCGACACTCCTACCACCTCAAAACATATGACAAGCGTAAAAACACAGGACCTTAAACTCCGAATTTTTTCTAGCGACAAAAACAAAACACTATCTCCAAACCTAAAACCCACAAAAGCTAATCAAACAAAAATAAAAAAGTCAGATCCAGCAGTAGACAACAAATAGGCACAAAATCACCCACCTCCTCCACCAAATCCAATCAACCTTTAAAGTGACCATGAAATTTGTACAATGGAATATGAACGGATACCTTAACAATTACTGCGAACTTCAATTAATCATTAAAAAACACTTACCTCTTTTAATAGCATTACAAGAAACACATATAAAACACCCCAATATACCAATACCTGTTAATTACCTCATCGTCACACGGAGGCGTAGCCATCCTGGCTCATAAATCTCTGCAAACCAAAGAAATAACCCTAAACGATGACTTTGACGCAGTATGCTTAGAAGTAACCTCGAAAATCAAATTTAGACTCATCTCGGCATACATCGCTCCAAATAAAGCTTTCTCATTACAAAACCTTCAGGCTGTATTAGACAACTCTCCCACATCCACAATTGTCACTGGTGACTTCAACGGCTGGCACAAAAACTGGGGCTCAGCAAAACAGTCCTAGGGGAAAAATACTAGAGAAATATATAACACAATCTAAATACATTCTTCTAAACGATATGTCTCCTACACATTTCAGCACACATAGCTCACTAACAAATGTCGATCCTACTTTCGGTAGCCAACTCCTTAAAATTGACAGTACCTGGCGCACAGAGGATAACCTTTTTGGAAGCGATCACTTCCCCATCATAATTAACCTCTTCACATCAAATACTGCCAACTTGCAATCAGCCACACGCAAACCCACTTTCATTATTGATAAGGCAGATTGGCATAAATTTGCCAAGCTAACAGAAAACTTCTCTGCACAACGACCACCGAGCACAAACATAAACAAAGAAGCTGCAACAATACAAAAAATTATCCTTTCGAGCGCTCACAAGGCTATACCACAAACACACCCAACGGGTAAGCCTCATAATTTACCATGGTGGAACAACAATCTCAAAAAACTACGAGACGATAAAATGAAAAAATGGTACGTACTTAAAAGAAAAATATCTACATCAAACATTGTACAGTACAAAAGGGCAAATGCCCTATTTAAACTAACACTCAAACAAGCTAAAAAAGCAAACATTAATAAATTCACATCGCAAATCTCACCTGACAGCCAACGCAAATCGATCTGGAGCAACCTCCGTCGCTTTTGCGGCATTAACCCCCAAAAACACATACACTGTATATTCAACCCATCCACAAAACAAAACACTAATAAAAAATTTTAAATTGCTCAACTCTTTTGCCAACATTTCTCAGAAACCTCCTCCGACAGCAATTTTTTAAGTACCTTTATCAATCACAAACAAACGTCACTTAGCAATACCATTCACCTTCCACATATTCCTAGCAAAAGAGCAACCGAAATAGAAAAACCCATAACTGCAATAGAATTTTCAGCAGCATTAACTACATTAAAAGGAAACACACCAGTATTTGACAGAATCAACTACACAATGCTAAAAAACCTGGATAAAACAACAAAAAAAAGATTTATTAACCTCCAAAACGCCATTCCAAACAACTACATCCCACAAACATACAAAAATAGCTTAATAATACTGATCCTAAAACCAAATTCAGACAAAACCTTGCTTAACTCGTACCGCCCGATCGCACTAAACTCATGCCTAGCAAAACTGCTTGACAAAATAATAGCAAAACGGCCGTGGTGGTTTGTAATACACGACAAACTAATCCATAACAGTCAAACTGGCTTTAGAAAGGGGAAATCGGTTATAGACAGTCTACTACTCATAGACCATCTTTTAGCACGAGCTCTCTCAAGAAGAAACCATGCATCCATTATATCACTAGACTTTGCAAAGGCCTTTGATAGAATTGGTATCCACTCAATATTTGACCAACTTATAATCTGGAAAACTGGCCCAAAAATTCCTCAAGGCTCCCCACTCTCCGTGGTCCTGCTTGTGATCGCATTTAACTCACTAACAGAAAAGCTCACACTTCATCCGAACATCAGCCTAAGCGCATACGCAGATGACTTCAACATCATCCTAAAACTAAAAAACAAAAAATAACTAAATATAAACCTAAATCCGATAATATCCACTATTATAGACTGGGCAGAATACTCAGGAGCCATGTTATCTACCACAAAATGCAAACACCTCCACGTTTGCAGAAAACATAACTGTAACTGCACCATAACAACAGGAAACACGCAAATGCAAGAAGTAACATCATTAAAAATCCTTGGTCTCCACTTCAATAACAAATACAGAAGGAATACTCTCACAGAACCACTAAACAACAACCTCAAACAGTATATTAACGTAATAAAATATCTCTCAAACGCAAAGTTTAACTGCAACACCTCTACACTCCTAAATATAACAAAAGCAAAAGCGGCCTTCCAATCTACGGCTACTGCCCGTACACAACACTGCGCAAAGTAAAGACAACAATCAACACAGCCTTTAGAACTGCCCTCGGAGCCTTCAGAACCACCCCCGAAAATAACATACTATGCGAAGCAAATGCAGACGCTTTAGAAGACAGACGAGAATTAGTGTTTTCCGCAGAGCTACTGGCAATAATAGAAGCACTGCAATTACATAAAACTAAAAGAGGCAAATTTTGCATATGCTCAGGCTCGCTCTCTGCCATCGACGCAAAAAACACTAACAACAGCGAACACTATATCTCAAAGGCTCGTAATCTTCTACAAGAAAACAATAATAAATTTAAACTGCTTTGGATCCCCGGTCACGTAGGAATACCTGGAAACGAACTTTCAGATGCCCTAGCAAAAAACGCTACAAGACAACCACTCGCAACCATGGAAAACTTAAACACGCAGGACATATTTAGATATATTTAAAAAATACAATCAAACATATCCAAAACTTCACGCTGGTACCAAGCAATTAATCATCCACAACTCAACTGCCACCAAATTACCAAAAACATTCAGTCATCGATCTCACGTAGAGACCAGATAATAATAACAAGGATCACATACACATACACACTATATGGACCCAACTGTAACCAGGACTTGTCCGTTCTGCAATGATACCAACGATGCCTTATCAATTATTCACTTACTGACTAACTGCAGGTCACTAAACTACCAAAGGCAACTAATATTTAATAACACCAATCCACTAGAATCCATCTCAAAACACATTACCACATTACCAAACATTACAAAACTAATAATATTCCTAAAGAATACAAACTTATATTACCTCATTTAGGATAATTCTAATTGAGCCAAAATGTACATATAAAATAACACTCATGTAATTGTTGTAAAAAACCGAGCTGAAGGCCTCAACCTTACCTCTACCTACTAATTTTAAATTACTTAGTAGATCTTCAAAAATAAATAAATAAATTGTTGTTAACTATTGTTAACTACGCTCTCTTAAAAATGAAGTCCGGCCTCGGCCTCCTTGAGCTTGATTTTCTTGCCAAGATGACCCGCTGACATGTCAGCAAGATGCAAGTCCACGCGCAGAATACTACTATAATGGATAGCACTATCGGTTGTATTAGAGTGTGCATAACTTCCTTTCAAACTTTCCGGATGAACCTCCTACGTTCTACGTTCATTCAAGAGGTGAAGATAATGGAGACTCAAAGCTTCGTGGCTGACGGTTATATTCAGCAATGGTGAACCCGCCACACCTTTTTTTTTTATTTTGATTGACATATTTGGTTTTATTGATTACAGCACGCTCGCTGAATGTTATGAGGTACGTTCAGCAAATCATGACTTCGGAGCCGTTACTTGGCTTCGCAGTGTAGATCACTGCCGCATGAACTAATTGCTGCAAGCCATCATAACGTGGTACCGGGTGATGTGGCGTAATCCATGTTTTGATGACGTCGACCTTTAACTGAAGGATCACATTATCTTGGGCGACTGGGTAGCTTTCTTACATGCAAATTTCGACCTAAGAAACTTTATTAAAAAGTATAAAACGTTAGCGGACTGAAATATTTTTACGGACAAAACGGCCGAAAGATCCCTTATAGGGGTGCTGGTGGGCTCCTCCAGCCAAAATGACTTTAAATCTGTGTGATCTAATATATTTGGGCTGACGATATTGATTTTAGCTAAGGCTAAGTCAAATAGTTTAATTTTGGCTAAGTCTAGAATCTGATTGACTTTAATTCTTACTAAGTTGATTTTATTTTTGTCTATTGTTTGAATTTATTAGCTTAGCTTCTTTGAACCTTGTTTTCTCAAAATTTTCTGCATCTGGACAACTTTTAAAACAGAACCCAGGAAGTCTAAACATCTGACTTTCCTGTAGTGCCCTTTCCAACGAATCCAGCAGGTCTCAAAGATGATCAGTGTATACCCTCAGAAGCTTTCTCATGTAAGACTGCAGAAATTTGTCACCCATACCGACTTGCCTGTATTCCCAAAAGGTTCGTCGTGTGTGTTACATGAGCAAATTCTTCCCATACTAGGATGCGGCTATCAGTTCGAACCTGTAAATTTAAAATCTGTTTAGACTGTGCTTATGTTGGGACTTCCCACCACCAGAATGAAATACTTCAAATAGCTTGACATTATAACTTATGCCAAGGGGCTAAAAAATATATCAATGGTTATCTGCATACCCAACAGAGTGAACTTCTTACCGATTCTTAGGTTTGATTTTACTAGGACTTTGTCGCCTACTTCAAAAACCCTGTTTTGGCGAGAGGCATTTTTGCTGGCGCTAAGCGCAGCCTGGGCTGCCTGATCCTGTTGTCTGTTTGTTTTTCTACATCTGGCTATTTGTAAAAGCGTGGTATTTAAGCCATTTACTTGACCACTCGAGTGACTTAGCAGGGATGACGCATTTGAAATGCCAACACCAAAGTGATCGGTCAGCATGGTCGATATTGTATGCGAGTTTAAAGAGGGTTCGTTGTCGCAATGTGTTGGGTTTACTCCCTTGGGGACGACTGTTTCTCATCGAGCTAGTCAAGTAATGCCTCTTTGCAGATAATGTTAATTATACATCGCCTTATGTTCCAAAAAAGTACGAAGTTTCCGCAAAAAGCACGTTTCTTCCAGAATGATTTGATTCTGGTTCAATAGTTGAAGTTAGCGATCGCTCTCTGTGCGTTGTGGCAGAGCAGGTCTTTGCTACTTGATCCCCTACTGCATTGAGCTGTTGTCTGGAAAGGGCATCATTAACTTAATTCTTTTTCACGGTTGTGTCTTCCACTCGCTGCCCTACCAGTTGCGAAATAATAATTATTTGCTCCACAACAGGATGAATTATTTCCCCAAGCTTAAAAAACAAATTTATTATTAGCGCATTAAGCAAGGAGAAAATAAATTTAAGAAAAGAAGCATCACTGAAACAATTATTTAACAATAATGGTAAACCATTTCATTTTATTAACACAAAAACATGTCTGAAAGTAATATAGCTCAAAATTCCATTTAACGTTAAAAAGTTTTAAATTGTACTACTTACTTCCGCAATTTGTCTCTTGACTTCGCAACAACTTGTTCACACTAACGGCTGTTGAAGAGGATTGTCTGAAATAGAAAACATACGAGTATGTGCTTTACGTAACAAATTCGACCGTACATACCAAAGGAAACATCTGTGAAGCTGCGAAGCTGCGCTCCGAGATTTTTGACCAACCATGTCGGGAAGTATGACCTGGTGTTCCACTATTAAAAGTCCTGGCAGGAGCATCGCATGCAATTGCCCTAATTTTCACATTTATATAATTCTTCAAACAACGGACCTAAGTAATTATCACAGTTCTATGGTTTTGTGTAGCTCGGAAAAACTCCTACACAAATTACTGTTTTGTTTACAAAATTATTATACTTATCAAAATGGACCAGAGCTGAGCTGACAATCGGTCTTTATTAATGTCTAACACTAACTCTCTTTTCACTCTGATAGCAGTCTATTAACTTCAAAGTTAATTTTTATCTCATACATGTAAATATTGGCCACCTGATACCCGCGAAATAATTGGCTTGGAGAGACAAGAAGACTTATAAAAGGAACTTAAGTCAAATTTTTCTAAGTTCGAAATTTTAAATAAGTCTATGGCGCATTCGCGACTAATTGTGTTATTGGCAAAGCTTGTCATTTAACATACCACTATTTTGCAAAACTGGGGGTTTGTTTTTTGTTCATACACCTAACTCCTCTGAATTAAAAAATCTAAAACTTTTATATGATTTTTAAAATCTGCGGTATTGAATGCCCAACAATTAGACTCTAATAATTTCCTAAATTTTCTTTGTAATCTCTCTTTTCACTATTTAACTAATCGACGTAGCCGGCACTGCTGTTCATGGCCTAATATCTCGAACGTTGGATAGTGGTGGCAAACTGTTACTATTAACATTGCACCCATCGATATCGAATATTCGATTGCAATAAAACCTTTTGCTAATAATATTTTAGTTTATTTAAATTTATATGTAATTAGGTACTTATATATTTTTTTTAAATATTTAAGCACTAAAAAAATCCGCTTGTTATGAATGAAAGAAAACTTTTTCCTGCTGCACCGCAGCTGAATTTCACATTATAAACAAAAAACCTATAAAAAATAATACATTTCTTTCTTTTATTATTTTATTTTATCGGAATACATTTTTTTTTATTTTAACTTTTGTTTTATATGAATTTATATTTATGAATTTGTTTGATTCATATAGCTTTGTTCCCTCTCCTATAAATCTTTTTCACTTGTAAAAAATACACAAGCCACTCATTGACCCTTAAGGGACCACTCAGTGGTCGATCCCTTTTCTACACTGAAATGGTCACGGGCCCAATGGAGAACTACAGTGCGGTGTAAGGCGATTTCGCTAGTTGGTCCAGTCCCACCAAACTATAGGGTTAATAGATTAAGTGCAAGAAGTGACCTGCTGCGTATTTCATTTCCCCTCTACTTTAATTCTCTCTTCCTCATTCTTGCTCAGGTAACTATTTCATGCGTTCAATAATATATTGATTTTGTACACATTAGTCCACACTTTCTGGAATTATAAAATCGGGTGACATAAACTCTCTGAAAAACTCAACAACTCAAAAAAATGTTTTCCGGTATGTTATCTCTTTGCGGCTATGATTGCGCATTTCCCGCCTTCTGGCAGCATTCGACGCTCCTGACACCTACTCTCCCGCGCACCCAGCAGAATAACAGGCGTTGGAGTCGACATTCCCGCGCCCAGAACTATAGAAGCACCGCCGTTGTATCGCTGTTTTATAGGTTTATCGTCTCCCATGACGATGTGGTGCTCCGCGATACTGAATACCCCTCTAAGGTTGTCAAATCTACTCAACTGAAACTCGAGATAGGCTAGCGCCCGTGGATCTGCTGTTCCCACACTACTTCCAGAATCCTTCGTGGCACTACGGTGGCCTGGACCTATTTAGAATGGGTTTAGAAATCTAACTTGTTCTTCCTGCGTCGATGTATCCGGTCGATGTCGTCGGTGGAAAGCGTTTCGTTCCACGGCATGTTCCTCCATTTGGGGCAACACGGTGCCAAGCTCCTGGCCCTCGTTTGTTGTGGGCGCGGTCGTCTAAATCTTCCTGGGGAGGGCCGAATCCGAGTTCGGTGGGCCGTGCCATGCTGGGAAACCGTCTGTTCCGGGTGGACCAGGAGGAACTGCCGCGCACAACTTGTTCAGTGTGCCGTGCCTTGCTGGGAAACCTAGGATAGGGTAGGCGGTCTGGTTGCTCTACCTCCTAACCACTGAATATTAAATTATCGACGCTCACCTTCAGCCCCGAGGTCTTTCCGTAGCTCGTCGTCGATCACCGTTATGAATGATCACTCATCCAGGAGTGCGTACGTATCATAAGGGTGGACTTGAAAATAGGGACTTTAGGATGGTGCCTATTTTTATTATAAGTGTTACAGTATCACTTATTATTTATTTTATTATTTTTGTTAACTATTGTTCTCACTTATTATTTGTTTTATTATTTTTGTTAACTCAGTATCATCTCAAACCTCGCAGAGAAAAGACGTGTTACTATTGAGCTCCTGTAGTCTACCTGCCAACAACCAAAAACAACAACTAACAACTGCTTATCAGAAAAAAACAAACAAGTGCGTAAAACAAAATAGTAAAAAACAAAAACAAAAACAACTAACTCAAAATCCATGTGCCGGGCGCCAGCCCGAAAACAACTACAACAATGGACAAACCACCGGACATTAGAAGTGGTACATCAATGTACAACAAAAACCCAGGTGAACCAAAATTCATGATCATTAAAGGAACAGACAACTAATCACTCGAGAATCTTAACCCTTTCATACTTAAAAAAACGATTGACTTTTCATGCGATGGTGAGGTGGAATCTTGCAAAAACACCCGTGCCGGATACATTTTGATAAAAACTAAAAACACCTTACAAGCAAGCAAATTACTTAAATTAAACAAAATTGCAAGCATTGAAGTAACTGTCTCTGAACACAAAACCCTAAATTTTTCTAAAGGAGTCATATATTGCAACTTACTTCGCAACATAAGCGAAGCAGAAATCTTAGACGAACTGAAACCACAATAAGTCGCCGAAATGCGAAAAATATTGAAAAAAAAAAAGATCAATCCACGACTGAAATCGTCTAATCATCATTACATTTGCTTCGCTTACCCTCCCAGAATACCTTAACATTGAATACGAAAAAATACGCATACGCCCATATATCTCGATGCCTCTGAGGTGTATGAGACGCTTACGTTTTGGACACCCAACCCCATCCTGTAAGAACCCTAATGAACTTTGTAGGAACTGCTCTGATAAAGTTCACACAGAGACAAATGAGACATGCCAATACGAAAAAAACTGCATAAACTGCAAAAACATCCCCGATACCGACTCCAAACACAACCCACTAGACCGCAACTGTCCAACATTCAAGAACTAACAAACATTAAAATTACAGAAAAAGTCGATCACAACACAGCACTTACAATATACCACACTCGCCACAACCATCCACTTCCCATAAGCTTCGCCTCAATTGTATCAAAAAATCTAACCAACACTACAACCTCAACACTCAGCAACTCTAATAAAAATGCACTACAAACCCGCCAAAGCAAACCACCTACATCCTACGACGACATCTCATCCAACACAAGACCTTCACTACCTTTATTAACAACCCAATCACCACCCTAACACATGGACACAGACACATTCAACATGGATTTCGACACTCCCACCACCTCAAAACATATGACAAGCGTAAAAACACAGGACCTTAAACTCCGAATTTTTTCTAGCGACAAAAACAAAACACTATCTTCAAACCTAAAACCCACAAAAGCTAATCAAACAAAAATAAAAAAGTCAGATCCAGCAGTAGACAACAAATAGGCACAAAATCACCCACCTCCTCCACCAAATCCAATCAACCTTTAAAATGACCATGAAATTTGTACAATGGAATATGAAAGAATACCTTAACAATTACTGCGAACTTCAATTAATCATTAAAAAACACTTACCTCTTTTAATAGCATTACAAGAAACACATATAAAACACCCCAATATACCAATACCTGTTAATTACGCCCTAATAGGAAAAAGCACCTCATCGTCACACGGAGGCGTAGCCATCCTGGCTCATAAATCTCTGCAAACCAAAGAAATAACCCTAAACGATGACTTTGACGCAGTATGCTTAGAAGTAACCTCGAAAATCAAATTTAGACTCATCTCGGCATACATCGCTCCAAATAAAGCTTTCTCATTACAAAACCTTCAGGCTGTATTAGACAACTCTCCCACATCCACAATTGTCACTGGTGACTTCAACGGCTGGCACAAAAACTGGGGCTCAAAGCAAAACAATCCTAGGGGAAAAATACTAGAGAAATATATAACACAATCTAACTACATTCTTCTAAACGATTTGTCTCCTACACATTTCAGCACACATAGCTCACTAACAAATGTCGATCTTACTTTCGGTAGCCAACTCCTTAAAATTGACAGTACCTGGCGCACAGAGGATAACTTTTTTGGAAGCGATCACTTCCCCATCATAATTAACCTCTTCACATCAAATACTGCCAACTTGCAATCAACCACACGCAAACCCACTTTCATTATTGATAAGGCAGAAAACTTCTCTGCACAACGACCACCGAGCACAAACATAAACAAAGAAGCTGCAACAATACAAAAAATTATCCTTTCGAGCGCCCACAAGGCTATACCACAAACAAACCCAACGGGTAAGCCTCATAATTTGCCATGGTGGAACAACAATCTCAAAAAACTACGAGACGATAAAATGAAAAAATGGTACGTACTTAAAAGAAAAATATCTACATCAAACATTGTACAGTACAAAAGGGCAAATGCCCTAACTAAACTAACACTCAAACAAGCTAAAAAAGCAAACATTAATAAATTCACATCGCAAATCTCACCTGACAGTCAACCCAAATCGATCTGGAGCAACCTCCGTCGCTTTTGCGGCATTAACCCTCAAAAACACATACACTGTATATTCAACCCATCCACAAAACAAAACACTAATAAAAAATTTTAAATTGCTCAACTCTTTTGCCAACATTTCTCAGAAACCTCCTCCGACAGCAATTTTTTAAGTACCTTTATCAATCACAAACAAACGTCACTTAGCAATACCATTCACCTTCCACATATTCCTAGCAAAAGAGCAACCGAAATAGAAAAACCCATAACTGCAACAGAATTTTCAGCAGCATTAACTACATTAAAAGGAAACACACCAGTATTTGACAGAATCAACTACACAATGCTAAAAAACCTGGATAAAACAACAAAAAACAGATTTATTAACCTCCAAAACGCCATTCCAATCAACTACATCCCACAAACATACAAAAATAGCTTAATAATACTGATCCTAAAACCAAATTCAGACAAAACCTTGCTTAACTCGTACCGCCCGATCGCACTAAACTCATGCCTAGCAAAACAGCTTGACAAAATAATAGCAAAACGGCCGTGGTGGTTTGTAATACACGACAAACTAATCCATAACAGTCAAACTGGCTTTAGAAAGGGGAAATCGGTTATAGACAGTCTACTACTCATAGACCATCTTTTAGCACGAGCTCTCTCAAGAAGAAACCATGCATCCATTATATCACTAGACTTTGCAAAGGCCTTTGATAGAATTGGTATCGACTCAATATTTGACCAACTTATAATCTGGAAAACTGGCCCAAAAATTCCTCAAGGCTCCCCACTCTCCGTGGTCCTGCTTGTGATCGCATATAACTCACTAACAGAAAAGCTCACACTTCATCCGAACATCAGCCTAAGCGCATACGCAGATGACTTCAACATCATCCTAAAACTAAAAAACAAAAAATAACTAAATATAAACCTAAATCCGATAATATCCACTATTATAGACTGGGCAGAATACTCAGGAGCCATGTTATCTACCACAAAATGCAAACACCTCCACGTTTGCAGAAAACATAACTGTAACTGCACCATAACAACAGAAAACACGCAAATGCAAGAAGTAACATCATTAAAAATTCTTGGTCTCCACTTCAATAACAAATACAGATGGAATACTCTCACAGAACTACTAAACAACAACCTCAAACAGTATATTAACGTAATAAAATATCTCTCAAACGCAAAGCTTAACTGCAACACCTCTACACTCCTAAATATAACAAAGGCAAAAGCGGCCTTCCAATCTACGGCTCCTGCCCGTACACAACACTGCGCAAAGTAAAGACAACAATCAATACAGCCTTTAGAACTGCCCTCGGAGCCTTCAGAACCACCCCCAAAAAAATACATACTATGTGAAGCAAATGCAGACGCTTTAGAAGACATACGAGAATTAGTGTTTTTCGCAGAGCTACTGGCAATAATAGAAGCACTGCAATTACATAAAACTAAAAGAAGCAAATTTTGCATATGCTCAGGCTCGCTCTCTGCCATCGACGCAATTAAAAACACTAACAACAGCGAACACTATATCTCAAAGGCTCGTAATCTTCTACAAGAAAACAATAATAAATTTAAACTGCTTTGGATCCCCGGTCACGTGGGAATACCTGGAAACGAACTTGCAGATGCCCTAGCAAAAAACGCTACAAGACAACCACTCGTAACCATGGAAAACTTAAACACGCAGGACATATTTAGATATATTAAAAATACATATCTCTTGAAAATACAATCAAACATATCCAAAACTTCACGCTGGTACCAAGCAATTAATCATCCACAACTCAACTGCCACCAAATTACCAAAAACATTCAGTCATCGATCTCGCGTAGAGACCAGATAATAATAAAAAGGATCACATATACATACACACTATATGGACCCAACTGTAACCAGGACCTTTCCGTTCTGCAATGATACCAACGATGCCTTATCAATTATTCACTTACTGACTAACTGCAGGTCACTAAACTACCAAAGGCAACTGATATTTAGAAACACCAATCCACTAGAATCCATCTCAAAACACATTACCACATTACCAAACGTTTCAAAACTAATACTATTCCTAAAGAATACAAACTTATATTACCTCATTTAGGATAATTCTAATTTAGCCAAAATGTACATATAAAATAACACTCATGTAATTGTTGTAAAAAACCGAGCTGAAGGCCTCAACCTTACCTCTACCTACTAATTTTAAATTACTTACCTCTACCTACTAATTTTAAATTACTTAGTAGATCTTCATAAATAAATAAATAAATTGTTGTTAACTATTGTTAACTACGCCCTCTTAAAAATGAAGTCCGGCCTCGGCCTCCTTGAGCTTGATTTTCTTGCCAAGATGACCCGCTGACACGTAAGCAAGATGCAAGTCCACATTACATTTTTTTTTAAATATTTAAGCACCAACAAAATCCGCTTATTATGAAATGAAAGGAAACTTTTTGCTGCTGAACCGCAGCTAAATTGCACATTATAAACAAAGATACTATACAAAATAATACATTTCTTTTTTTTTACTTTTTAATTTTATCGGAATATTACTTTTTTTATTTTAACTTTTGTTTTACATGAGTTTATATTTCATTTTATGAATTTCACTCTTTTTCACTTGTAAAAAATACACAAGTCACTTATTGATCCTTAAGGGACCACTCAGTGGTCGATCCCTTTTCTACACTGAAAAAGGTCACCGGCCCCGTTGAGAAGTACTACTAGTATTTAGTACAACTCAAAAAAATGTTGTCCGGTATATTATCTTTCTGCGGCTATGATTTCGCATTTCCCGCAGTATTCATTGCAGCATTCGACGCTCCTGACACCTACTCTCCCGCACACCCAGCAGAATAACAGGCGTTGCAGTCGACATTCGCGCGCCCAGAACTATAGAAGCACCGCCGTAGTATCGCTGTTTTATAGGTTTATCGTCTCGCATGACGATGTGGTGCTCCGCGATACTGGATACCCCTCTAAGTTTGTCAAATCTACTCAACTCAAACTCGAGTTAGGCTTGTACCCATGGATCTGCTGTTCCCATACTACTTCCAGAATCCTTCGTGGTACTACGGTGGCCTGGACCTCTTTGTAATGGGCTTAGAAATCTAATTTGTTCTTCCTGCGTCGATGTATCCGGTCGATGTCGTCAGTGGAAAGCGTTTCGTTCCACGGCCTGTTTCTTCATGTGGGGCAACACGGTGCCAAGCTCCTGGCCCTCGTTTGTTGTTTGGCCGAATCCGAGTTCGGTGGGCCGTGCCTTGCTGGGAAACCGTCTGTTCCGGGTGGACCAGGAGGAACTGCCGCGCACAACTTGTTCAGTGTGCCGTGCCTTGCTGGGAAACCTAGGATAGGGTAGTCGGTCTGGTTGCTCTACCTCCTAACCACTGAATATTAAATTATCGACGCTCACCTTCAGCCCCAAGGTATTTCCGCAGCTCGTCGTCGATTACCGTTATGAATGATCACTCATCCAGGAGTGCGTACGTATCATAAGGGTGGACTTGAAAATAAGGACTTTAGGATGGTGCCCATTTTATAAGGCTTATTATAAGTGTTACAGTATCACTTATTATTTATTTTATTATTTTTGTTAACTATTGTTTTCACTTATTATTTGTTTTATTATTTTTGTTAACTCAGTATCATCTCAAACCTCGCAGAGAAAAGACGTGTTACTATTGAGCTCCTGTAGTCTACCTGCCAACAACCAAAAACAACAACTAACAACTGCTTATAAGAAAAAAACAAATAAGTGCGTAAAACAAAATAGTAAAAAACAAAAACAAAAACAACTAACTCAAAATCCATGTGCCGGGCGCCAGCCCGAAAACAACTACAACAATGGACAAACCACCGGACATTAGAAGTGGTACATCAATGTACAACAAAAACCCAGGTGAACCAATATTCATGATCATTAAAGGAACAGACAACAAATCACTCGAGAATTTTAACCCTTTCATACTTAAAAAAACGATTGACTTTACATGCGATGGTGAGGTGGAATCTTGCAAAAACACCCGTGCCGGATACATTTTGATAAAAACTAAAAACACCTTACAAGCAAGCAAATTACTTAAATTAAACAAAATTGCAAACATTGAACACAAAACCGTAAATTTTTCTAAAGGAGTCATATATTGCAACTTACTTCGCAACATAAGCGAAGCAGAAATCTTAGACGAACTGAAACCACAATAAGTCGCCGAAATGCGAAAAATATTGAAAAAAAAAAGATCAATCCACGACTAAAACTGGTCTAATCATCATTACATTTGCTTCGCTTACCCTCCCAGAATACCTTAACATTGAATACGAAAAAATACGCATACGCCCATATATCTCGATGCATCTGAGGTGTATGAGACGCTTACGTTTTGGACACCCAACCCCATCCTGTAAGAACCCTAATGAACTTTGTAGGAACTGCTCTGATAAAGTTCACACAGAGATAAATGAGACATGCCACTACGAAAAAACTGCATAAACTGCAAAAACATCCCCGATACCGACTCCAAACACAACCTACTAGACCGCAACTGTCCAACATTCAAGAACTAACAAACATTAAAATTACAGAAAAAGTCGATCACAACACAGCACTTACAATATACCACACTCGCCACAACCATCCACTTCCCATAAGCTTCGCCTCAATTGTATCAAAAAATCTAACCAACACTACAACCTCAACAATCAGCAACTCTAATAAAAACGCACTACAAACCCGCCAAAGCAAACCAACTACATCCTACGATGACATCTTATCCAACACAAGACCTTCACTACCTCTATTAACAACCCAATCACCACCCCAACACATGGACACAGACACATTCAACATGGATTTCGACACTCCCACCACCTCAAAACATATGACTAGCGTAAAAATACAGGACCTTAAACTCCGAATTTTTTCTAGCGACAAAAACAAAACACTATCTTCAAACCTAAAACCCACAAAAGCTAATCAAACAAAAATAAAAAAGTCAGATCCAGCAGTAGACAACAAATAGGCACAAAATCACCCACCTCCTCCACCAAATCCAATCAACCTTTAAAATGACCATGAAATTTGTACAATGGAATATGAAAGAATACCTTAACAATTACTGCGAACTTCAATTAATCATTAAAAAACACTTACGATGACTTTGACGCAGTATGCTTAGAAGTAACCTCGAAAATCAAATTTAGACTCATCTCGGCATACATCGCTCCAAATAAAGCTTTCTCATTACAAAACCTTCAGGCTGTATTAGACAACTCTCCCACATCCACAATTGTCACTGGTGACTGCAACGGCTGCCACAAAAACTGGGGCTCAAAGCAAAACAATCCTAGGGGAAAAATACTAGAGAAATATATAACACAATCTAACTACATTCTTCTAAACGATATGTCTCCTACACATTTCAGCACACATAGCTCACTAACAAATGTCGATCTTACTTTCGGTAGCCAACTCCTTAAAATTGACAGTACCTGGCGCACAGAGGATAACCTTTTTGGAAGCGATCACTTTCCCATCATAATTAACCTCTTCACATCAAATACTGCCAACTTGCAATCAACCACACGCATGGCATTAATTTGCCAAGCTAACAGAAAACTTCTCTGCACAACGACCACCGAGCACAAACATAAACAAAGAAGCTGCAACAATACAAAAAATTATCCTTTCGAGCGCTCACAAGGCTATACCACAAACACACCCAACGGGTAAGCCTCATAATTTACCATGGTGGGACAACAATCTCAAAAAACTACGAGACGATAAAATGAAAAAATGGTACGTACTTAAAAGAAAAATATCTACATCAAACATTGTACAGTACAAAAGGGCAAATGCCCTATTTAAACTAACACTCAAACAAGCTAAAATGCAAACATTAATAAGTTCACATCGCAAATCTCACCTGACAGCCAACCCAAATCGATCTGGAGCAACCTCCGTCGCTTTTGCGGCATTAACCCTCAAAAACACATACACTGTATATTCAACCCATCCACAAAACAAAACACTAATAAAAAATTTTAAATTGCTCAACTCTTTTGCCAAAATTTCTCAGAAACCTCCTCCGACAGCAATTTTTCAAGTACCTTTATCAATCACAAACAAACGTCACTTAGCAATACCATTCACCTTCCACATATTCCTAGCAAAAGAGCAACCGAAATAGAAAAACCCATAACTGCAATAGAATTTTCAGCAGCATTAACTTCATTAAAAGGAAACACACCAGGATTTGACAGAATCAACTACACAATGCTAAAAAACCTGGATAAAACAACAAAAAACAGAATTATTAACCTCCTAAACGCCATACCAAACAGCTACATCCCACAAACATACAAAAATAGCTTAATAATACTGATCCTAAAACCAAATTCAGACAAAACCTTGCTTAACTCGTACCGCCCGATCGCACTAAACTCATGCCTAGCAAAACTGCTTGACAAAATAATAGCAAAACGGCCGTGGTGGTTTGTAATACACGACAAACTAATCCATAACAGTCAAACTGGCTTTAGAAAGGGGAAATCGGTTATAGACAGTCTACTACTCATAGACCATCTTTTAGCACGAGCTCTCTCAAGAAGAAACCATGCATCCATTATATCACTAGACTTTGCAAAGGCCTTTGATAGAATTGGTATCGACTCAATATTTGACCAACTTATAATCTGGAAAACTGGCCCAAAAATTATTAACTACGTAAGAAACTACATGACAAATAGAAAACTACTCGTGGGCATTGACTCTGAAACCTCCTCCTTTCATCCAATGCAAAATGGCATTCCTCAAGGCTCCCCACTCTCCGTGGTCCTGCTTGTGATCGCATATAACTCACTAACAGAAAAGCTCACACTTCACCCGAACATCAGCCTAAGCGCATACGCAGATGACTTCAACATCATCCTAAAACTAAAAAACAAAAAATAACTAAATATAAACCTAAATCCGATAATATCCACTATTATAGACTGGGCAGAATACTCAGGAGCCATGTTATCTACCACAAAATGCAAACACCTCCACGTTTGCAGAAAACATAACTGTAACTGCACCATAACAACAGGAAACACGCAAATGCAAGAAGTAACATCATTAAAAATTCTTGGTCTCCACTTCAATAACAAATACAGATGGAATACTCTCACAGAACTACTAAACAACAACCTCAAACAGTATATTAACGTAATAAAATATCTCTCAAACGCAAAGCTTAACTGCAACACCTCTACACTCCTAAATATAACAAAGGCAAAAGCGGCCTTCCAATCTACGGCTCCTGCCCGTACACAACACTGCGCAATAGAACAATCAATACAGCCTTTAGAACTGCCCTCGGAGCCTTCAGAACCACCCCCAAAAAAATACATACTATGTGAAGCAAATGCAGACGCTTTAGAAGACATACGAGAATTAGTGTTTTTCGCAGAGCTACTGGCAATAATAGAAGCACTGCAATTACATAAAACTAAAAGAAGCAAATTTTGCATATGCTCAGGCTCGCTCTCTGCCATCGACGCAATTAAAAACACTAACAACAGCGAACACTATATCTCAAAGGCTCGTAATCTTCTACAAGAAAACAATAATAAATTTAAACTGCTTTGGATCCCCGGTCACGTGGGAATACCTGGAAACGAACTTGCAGATGCCCTAGCAAAAAACGCTACAAGACAACCACTCGTAACCATGGAAAACTTAAACACGCAGGACATATTTAGATATATTAAAAATACATATCTCTTGAAAATACAATCAAACATATCCAAAACTTCACGCTGGTACCAAGCAATTAATCATCCACAACTCAACTGCCACCAAATTACCAAAAACATTCAGTCATCGATCTCGCGTAGAGACCAGATAATAATAAAAAGGATCACATATACATACACACTATATGGACCCAACTGTAACCAGGACCTTTCCGTTCTGCAATGATACCAACGATGCCTTATCAATTATTCACTTACTGACTAACTGCAGGTCACTAAACTACCAAAGGCAACTGATATTTAGAAACACCAATCCACTAGAATCCATCTCAAAACACATTACCACATTACCAAACGTTTCAAAACTAATACTATTCCTAAAGAATACAAACTTATATTACCTCATTTAGGATAATTCTAATTTAGCCAAAATGTACATATAAAATAACACTCATGTAATTGTTGTAAAAAACCGAGCTGAAGGCCTCAACCTTACCTCTACCTACTAATTTTAAATTACTTACCTCTACCTACTAATTTTAAATTACTTAGTAGATCTTCATAAATAAATAAATAAATTGTTGTTAACTATTGTTAACTACGCCCTCTTAAAAATGAAGTCCGGCCTCGGCCTCCTTGAGCTTGATTTTCTTGCCAAGATGACCCGCTGACACGTAAGCAAGATGCAAGTCCACATTACATTTTTTTTTAAATATTTAAGCACCAACAAAATCCGCTTACTATGAAATGAAAGGAAACTTTTTGCTGCTGAACCGCAGCTAAATTGCACATTATAAACAAAGATACTATACAAAATAATACATTTCTTTTTTTTTACTTTTTAATTTTATCGGAATATTACTTTTTTTATTTTAACTTTTGTTTTACATGAGTTTATATTTCATTTTATGAATTTCACTCTTTTTCACTTGTAAAAAATACACAAGTCACTTATTGATCCTTAAGGGACCACTCAGTGGTCGATCCCTTTTCTACACTGAAAAAGGTCACCGGCCCCGTTGAGAAGTACTACTAGTATTTAGTACAACTCAAAAAAATGTTGTCCGGTATATTATCTTTCTGCGGCTATGATTTCGCATTTCCCGCAGTATTCATTGCAGCATTCGACGCTCCTGACACCTACTCTCCCGCACACCCAGCAGAATAACAGGCGTTGCAGTCGACATTCGCGCGCCCAGAACTATAGAAGCACCGCCGTAGTATCGCTGTTTTATAGGTTTATCGTCTCGCATGACGATGTGGTGCTCCGCGATACTGGATACCCCTCTAAGTTTGTCAAATCTACTCAACTCAAACTCGAGTTAGGCTTGTACCCATGGATCTGCTGTTCCCATACTACTTCCAGAATCCTTCGTGGTACTACGGTGGCCTGGACCTCTTTGTAATGGGCTTAGAAATCTAATTTGTTCTTCCTGCGTCGATGTATCCGGTCGATGTCGTCAGTGGAAAGCGTTTCGTTCCACGGCCTGTTTCTTCATGTGGGGCAACACGGTGCCAAGCTCCTGGCCCTCGTTTGTTGTTTGGCCGAATCCGAGTTCGGTGGGCCGTGCCTTGCTGGGAAACCGTCTGTTCCGGGTGGACCAGGAGGAACTGCCGCGCACAACTTGTTCAGTGTGCCGTGCCTTGCTGGGAAACCTAGGATAGGGTAGTCGGTCTGGTTGCTCTACCTCCTAACCACTGAATATTAAATTATCGACGCTCACCTTCAGCCCCAAGGTATTTCCGCAGCTCGTCGTCGATTACCGTTATGAATGATCACTCATCCAGGAGTGCGTACGTATCATAAGGGTGGACTTGAAAATAAGGACTTTAGGATGGTGCCCATTTTATAAGGCTTATTATAAGTGTTACAGTATCACTTATTATTTATTTTATTATTTTTGTTAACTATTGTTCTCACTTATTATTTGTTTTATTATTTTTGTTAACTCAGTATCATCTCAAACCTCGCAGAGAAAAGACGTGTTACTATTGAGCTCCTGTAGTCTACCTGCCAACAACCAAAAACAACAACTAACAACTGCTTATCAGAAAAAAACAAATAAGTGCGTAAAACAAAATAGTAAAAAACAAAAACAAAAACAACTAACTCAAAATCCATGTGCCGGGCGCCAGCCCGAAAACAACTACAACAATGGACAAACCACCGGACATTAGAAGTGGTACATCAATGTACAACAAAAACCCAGGTGAACCAAAATTCATGATCATTAAAGGAACAGACAACAAATCACTCGAGAATTTTAACCCTTTCATACTTAAAAAAACGATTGACTTTACATGCGATGGTGAGGTGGAATCTTGCAAAAACACCCGTGCCGGATACATTTTGATAAAAACTAAAAACACCTTACAAGCAAGCAAATTACTTAAATTAAACAAAATTGCAAACATTGAACACAAAACCGTAAATTTTTCTAAAGGAGTCATATATTGCAACTTACTTCGCAACATAAGCGAAGCAGAAATCTTAGACGAACTGAAACCACAATAAGTCGCCGAAATGCGAAAAATATTGAAAAAAAAAAGATCAATCCACGACTAAAACTGGTCTAATCATCATTACATTTGCTTCGCTTACCCTCCCAGAATACCTTAACATTGAATACGAAAAAATACGCATACGCCCATATATCTCGATGCATCTGAGGTGTATGAGACGCTTACGTTTTGGACACCCAACCCCATCCTGTAAGAACCCTAATGAACTTTGTAGGAACTGCTCTGATAAAGTTCACACAGAGATAAATGAGACATGCCACTACGAAAAAACTGCATAAACTGCAAAAACATCCCCGATACCGACTCCAAACACAACCTACTAGACCGCAACTGTCCAACATTCAAGAACTAACAAACATTAAAATTACAGAAAAAGTCGATCACAACACAGCACTTACAATATACCACACTCGCCACAACCATCCACTTCCCATAAGCTTCGCCTCAATTGTATCAAAAAATCTAACCAACACTACAACCTCAACAATCAGCAACTCTAATAAAAACGCACTACAAACCCGCCAAAGCAAACCAACTACATCCTACGATGACATCTTATCCAACACAAGACCTTCACTACCTCTATTAACAACCCAATCACCACCCCAACACATGGACACAGACACATTCAACATGGATTTCGACACTCCCACCACCTCAAAACATATGACTAGCGTAAAAATACAGGACCTTAAACTCCGAATTTTTTCTAGCGACAAAAACAAAACACTATCTTCAAACCTAAAACCCACAAAAGCTAATCAAACAAAAATAAAAAAGTCAGATCCAGCAGTAGACAACAAATAGGCACAAAATCACCCACCTCCTCCACCAAATCCAATCAACCTTTAAAATGACCATGAAATTTGTACAATGGAATATGAAAGAATACCTTAACAATTACTGCGAACTTCAATTAATCATTAAAAAACACTTACGATGACTTTGACGCAGTATGCTTAGAAGTAACCTCGAAAATCAAATTTAGACTCATCTCGGCATACATCGCTCCAAATAAAGCTTTCTCATTACAAAACCTTCAGGCTGTATTAGACAACTCTCCCACATCCACAATTGTCACTGGTGACTTCAACGGCTGGCTCAAAAACTGGGGCTCAAAGCAAAACAATCCTAGGGGAAAAATACTAGAGAAATATATAACACAATCTAACTACATTCTTCTAAACGATATGTCTCCTACACATTTCAGCACACATAGCTCACTAACAAATGTCGATCTTACTTTCGGTAGCCAACTCCTTAAAATTGACAGTACCTGGCGCACAGAGGATAACCTTTTTGGAAGCGATCACTTCCCCATCATAATTAACCTCTTCACATCAAATACTGCCAACTTGCAATCAACCACACGCAAACCCACTTTCATTATTGATAAGGCAGATTGGCATTAATTTGCCAAGCTAACAGAAAACTTCTCTGCACAACGACCACCGAGCACAAACATAAACAAAGAAGCTGCAACAATACAAAAAATTATCCTTTCGAGCGCTCACAAGGCTATACCACAAACACACCCAACGGGTAAGCCTCATAATTTACCATGGTGGGACAACAATCTCAAAAAACTACGAGACGATAAAATGAAAAAATGGTACGTACTTAAAAGAAAAATATCTACATCAAACATTGTACAGTACAAAAGGGCAAATGCCCTATTTAAACTAACACTCAAACAAGCTAAAATGCAAACATTAATAAGTTCACATCGCAAATCTCACCTGACAGCCAACCCAAATCGATCTGGAGCAACCTCCGTCGCTTTTGCGGCATTAACCCTCAAAAACACATACACTGTATATTCAACCCATCCACAAAACAAAACACTAATAAAAAATTTTAAATTGCTCAACTCTTTTGCCAAAATTTCTCAGAAACCTCCTCCGACAGCAATTTTTCAAGTACCTTTATCAATCACAAACAAACGTCACTTAGCAATACCATTCACCTTCCACATATTCCTAGCAAAAGAGCAACCGAAATAGAAAAACCCATAACTGCAATAGAATTTTCAGCAGCATTAACTTCATTAAAAGGAAACACACCAGGATTTGACAGAATCAACTACACAATGCTAAAAAACCTGGATAAAACAACAAAAAACAGAATTATTAACCTCCTAAAAGCCATACCAAACAACTACATCCCACAAACATACAAAAATAGCTTAATAATACTGATCCTAAAACCAAATTCAGACAAAACCTTGCTTAACTCGTACCGCCCGAACGCACTAAACTCATGCCTAGCAAAACTGCTTGACAAAATAATAGCAAAACGGCCGTGGCGGTTTGTAATACACGACAAACTAATCCATAACAGTCAAACTGGCTTTAGAAAGGGGAAATCGGTTATAGACAGTCTACTACTCATAGACCATGTTTTAGCACGAGCTCTCTCAAGAAGAAACCATGCATCCATTATATCACTAGACTTTGCAAAGGCCTTTGATAGAATTGGCATCCACTCAATACTTGACCAACTTATAATCTGGAAAACTGGCCCAAAAATTATTAACTACGTAAGAAACTACATGACAAATAGAAAACTACTCGTGGGCATTGACTCTGAAACCTCCTCCTTTCATCCAATGCAAAATGGCATTCCTCAAGGCTCCCCACTCTCCGTGGTCCTGCTTGTGATCGCATATAACTCACTAACAGAAAAGCTCACACTTCATCCGAACATCGGCCTAAGCGCATACGCAGATGACTTCAACATCATCCTAAAACTAAAAAATAAAAAATAACTAAATATAAACCTAAATCCGATAATATCCACTATTATAGACTGGGCAGAATACTCAGGAGCCATGTTATCTACCACAAAATGCAAACAGCTCCACGTTTGCAGAAAACATAACTGTAACTGCACCATAACAACAGGAAACACGCAAATGCAAGAAGTAACATCATTAAAAATCCTTGGTCTCCACTTCAATAACAAATACAGATGGAATACTCTCACAGGACTACTAAACAACAACCTCAAACAGTATATTAACGTAATAAAATATCTCTCAAACGCAAAGTTTAACTGCAACACCTCTACACTCCTATATATAACAAAAGCAAAAGCGGCCTTCCAATCTACGGCTACTGCACGTACACAACACTGCGCAAAGTAAAGACAACAATCAACACAGCCTTTAGAACTGCCCTCGGAGCCTTCAGAACCACCCCCGAAAATAATATACTATGCGAAGCAAATGCAGACGCTTTAGAAGACAGACGAGAATTAGTGTTTTCCGCAGAGCTACTGGCAATAATAGAAGCACTGCAATTACATAAAACTAAAAGAGGCAAATTTTGCATATGCTCAGGCTCGCTCTCTGCCATCGACGCAAAAAACACTAACAACAGCGAACACTATATCTCAAAGGCTCGTAATCTTCTACAAGAAAACAATAATAAATTTAAACTGCTTTGGATCCCCGGTCACGTAGGAATACCTGGAAACGAACTTTCAGATGCCCTAGCAAAAAACGCTACAAGACAACCACTCGCAACCATGGAAAACTTAAACACGCAGGACATATTTAGATATATTAAAAAAATACAATCAAACATATCCAAAACTTCACGCTGGTACCAAGCAATTAATCATCCACAACTCAACTGCCACCAAATTACCAAAAACATTCAGTCATCGATCTCACGTAGAGACCAGATAATAATAACAAGGATCACATACACATACACACTATATGGACCCAACTGTAACCAGTACCTGTCCGTTCTGCAATGATACCAACGATGCCTTATCAATTATTCACTTACTGACTAACTGCAGGTCACTAAACTACCAAAGGCAACTGATATTTAAAAACACCAATCCACTAGAATCCATCTCAAAACAAATTACCACATTACCAAACGTTTCAAAAGCAAGTCCACATTACATTTTTTTTTAAATATTTAAGCACCAAAAAATCCGCTTATTATGAAATGAAAGGAAACTTTTTGCTGCTGAACCGCAGCTAAATTGCACATTATAAACAAAAATACTATAAAAAATAATACATTTCTTTCTTTTATTATTTCATTTTATCGGAATATAACTTTTTTTTATTTTAACTTTTGTTTTACATGAATTTATATTTCATTTTATGAATTTGTTTGAATCATATAGCTTTGTTCCCTCTCCTATAACCACTCAGTGGTCAATCCCTTTTCTACACTGAAATGGTCACCGGCCCCGTTGAGAAGTACTACTAGTATTTAGTACAACTCAAAAAAATGTAGTCCGGTATATTATCTTTCTGCGGCTATAATTGCGCATTTCCCGCAGTATTCCTTGCAGCATTCGACGCTCCTGACACCTACTCTTCCGCACACCCAGCAGAATAACAGGCGTTGGAGTCGACATTCCCGCGCCCAGAACTATAGAAGCACCGCCGTAGTATCGCTGTTTTATAGGTTTATCGTCTCGCATGACGATGTGGTGCTCCGCGATACTGGATACCCCTCTAAGTTTGTCAAATCTACTCAACTCAAACTCGAGTTAGGCTTGCATACTACTTCCAGAATCCTTCGTGGTACTACGGTGGCCTGGACCTCTTTGTAATGGGCTTAGAAATCTAATTTGTTCTTCCTGCGTCGATGTATCCGGTCGATGTCGTCAGTGGAAAGCGTTTCGTTCCACGGCCTGTTTCTTCATGTGGGGCTACACGGTGCCAAGCTCCTGGCCCTCGTTTGTTGTGGGCGCCGTCATCGTCTAAATCTTCCTGGGGAGGCCCGAATCCGAGTTCGGTGGGCCGTGCCTTGCTGGGAAACCGTCTGTTCCAGGTGGACCAGGAGGAACTGTCGCGCACAACTTGTTCAGTGTGCCGTGCCTTGCTGGGAAACCTAGGATAGGGTAGGCGGTCTGGTTGCTCTACCTCCTCACCACTGAATATTAAATTATGGACGCTCATCTTCAGCCCCAAGGTCTTTCCGTAGCTCGTCGTCGATCACCGTTATGAATGATCACTCATCCAGGAGTGCGTACGTATCATAAGGGTGGACTTGAAAATAAGGACTTTAGGATGGTGCCTATTTTATAAGGCTTATTATAAGTGTTATAGTATCACTTATTATTTATTTTATTATTTTTGTTAACTATTGTTCAAACTTATTATTTGTTTTATTATTTTTGTTAGCTCAGTATCATCTCAAGCCTCGCAGAAAAAACACGTGTTACTATTGAGCTCCTGTAGTGTACCTGCCAACAACCAATAACAACAACTAACAACTGCTTATCAGAAAAAAACAAACAAGTGCGTAAAACAAAATAGTAAAAAACAAAAACAACTAACTCAAAATCCATGTGCCGGGCGCCAGCCCGAAAACAACTACAACAATGGACAAACCACCGGACATTAGAAGTGGTACATCAATGTACAACAAAAACCCAGGTGAACCAAAATTCATGATCATTAAAGGAACAGTCAACAAATCACTCGAGAATCTTAACCCTTTCATACTTAAAAAAACGATTGACTTTACATGCGAGGTGAGGTGGAATCTTGCAAAAAACACCTTACAAGCAAGCAAATTAGTTAAATTAAACAAAATTGCAAACATTGAAGTAAGTGTCTCTGAACACAAAACGCTAAATTTTTCTAAAGGAGTCATATATTGCAACTTACTTCGCAACATAAGCGAAGCAGAAATCTTAGACGAACTAAAACCACAATAAGTCGCCGAAATGCGAAAAATATTGAAAAAAAAAGATCACCACGACTAAAACTGGTCTAATCATCATTACATTTGCTTCGCTTACCCTCCCAGAATACCTTAACATTGAATACGATAAAATACGCATACGCCCATATATCTCGATGCCTCTGAGGTGTATGAGACGCTTACGTTTTGGACACCCAACCCCATCCTGTAAGAACCCTAATGAACTTTGTAGGAACTGCTCTGATAAAGTTCACACAGAGACAAATGAGACATGCCACTACGAAAAAAACTGCATAAACTGCAAAAACATCCCCGATACCGACTCCAAACACAACCCACTAGACCGCAACTGTCTAACATTCAAGAACTAACAAACATTAAAATTACAGAAAATGTCGATCACAACACAGCACTTACAATATACCACACTCGCCACAACCATCCACTTCCCATAAGCTTCGCCTCAATTGTATCAAAAAATCTAACCAACACTACAACCTCAACACTCAGCAACTCTAATAAAAATGCACTACAAACCCGCCAAAGCAAACCACCTACATCCTACGACGACATCTCATCCAACACAAGACCTTCACTACCCAATTAACAACCCAATCACCACCCTAACACATGGACACAGACACATTCAACATGGATTTCGACACTCCCACCACCTCAAAACATATGACAAGCGTAAAAACACAGGACCTTAAACTCCGAATTTTTTCTAGCGACAAAAACAAAACACTATCTTCAAACCTAAAACCCACAAAAGCTAATGAAACAAAAATAAAAAAGTCAGATCCAGCAGTAGACAACAAATAGGCACAAAATCAACCACCTCCTCCACCAAATCCTATCAACCTTAAAATGACCATGAAATTTGTACAATGGAATATGAACGGATACCTTAACAATTACTGCGAACTTCAATTAATCATTAAAAAACACTTACCTCTTTTAATAGCATTACAAGAAACACATATAAAACACCCCAATATACCAATACCTGTTAATTACTCCCTAATAGGAAAAAGCACCTCATCGTCCAAATAAAGCTTTCTCATTACAAAACCTTCAGGCTGTATTAGACAACTCTCCCACATCCACAATTGTCACTGGTGACTTCAACGGCTGGCACAAAAACTGGGGCTCAAAGCAAAACAATCCTAGGGGAAAAATACTAGAGAAATATATAACACAATCTAACTACATTCTTCTAAACGATATGTCTCCTACACATTTCAGCACACATAGCTCACTAACAAATGTCGATCTTACTTTCGGTAGCCAACTCCTTAAAAGTGACAGCACCTGGCGCACAGAGGATAACCTTTTTGGAAGCGATCACTTCCCCATCATAATTAACCTCTTCACATCAAATACTGCCAACTTGCAATCAACCACACGCAAACCCACTTTCATTATTGATAAGCCAGATTGGCATAAATTTTCCAAGCTAACAGACAACTTCTCTGCACAACGACCACCGAGCACAAACATAAACAAAGAAGCTGCAACAATACAAAAAATTATCCTTTCGAGCGCCCACAAGGCTATACCACAAACAAACCCAACGGGTAAGCCTCATAATTTACCATGGTGGAACAACAATCTCAAAAAACTACGAGACGATAAAATGAAAAAATGGTACGTACTTAAAAGAAAAATATCTACATCAAACATTGTACAGTACAAAAGGGCAAATGCCCTATTTAAACTAACACTCAAACAAGCTAAAAAAGCAAACATTCACATCGCAAATCTCACCTGACAGCCAACCCAAATCGATCTGGAGCAACCTCCGTCGCTTTTGCGGCATTAACCCTCAAAAACACATACATTGTATATTCAACCCATCCACAAAACAAAACACTAATAAAAAATTTGAAATTGCTCAACTCTTTTGCCAAAATTTCTCAGAAACCTCCTCCGACAGCAATTTTTCAAGTACCTTTATCAATCACAAACAAACGTCACTTAGCAATACCATTCACCTTCCACATATTCCTAGCAAAAGAGCAACCGAAATAGAAAAACCCATAACTGCAATAGAATTTTCAGCAGCATTAACTACATTAAAAGGAAACACACCAGGATTTGACAGAATCAACTACACAATGCTAAAAAAACCTGGATAAAACAACAAAAAACAGAATTATTAACCTCCAAAACGCCATACCAAACAACTGCATCCCACAAACATACAAAAATAGCTTAATAATACTGATCCTAAAACCAAATTCAGACAAAACCTTGCTTAACTCGTACCGCCCGATCGCACTAAGCTCATGCCTAGCAAAACTGCTTGACAAAATAATAGCAAAACGGCCGTGGTGGTTTGTAATACACGACAAACTAATCCATAACAGTCAAACTGGCTTTAGAAAGGGGAAATCGGTTATAGACAGTCTACTACTCATAGACCATCTTTTAGCACGAGCTCTCTCAAGAAGAAACCATGCATCCATTATATCACTAGACTTTGCAAAGGCCTTTGATAGAATTGGTATCCACTCAATACTTGACCAACTTATAATCTGGAAAACTGGCCCAAAAATTCCTCAAGCCTCCCCACTCTCCGTGGTCCTGCTTGTGATCGCATATAACTCACTAACAGAAAAGCTCACACTTCATCCGAACATCAGCCTAAGCGCATACGTAGATGACTTCAACATCATCCTAAAACTAAAAAACAAAAAATAACTAAATATAAACCTAAATCCGATAATATCCACTATTATAGACTGGGCAGAATACTCAGGAGCCATGTTATCTACCACAAAATGCAAACACCTCCACGTTTGCAGAAAACATAACTGTAACTGCACCATAACAACAGGAAACACGCAAATGCAAGAAGTAACATCATTAAAAATCCTTGGTCTCCACTTCAATAACAAATACAGATGGAATACTCTCACAGAACTACTAAACAACAACCTCAAACAGTATATTAACGTAATAAAATATCTCTCAAACGCAAAGTTTAACTGCAACACCTCTACACTCCTATATATAACAAAAGCAAAAGCGGCCTTCCAATCTACGGCTACTGCACGTACACAACACTGCGCAAAGTAAAGACAACAATCAACACAGCCTTTAGAACTGCCCTCGGAGCCTTCAGAACCACCCCCGAAAATAATATACTATGCGAAGCAAATGCAGACGCTTTAGAAGACAGACGAGAATTAGTGTTTTCCGCAGAGCTACTGGCAATAATAGAAGCACTGCAATTACATAAAACTAAAAGAGGCAAATTTTGCATATGCTCAGGCTCGCTCTCTGCCATCGACGCAATTAAAAACACTAACAACAGCGAACACTATATCTCAAAGGCTCGTAATCTTCTACAAGAAAACAATAATAAATTTAAACTGCTTTGGATCCCCGGTCACGTGGGAAAACCTGGAAACGAACTTGCAGATGCCCTAGCAAAAAACGCTACAAGACAACCACTCGCAACCATGGAAAACTTAAACACGCAGGACATATTTAGATATATTAAAAATACATATCTCTTGAAAATACAATCAAACATATCCAAAACTTCACGCTGGAACCAAGCAATTAATCATCCACAACTCAACTGCCACCAAATTACCAAAAACATTCAGTCATCGATCTCACGTAGAGACCAGATAATAATAACAAGGATCACATACACATACACACTATATGGACCTGTCCGTTCTGCAATGATACCAACGATGCCTTATCAATTATTCACTTACTGACTAACTGCAGGTCACTAAACTACCAAAGGCAACTGATATTTAGAAACACCAATCCACTAGAATCCATCTCAAAACACATTACCACATTACCAAACGTTTCAAAACTAATACTATTCCTAAAAACTACAAACTTATATTACCTCATTTAGGATAATTCTAATTTAGCCAAAATGTACATATAAAATAACACTCATGTAATTGTTGTAAAAAACCGAGCTGAAGGCCTCAACCTTACCTCTACCTACTAATTTTAAATTACTTAGTAGATCTTCATAAATAAATAAATAAATTGTTGTTAACTATTGTTAACTACGCCTTCTTAAAAATGAAGTCCGGCCCTGGTTGCTCTACCTCCTAACCACTGAATATTAAATTATCGACGCTCACCTTCAGCCCCAAGGTCTTTCCGTAGCTCGTCGTCGATCACCGTTATGAATGATCACTCATCCAGTAGAGCGTACGTATCATAAGGGTGGACTTGAAAATAAGGACTTTAGGATGGTGCCTATTTTATAAGGCTTATTATAAGTGTTATAGTATCACTTATTATTTATTTTATTATTTTTGTTAACTATAGTTCTCACTTATTATTTGTTTTATTTTTTGTTAGCTCAGTATCATCTCAAACCCCGCAGAGAAAACACGTGTTACTATTGAGCTCCTGTAGTCTACCTGCCAACAACCAAAAACAACAACTAACAACTGCTTATCAGAAAAAAACAAACAAGTGCGTAAAACAAAATAGTAAAAAACAAAAACAAAAACAACTAACTCAAAATCCATGTGCCGGGCGCCAGCCCGAAAACAACTACAACAATGGACAAACCACCGGACATTAGAAGTGGTACATCAATGTACAACAAAAACCCAGGTGAACCAAAATTCATGATCATTAAAGGAACAGACAACAAATCACTCGAGAATTTTAACATTGAATACGAAAAAATACGCATACGCCCATATATCTCGATGCCTCTGAGGTGTATGAGACGCTTACGTTTTGGACACCCAACCCCATCCTGTAAGAACCCTAATGAACTTTGTAGGAACTGCTCTGATAAAGTTCACACAGAGACAAATGAGACATGCCACTACGAAAAAAACTGCATAAACTGCAAAAACATCCCCGATACCGACTCCAAACACAACCCACTAGACCGCAACTGTCCAACATTCAAGAACTAACAAACATTAAAATTACAGAAAAAGTCGATCACAACACAGCACTTACAATATACCACACTCGCCACAACCATCCACTTCCCATAAGCTTCGCCTCAATTGTATCAAAAAATCTAACCAACACTACAACCTCAACACTCAGCAACTCTAATAAAAATGCACTACAAACCCGCCAAAGCAAACCACCTACATCCTACGACGACATCTCATCCAACACAAGACCTTCACTACCTCTATTAACAACCCAATCACCACCCTAACACATGGACACAGACACATTCAACATGGATTTCGACACTCCCACCACCTCAAAACATATGCCAAGCGTAAAAACACAGGACCTTAAACTCCGAATTTTTTCTAGCGACAAAAACAAAACACTATCTTCAAACCTAAAACCCACAAAAGCTAATGAAACAAAAATAAAAAAGTCAGATCCAGCAGTAGACAACAAATAGGCAGAAAATCACCCACCTCCTCCACCAAATCCAATCAACCTTTAAAATGACCATGAAATTTGTACAATGGAATATGAACGGATACCTTAACAATTACTGCGAACTTCAATTAATCATTAAAAAACACTTACCTCTTTTAATAGCATTACAAGAAACACATATAAAACACCCCAATATACCAATACCTGTTAATTACTCCCTAATAGGAAAAAGCACCTCATCGTCACACGGAGGCGTAGCCATCCTGGCCTGTCGATCTTACTTACAACTCCTTAAAATTGACAGTACCTGGCACACAGAGGATAACCTATTTGGAAGCGATAATTATTGATAAGGCAGATTGGCATAAATTTGCCAAGCTAACAGAAAACTTCTCTGCACAACGACCACCGAGCACAAACATAAGCAAAGAAGCTGTAACAATACAAAAAATTATCCTTTCGAGCGCTCACAAGGCTATACCACAAACACACCCAACGGGTAAGCCTCATAATTTACCATGGTGGAACAACAATCTCAAAAAACTACGAGACGATAAAATGAAAAAATGGTACGTACTTAAAAGAAAAATATCTACATCAAACATTGTACAGTACAAAAGGGCAAATGCCCTATTTAAACTAACACTCAAACAAGCTAAAAAAGCAAACATTAATAAATTCACATCGCAAATCTCACCTGACAGCCAACGCAAATCGATCTGGAGCAACCTCCGTCGCTTTTGCGGCATTAACCCCCAAAAACACATACACTGTATATTCAACCCATCCACAAAACAAAACACTAATAAAAAATTTGAAATTGCTCAACTCTTTTGCCAAAATTTCTCAGAAACCTCCTCCGACAGCAATTTTTCAATTACCTTTATCAATCACAAACAAACGTCACTTAGCAATACCATTCATATTCCACATATTCCTAGCAAAAGAGCACCCGAAATAGAAAAACCCATAACTGCAATAGAATTTTCAGCAGCATTAACTACATTAAAAGGAAACACACCAGTATTTGACAGAATCAACTACACAATGCTAAAAAACCTGGATAAAACAACAAAAAACAGATTTATTAACCTCCAAAACGCCATTCCAAACAACTACATCCCACAAACATACAAAAATAGCTTAATAATACTGATCCTAAAACCAAATTCAGACAAAACCTTGCTTAACTCGTACCGCCCGATCGCACTAAACTCATGCCTAGCAAAACTGCTTGACAAAATAATAGCAAAACGGCCGTGGTGGTTTGTAATACACGACAAACTAATCCATAACAGTCAAACTGGCTTTAGAAAGGGGAAATCGGTTATAGACAGTCTACTACTCAAAGACCATGTTTTAGCACGAGCTCTCTCAAGAAGAAACCATGCATCCATTATATCACTAGACTTTGCAAAGGCCTTTGATAGAATTGGCATCCACTCAATACTTGACCAACTTATAATCTGGAAAACTGGCCCAAAAATTATTAACTACGTAAGAAACTACATGACAAATAGAAAACTACTCGTGCGCATTGACTCTGAAACCTCCTCCTTTTATCCAATGCAAAACGGCATTCCTCAAGGCTCCCCACTCTCCTTGGTCCTGCTTGTGATCGCATATAACTCACTAACAGAAAAGCTCACACTTCATCCGAACATCAGCCTAAGCGCATACGCAGATGACTTCAACATCATCCTAAAACTAAAAAACAAAAAATAACTAAATATAAACCTAAATCCGATAATATCCACTATTATAGACTGGGCAGAATACTCAGGAGCCATGTTATCTACCACAAAATGCAAACACCTCCACGTTTGCAGAAAACATAACTGTAACTGCACCATAACAACAGGAAACACGCAAATGCCAGAAGTAACATCATTAAAAATCCTTGGTCTCCACTTCAATAACAAATACAGATGGAATACTCTCACAGAACTACTAAACAACAACCTCAAACAGTATATTAACGTAATAAAATATCTCTCAAACGCAAAGTTTAACTGCAACACCTCTACACTCCTAAATATAACAAAAGCAAAAGCGGCCTTCCAATCTACGGCTACTGCCCGTACACAACACTGCGCAAAGTAAAGACAACAATCAACACAGCCTTTAGAACTGCCCTCGGAGCCTTCAGAACCACCCCCAAAAATAACATACTATGCGAAGCAAATGCAGACGCTTTAGAAGACATACGAGAATTAGTGTTTTCCGCAGAGCTACTGGCAATAATAGAAGCACTGCAATTACATAAAACTAAAAGAAGCAAATTTTGCATATGCTCAGGCTCGCTCTCTGCCATCGACGCAATTAAAAACACTAACAACAGCGAACACTATATCTCAAAGGCTCGTAATCTTCTACAAGAAAACAATAATAAATTTAAACTGCTTTGGATCCCCGGTCACGTGGGAATACCTGGAAACGAACTTGCAGATGCCCTAGCAAAAAACGCTACAAGACAACCACTCGTAACCATGGAAAACTTAAACACGCAGGACATATTTAGATATATTAAAAATACATATCTCTTGAAAATACAATCAAACATATCCAAAACTTCACGCTGGAACCAAGCAATTAATCATCCACAACTCAACTGCCACCAAATTACCAAAAACATTCAGTCATCGATCTCACGTAGAGACCAGATAATAATAACAAGGATCACATACACATACACACTATATGGACCTGTCCGTTCTGCAATGATACCAACGATGCCTTATCAATTATTCACTTACTGACTAACTGCAGGTCACTAAACTACCAAAGGCAACTGATATTTAGAAACACCAATCCACTAGAATCCATCTCAAAACACATTACCACATTACCAAACGTTTCAAAACTAATACTATTCCTAAAAAATACAAACTTATATTACCTCATTTAGGATAATTCTAATTTAGCCAAAATGTACATATAAAATAACACTCATGTAATCGTTGTAAAAAACCGAGCTGAAGGCCTCAACCTTACCTCTACCTACTAATTTTAAATTACTTAGTAGATCTTCATAAATAAATAAATAAATTGTTGTTAACTATTGTTAACTACGCCCTCTTAAAAATGAAGTCCGGCCCTGGTTGCTCTACCTCCTAACCACTGAATATTAAATTATCGACGCTCACCTTCAGCCCCAAGGTCTTTCCGTAGCTCGTCGTCGATCACCGTTATGAATGATCACTCATCCAGTAGAGCGTACGTATCATAAGGGTGGACTTGAAAATAAGGACTTTAGGATGGTGCCTATTTTATAAGGCTTATTATAAGTGTTATAGTATCACTTATTATTTATTTTATTATTTTTGTTAACTATTGTTCTCACTTATTATTTGTTTTATTTTTTGTTAGCTCAGTATCATCTCAAACCCCGCAGAGAAAACACGTGTTACTATTGAGCTCCTGTAGTCTACCTGCCAACAACCAAAAACAACAACTAACAACTGCTTATCAGAAAAAAACAAACAAGTGCGTAAAACAAAATAGTAAAAAACAAAAACAAAAACAACTAACTCAAAATCCATGTGCCGGGCGCCAGCCCGAAAACAACTACAACAATGGACAAACCACCGGACATTAGAAGTGGTACATCAATGTACAACAAAAACCCAGGTGAACCAAAATTCATGATCATTAAAGGAACAGACAACAAATCACTCGAGAATTTTAACATTGAATACGAAAAAATACGCATACGCCCATATATCTCGATGCCTCTGAGGTGTATGAGACGCTTACGTTTTGGACACCCAACCCCATCCTGTAAGAACCCTAATGAACTTTGTAGGAACTGCTCTGATAAAGTTCACACAGAGACAAATGAGACATGCCACTACGAAAAAAACTGCATAAACTGCAAAAACATCCCCGATACCGACTCCAAACACAACCCACTAGACCGCAACTGTCCAACATTCAAGAACTAACAAACATTAAAATTACAGAAAAAGTCGATCACAACACAGCACTTACAATATACCACACTCGCCACAACCATCCACTTCCCATAAGCTTCGCCTCAATTGTATCAAAAAATCTAACCAACACTACAACCTCAACACTCAGCAACTCTAATAAAAATGCACTACAAACCCGCCAAAGCAAACCACCTACATCCTACGACGACATCTCATCCAACACAAGACCTTCACTACCTCTATTAACAACCCAATCACCACCCTAACACATGGACACAGACACATTCAACATGGATTTCGACACTCCCACCACCTCAAAACATATGACAAGCGTAAAAACACAGGACCTTAAACTCCGAATTTTTTCTAGCGACAAAAACAAAACACTATCTTCAAACCTAAAACCCACAAAAGCTAATCAAACAAAAATAAAAAAGTCAGATCCAGCAGTAGACAACAAATAGGCACAAAATCACCCACCTCTTCCACCAAATCCAATCAACCTTTAAAATGACCATGAAATTTGTACAATGGAATATGAAAGAATACCTTAACAATTACTGCGAACTTCAATTAATCATTAAAAAACACTTACCTCTTTTAATAGCATTACAAGAAACACATATAAAACACCCCAATATACCAATACCTGTTAATTACGCCCTAATAGGAAAAAGCACCTCATCGTCACACGGAGGCGTAGCCATCCTGGCTCATAAATCTCTGCAAACCAAAGAAATAACCCTAAACGATGACTTTGACGCAGTATGCTTAGAAGTAACCTCGAAAATCAAATTTAGACTCATCTCGGCATACATCGCTCCAAATAAAGCTTTCTCATTACAAAACCTTCAGGCTGTATTAGACAACTCTCCCACATCCACAATTGTCACTGGTGACTTCAACGGCTGGCACAAAAACTGGGGCTCAAAGCAAAACAATCCTAGGGGAAAAATACTAGAGAAATATATAACACAATCTAACTACATTCTTCTAAACGATATGTCTCCTACACATTTCAGCACACATAGCTCACTAACAAATGTCGATCTTACTTTCGGTAGCCAACTCCTTAAAAGTGACAGCACCTGGCGCACAGAGGATAACCTTTTTGGAAGCGATCACTTCCCCATCATAATTAACCTCTTCACATCAAATACTGCCAACTTGCAATCAACCACACGCAAACCCACTTTCATTATTGATAAGCCAGATTGGCATAAATTTTCCAAGCTAACAGACAACTTCTCTGCACAACGACCACCGAGCACAAACATAAACAAAGAAGCTGCAACAATACAAAAAATTATCCTTTCGAGCGCCCACAAGGCTATACCACAAACAAACCCAACGGGTAAGCCTCATAATTTACCATGGTGGAACAACAATCTCAAAAAACTACGAGACGATAAAATGAAAAAATGGTACGTACTTAAAAGAAAAATATCTACATCAAACATTGTACAGTACAAAAGGGCAAATGCCCTATTTAAACTAACACTCAAACAAGCTAAAATGCAAACATTAATAAGTTCACATCGCAAATCTCACCTGACAGCCAACCCAAATCGATCTGGAGCAACCTCCGTCGCTTTTGCGGCATTAACCCTCAAAAACACATACATTGTATATTCAACCCATCCACAAAACAAAACACTAATAAAAAATTTGAAATTGCTCAACTCTTTTGCCAAAAATTTCTCAGAAACCTCCTCCGACAGCAATTTTTCAAGTACCTTTATCAATCACAAACAAACGTCACTTAGCAATACCATTCACCTTCCACATATTCCTAGCAAAAGAGCAACCGAAATAGAAAAACCCATAACTGCAATAGAATTTTCAGCAGCATTAACTACATTAAAAGGAAACACACCAGGATTTGACAGAATCAACTACACAATGCTAAAAAACCTGAATAAAACAACAAAAAACAGAATTATTAACCTCCAAAACGCCATATCAAACAACTACATCCCACAAACATACAAAAATAGCTTAATAATACTGATCCTAAAACCAAATTCAGACAAAACCTTGCTTAAGTCGTACCGCCCGATCGCACTAAGCTCATGCCTAGCAAAACTGCTTGACAAAATAATAGCAAAACGGCCGTGGTGGCTTGTAATACACGACAAACTAATCCATAACAGTCAAACTGGCTTTAGAAAGGGGAAATCGGTTATAGACAGTCTACTACTCATAGACCATCTTTTAGCACGAGCTCTCTCAAGAAGAAACCATGCATCCATTATATCACTAGACTTTGCAAAGGCCTTTGATAGAATTGGCATCCACTCAATACTTGACCAACTTATAATCTGGAAAACTGGCCCAAAAATTATTAACTACGTAAGAAACTACCTGACAAATAGAAAACTACTCGTGCGCATTGACTCTGAAACCTCCTCCTTTTATCCAATGCAAAACGGCATTCCTCAAGGCTCCCCACTCTCCGTGGTCCTGTTTGTGATCGCATATAACTCACTAACAGAAGCGCTCACACTTCATCCGAACATCAGCCTAAGCGCATACGTAGATGACTTCAACATCATCCTAAGACTAAAAAACAAAAAAAACCTAAATATAAACCTAAATCTGATAATATCCACTATTATAAACTGGGCAGAATTCTCAGGAGCCATGTTATCTACCACAAAATGCAAACACCTCCACGTTTGCAGAAAACATAACTGTAACTGCACCATAACAACAGGAAACACGCAAATGCAAGAAGTAACATCATTAAAAATCCTTGGTCTCCACTTCAATAACAAATACAGATGGAATACTCTCACAGGACTACTAAACAACAACCTCAAACAGTATATTAACGTAATAAAATATCTCTCAAACGCAAAGTTTAACTGGAACACCTCTACACTCCTAAATATAACAAAAGCAAAAGCGGCCTTCCAATCTACGGCTACTGCACGTACACAACACTGCGCAAAGTAAAGACAACAATCAACACAGCCTTTAGAACTGCCCTCGGAGCCTTCAGAACCACCCCCAAAAATAACATACTATGCGAAGCAAATGCAGACGCTTTAGAAGACAGACGAGAATTAGTGTTTTCCGCAGAGCTACTGGCAATAATAGAAGCACTGCAATTACATAAAACTAAAAGAGGCAAATTTTGCATATGCTCAGGCTCGCTCTCTGCCATCGACGCAAAAAACACTAACAACAGCGAACACTATATCTCAAAGGCTCGTAATCTTCTACAAGAAAACAATAATAAATTTAAACTGCTTTGGATCCCCGGTCACGTAGGAATACCTGGAAACGAACTTTCAGATGCCCTAGCAAAAAACGCTACAAGACAACCACTCGCAACCATGGAAAACTTAAACACGCAGGACATATTTAGATATATTAAAAAAATACAATCAAACATATCCAAAACTTCACGCATGTACCAAGCAATTAATCATCCACAACTCAACTGCCACCAAATTACCAAAAACATTCAGTCATCGATCTCACGTAGAGACCAGATAATAATAACAAGGATCACATACACATACACACTATATGGACCCAACTGTAACCAGGACCTGTCCGTTCTGCAATGATACCAACGATGCCTTATCAATTATTCACTTACTGACTAACTGCAGGTCACTAAACTACCAAAGGCAACTGATATTTAGAAACACCAATCCACTAGAATCCATCTCAAAACACATTACCACATTACCAAACGTTTCAAAACTAATACTATTCCTAAAGAATACAAACTTATATTACCTCATTTAGGATAATTCTAATTTAGCCAAAATGTACATATAAAATAACACTCATGTAATTGTTGTAAAAATCCGAGCTGAAGGCCTCAACCTTACCTCTACCTACTAATTTTAAATTACTTAGTAGATCTTCATAAATAAATAAATAAATTGTTGTTAGCTATTGTTAACTACGCCCTCTTAAAAATGAAGTCCGGCCTCGGCCTCCTTGAGCTTGATTTTCTTGCCAAGATGACCCGCTGACATGTAAGCAAGATGCAAGTCCACATTACATTTTTTTTTTAATATTTAAGCACCAACAAAATCCGCTTATTATGAAATGAAAGGAAACTTTTTGCTGCTGAACCGCAGCTTAATTTCACATTATAAACAAAAATACTATAAAAAATAATACATTTCTTTCTTTTATTATTTCATTTTATCGGAATATTACTTTTTTTTATTTTAACTTTTGTTTTACATGAATTTATATTTCATTTTATGAATTTGTTTGATTCATATAGCTTTGTTCCCTCTCCTATAACCACTCAGTGGTCAATCCCTTTTCTACACTGAAATGGTCACCGGCCCCGTTGAGAAGTACTACTAGTATTTAGTACAACTCAAAAAAATGTTGTCCGGTATATTATCTTTCTGCGGCTATGATTGCGCATTTCCCGCCTTCTTGCAGCATTCGACGCTCCTGACACCTACTCTCCCGCACACCCAGCAGAATAACAGGCGTTGCAGTCGACATTCGCGCGCCCAGAACTATAGAAGCACCGCCGTAGTATCGCTGTTTTATAGGTTTATCGTCTCGCATGACGATGTGGTGCTCCGCGATACTGGATACCCCTCTAAGTTTGTCAAATCTACTCAACTCAAACTCGAGTTAGGCTTGTACCCATGGATCTGCTGTTCCCATACTACTTCCAGAATCCTTCGTGGTACTACGGTGGCCTGGACCTCTTTGTAATGGGCTTAGAAATCTAATTTGTTCTTCCTGCGTCGATGTATCCGGTCGATGTCGTCAGTGGAAAGCGTTTCGTTCCACGGCCTGTTTCTTCATGTGGGGCAACACGATGTCAAGCTCCTGGCCCTCGTTTGATGTTTGGCCGAATCCGAGTTCGGTGGGCCGTGCCTTGCTGGGAAACCGTCTGTTCCGGGTGGACCAGGAGGAACTGCCGCGCACAACTTGTTCAGTGTGCCGTGCCTTGCTGGGAAACCTAGGATAGGGTAGGCGGTCTGGTTGCTCTACCTCCTAACCACTGAATATTAAATTATCGACGCTCACCTTCAGCCCCAAGGTATTTCCGTAGCTCGTCGTCGATCACCGTTATGAATCACTCATCCAGGAGTGCGTACGTATCATAAGGGTGGACTTGAAAATAAGGACTTTAGGATGGTGCCCATTTTATAAGGCTTATTATAAGTGTTATAGTATCACTTATTATTTATTTTATTATTTTTGTTAACTATTGTTCCCACTTATTATTTGTTTTATTATTTTTGTTAACTCAGTATCATCTCAAACCTCGCAGAGAAAAGACGTGTTACTATTGAGCTCCTGTAGTCTACCTGCCAACAACCAAAAACAACAACTAACAACTGCTTATCAGAAAAAAACAAACAAGTGGGTAAAACAAAATAGTAAAAAACAAAAACAAAAACAACTAACTCAAAATCCATGTGCCGGGCGCCAGCCCGAAAACAACTACAACAATGGACAAACCACCGGACATTAGAAGTGGTACATCAATGTACAACAAAAACCCAGGTGAACCAAAATTCATGATCATTAAAGGAACAGACAACAAATCACTCGAGAATCTTAACCCTTTCATACTTAAAAAAACGATTGACTTTACATGCGATGCTGAGGTGGAATCTTGCAAAAACACCCGTGCCGGATACATTTTGATAAAAACTAAAAACACCTTACAAGCAAGCAAATTACTTAAATTAAACAAAATTGCAAACATTGAAGTAACTGTCTCTGAACACAAAACCCTAAATTTTTCTAAAGGAGTCATATATTGCAACTTACTTCGCAACATAAGCGAAGCAGAAATCTTAGACGAACTAAAACCACAATAAGTCGCCGAAATGCGAAAAATATTGAAAAAAAAAGATCAATCCACGACTGAAATCGTCTAATCATCATTACATTTGCTTCGCTTACCCTCCCAGAATACCTTAACATTAAATACGAAAAAATACGCATACGCCCATATATCTCGATGCCTCTGAGGTGTATGAGACGCTTACGTTTTGGACACCCAACCCCATCCTGTAAGAACCCTAATGAACTTTGTAGGAACTGCTCTGATAATGTTCACACAGAGACAAATGAGACATGCCACTACGAAAAAAACTGCATAAACTGCAAAAACATCCCCGATACCGACTCCAAACACAACCCACTAGACCGCAACTGTCCAACATTCAAGAACTAATAAACATTAAAATTACAGAAAAAGTCGATCACAAAACAGCACTTACAATATACCACACTCGCCACAACCATCCACTTCCCATAAGCTTCGCCTCAATTGTATCAAAAAATCTAACCAACACTACAACCTCAACACTCAGCAACTCTAATAAAAATGCACTACAAACCCGCCAAAGCAAACCACCTACATCCTACGACGACATCTCATCCAACACAAGACCTTCACTACCTCTATTAACAACCCAATCACCACCCTAACACATGGACACATACACATTCAACATGGATTTCGACACTCCCACCACCTCAAATCATATGACAAGCGTAAAAACACAGGACCTTAAACTCCGAATTTTTTCTAGCGACAAAAACAAAACACTATCTTCAAACCTAAAACCCACAAAAGCTAATCAAACAAAAATAAAAAAGTCAGATCCAGCAGTAGACAACAAATAGGCACAAAATCACCCACCTCCTCCACCCCAATCAACCTTTAAAATGACCATGAAATTTGTACAATGGATACCTTAACAATTACTGCGAACTTCCATTAATCATTAAAAAACACTTACCTCTTTTAATAGCATTACAAGAAGCACATATAAAACACCCCAATATACCAATACCTGTTAATTACTCCCTAATAGGAAAAAGCACCTCATCGTCACACGGAGGCATAGCCATCCTGGCTCATAAATCTCTGCAAACCAAAGAAATAACCCTAAACGATGACTTTGACGCAGTATGCTTAGAAGTAACCTCGAAAATCAAATTTAGACTCATCTCGGCATACATCGCTCCAAATAAAGCTTTCTCATTACAAAACCTTCAGGCTGTATTAGACAACTCTCCCACATCCACAATTGTCACTGGTGACTTCAACGGCTGGCACAAAAACTGGGGCTCAAAGCAAAACAATCCTAGGGGAAAAATACTAGAGAAATATATAACACAATCTAACTACATTCTTCTAAACGATATGTCTCCTACACATTTCAGCACACATAGCTCACTAACAAATGTCGATCTTACTTTCGGTAGCCAACTCCTTAAAAGTGACAGCACCTGGCGCACAGAGGATAACCTTTTTGGAAGCGATCACTTCCCCATCATAATTAACCTCTTCACATCAAATACTGCAATCAACCACACGCAAACCCACTTTCATTATTGATTAGGCAGATTGGCATAAATTTGCCAAGCTAACAGAAAACTTCTCTGCACAACGACCACCGAGCACAAACATAAACAAAGAAGCTGCAACAATACAAAAAATTATCCTTTCGAGCAAACTACGAGACGATAAAATGAAAAAATGGTACGTACTTAAAAGAAAAATATCTACATCAAACATTGTACAGTACAAAAGGGCAAATGCCCTATTTAAACTAACACTCAAACAAGCTAAAAAAGCAAACATTAATAAATTCACATCGCAAATCTCACCTGACAGCCAACCCAAATCGATCTGGAGCAACCTCCGTCGCTTTTGCGGCATTAACCCTCAAAAACACATACACTGTATATTCAACCCATCCACAAAACAAAACACTAATAAAAAATTTGAAATTGCTCAACTCTTTTGCCAAAATTTCTCAGAAACCTCCTCCGACAGCAATTTTTCAAGTACCTTTATCAATCACAAACAAACGTCACTTAGCAATACCATTCACCTTCCACATATTCCTAGCAAAAGAGCAACCGAAATAGAAAAACCCATAACTGCAATAGAATTTTCAGCAGCATTAACTACATTAAAAGGAAACACACCAGGATTTGACAGAATCAACTACACAATGCTAAAAAACCTGAATAAAACAACAAAAAACAGAATTATTAACCTCCAAAACGCCATATCAAACAACTACATCCCACAAACATACAAAAATAGCTTAATAATACTGATCCTAAAACCAAATTCAGACAAAACCTTGCTTAAGTCGTACCGCCCGATCGCACTAAGCTCATGCCTAGCAAAACTGCTTGACAAAATAATAGCAAAACGGCCGTGGTGGCTTGTAATACACGACAAACTAATCCATAACAGTCAAACTGGCTTTAGAAAGGGGAAATCGGTTATAGACAGTCTACTACTCATAGACCATCTTTTAGCAAGAGCTCTCTCAAGAAGAAACCATGCATCCATTATATCACTAGACTTTGCAAAGGCCTTTGATAGAATTGGCATCCACTCAATACTTGACCAACTTATAATCTGGAAAACTGGCCCAAAAATTATTAACTACGTAAGAAACTACCTGACAAATAGAAAACTACTCGTGCGCATTGACTCTGAAACCTCCTCCTTTTATCCAATGCAAAACGGCATTCCTCAAGGCTCCCCACTCTCCGTGGTCCTGTTTGTGATCGCATATAACTCACTAACAGAAGCGCTCACACTTCATCCGAACATCAGCCTAAGCGCATACGTAGATGACTTCAACATCATCCTAAGACTAAAAAACAAAAAAAACCTAAATATAAACCTAAATCTGATAATATCCACTATTATAAACTGGGCAGAATTCTCAGGAGCCATGTTATCTACCACAAAATGCAAACACCTCCACGTTTGCAGAAAACATAACTGTAACTGCACCATAACAACAGGAAACACGCAAATGCAAGAAGTAACATCATTAAAAATCCTTGGTCTCCACTTCAATAACAAATACAGATGGAATACTCTCACAGGACTACTAAACAACAACCTCAAACAGTATATTAACGTAATAAAATATCTCTCAAACGCAAAGTTTAACTGCAACACCTCTACACTCCTAAATATAACAAAAGCAAAAGCGGCCTTCCAATCTACGGCTACTGCACGTACACAACACTGCGCAAAGTAAAGACAACAATCAACACAGCCTTTAGAACTGCCCTCGGAGCCTTCAGAACCACCCCCAAAAATAACATACTATGCGAAGCAAATGCAGACGCTTTAGAAGACAGACGAGAATTAGTGTTTTCCGCAGAGCTACTGGCAATAATAGAAGCACTGCAATTACATAAAACTAAAAGAGGCAAATTTTGCATATGCTCAGGCTCGCTCTCTGCCATCGACGCAAAAAACACTAACAACAGCGAACACTATATCTCAAAGGCTCGTAATCTTCTACAAGAAAACAATAATAAATTTAAACTGCTTTGGATCCCCGGTCACGTAGGAATACCTGGAAACGAACTTTCAGATGCCCTAGCAAAAAACGCTACAAGACAACCACTCGCAACCATGGAAAACTTAAACACGCAGGACATATTAAGATATATTAAAAAAATACAATCAAACATATCCAAAACTTCACGCTGGTACCAAGCAATTAATCATCCACAACTCAACTGCCACCAAATTACCAAAAACATTCAGTCATCGATCTCACGTAGAGACCAGATAATAATAACAAGGATCACATACACATACACACTATATGGACCTGTCCGTTCTGCAATGATACCAACGATGCCTTATCAATTATTCACTTACTGACTAACTGCAGGTCACTAAACTACCAAAGGCAACTGATATTTAGAAACACCAATCCACTAGAATCCATCTCAAAACACATTACCACATTACCAAACGTTTCAAAACTAATACTATTCCTAAAGAATACAAACTTATATTACCTCATTTAGGATAATTCTAATTTAGCCAAAATGTACATATAAAATAACACTCATGTAATTGTTGTAAAAATCCGAGCTGAAGGCCTCAACCTTACCTCTACCTACTAATTTTAAATTACTTAGTAGATCTTCATAAATAAATAAATAAATTGTTGTTAGCTATTGTTAACTACGCCCTCTTAAAAATGAAGTCCGGCCTCGGCCTCCTTGAGCTTGATTTTCTTGCCAAGATGACCCGCTGACATGTAAGCAAGATGCAAGTCCACATTACATTTTTTTTTTAATATTTAAGCACCAACAAAATCCGCTTATTATGAAATGAAAGGAAACTTTTTGCTGCTGAACCGCAGCTTAATTTCACATTATAAACAAAAATACTATAAAAAATAATACATTTCTTTCTTTTATTATTTCATTTTATCGGAATATTACTTTTTTTTATTTTAACTTTTGTTTTACATGAATTTATATTTCATTTTATGAATTTGTTTGATTCATATAGCTTTGTTCCCTCTCCTATAACCACTCAGTGGTCAATCCCTTTTCTACACTGAAATGGTCACCGGCCCCGTTGAGAAGTACTACTAGTATTTAGTACAACTCAAAAAAATGTTGTCCGGTATATTATCTTTCTGCGGCTATGATTGCGCATTTCCCGCCTTCTTGCAGCATTCGACGCTCCTGACACCTACTCTCCCGCACACCCAGCAGAATAACAGGCGTTGCAGTCGACATTCGCGCGCCCAGAACTATAGAAGCACCGCCGTAGTATCGCTGTTTTATAGGTTTATCGTCTCGCATGACGATGTGGTGCTCCGCGATACTGGATACCCCTCTAAGTTTGTCAAATCTACTCAACTCAAACTCGAGTTAGGCTTGTACCCATGGATCTGCTGTTCCCATACTACTTCCAGAATCCTTCGTGGTACTACGGTGGCCTGGACCTCTTTGTAATGGGCTTAGAAATCTAATTTGTTCTTCCTGCGTCGATGTATCCGGTCGATGTCGTCAGTGGAAAGCGTTTCGTTCCACGGCCTGTTTCTTCATGTGGGGCAACACGATGTCAAGCTCCTGGCCCTCGTTTGATGTTTGGCCGAATCCGAGTTCGGTGGGCCGTGCCTTGCTGGGAAACCGTCTGTTCCGGGTGGACCAGGAGGAACTGCCGCGCACAACTTGTTCAGTGTGCCGTGCCTTGCTGGGAAACCTAGGATAGGGTAGGCGGTCTGGTTGCTCTACCTCCTAACCACTGAATATTAAATTATCGACGCTCACCTTCAGCCCCAAGGTATTTCCGTAGCTCGTCGTCGATCACCGTTATGAATCACTCATCCAGGAGTGCGTACGTATCATAAGGGTGGACTTGAAAATAAGGACTTTAGGATGGTGCCCATTTTATAAGGCTTATTATAAGTGTTATAGTATCACTTATTATTTATTTTATTATTTTTGTTAACTATTGTTCCCACTTATTATTTGTTTTATTATTTTTGTTAACTCAGTATCATCTCAAACCTCGCAGAGAAAAGACGTGTTACTATTGAGCTCCTGTAGTCTACCTGCCAACAACCAAAAACAACAACTAACAACTGCTTATCAGAAAAAAACAAACAAGTGGGTAAAACAAAATAGTAAAAAACAAAAACAAAAACAACTAACTCAAAATCCATGTGCCGGGCGCCAGCCCGAAAACAACTACAACAATGGACAAACCACCGGACATTAGAAGTGGTACATCAATGTACAACAAAAACCCAGGTGAACCAAAATTCATGATCATTAAAGGAACAGACAACAAATCACTCGAGAATCTTAACCCTTTCATACTTAAAAAAACGATTGACTTTACATGCGATGCTGAGGTGGAATCTTGCAAAAACACCCGTGCCGGATACATTTTGATAAAAACTAAAAACACCTTACAAGCAAGCAAATTACTTAAATTAAACAAAATTGCAAACATTGAAGTAACTGTCTCTGAACACAAAACCCTACATTTTTCTAAAGGAGTCATATATTGCAACTTACTTCGCAACATAAGCGAAGCAGAAATCTTAGACGAACTAAAACCACAATAAGTCGCCGAAATGCGAAAAATATTGAAAAAAAAAGATCAATCCACGACTGAAATCGTCTAATCATCATTACATTTGCTTCGCTTACCCTCCCAGAATACCTTAACATTAAATACGAAAAAATACGCATACGCCCATATATCTCGATGCCTCTGAGGTGTATGAGACGCTTACGTTTTGGACACCCAACCCCATCCTGTAAGAACCCTAATGAACTTTGTAGGAACTGCTCTGATAATGTTCACACAGAGACAAATGAGACATGCCACTACGAAAAAAACTGCATAAACTGCAAAAACATCCCCGATACCGACTCCAAACACAACCCACTAGACCGCAACTGTCCAACATTCAAGAACTAATAAACATTAAAATGACAGAAAAAGTCGATCACAAAACAGCACTTACAATATACCACACTCGCCACAACCATCCACTTCCCATAAGCTTCGCCTCAATTGTATCAAAAAATCTAACCAACACTACAACCTCAACACTCAGCAACTCTAATAAAAATGCACTACAAACCCGCCAAAGCAAACCACCTACATCCTACGACGACATCTCATCCAACACAAGACCTTCACTACCTCTATTAACAACCCAATCACCACCCTAACACATGGACACATACACATTCAACATGGATTTCGACACTCCCACCACCTCAAATCATATGACAAGCGTAAAAACACAGGACCTTAAACTCCGAATTTTTTCTAGCGACAAAAACAAAACACTATCTTCAAACCTAAAACCCACAAAAGCTAATCAAACAAAAATAAAAAAGTCAGATCCAGCAGTAGACAACAAATAGGCACAAAATCACCCACCTCCTCCACCCAATCCAATCAACCTTTAAAATGACCATGAAATTTGGTACAATGGATACCTTAACAATTACTGCGAACTTCCATTAATCATTAAAAAACACTTACCTCTTTTAATAGCATTACAAGAAGCACATATAAAACACCCCAATATACCAATACCTGTTAATTACTCCCTAATAGGAAAAAGCACCTCATCGTCACACGGAGGCATAGCCATCCTGGCTCATAAATCTCTGCAAACCAAAGAAATAACCCTAAACGATGACTTTGACGCAGTATGCTTAGAAGTAACCTCGAAAATCAAATTTAGACTCATCTCGGCATACATCGCTCCAAATAAAGCTTTCTCATTACAAAACCTTCAGGCTGTATTAGACAACTCTCCCACATCCACAATTGTCACTGGTGACTTCAACGGCTGGCACAAAAACTGGGGCTCAAAGCAAAACAATCCTAGGGGAAAAATACTAGAGAAATATATAACACAATCTAACTACATTCTTCTAAACGATATGTCTCCTACACATTTCAGCACACATAGCTCACTAACAAATGTCGATCTTACTTTCGGTAGCCAACTCCTTAAAAGTGACAGCACCTGGCGCACAGAGGATAACCTTTTTGGAAGCGATCACTTCCCCATCATAATTAACCTCTTCACATCAAATACTGCAATCAACCACACGCAAACCCACTTTCATTATTGATAAGGCAGATTGGCATAAATTTGCCAAGCTAACAGAAAACTTCTCTGCACAACGACCACGAGCACAAACATAAACAAAGAAGCTGCAACAATACAAAAAAATTTTCCTTTCGAGCGCTTACAAGGCTATACCACAAACACACCCAACGGGTAAGCCTCATAATTTACCATGGTGGAACAACAATCTCAAAAAACTACGAGACGATAAAATGAAAAAATGGTACGTACTTAAAAGAAAAATATCTACATCAAACATTGTACAGTACAAAAGGGCAAATGCCCTATTTAAACTAACACTCAAACAAGCTAAAAAAGCAAACATTAATAAATTCACATCGCAAATCTCACCTGACAGTCAACCCAAATCGATCTGGAGCAACCTCCGTCGCTTTTGCGGCATTAACCCTCAAAAACACATACACTGTATATTCAACCCATCCACAAAACAAAACAATAATAAAAAATTTTAAATTGCTCAACTCTTTTGCCAAAATTTCTCAGAAACCTCCTCCGACAGCAATTTTTCAAGTACCTTTATCAATCACAAACAAACGTCACTTAGCAATACCATTCACCTTCCACATATTCCTAGCAAAAGAGCAACCGAAATAGAAAAACCCATAACTGCAATAGAATTTTCAGCAGCATTAACTACATTAAAAGAAAACACACCAGGATTTGACAGAATCAACTACACAATGCTAAAAAACCTGAATAAAACAACAAAAAACAGAATTATTAACCTCCAAAACGCCATATCAAACAACTACATCCCACAAACATACAAAAATAGCTTAATAATACTGATCCTAAAACCAAATTCAGACAAAACCTTGCTTAAGTCGTACCGCCCGATCGCACTAAGCTCATGCCTAGCAAAACTGCTTGACAAAATAATAGCAAAACGGCCGTGGTGGCTTGTAATACACGACAAACTAATCCATAACAGTCAAACTGGCTTTAGAAAGGGGAAATCGGTTATAGACAGTCTACTACTCATAGACCATCTTTTAGCACGAGCTCTCTCAAGAAGAAACCATGCATCCATTATATCACTAGACTTTGCAAAGGCCTTTGATAGAATTGGCATCCACTCAATACTTGACCAACTTATAATCTGGAAAACTGGCCCAAAAATTATTAACTACGTAAGAAACTACCTGACAAATAGAAAACTACTCGTGCGCATTGACTCTGAAACCTCCTCCTTTTATCCAATGCAAAACGGCATTCCTCAAGGCTCCCCACTCTCCGTGGTCCTGTTTGTGATCGCATATAACTCACTAACAGAAGCGCTCACACTTCATCCGAACATCAGCCTAAGCGCATACGTAGATGACTTCAACATCATCCTAAGACTAAAAAACAAAAAAAACCTAAATATAAACCTAAATCTGATAATATCCACTATTATAAACTGGGCAGAATTCTCAGGAGCCATGTTATCTACCACAAAATGCAAACACCTCCACGTTTGCAGAAAACATAACTGTAACTGCACCATAACAACAGGAAACACGCAAATGCAAGAAGTAACATCATTAAAAATCCTTGGTCTCCACTTCAATAACAAATACAGATGGAATACTCTCACAGGACTACTAAACAACAACCTCAAACAGTATATTAACGTAATAAAATATCTCTCGAACGCAAAGTTTAACTGCAACACCTCTACACTCCTAAATATAACAAAAGCAAAAGCGGCCTTCCAATCTACGGCTACTGCACGTACACAACACTGCGCAAAGTAAAGACAACAATCAACACAGCCTTTAGAACTGCCCTCGGAGCCTTCAGAACCACCCCCAAAAATAACATACTATGCGAAGCAAATGCAGACGCTTTAGAAGACAGACGAGAATTAGTGTTTTCCGCAGAGCTACTGGCAATAATAGAAGCACTGCAATTACATAAAACTAAAAGAGGCAAATTTTGCATATGCTCAGGCTCGCTCTCTGCCATCGACGCAAAAAACACTAACAACAGCGAACACTATATCTCAAAGGCTCGTAATCTTCTACAAGAAAACAATAATAAATTTAAACTGCTTTGGATCCCCGGTCACGTAGGAATACCTGGAAACGAACTTTCAGATGCCCTAGCAAAAAACGCTACAAGACAACCACTCGCAACCATGGAAAACTTAAACACGCAGGACATATTTAGATATATTAAAAAAATACAATCAAACATATCCAAAACTTCACGCTGGTACCAAGCAATTAATCATCCACAACTCAACTGCCACCAAATTACCAAAAACATTCAGTCATCGATCTCACGTAGAGACCAGATAATAATAACAAGGATCACATACACATACACACTATATGGACCCAACTGTAACCAGGACCTGTCCGTTCTACAATGATGCCAACGATGCCTTATCAATTATTCACTTACTGACTAACTGCAGGTCACTAAACTACCAAAGGCAACTGATATTTAAAAACACCAATCCACTAGAATCCATCTCAAAACAAATTACCACATTACCAAACGTTTCAAAACTAATACTATTCCTAAAGAATACAAACTTATATTACCTCATTTAGGTTAATTCTAATTGAGGCAAAATGTACATATAAAATAACACTCATGTAATTGTTGTAAAAAACCGAGCTGAAGGCGTCAACCTTACCTCTACCTACTAATTTTAAATTACTTAGTAGATCTTCATAAATAAATAAATAAATTGTTGTTAGCTATTGTTAACTACGCCCTCTTAAAAATGAAATCCGGCCTCGGCCTCCTTGAGCTTGATTTTCTTGCCAAGATGACCCGCTGACATGTAAGCAAGATGCAAGTCCACATTATATTTTTTTTTAAATATTTAAGCACCAAAAAAATCCGCTTATTATGAAATGAAAGGAAACTTTTTGCTGCTGAACCGCAGCTAAATTGCACATTATAAACAAAAATACTATAAAAAATAATACATTTCTTTCTTTTATTATTTCATTTTATCGGAATATTACTTTTTTTTATTTTAACTTTTGTTTTACATGAATTTATATTTCATTTTATGAATTTGTTTGATTCATATAGCTTTGTTCCCTCTCCTATAACCACTCAGTGGTCAATCCCTTTTCTACACTGAAATGGTCACCGGCCCCGTTGAGAAGTACTACTAGTATTTAGTACAACTCAAAAAAATGTAGTCCGGTATATTATCTTTCTGCGGCTATAATTGCGCATTTCCCGCAGTATTCCTTGCAGCATTCGACGCTCCTGACACCTACTCTTCCGCGCACCCACCAGAATAACAGGCGTTGGAGTTGACATTCCCGCGCCCAGAACTATAGAAGCACCGCCGTAGTATCGCTGTTTTATAGGTTTATCGTCTCGCATGACGATGTGGTGCTCCGCGATACTGGATACCCCTCTAAGTTTGTCAAATCTACTCAACTCAAACTCGAGTTAGGCTTGCATACTACTTCCAGAATCCTTCGTGGTACTACGGTGGCCTGGACCTCTTTGTAATGGGCTTAGAAATCTAATTTGTTCTTCCTGCGTCGATGTATCCGGTCGATGTCGTCAGTGGAAAGCGTTTCGTTCCACGGCCTGTTTCTTCATGTGGGGCTACACGGTGCCAAGCTCCTGGCCCTCGTTTGTTGTGGGCGCCGTCATCGTCTAAATCTTCCTGGGGAGGCCCGAATCCGAGTTCGGTGGGCCGTGCCTTGCTGGGAAACCGTCTGTTCCAGGTGGACCAGGAGGAACTGTCGCGCACAACTTGTTCAGTGTGCCGTGCCTTGCTGGGAAACCTAGGATAGGGTAGGCGGTCTGGTTGCTCTACCTCCTCACCACTGAATATTAAATTATGGACGCTCATCTTCAGCCCCAAGGTCTTTCCGTAGCTCGTCGTCGATCACCGTTATGAATGATCACTCATCCAGGAGTGCGTACGTATCATAAGGGTGGACTTGAAAATAAGGACTTTAGGATGGTGCCTATTTTATAAGGCTTATTATAAGTGTTATAGTATCACTTATTATTTATTTTATTATTTTTGTTAACTATTGTTCAAACTTATTATTTGTTTTATTATTTTTGTTAGCTCAGTATCATCTCAAACCTCGCAGAAAAAACACGTGTTACTATTGAGCTCCTGTAGTGTACCTGCCAACAACCAATAACAACAACTAACAACTGCTTATCAGAAAAAAACAAACAAGTGCGTAAAACAAAATAGTAAAAAACAAAAACAAAAACAACTAACTCAAAATCCATGTGCCGGGCGCCAGCCCGAAAACAACTACAACAATGGACAAACCACCGGACATTAGAAGTGGTACATCAATGTACAACAAAAACCCAGGTGAACCAAAATTCATGATAATTAAAGGAACAGTCAACAAATCACTCGAGAATCTTAACCCTTTCATACTTAAAAAAACGATTGACTTTACATGCGAGGTGAGGTGGAATCTTGCAAAAAACACCTTACAAGCAAGCAAATTACTTAAATTAAACAAAATTGCAAACATTGAAGTAAGTGTCTCTGAGGAGACTTCTAAAGGAGTCATATATTGCAACTTACTTCGCAACATAAGCGAAGCAGAAATCTTAGACGAACTAAAACCACAATAAGTCGCCGAAATGCGAAAAATATTGAAAAAAAAAATCAATCCACGACTGAAATCGTCTAATCATCATTACATTTGCTTCGCTTACCCTCCCAGAATACCTTAACATTAAATACGAAAATATACGCATACGCCCATATATCTCGATGCCTCTGAGGTGTATGAGACGCTTACGTTTTGGACACCCAACCCCATCCTGTAAGAACCCTAATGAACTTTGTAGGAACTGCTCTGATAAAGTTCACACAGAGACAAATGAGACATGCCACTACGAAAAAAACTGCATAAACTGCAAAAACATCCCCGATACCGACTCCAAACACAACCCACTAGACCGCAACTGTCCAACATTCAAGAACTAACAAACATTAAAATTACAGAAAAAGTCGATCACAACACAGCACTTACAATATACCACACTCGCCACAACCATCCACTTCCCATAAGCTTCGCCTCAATTGTATCAAAAAATCTAACCAACACTACAACCTCAACACTCAGCAACTCTAATAAAAATGCACTACAAACCCGCCAAAGCAAACCACCTACATCCTACGACGACATCTCATCCAACACAAGACCTTCACTACCCAATTAACAACCCAATCACCACCCTAACACATGGACACAGACACATTCAACATGGATTTCGACACTCCCACCACCTCAAAACATATGACAAGCGTAAAAACACAGGACCTTAAACTCCGAATTTTTTCTAGCGACAAAAACAAAACACTATCTTCAAACCTAAAACCCACAAAAGCTAATGAAACAAAAATAAAAAAGTCAGATCCAGCAGTAGACAATAAAAAGGCACAAAATCATGAACGGATACCTTAACAATTACTGCGAACTTCAATTAATCATTAAAAAACACTTACCTCTTTTAATAGCATTACAAGAAACACATATAAAACACCCCAATATACCAATACCTGTTAATTACTCCCTAATAGGAAAAAGCACCTCATCGTCCAAATAAAGCTTTCTCATTACAAAACCTTCAGGCTGTATTAGACAACTCTCCCACATCCACAATTGTCACTGGTGACTTCAACGGCTGCCACAAAAACTGGGGCTCAAAGCAAAACAATCCTAGGGGAAAAATACTAGAGAAATATATAACACAATCTAACTACATTCTTCTAAACGATATGTCTCCTACACATTTCAGCACACATAGCTCACTAACAAATGTCGATCTTACTTTCGGTAGCCAACTCCTTAAAATTGATAGAACCTGGCGCACAGAGGATAACCTTTTTGGAAGCGATCACTTCCCCATCATAATTAACCTCTTCACATCAAATACTGCCAACTTGCAATCAACCACACGCAAACCCACTTTCATTATTGATAAGCCAGATTGGCATAAATTTTCCAAGCTAACAGACAACTTCTCTGCACAACGACCACCGAGCACAAACATAAACAAAGAAGCTGCAACAATACAAAAAATTATCCTTTCGAGCGCCCACAAGGCTATACCACAAACAAACCCAACGGGTAAGCCTCATAATTTACCATGGTGGAACAACAATCTCAAAAAACTACGAGACGATAAAATGAAAAAATGGTACGTACTTAAAAGAAAAATATCTACATCAAACATTGTACAGTACAAAAGGGCAAATGCCCTATTTAAACTAACACTCAAACAAGCTAAAAAAGCAAACATTAATAAATTCACATCGCAAATCTCACCTGACAGCCAACCCAAATCGATCTGGAGCAACCTCCGTCGCTTTTGCGGCATTAACCCTCAAAAACACATACATTGTATATTCAACCCATCCACAAAACAAAACACTAATAAAAAATTTGAAATTGCTCAACTCTTTTGCCAAAATTTCTCAGAAACCTCCTCCGACAGCAATTTTTCAAGTACCTTTATCAATCACAAACAAACGACACTTAGCAATACCATTCACCTTCCACATATTCCTAGCAAAAGAGCAACCGAAATAGAATAACCCATAACTGCAATAGAATTTTCAGCAGCATTAACTACATTAAAAGGAAACACACCAGGATTTGACAGAATCAACTACACAATGCTAAAAAAACCTGGATAAAACAACAAAAAACAGAATTATTAACCTCCAAAACGCCATACCAAACAACTGCATCCCACAAACATACAAAAATAGCTTAATAATACTGATCCTAAAACCAAATTCAGACAAAACCTTGCTTAACTCGTACCGCCCGATCGCACTAAGCTCATGCCTAGCAAAACTGCTTGACAAAATAATAGCAAAACGGCCGTGGTGGTTTGTAATACACGACAAACTAATCCATAACAGTCAAACTGGCTTTAGAAAGGGGAAATCGGTTATAGACAGTCTACTACTCATAGACCATCTTTTAGCACGAGCTCTCTCAAGAAGAAACCATGCATCCATTATATCACTAGACTTTGCAAAGGCCTTTGATAGAATTGGCATCCACTCAATACTTGACCAACTTATAATCTGGAAAACTGGCCCAAAAATTCCTCAAGGCTCCCCACTCTCCGTAGTCCTGCTTGTGATCGCATATAACTCACTAACAGAAAAGCTCACACTTCATCCGAACATCAGCCTAAGCGCATACGCAGATGACTTCAACATCATCCTAAAACTAAAAAACAAAAAATAACTAAATATAAACCTAAATCCGATAATATCCACTATTATAGACTGGGCAGAATACTCAGGAGCCATGTTATCTACCACAAAATGCAAACACCTCCACGTTTGCAGAAAACATAACTGTAACTGCACCATAACAACAGGAAACACGCAAATGCAAGAAGTAACATCATTAAAAATCCTTGGTCTCCACTTCAATAACAAATACAGATGGAATACTCTCACAGAACTACTAAACAACAACCTCAAACAGTATATTAACGTAATAAAATATCTCTCAAACGCAAAGTTTAACTGCAACACCTCTACACTCCTAAATATAACAAAAGCAAAAGCGGCCTTCCAATCTACGGCTACTGCACGTACACAACACTGCGCAAAGTAAAGACAACAATCAACACAGCCTTTAGAACTGCCCTCGGAGCCTTCAGAACCACCCCCAAAAATAACATACTATGCGAAACAAATGCAGACGCTTTAGAAGACAGACGAGAATTAGTGTTTTCCGCAGAGCTACTGGCAATAATAGAAGCACTGCAATTACATAAAACTAAAAGAGGCAAATTTTGCATATGCTCAGGCTCGCTATCTGCCATCGACGCAATTAAAAACACTAACAACAGCGAACACTATATCTCAAAGGCTCGTAATCTTCTACAAGAAAACAATAATAAATTTAAACTGCTTTGGATCCCCGGTCACGCGGGAAAACCTGGAAACGAACTTGCAGATGCCCTAGCAAAAAACGCTACAAGACAACCACTCGCAACCATGGAAAACTTAAACACGCAGGACATATTTAGATATATTAAAAATACATATCTCTTGAAAATACAATCAAACATATCCAAAACTTCACGCTGGAACCAAGCAATTAATCATCCACAACTGCCACCAAATTACCAAAAACATTCAGTCATCGATCTCACGTAGAGACCAGATAATAATAACAAGGATAACATACACATACACACTATATGGACCTGTCCGTTCTGCAATGATACCAACGATGCCTTATCAATTATTCACTTACTGACTAACTGCAGGTCACTAAACTACCAAAGGCAACTGATATTTAGAAACACCAATCCACTAGAATCCATCTCAAAACACATTACCACATTACCAAACGTTTCAAAACTAATACTATTCCTAAAAAATACAAACTTATATTACCTCATTTAGGATAATTCTAATTTAGCCAAAATGTACATATAAAATAACACTCATGTAATTGTTGTAAAAAACCGAGCTGAAGGCCTCACCTACTAATTTTAAATTACTTAGTAGATCTTCATAAATAAATAAATAAATTGTTGTTAACTATTGTTAACTACGCCCTCTTAAAAATGAAGTCCGGCCCTAGTTGCTCTACCTCCTAACCACTGAATATTAAATTATCGACGCTCACCTTCAGCCCCAAGGTCTTTCCGTAGCTCGTCGTCGGTCACCGTTATGAATGATCACTCATCCAGTAGAGCGTACGTATCATAAGGGTGGACTTGAAAATAAGGACTTTAGGATGGTGCCTATTTTATAAGGCTTATTATAAGTGTTATAGTATCACTTATTATTTATTTTATTATTTTTGTTAACTATTGTTCTCACTTATTATTTGTTTTATTTTTTGTTAGCTCAGTATCATCTCAAACCCCGCAGAGAAAACACGTGTTACTATTGAGCTCCTGTAGTCTACCTGCCAACAACCAAAAACAACAACTAACAACTGCTTATCAGAAAAAAACAAACAAGTGCGTAAAACAAAATAGTAAAAAACAAAAACAAAAACAACTAACTCAAAATCCATGTGCCGGGCGCCAGCCCGAAAACAACTACAACAATGGACAAACCACCGGACATTAGAAGTGGTACATCAATGTACAACAAAAACCCAGGTGAACCAAAATTCATGATCATTAAAGGAACAGACAACAAATCACTCGAGAATTTTAACATTGAATACGAAAAAATACGCATACGCCCATATATCTCGATGCCTCTGAGGTGTATGAGACGCTTACGTTTTGGACACCCAACCCCATCCTGTAAGAACCCTAATGAACTTTGTAGGAACTGCTCTGATAAAGTTCACACAGAGACAAATGAGACATGCCACTACGAAAAAAACTGCATAAACTGCAAAAACATCCCCGATACCGACTCCAAACACAACCTACTAGACCGCAACTGTCCAACATTCAAGAACTAACAAACATTAAAATTACAGAAAAAGTCGATCACAACACAGCACTTACAATATACCACACTCGCCACAACCATCCACTTCCCATAAGCTTCGCCTCAATTGTATCAAAAAATCTAACCAACACTACAACCTCAACACTCAGCAACTCTAATAAAAATGCACTACAAACCCGCCAAAGCAAACCACCTACATCCTACGACGACATCTCATCCAACACAAGACCTTCACTACCTCTATTAACAACCCAATCACCACCCTAACACATGGACACAGACACATTCAACATGGATTACGACACTCCCACCACCTCAAAACATATGCCAAGCGTAAAAACACAGGACCTTAAACTCCGAATTTTTTTTAGCGACAAAAACAAAACACTATCTTCAAACCTAAAACCCACAAAAGCTAATGAAACAAAAATAAAAAAGTCAGATCCAGCAGTAGACAACAAATAGGCACAAAATCACCCACCTCCTCCACCAAATCCAATCAACCTTTAAAATGACCATGAAATTTGTACAATGGAATATGAACGGATACCTTAACAATTACTGCGAACTTCAATTAATCATTAAAAAACACTTACCTCTTTTAATAGCATTACAAGAAACACATATAAAACACCCCAATATACCAATACCTGTTAATTACTCCCTAATAGGAAAAAGCACCTCATCGTCACACGGAGGCGTAGCCATCCTGGCCTGTCGATCTTACTTTCGGTAGCCAACTCCTTAAAATTGACAGTACCTGGCACACAGAGGATAACCTATTTGGAAGCGATCATTATTGATAAGGCAGATTGGCATAAATTTGCCAAGCTAACAGAAAACTTCTCTGCACAACGACCACCGAGCACAAACATAAGCAAAGAAGCTGTAACAATACAAAAAATTATCCTTTCGAGCGCTCACAAGGCTATACCACAAACACACCCAACGGGTAAGCCTCATAATTTACCATGGTGGAACAACAATCTCAAAAAACTACGAGACGATAAAATGAAAAAATGGTACGTACTTAAAAGAAATATATCTACATCAAACATTGTACAGTACAAAAGGGCAAATGCCCTATTTAAACTAACACTCAAACAAGCTAAAAAAGCAAACATTAATAAATTCACATCGCAAATCTCACCTGACAGCCAACGCAAATCGATCTGGAGCAACCTCCGTCGCTTTTGCGGCATTAACCCCCAAAAACACATACACTGTATATTCAACCCATCCACAAAACAAAACACTAATAAAAAATTTGAAATTGCTCAACTCTTTTGCCAAAATTTCTCAGAAACCTCCTCCGACAGCAATTTTTCAATTACCTTTATCAATCACAAACAAACGTCACTTAGCAATACCATTCATATTCCACATATTCCTAGCAAAAGAGCACCCGAAATAGAAAAACCCATAACTGCAATAGAATTTTCAGCAGCATTAACTACATTAAAAGGAAACACACCAGTATTTGACAGAATCAACTACACAATGCTAAAAAACCTGGATAAAACAACAAAAAACAGATTTATTAACCTCCAAAACGCCATTCCAAACAACTACATCCCACAAACATACAAAAATAGCTTAATAATACTGATCCTAAAACCAAATTCAGACAAAACCTTGCTTAACTCGTACCGCCCGATCGCACTAAACTCATGCCTAGCAAAACTGCTTGACAAAATAATAGCAAAACGGCCGTGGTGGTTTGTAATACACGACAAACTAATCCATAACAGTCAAACTGGCTTTAGAAAGGGGAAATCGGTTATAGACAGTCTACTACTCATAGACCATGTTTTAGCACGAGCTCTCTCAAGAAGAAACCATGCATCCATTATATCACTAGACTTTGCAAAGGCCTTTGATAGAATTGGCATCCACTCAATACTTGACCAACTTATAATCTGGAAAACTGGCCCAAAAATTATTAACTACGTAAGAAACTACATGATAAATAGAAAACTACTCGTGCGCATTGACTCTGAAACCTCCTCCTTTTATCCAATGCAAAACGGCATTCCTCAAGGCTCCCCACTCTCCGTGGTCCTGTTTGTGATCGCATATAACTCACTAACAGAAGCGCTCACACTTCATCCGAACATCAGCCTAAGCGCATACGCAGATGACTTCAACATCATCCTAAAACTAAAAAACAAAAAATAACTAAATATAAACCTAAATCCGATAATATCCACTATTATAGACTGGGCAGAATACTCAGGAGCCATGTTATCTACCACAAAATGCAAACACCTCCACGTTTGCAGAAAACATAACTGTAACTGCACCATAACAACAGGAAACACGCAAATGCAAGAAGTAACATCATTAAAAATCCTTGGTCTCCACTTCAATAACAAATACAGATGGAATACTCTCACAGAACTACTAAACAACAACCTCAAACAGTATATTAACGTAATAAAATATCTCTCAAACGCAAAGTTTAACTGCAACACCTCTACACTCCTAAATATAACAAAAGCAAAAGCGGCCTTCCAATCTACGGCTACTGCACGTACACAACACTGCGCAAAGTAAAGACAACAATCAACACAGCCTTTAGAACTGCCCTCGGAGCCTTCAGAACCACCCCCAAAAATAACATACTATGCGAAGCAAATGCAGACGCTTTAGAAGACAGACGAGAATTAGTGTTTTCCGCAGAGCTACTGGCAATAATAGAAGCACTGCAATTACATAAAACTAAAAGAGGCAAATTTTGCATATGCTCAGGCTCGCTCTCTGCCATCGACGCAAAAAACACTAACAACAGCGAACACTATATCTCAAAGGCTCGTAATCTTCTACAAGAAAACAATAATAAATTTAAACTGCTTTGGATCCCCGGTCACGTAGGAATACCTGGAAACGAACTTTCAGATGCCCTAGCAAAAAACGCTACAAGACAACCACTCGCAACCATGGAAAACTTAAACACGCAGGACATATTTAGATATATTAAAAAAATACAATCAAACATATCCAAAACTTCACGCTGGTACCAAGCAATTAATCATCCACAACTCAACTGCCACCAAATTACCAAAAACATTCAGTCATCGATCTCACGTAGAGACCAGATAATAATAACAAGGATCACATACACATACACACTATATGGACCCAACTGTAACCAGGACCTGTCCGTTCTGCAATGATACCAACGATGCCTTATCAATTATTCACTTACTGACTAACTGCAGGTCACTAAACTACCAAAGGCAACTGATATTTAGAAACACCAATCCACTAGAATCCATCTCAAAACACATTACCACATTACCAAACGTTTCAAAACTAATACTATTCCTAAAGAATACAAACTTATATTACCTCATTTAGGATAATTCTAATTTAGCCAAAATGTACATATAAAATAACACTCATGTAATTGTTGTAAAAATCCGAGCTGAAGGTCTCAACCTTACCTCTACCTACTAATTTTAAATTACTTAGTAGATCTTCATAAATAAATAAATAAATTGTTGTTAGCTATTGTTAACTACGCCCTCTTAAAAATGAAGTCCGGCCTCGGCCTCCTTGAGCTTGATTTTCTTGCCAAGATGACCCGCTGACATGTAAGCAAGATGCAAGTCCACATTACATTTTTTTTTTAATATTTAAGCAGAGACACATTCAACATGGATTTCGACACTCCCACCACCTCAAAACATATGCCAAGCGTAAAAACACAGGACCTTAAACTCCGAATTTTTTCTAGCGACAAAAACAAAACACTATCTTCAAACCTAAAACCCACAAAAGCTAATGAAACAAAAATAAAAAAGTCAGATCCAGCAGTAGACAACAAATAGGCACAAAATCACCCACCTCCTCCACCAAATCCAATCAACCTTTAAAATGACCATGAAATTTGTACAATGGAATATGAACGGATACCTTAACAATTACTGCGAACTTCAATTAATCATTAAAAAACACTTACCTCTTTTAATAGCATTACAAGAAACACATATAAAACACCCCAATATACCAATACCTGTTAATTACTCCCTAATAGGAAAAAGCACCTCATCGTCACACGGAGGCGTAGCCATCCTGGCCTGTCGATCTTACTTTCGGTAGCCAACTCCTTAAAATTGACAGTACCTGGCACACAGAGGATAACCTATTTGGAAGCGATCATTATTGATAAGGCAGATTGGCATAAATTTGCCAAGCTAACAGAAAACTTCTCTGCACAACGACCACCGAGCACAAACATAAGCAAAGAAGCTGTAACAATACAAAAAATTATCCTTTCGAGCGCTCACAAGGCTATACCACAAACACACCCAACGGGTAAGCCTCATAATTTACCATGGTGGAACAACAATCTCAAAAAACTACGAGACAATGAAAAAATGGTACGTACTTAAAAGAAAAATATCTACATCAAACATTGTACAGTACAAAAGGGCAAATGCCCTATTTAAACTAACACTCAAACAAGCTAAAAAAGCAAACATTAATAAATTCACATCGCAAATCTCACCTGACAGCCAACGCAAATCGATCTGGAGCAACCTCCGTCGCTTTTGCGGCATTAACCCCCAAAAACACATACACTGTATATTCAACCCATCCACAAAACAAAACACTAATAAAAAATTTGAAATTGCTCAACTCTTTTGCCAAAATTTCTCAGAAACCTCCTCCGACAGCAATTTTTCAATTACCTTTATCAATCACAAACAAACGTCACTTAGCAATACCATTCATATTCCACATATTCCTAGCAAAAGAGCACCCGAAATAGAAAAACCCATAACTGCAATAGAATTTTCAGCAGCATTAACTACATTAAAAGGAAACACACCAGTATTTGACAGAATCAACTACACAATGCTAAAAAACCTGGATAAAACAACAAAAAACAGATTTATTAACCTCCAAAACGCCATTCCAAACAACTACATCCCACAAACATACAAAAATAGCTTAATAATACTGATCCTAAAACCAAATTCAGACAAAACCTTGCTTAACTCGTACCGCCCGATCGCACTAAACTCATGCCTAGCAAAACTGCTTGACAAAATAATAGCAAAACGGCCGTGGTGGTTTGTAATACACGACAAACTAATCCATAACAGTCAAACTGGCTTTAGAAAGGGGAAATCGGTTATAGACAGTCTACTACTCATAGACCATGTTTTAGCACGAGCCCTCTCAAGAAGAAACCATGCATCCATTATATCACTAGACTTTGCAAAGGCCTTTGATAGAATTGGCATCCACTCAATACTTGACCAACTTATAATCTGGAAAACTGGCCCAAAAATTATTAACTACGTAAGAAACTACATGACAAATAGAAAACTACTCGTGCGCATTGACTCTGAAACCTCCTCCTTTTATCCAATGCAAAACGGCATTCCTCAAGGCTCCCCACTCTCCTTGGTCCTGCTTGTGATCGCATATAACTCACTAACAGAAAAGCTCACACTTCATCCGAACATCAGCCTAAGCGCATACGCAGATGACTTCAACATCATCCTAAAACTAAAAAACAAAAAATAACTAAATATAAACCTAAATCCGATAATATCCACTATTATAGACTGGGCAGAATACTCAGGAGCCATGTTATCTACCACAAAATGCAAACACCTCCACGTTTGCAGAAAACATAACTGTAACTGCACCATAACAACAGGAAACACGCAAATGCAAGAAGTAACATCATTAAAAATCCTTGGTCTCCACTTCAATAACAAATACAGATGGAATACTCTCACAGAACTACTAAACAACAACCTCAAACAGTATATTAACGTAATAAAATATCTCTCAAACGCAAAGTTTAACTGCAACACCTCTACACTCCTAAATATAACAAAAGCAAAAGCGGCCTTCCAATCTACGGCTACTGCACGTACACAACACTGCGCAAAGTAAAGACAACAATCAACACAGCCTTTAGAACTGCCCTCGGAGCCTTCAGAACCACCCCCCAAAATAACATACTATGCGAAGCAAATGCAGACGCTTTAGAAGACAGACGAGAATTAGTGTTTTCCGCAGAGCTACTGGCAATAATAGAAGCACTGCAATTACATAAAACTAAAAGAGGCAAATTTTGCATATGCTCAGGCTCGCTCTCTGCCATCGACGCAAAAAACACTAACAACAGCGAACACTATATCTCAAAGGCTCGTAATCTTCTACAAGAAAACAATAATAAATTTAAACTGCTTTGGATCCCCGGTCACGTAGGAATACCTGGAAACGAACTTTCAGATGCCCTAGCAAAAAACGCTACAAGACAACCACTCGCAACCATGGAAAACTTAAACACGCAGGACATATTTAGATATATTAAAAAAATACAATCAAACATATCCAAAACTTCACGCTGGTACCAAGCAATTAATCATCCACAACTCAACTGCCACCAAATTACCAAAAACATTCAGTCATCGATCTCACGTAGAGACCAGATAATAATAACAAGGATCACATACACATACACACTATATGGACCCAACTGTAACCAGGACCTGTCCGTTCTGCAATGATACCAACGATGCCTTATCAATTATTCACTTACTGACTAACTGCAGGTCACTAAACTACCAAAGGCAACTGATATTTAGAAACACCAATCCACTAGAATCCATCTCAAAACACATTACCACATTACCAAACGTTTCAAAACTAATACTATTCCTAAAGAATACAAACTTATATTACCTCATTTAGGATAATTCTAATTTAGCCAAAATGTACATATAAAATAACACTCATGTAATTGTTGTAAAAAACCGAGCTGAAGGCCTCAACCTTACCTCTACCTACTAATTTTAAATTACTTACCTCTACCTACTAATTTTAAATTACTTAGTAGATCTTCATAAATAAATAAATAAATTGTTGTTAGCTATTGTTAACTACGCCCTCTTAAAAATGAAGTCCGGCCTCGGCCTCCTTGAGCTTGATTTTCTTGCCAAGATGACCCGCTGACATGTAAGCAAGATGCAAGTCCACATTACATTTTTTTTTTAATATTTAAGCACCAACAAAATCCGCTTATTATGAAATGAAAGGAAACTTTTTGCTGCTGAACCGCAGCTTAATTTCACATTATAAACAAAAATACTATAAAAAATAATACATTTCTTTCTTTTATTATTTCATTTTATCGGAATATTACTTTTTTTTATTTTAACTTTTGTTTTACATGAATTTATATTTCATTTTATGAATTTGTTTGATGCATATAGCTTTGTTCCCTCTCCTATAACCACTCAGTGGTCAATCCCTTTTCTACACTGAAATGGTCACCGGCCCCGTTGAGAAGTACTACTAGTATTTAGTACAACTCAAAAAATGTTGTCCGGTATATTATCTTTCTGCGGCTATGATTGCGCATTTCCCGCCTTCTTGCAGCATTCGACGCTCCTGACACCTACTCTCCCGCACACCCAGCAGAATAACAGGCGTTGCAGTCGACATTCGCGCGCCCAGAACTATAGAAGCACCGCCGTAGTATCGCTGTTTTATAGGTTTATCGTCTCGCATGACGATGTGGTGCTCCGCGATACTGGATACCCCTCTAAGTTTGTCAAATCTACTCAACTCAAACTCGAGTTAGGCTTGCACCCATGGATCTGCTGTTCCCATACTACTTCCAGAATCCTTCGTGGTACTACGGTGGCCTGGACCTCTTTGTAATGGGCTTAGAAATCTAATTTGTTCTTCCTGCGTCGATGTATCCGGTCGATGTCGTCAGTGGAAAGCGTTTCGTCCCACGGCCTGTTTCTTCATGTGGGGCAACACGATGTCAAGCTCCTGGCCCTCGTTTGATGTTTGGCCGAATCCGAGTTCGGTGGGCCGTGCCTTGCTGGGAAACCGTCTGTTCCGGGTGGACCAGGAGGAACTGCCGCGCACAACTAGGATACCTAGGATAGGGTAGGCGGTCTGGTTGCTCTACCTCCTAACCACTGAATATTAAATTATCGACGCTCACCTTCAGCCCCAAGGTATTTCCGTAGCTCGTCGTCGATCACCGTTATGAATCACTCATCCAGGAGTGCGTACGTATCATAAGGGTGGACTTGAAAATAAGGACTTTAGGATGGTGCCCATTTTATAAGGCTTATTATAAGTGTTATAGTATCACTTATTATTTATTTTATTATTTTTGTTAACTATTGTTCCCACTTATTATTTGTTTTATTATTTTTGTTAACTCAGTATCATCTCAAACCTCGCAGAGAAAAGACGTGTTACTATTGAGCTCCTGTAGTCTACCTGCCAACAACCAAAAACAACAACTAACAACTGCTTATCAGAAAAAAACAAACAAGTGGGTAAAACAAAATAGTAAAAAACAAAAACAAAAACAACTAACTCAAAATCCATGTGCCGGGCGCCAGCCCGAAAACAACTACAACAATGGACAAACCACCGGACATTAGAAGTGGTACATCAATGTACAACAAAAACCCAGGTGAACCAAAATTCATGATCATTAAAGGAACAGACAACAAATCACTCGAGAATCTTAACCCTTTCATACTTAAAAAAACGATTGACTTTACATGCGATGCTGAGGTGGAATCTTGCAAAAACACCCGTGCCGGATACATTTTGATAAAAACTAAAAACACCTTACAAGCAAGCAAATTACTTAAATTAAACAAAATTGCAAACATTGAAGTAACTGTCTCTGAACACAAAACCCTACATTTTTCTAAAGGAGTCATATATTGCAACTTACTTCGCAACATAAGCGAAGCAGAAATCTTAGACGAACTAAAACCACAATAAGTCGCCGAAATGCGAAAAATATTGAAAAAAAAAGATCAATCCACGACTGAAATCGTCTAATCATCATTACATTTGCTTCGCTTACCCTCCCAGAATACCTTAACATTAAATACGAAAAAATACGCATACGCCCATATATCTCGATGCCTCTGAGGTGTATGAGACGCTTACGTTTTGGACACCCAACCCCATCCTGTAAGAACCCTAATGAACTTTGTAGGAACTGCTCTGATAATGTTCACACAGAGACAAATGAGACATGCCACTACGAAAAAAACTGCATAAACTGCAAAAACATCCCCGATACCGACTCCAAACACAACCCACTAGACCGCAACTGTCCAACATTCAAGAACTAATAAACATTAAAATGACAGAAAAAGTCGATCACAAAACAGCACTTACAATATACCACACTCGCCACAACCATCCACTTCCCATAAGCTTCGCCTCAATTGTATCAAAAAATCTAACCAACACTACAACCTCAACACTCAGCAACTCTAATAAAAATGCACTACAAACCCGCCAAAGCAAACCACCTACATCCTACGACGACATCTCATCCAACACAAGACCTTCACTACCTCTATTAACAACCCAATCACCACCCTAACACATGGACACATACACATTCAACATGGATTTCGACACTCCCACCACCTCAAATCATATGACAAGCGTAAAAACACAGGACCTTAAACTCCGAATTTTTTCTAGCGACAAAAACAAAACACTATCTTCAAACCTAAAACCCACAAAAGCTAATCAAACAAAAATAAAAAAGTCAGATCCAGCAGTAGACAACAAATAGGCACAAAATCACCCACCTCCTCCACCCAATCCAATCAACCTTTAAAATGACCATGAAATTTGTACAATGGATACCTTAACAATTACTGCGAACTTCCATTAATCATTAAAAAACACTTACCTCTTTTAATAGCATTACAAGAAGCACATATAAAACACCCCAATATACCAATACCTGTTAATTACGCCCTAATAGGAAAAAGCACCTCATCGTCACACGGAGGCGTAGCCATCCTGGCTCATAAATCTCTGCAAACCAAAGAAATAACCCTAAACGATGACTTTGACGCAGTATGCTTAGAAGTAACCTCGAAAATCAAATTTAGACTCATCTCGGCATACATCGCTCCAAATAAAGCTTTCTCATTACAAAACCTTCAGGCTGTATTAGACAACTCTCCCACATCCACAATTGTCACTGGTGACTTCAACGGCTGGCACAAAAACTGGGGCTCAAAGCAAAACAATCCTAGGGGAAAAATACTAGAGAAATATATAACACAATCTAACTACATTCTTCTAAACGATATGTCTCCTACACATTTCAGCACACATAGCTCACTAACAAATGTCGATCTTACTTTCGGTAGCCAACTCCTTAAAAGTGACAGCACCTGGCGCACAGAGGATAACCTTTTTGGAAGCGATCACTTCCCCATCATAATTAACCTCTTCACATCAAATACTGCAATCAACCACACGCAAACCCACTTTCATTATTGATAAGGCAGATTGGCATAAATTTGCCAAGCTAACAGAAAACTTCTCTGCACAACGACCACGAGCACAAACATAAACAAAGAAGCTGCAACAATACAAAAAAATTTTCCTTTCGAGCGCTCACAAGGCTATACCACAAACACACCCAACGGGTAAGCCTCATAATTTACCATGGTGGAACAACAATCTCAAAAAACTACGAGACGATAAAATGAAAAAATGGTACGTACTTAAAAGAAAAATATCTACATCAAACATTGTACAGTACAAAAGGGCAAATGCCCTATTTAAACTAACACTCAAACAAGCTAAAAAAGCAAACATTAATAAATTCACATCGCAAATCTCACCTGACAGTCAACCCAAATCGATCTGGAGCAACCTCCGTCGCTTTTGCGGCATTAACCCTCAAAAACACATACACTGTATATTCAACCCATCCACAAAACAAAACACTAATAAAAAATTTGAAATTGCTCAACTCTTTTGCCAAAATTTCTCAGAAACCTCCTCCGACAGCAATTTTTCAAGTACCTTTATCAATCACAAACAAACGTCACTTAGCAATACCATTCACCTTCCACATATTCCTAGCAAAAGAGCAACCGAAATTGAAAAACCCATAACTGCAATAGAATTTTCAGCAGCATTAACTACATTAAAAGGAAACACACCAGGATTTGACAGAATCAACTACACAATGCTAAAAAACCTGAATAAAACAACAAAAAACAGAATTATTAACCTCCAAAACGCCATATCAAACAACTACATCCCACAAACATACAAAAATAGCTTAATAATACTGATCCTAAAACCAAATTCAGACAAAACCTTGCTTAAGTCGTACCGCCCGATCGCACTAAGCTCATGCCTAGCAAAACTGCTTGACAAAATAATAGCAAAACGGCCGTGGTGGCTTGTAATACACGACAAACTAATCCATAACAGTCAAACTGGCTTTAGAAAGGGGAAATCGGTTATAGACAGTCTACTACTCATAGACCATCTTTTAGCACGAGCTCTCTCAAGAAGAAACCATGCATCCATTATATCACTAGACTTTGCAAAGGCCTTTGATAGAATTGGCATCCACTCAATACTTGACCAACTTATAATCTGGAAAACTGGCCCAAAAATTATTAACTACGTAAGAAACTACCTGACAAATAGAAAACTACTCGTGCACATTGACTCTGAAACCTCCTCCTTTTATCCAATGCAAAACGGCATTCCTCAAGGCTCCCCACTCTCCGTGGTCCTGTTTGTGATCGCATATAACTCACTAACAGAAGCGCTCACACTTCATCCGAACATCAGCCTAAGCGCATACGTAGATGACTTCAACATCATCCTAAGACTAAAAAACAAAAAAAACCTAAATATAAACCTAAATCTGATAATATCCACTATTATAAACTGGGCAGAATTCTCAGGAGCCATGTTATCTACCACAAAATGCAAACACCTCCACGTTTGCAGAAAACATAACTGTAACTGCACCATAACAACAGGAAACACGCAAATGCAAGAAGTAACATCATTAAAAATCCTTGATCTCCACTTCAATAACAAATACAGATGGAATACTCTCACAGGACTACTAAACAACAACCTCAAACAGTATATTAACGTAATAAAATATCTCTCAAACGCAAAGTTTAACTGCAACACCTCTACACTCCTAAATATAACAAAAGCAAAAGCGGCCTTCCAATCTACGGCTACTGCACGTACACAACACTGCGCAAAGTAAAGACAACAATCAACACAGCCTTTAGAACTGCCCTCGGAGCCTTCAGAACCACCCCCAAAAATAACATACTATGCGAAGCAAATGCAGACGCTTTAGAAGACATACGAGAATTAGTGTTTTCCGCAGAGCTACTGGCAATAATAGAAGCACTGCAATTACATAAAACTAAAAGAGGCAAATTTTGCATATGCTCAGGCTCGCTCTCTGCCATCGACGCAATTAAAAACACTAACAACAGCGAACACTATATCACAAAGGCTCGTAATCTTCTACAAGAAAACAATAATAAATTTAAACTGCTTTGGATCCCCGGTCACGTGGGAATACCTGGAAACGTGGGAATACCCTAGCAAAAAACGCTACAAGACAACCACTCGCAACCATGGAAAACTTAAACACGCAGGACATATTTAGATATATTAAAAATACATATCTCTTGAAAATACAATCACACATATCCAAAACTTCACGCTGGTACCAAGCAATTAATCATCCACAACTCAACTGCCACCAAATTACCAAAAACATTCACTCATCGATCTCACGTAGAGACCAGATAATAATAACAAGGATCACATACACATACACACTATATGGACCTGTTCGTTCTGCAATGATACCAACGATGCCTAATCAATTATTTACTTACTGACTAACTGCAGGTCACTAAACTACCAAAGGCAACTGATATTTAAAAACACCAATCCACTAGAATCCATCTCAAAACAAATTACCACATTACCAAACGTTTCAAAACTAATACTATTCCTAAAGAATACAAACTTATATTAGCTCATTTAGGTTAATTCTAATTGAGGCAAAATGTACATAAAAAATAACACTCATGTAATTGTTGTAAAAAACCGAGCTAAAGGCCTCAACCTTACCTCTACCTACTAATTTAAATTACTTAGTAGATCTTCATAAATAAATAAATAAATTGTTGTTAACTATTGTTAACTACGCCCTCTTAAAATGAAGTCCGGCTTCGGCCTCCTTGAGCTTGATTTTCTTGCCAAGATGACCCGCTTACATGTAAGCAAGATGCAAGTCCACGCGCAGAATACTACTATAATGGATAGCACTATCGGTTGTATTAGAGTGTGAATAACTTCCTTTCAAACTTTCCGGATGAACCTCCTACGTTCTACGTTCATTCAAGAGGTGAAGATAATGGAGACTCAAAACTTCGTGGCTGACGGTTATATTCAGCAATGGTGAACCCGCCACACCTTTTTTTTTTTATTTTGATTGACATATTTGGTTTTATTGATTACAGCACGCTCGCTGAATGTTATGAGGTACGTTCAGTAAATCAGGACTTCGGAGCCGTTACTTGGCTTCGCAGTGTAGATCACTGCCGCACGAAGTAATTGCTGCAAGCCATCAAAACGTGGTACCGGGTGATGTGGCGTAAACCATGTTTTGATGACGTCGACCTTTAACTGAAGGATCACATTATCTTGGGCGACTGGGTAGCTTTCTTACATGCAAATTTCGACCTAAGAAACTTTATTAAAAAGTATAAAACGTTAGCGGACTGAAATATTTTTACCGACAAGACGGCCGAAAGATCCCTTATAGGGGTGCTGGTGGGCTCCTCCAGCCAAAATGACTCTTAATCTGTGTGATCTAATATATTTGGGCTGACGATATTGATTTTAGCTAAGGCTAAGTCAAATAGTTTAATTTTGGCTAAGTTTAGAATCTGATTGACTTTAGTTCTTAGTAAGTTGATTTTATTTTTGTCTATTGTTTGAATTTATTAGCTTATCTTCTTTGAACCTTGTTTTCTCAAAATTTTCTGCATCTGGACAACTTTTAAAACAGAACCCAGGAAGTCTAAACATCTGACTTTCCTGTAGTGCCCTTTCCAACGAATCCAGCAGGTCTCAAAGATGGTCAGTGTATACCCTCAGAAGCTTTCTCATGTAAGACTGCAGAAATTTGTCACCCATACCGACTTGCCTGAATTCCCAAAATGTTCGCCGTGTGTGTTACATGAGCAAATTCTTCCCATACTAGGATGCGGCTATCAGTTCGAACCTGTAAATTTAAAATCTGTTTAGATGTTGGGACTTCCCACCACCAGAATGAAATACTTCAAATAGCTTGACATTATAACTTATGCCAAGGGGCTAAAAACTATAACTATTCAAAACAAAACTATAATACTATGTACTATAAAAGGTATGGAGCCTAATGGCGTTACTTAAGGTGGTCTTGGTGTACCACCATTCTATTAATGAGTGTCATGGTCACCCTCAGTATCGCTTCAATGGTTATCTGCATACCCAACAGCGTGAACTTCTTACCGATTCTTCGGTTTGATTTTACTAGGACTTTGTCGCCTACTTCAAAAACCCTGTTTTGGCGAGAGGCATTTTTGCTGGCGCTGAGCGCAGCCTGGGCTGCCTGATCCTGTTGTCTGTTTGTTTTTCTACATCTGGCTATTTTTAAAAGCGTGGTATTTAAGCCATTTACTTGACCACTCGAGTGACTTTGCAGGGATGACGCATTTGAAATGCCAACACCAAAGTGATCGGTCAGCATGGTCGATATTGTATGCGAGTTTAAAGAGGGTTCGTTGTCGCAATGTGTTGGGTTTACTCCCTTGGGGACGACTGTTTCTCATCGAGCTAGTCAAGTAATGTCTCTTTGCAGATAATGTTAATTATACATCGCCTTATGTTCCAAAAAAGTACGAAGTTTCCGCAAAAAGCACGTTTCTTCCAGAATGATTTGATTCTGTTTCAATAGTTGAAGTAAGCGATCGCTCTCTGTGCGTTGTGGCAGAGCAGGACTTTGCTACTTGATCCCCTACTGTATTGAGCTGTTGTCTGGAAAGGGCATCATTAACTTAATTCTCTTTCACGCTTGTGTCTTCCACTCGCTGCCCTACCAGTTGCGAAACAATAACTATTTGCTCCACAACAGGATGAATTATTTCCCCAAGCTTAAAAAACAAATTTATTATTAGCGCATTAAGCAAGGAGAAAATAAATTTAAGAAAAGAAACATAACTGAAACAATTATTTAACAATAATGGTAAGCCATTTCATTTTATTAACACAAAAACATGTCTGAAAGTAATATAGCTCAAAATTCCATTTAACGTTAAAAAGTTTTAAATTGTACTACTTACTTCCGCAATTTGTCTCTTGACTTCGCAACAACTTGTTCACACTAACGGCTGTTGAAGAGGATTGTCTGAAATAGAAAATATACGAGTATGTGCTTTACGTAACAAATTCAACCGTACATACCAAAGAAAACATCTGTGAAGCTGCGCTTCGAGATTTTTGACCAACCATGTCAGAAAGTATGACCTGGTGTTCCACTATTAAAAGCCCTGGCAGGAGCATCGCATACAATTGCCCTAATTTTCACATTTATATAATTCTTCAAACAACGGACCTAAGTAATTATCACAGTTCTATGGTTTTGTGTAGCTCAGAAAAACTCCTACACAAATAACTGTTTTGTTTACAAAATTATTATACTTATCAAAATGGACCAGAGCTGAGCTGACAGTCGGTCTTTATTAATGTCTAACACTAACTGATTTTCACTCTGATATCAGTCTATTAACTTCAAAGTTAATTTTTATCTCATACATGTAAATATTGGCCACCTGATACCCGCGAAATAATTGGCTTGGAGAGACAAGAAGACTTATAAAAGGAACTTAAGTCAAATTTTTCTAAGTTCGAAATTTTAAATAAGTCTATGGCGCATTCGCGACTAATTGTGTTATTGGCAAAGCTTGTCATTTAACATACCACTATTTTGCAAAACTGGGGGATTGTTTTTTGTTCATACACCTAACTCCTCTGAATTAAAATATCTAAAACTTTTATATGATTTTTAAAATCTGCGGTATTGAATGCCCAACAACTAGACACTAATAATTTCCTAAATATTGTTTGTAATCTCTCTTTTAACTAATGCACGTAGCCGGCACTGCTGTTCATGGCCTAATATCTCGAGCGTTGGATAGTGGTGGCAAACTGTTACTATTAACATTGCGCCCATCAATATCGAATATTCGATTGCTATTGCTTTCGCTAATAATATTTTAGTTTATTTAAATTTAAATGTAATTAGGTACTTACATTTTTTTTTTAATATTTAAGCACTAAAAAAATCCGCTTGTTATGAAATGAAAGAAAAGTTCTTGCTGCTGCACCGCAGCTGAATTTCACATTATAAACAAAAAAACCTATAAAAAATAATACATTTCTTTCTTTTATTATTTTATTTTATCGGAATACATTTTTTTTATTTTAACTTTTGTTTTATATGAATTTATATTTCACTTTATGAATTTGTTTTATTCATATAGCTTTGTTCCCTCTCCTATAACTCTTTTTCACTTGTAAAAAATACACAAGCCACATGACCTGCTGCGTATTTCATTTCCCCTCTACTTTAATTCTCTCTTCCTCATTCTTCTTCAGAAAACTATTTCATGCGTTCAATAATATATTGATTTTTTACACATTAGTCCACACTTTCTGGAATTATAAAATCGGGTGACATAAACTCTCTGAAAAACTAAACAACTCTGAAAAACTCAACTCAAAAAAATGTTTTCCGGTATGTTATCTCTCTGCGGCTATGATTGCGCATTTCCCGCCTTCTGGCAACATTCGACGCTCCTGACACCTACTCTCCCGCGCACCCAGCAGAATAACAGGCGTTGGAGTCGACATTCCCGCGCCCAGAACTATAGAAGCACCGCCGTTGTATCGCTGTTTTATAGGTTTATCGTGTCCCATGACGATGTGGTACTCCGCGATACTGAATACCCCTCTAAGGTTGTCAAATCTACTCAACTCAAACTCGAGATAGGCTTGCGCCAGTGGATCTGCTGTTCCCACACTACTACCATAATCCTTCTTGGCACTACGGTGGCCTGGACCTATTTAGAATGGGTTTAGAAATCTAACTTGTTCTTCCTGCGTCGATGTATCCGGTCGATGTCGTTGGTGGAAAGCGTTTCGTTCCACGGCCTGTTCCTCCATGTGGGGCAACACGGTGCCAAGCTCCTGGCCCTCGTTTGTTGTGGGCGCCGTCGTCTAAATCTTCCTGGGGAGGGCCGAATCCGAGTTCGGTGGGCCGTACCTTGCTGGGAAACCGTCTGTTCCGGGTGGACCAGGAGGAACTGCCGCGCACAACTTGTTCAGTGTGCCGTGCCTTGCTGGGAAACCTAGGATAGGGTAGGCGGTCTGGTTGCTCTACCTCCTAACCACTGAATATTAAATTATCGACGCTCACCTTCAGCCCCAAGGTCTTTCCGTAGCTCGTCGTCGATCACCGTTATGAGTGATCCAGGAGTGCGTACGTATCATAAGGGTGAACTTGAAAATAAGGACTTTAGGATGGTGCCCATTTTATAAGGCTTATTATAAGTGTTATAGTATCACATATTATTTATTTTATTATTTTTGTTAACTATTGTTCTCACTTATTATTTGTTTTATTATTTTTGTTAACTCAGTATCATCTCAAACCTCGCAGAGAAAAGACGTGTTACTATTGAGCTCCTGTAGTCTACCTGCCAACAACCAAAAATAACAACTAACAACTGCTTATCAGAAAAAAACAAACAAGTGCGTAAAACAAAATAGTAAAAAACAAAAACAAAAACAACTAACTCAAAATCCATGTGCCGGGCGCCAGCGATGGTGAGGTGGAATCTTTCAAAAACACCCGTGCCGGATACATTTTGATAAAAACTAAAAACACCTTACAAGCAAGCAAATTACTTAAATTAAACAAAATTGCAAACATTGAAGTAACTGTCTCTGAACACAAAACCCTAAATTTTTCTAAAGGAGTCATATATTGCAATTACTTCGCAACATAAGCGAAGCAGAAATCTTAGACGAACTAAAACCACAATAAGTCGCCGAAATGCGAAAAATATTGAAAAAAAAAGATCAATCCACGACTGAAATCGTCTAATCATCATTACATTTGCTTCGCTTACCCTCCCAGAATACCTTAACATTAAATACGAAAAAATACGCATACGCCCATATATCTCGATGCCTCTGAGGTGTATGAGACGCTTACGTTTTGGACACCCAACCCCATCCTGTAAGAACCCTAATGAACTTTGTAGGAACTGCTCTGATAATGTTCACACAGAGACAAATGAGACATGCCACTACGAAAAAAACTGCATAAACTGCAAAAACATCCCCGATACCGACTCCAAACACAACCCACTAGACCGCAACTGTCCAACATTCAAGAACTAATAAACATTAAAATTACAGAAAAAGTCGATCACAAAACAGCACTTACAATATACCACACTCGCCACAACCATCCACTTCCCATAAGCTTCGCCTCAATTGTATCAAAAAATCTAACCAACACTACAACCTCAACACTCAGCAACTCTAATAAAAATGCACTACAAACCCGCCAAAGCAAACCACCTACATCCTACGACGACATCTCATCCAACACAAGACCTTCACTACCTCTATTAACAACCCAATCACCACCCTAACACATGGACACATACACATTCAACATGGATTTCGACACTCCCACCACCTCAAATCATATGACAAGCGTAAAAACACAGGACCTTAAACTCCGAATTTTTTCTAGCGACAAAAACAAAACACTATCTTCAAACCTAAGACCCACAAAAGCTAATCAAACAAAAATAAAAAAGTCAGATCCAGCAGTAGACAACAAATAGGCACAAAATCACCCACCTCCTCCACCCAATCCAATCAACCTTTAAAATGACCATGAAATTTGTACAATGGATACCTTAACAATTACTGCGAACTTCCATTAATCATTAAAAAACACTTACCTCTTTTAATAGCATTACAAGAAGCACATATAAAACACCCCAATATACCAATACCTGTTAATTACTCCCTAATAGGAAAAAGCACCTCATCGTCACACGGAGGCATAGCCATCCTGGCTCATAAATCTCTGCAAACCAAAGAAATAACCCTAAACGATGACTTTGACGCAGTATGCTTAGAAGTAACCTCGAAAATCAAATTTAGACTCATCTCGGCATACATCGCTCCAAATAAAGCTTTCTCATTACAAAACCTTCAGGCTGTATTAGACAACTCTCCCACATCCACAATTGTCACTGGTGACTTCAACGGCTGGCACAAAAACTGGGGCTCAAAGCAAAACAATCCTAGGGGAAAAATACTAGAGAAATATATAACACAATCTAACTACATTCTTCTAAACGATATGTCTCCTACACATTTCAGCACACATAGCTCACTAACAAATGTCGATCTTACTTTCGGTAGCCAACTCCTTAAAAGTGACAGCACCTGGCGCACAGAGGATAACCTTTTTGGAAGCGATCACTTCCCCATCATAATTAACCTCTTCACATCAAATACTGCAATCAACCACACGCAAACCCACTTTCATTATTGATAAGGCAGATTGGCATAAATTTGCCAAGCTAACAGAAAACTTCTCTGCACAACGACCACGAGCACAAACATAAACAAAGAAGCTGCAACAATACAAAAAAATTTTCCTTTCGAGCGCTCACAAGGCTATACCACAAACACACCCAACGGGTAAGCCTCATAATTTACCATGGTGGAACAACAATCTCAAAAAACTACGAGACGATAAAATGAAAAAATGGTACGTACTTAAAAGAAAAATATCTACATCAAACATTGTACAGTACAAAAGGGCAAATTCCCTATTTAAACTAACACTCAAACAAGCTAAAAAAGCAAACATTAATAAATTCACATCGCAAATCTCACCTGACAGTCAACCCAAATCGATCTGGAGCAACCTCCGTCGCTTTTGCGGCATTAACCCTCAAAAACACATACACTGTATATTCAACCCATCCACAAAACAAAACACTAATAAAAAATTTGAAATTGCTCAACTCTTTTGCCAAAATTTCTCAGAAACCTCCTCCGACAGCAATTTTTCAAGTACCTTTATCAATCACAAACAAACGTCACTTAGCAATACCATTCACCTTCCACATATTCCTAGCAAAAGAGCAACCGAAATTGAAAAACCCATAACTGCAATAGAATTTTCAGCAGCATTAACTACATTAAAAGGAAACACACCAGGATTTGACAGAATCAACTACACAATGCTAAAAAACCTGAATAAAACAACAAAAAACAGAATTATTAACCTCCAAAACGCCATATCAAACAACTACATCCCACAAACATACAAAAATAGCTTAATAATACTGATCCTAAAACCAAATTCAGACAAAACCTTGCTTAAGTCGTACCGCCCGATCGCACTAAGCTCATGCCTAGCAAAACTGCTTGACAAAATAATAGCAAAACGGCCGTGGTGGCTTGTAATACACGACAAACTAATCCATAACAGTCAAACTGGCTTTAGAAAGGGGAAATCGGTTATAGACAGTCTACTACTCATAGACCATCTTTTAGCACGAGCTCTCTCAAGAAGAAACCATGCATCCATTATATCACTAGACTTTGCAAAGGCCTTTGATAGAATTGGCATCCACTCAATACTTGACCAACTTATAATCTGGAAAACTGGCCCAAAAATTATTAACTACGTAAGAAACTACCTGACAAATAGAAAACTACTCGTGCACATTGACTCTGAAACCTCCTCCTTTTATCCAATGCAAAACGGCATTCCTCAAGGCTCCCCACTCTCCGTGGTCCTGTTTGTGATCGCATATAACTCACTAACAGAAGCGCTCACACTTCATCCGAACATCAGCCTAAGCGCATACGTAGATGACTTCAACATCATCCTAAGACTAAAAAACAAAAAAAACCTAAATATAAACCTAAATCTGATAATATCCACTATTATAAACTGGGCAGAATTCTCAGGAGCCATGTTATCTACCACAAAATGCAAACACCTCCACGTTTGCAGAAAACATAACTGTAACTGCACCATAACAACAGGAAACACGCAAATGCAAGAAGTAACATCATTAAAAATCCTTGATCTCCACTTCAATAACAAATACAGATGGAATACTCTCACAGGACTACTAAACAACAACCTCAAACAGTATATTAACGTAATAAAATATCTCTCAAACGCAAAGTTTAACTGCAACACCTCTACACTCCTAAATATAACAAAAGCAAAAGCGGCCTTCCAATCTACGGCTACTGCACGTACACAACACTGCGCAAAGTAAAGACAACAATCAACACAGCCTTTAGAACTGCCCTCGGAGCCTTCAGAACCACCCCCAAAAATAACATACTATGCGAAGCAAATGCAGACGCTTTAGAAGACATACGAGAATTAGTGTTTTCCGCAGAGCTACTGGCAATAATAGAAGCACTGCAATTACATAAAACTAAAAGAGGCAAATTTTGCATATGCTCAGGCTCGCTCTCTGCCATCGACGCAATTAAAAACACTAACAACAGCGAACACTATATCACAAAGGCTCGTAATCTTCTACAAGAAAACAATAATAAATTTAAACTGCTTTGGATCCCCGGTCACGTGGGAATACCTGGAAACGTGGGAATACCCTAGCAAAAAACGCTACAAGACAACCACTCGCAACCATGGAAAACTTAAACACGCAGGACATATTTAGATATATTAAAAATACATATCTCTTGAAAATACAATCACACATATCCAAAACTTCACGCTGGTACCAAGCAATTAATCATCCACAACTCAACTGCCACCAAATTACCAAAAACATTCACTCATCGATCTCACGTAGAGACCAGATAATAATAACAAGGATCACATACACATACACACTATATGGACCTGTTCGTTCTGCAATGATACCAACGATGCCTAATCAATTATTTACTTACTGACTAACTGCAGGTCACTAAACTACCAAAGGCAACTGATATTTAAAAACACCAATCCACTAGAATCCATCTCAAAACAAATTACCACATTACCAAACGTTTCAAAACTAATACTATTCCTAAAGAATACAAACTTATATTAGCTCATTTAGGTTAATTCTAATTGAGGCAAAATGTACATAAAAAATAACACTCATGTAATTGTTGTAAAAAACCGAGCTAAAGGCCTCAACCTTACCTCTACCTACTAATTTTAAATTACTTAGTAGATCTTCATAAATAAATAAATAAATTGTTGTTAACTATTGTTAACTACGCCCTCTTAAAATGAAGTCCGGCTTCGGCCTCCTTGAGCTTGATTTTCTTGCCAAGATGACCCGCTTACATGTAAGCAAGATGCAAGTCCACGCGCAGAATACTACTATAATGGATAGCACTATCGGTTGTATTAGAGTGTGAATAACTTCCTTTCAAACTTTCCGGATGAACCTCCTACGTTCTACGTTCATTCAAGCGGTGAAGATAATGGAGACTCAAAACTTCGTGGCTGACGGTTATATTCAGCAATGGTGAACCCGCCACACCTTTTTTTTTTTATTTTGATTGACATATTTGGTTTTATTGATTACAGCACGCTCGCTGAATGTTATGAGGTACGTTCAGTAAATCAGGACTTCGGAGCCGTTACTTGGCTTCGCAGTGTAGATCACTGCCGCACGAAGTAATTGCTGCAAGCCATCAAAACGTGGTACCGGGTGATGTGGCGTAAACCATGTTTTGATGACGTCGACCTTTAACTGAAGGATCACATTATCTTGGGCGACTGGGTAGCTTTCTTACATGCAAATTTCGACCTAAGAAACTTTATTAAAAAGTATAAAACGTTAGCGGACTGAAATATTTTTACCGACAAGACGGCCGAAAGATCCCTTATAGGGGTGCTGGTGGGCTCCTCCAGCCAAAATGACTCTTAATCTGTGTGATCTAATATATTTGGGCTGACGATATTGATTTTAGCTAAGGCTAAGTCAAATAGTTTAATTTTGGCTAAGTTTAGAATCTGATTGACTTTAGTTCTTAGTAAGTTGATTTTATTTTTGTCTATTGTTTGAATTTATTAGCTTATCTTCTTTGAACCTTGTTTTCTCAAAATTTTCTGCATCTGGACAACTTTTAAAACAGAACCCAGGAAGTCTAAACATCTGACTTTCCTGTAGTGCCCTTTCCAACGAATCCAGCAGGTCTCAAAGATGGTCAGTGTATACCCTCAGAAGCTTTCTCATGTAAGACTGCAGAAATTTGTCACCCATACCGACTTGCCTGAATTCCCAAAATGTTCGCCGTGTGTGTTACATGAGCAAATTCTTCCCATACTAGGATGCGGCTATCAGTTCGAACCTGTAAATTTAAAATCTGTTTAGATGTTGGGACTTCCCACCACCAGAATGAAATACTTCAAATAGCTTGACATTATAACTTATGCCAAGGGGCTAAAAACTATAACTATTCAAAACAAAACTATAATACTATGTACTATAAAAGGTATGGAGCCTAATGGCGTTACTTAAGGTGGTCTTGGTGTACCACCATTCTATTAATGAGTGTCATGGTCACCCTCAGTATCGCTTCAATGGTTATCTGCATACCCAACAGCGTGAACTTCTTACCGATTCTTCGGTTTGATTTTACTAGGACTTTGTCGCCTACTTCAAAAACCCTGTTTTGGCGAGAGGCATTTTTGCTGGCGCTGAGCGCAGCCTGGGCTGCCTGATCCTGTTGTCTGTTTGTTTTTCTACATCTGGCTATTTTTAAAAGCGTGGTATTTAAGCCATTTACTTGACCACTCGAGTGACTTTGCAGGGATGACGCATTTGAAATGCCAACACCAAAGTGATCGGTCAGCATGGTCGATATTGTATGCGAGTTTAAAGAGGGTTCGTTGTCGCAATGTGTTGGGTTTACTCCCTTGGGGACGACTGTTTCTCATCGAGCTAGTCAAGTAATGTCTCTTTGCAGATAATGTTAATTATACATCGCCTTATGTTCCAAAAAAGTACGAAGTTTCCGCAAAAAGCACGTTTCTTCCAGAATGATTTGATTCTGTTTCAATAGTTGAAGTAAGCGATCGCTCTCTGTGCGTTGTGGCAGAGCAGGACTTTGCTACTTGATCCCCTACTGTATTGAGCTGTTGTCTGGAAAGGGCATCATTAACTTAATTCTCTTTCACGGTTGTGTCTTCCACTCGCTGCCCTACCAGTTGCGAAACAATAATTATTTGCTCCACAACAGGATGAATTATTTCCCCAAGCTTAAAAAACAAATTTATTATTAGCGCATTAAGCAAGGAGAAAATAAATTTAAGAAAAGAAACATAACTGAAACAATTATTTAACAATAATGGTAAGCCATTTCATTTTATTAACACAAAAACATGTCTGAAAGTAATATAGCTCAAAATTCCATTTAACGTTAAAAAGTTTTAAATTGTACTACTTACTTCCGCAATTTGTCTCTTGACTTCGCAACAACTTGTTCACACTAACGGCTGTTGAAGAGGATTGTCTGAAATAGAAAATATACGAGTATGTGCTTTACGTAACAAATTCAACCGTACATACCAAAGAAAACATCTGTGAAGCTGCGCTTCGAGATTTTTGACCAACCATGTCAGAAAGTATGACCTGGTGTTCCACTATTAAAAGCCCTGGCAGGAGCATCGCATACAATTGCCCTAATTTTCACATTTATATAATTTTTCAAACAACGGACCTAAGTAATTATCACAGTTCTATGGTTTTGTGTAGCTCAGAAAAACTCCTACACAAATAACTGTTTTGTTTACAAAATTATTATACTTATCAAAATGGACCAGAGCTGAGCTGACAGTCGGTCTTTATTAATGTCTAACACTAACTGATTTTCACTCTGATATCAGTCTATTAACTTCAAAGTTAATTTTTATCTCATACATGTAAATATTGGCCACCTGATACCCGCGAAATAATTGGCTTGGAGAGACAAGAAGACTTATAAAAGGAACTTAAGTCAAATTTTTCTAAGTTCGAAATTTTAAATAAGTCTATGGCGCATTCGCGACTAATTGTGTTATTGGCAAAGCTTGTCATTTAACATACCACTATTTTGCAAAACTGGGGGATTGTTTTTTGTTCATACACCTAACTCCTCTGAATTAAAATATCTAAAACTTTTATATGATTTTTAAAATCTGCGGTATTGAATGCCCAACAACTAGACACTAATAATTTCCTAAATATTGTTTGTAATCTCTCTTTTAACTAATGCACGTAGCCGGCACTGCTGTTCATGGCCTAATATCTCGAGCGTTGGATAGTGGTGGCAAACTGTTACTATTAACATTGCGCCCATCAATATCGAATATTCGATTGCTATTGCTTTCGCTAATAATATTTTAGTTTATTTAAATTTAAATGTAATTAGGTACTTACATTTTTTTTTTAATATTTAAGCACTAAAAAAATCCGCTTGTTATGAAATGAAAGAAAAGTTCTTGCTGCTGCACCGCAGCTGAATTTCACATTATAAACAAAAAAACCTATAAAAAATAATACATTTCTTTCTTTTATTATTTTATTTTATCGGAATACATTTTTTTTATTTTAACTTTTGTTTTATATGAATTTATATTTCACTTTATGAATTTGTTTTATTCATATAGCTTTGTTCCCTCTCCTATAACTCTTTTTCACTTGTAAAAAATACACAAGCCACATGACCTGCTGCGTATTTCATTTCCCCTCTACTTTAATTCTCTCTTCCTCATTCTTCTTCAGAAAACTATTTCATGCGTTCAATAATATATTGATTTTTTACACATTAGTCCACACTTTCTGGAATTATAAAATCGGGTGACATAAACTCTCTGAAAAACTAAACAACTCTGAAAAACTCAACTCAAAAAAATGTTTTCCGGTATGTTATCTCTCTGCGGCTATGATTGCGCATTTCCCGCCTTCTGGCAACATTCGACGCTCCTGACACCTACTCTCCCGCGCACCCAGCAGAATAACAGGCGTTGGAGTCGACATTCCCGCGCCCAGAACTATAGAAGCACCGCCGTTGTATCGCTGTTTTATAGGTTTATCGTGTCCCATGACGATGTGGTACTCCGCGATACTGAATACCCCTCTAAGGTTGTCAAATCTACTCAACTCAAACTCGAGATAGGCTTGCGCCAGTGGATCTGCTGTTCCCACACTACTACCATAATCCTTCTTGGCACTACGGTGGCCTGGACCTATTTAGAATGGGTTTAGAAATCTAACTTGTTCTTCCTGCGTCGATGTATCCGGTCGATGTCGTTGGTGGAAAGCGTTTCGTTCCACGGCCTGTTCCTCCATGTGGGGCAACACGGTGCCAAGCTCCTGGCCCTCGTTTGTTGTGGGCGCCGTCGTCTAAATCTTCCTGGGGAGGGCCGAATCCGAGTTCGGTGGGCCGTACCTTGCTGGGAAACCGTCTGTTCCGGGTGGACCAGGAGGAACTGCCGCGCACAACTTGTTCAGTGTGCCGTGCCTTGCTGGGAAACCTAGGATAGGGTAGGCGGTCTGGTTGCTCTACCTCCTAACCACTGAATATTAAATTATCGACGCTCACCTTCAGCCCCAAGGTCTTTCCGTAGCTCGTCGTCGATCACCGTTATGAGTGATCCAGGAGTGCGTACGTATCATAAGGGTGAACTTGAAAATAAGGACTTTAGGATGGTGCCCATTTTATAAGGCTTATTATAAGTGTTATAGTATCACTTATTATTTATTTTATTATTTTTGTTAACTATTGTTCTCACTTATTATTTGTTTTATTATTTTTGTTAACTCAGTATCATCTCAAACCTCGCAGAGAAAAGACGTGTTACTATTGAGCTCCTGTAGTCTACCTGCCAACAACCAAAAATAACAACTAACAACTGCTTATCAGAAAAAAACAAACAAGTGCGTAAAACAAAATAGTAAAAAACAAAAACAAAAACAACTAACTCAAAATCCATGTGCCGGGCGCCAGCGATGGTGAGGTGGAATCTTTCAAAAACACCCGTGCCGGATACATTTTGATAAAAACTAAAAACACCTTACAAGCAAGCAAATTACTTAAATTAAACAAAATTGCAAACATTGAAGTAACTGTCTCTGAACACAAAACCCTAAATTTTTCTAAAGGAGTCATATATTGCAATTACTTCGCAACATAAGCGAAGCAGAAATCTTAGTCGAACTAAAACCACAATAAGTCGCCGAAATGCGAAAAATATTGAAAAAAAAAATCAATCCACTACTAAAACTGGTCTAATCATCATTACATTTGCTTCGCTTACCCTCCCAGAATACCTTAACATTAAATACGAAAAAATTCGCATACGTCCATATATCTCGATGCCTCTGAGGTGTATGAGACGCTTACGTTTTGGACACCCAACCCCATCCTGTAAGAACCCTAATGAATTTTGTAGGAACTGCTCTGATAATGTTCACACAGAGACAAATGAGACATGCCACTACGAAAAAAACTGCATAAACTGCAAAAACATCCCCGATACCGACTCCAAACACAACCCACTAGACCGCAACTGTCCAACATTCAAGAACTAATAAACATTAAAATTACAGAAAAAGTCGATCACAAAACAGCACTTACAATATACCACACTCGCCACAACCATCCACTTCCCATAAGCTTCGCCTCAATTGTATCAAAAAATCTAACCAACACTACAACCTCAACACTCAGCAACTCTAATAAAAATGCACTACAAACCCGCCAAAGCAAACCACCTACATCCTACGACGACATCTCATCCAACACAAGACCTTCACTACCTCTATTAACAACCCAATCACCACCCTAACACATGGACACAGACACATTCAACATGGATTTCGACACTCCCACCACCTCAAAACATATGACAAGCGTAAAAACACAGGACCTTAAACTCCGAATTTTTTCTAGCGACAAAAACAAAACACTATCTTCAAACCTAAGACCCACAAAAGCTAATCAAACAAAAATAAAAAAGTCAGATCCAGCAGTAGACAACAAATAGGCACAAAATCACCCACCTCCTCCACCCAATCCAATCAACCTTTAAAATGACCATGAAATTTGTACAGTGGAATATGAAAGAATACCTTAACAATTACTGCGGACTTCAATTAATCATTAAAAAACACTTACCTCTTTTAATAGCATTACAAGAAACACATATAAAACACCCCAATATACCAATACCTGTTAATTACTCCCTAATAGGAAAAAGCACCTCATCGTCCAAATAAAGCTTTCTCATTACAAAACCTTCAGGCTGTATTAGACAACTCTCCCACATCCACAATTGTCACTGGTGACTTCAACGGCTGCCACAAAAACTGGGGCTCAAAGCAAAACAATCCTAGGGGAAAAATACTAGAGAAATATATAACACAATCTAACTACATTCTTCTAAACGATATGTCTCCTACACATTTCAGCACACATAGCTCACTAACAAATGTCGATCTTACTTTCGGTAGCCAACTCCTTAAAATTGACAGTACCTGGCGCACAGAGGATAACCTTTTTGGAAGCGATCACTTCCCCATCATAATTAACCTCTTTACATCAAATACTGCCAACTTGCAATCAACCACACGCAAACCCACTTTCATTATTGATAAGGCAGATTGGCATAAATTTGCCAAGCTAACAGAAAACTTCTCTGCACAACGACCACCGAGCACAAACATAAACAAAGAAGCTGCAACAATACAAAAAATTATCCTTTCGAGCAAACTACGAGACGATAAAATGAAAAAATGGTACGTACTTAAAAGAAAAATATCTACATCAAACATTGTACAGTACAAAAGGGCAAATGCCCTATTTAAACTAACACTCAAACAAGCTAAAAAAGCAAACATTAATAAATTCACATCGCAAATCTCACCTGACAGCCAACGCAAATCGATCTGGAGCAACCTCCGTCGCTTTTGCGGCATTAACCCTCAAAAACACATACACTGTATATTCAACCCATCCACAAAACAAAACACTTATAAAAAATTTGAAATTGCTCAACTCTTTTGCCAAAATTTCTCAGAAACCTCCTCCGACAGCAATTTTTCAAATACCTTTATCAATCACAAACAAACGTCACTTAGCAATACCATTCATATTCCACATATTCCTAGCAAAAGAGCAACCGAAATAGAAAAACCCATAACTGCAATAGAATTTTCAGCAGCATTAACTACATTAAAAGGAAACACACCAGGATTTGACAGAATCAACTACCCAATGCTAAAAAACCTGGATAAAACAACAAAAAACAGAATTATTAACCTCCAAAACGCCATACCAAACAACTACATCCCACAATCATACAAAAATAGCTTAATAATACTGATCCTAAAACCAAATTCAGACAAAACCTTGCTTAACTCGTACCGCCCGATCGCACTAAACTCATGCCTAGCAAAACTGCTTGACAAAATAATAGCAAAACGGCCGTGGTGGTTTGTAATACACGACAAACTAATCCATAACAGTCAAACTGGCTTTAGAAAGGAGAAATCAGTTATAGACAGTCTTCTACTCATAGACCATCTTTTAGCACGAGCTCTCTCAAGAAGAAACCATGCATCCATTATATCACTAGACTTTGCAAAGGCCTTTGATAGAATTGGCATCCACTCAATACTTGACCAACTTATAATCTGGAAAACTGGCCCAAAAATTATTAACTACGTAAGAAACTACATGACAAATAGAAAACTACTCGTGCGCATTGACTCTGAAACCTCCTCCTTTTATCCAATGCAAAACGGCATTCCTCAAGGCTCCCCACTCTCCGTGGTCCTGTTTGTGATCGCATATAACTCACTAACAGAAAAGCTCACACTTCATCCGAACATCAGCCTAAGCGCATACGTAGATGACTTCAACATCATCCTAAGACTAAAAAACAAAAAAAACCTAAATATAAACCTAAATCCGATAATATCCACTATTATAGACTGGGCAGAATACTCAGGAGCCATGTTATCTACCACAAAATGCAAACACCTCCACGTTTGCAGAAAACATAACTGTAACTGCACCATAACAACAGGAAACACGTAAATGCAAGAAGTAACATCATTAAAAATCCTTGGTCTCCACTTCAATAACAAATACAGATGGAATACTCTCACAGAACTACTAAACAACAACCTCAAACAGTATATTAACGTAATAAAATATCTCTCAAACGCAAAGTTTAACTGCAACACCTCTACACTTCTAAATATAACAAAAGCAAAAGCGGCCTTCCAATCTACGGCTACTGCACGTACACAACACTGCGCAAAGTAAAGACAACAATCAACACAGCCTTTAGAACTGCCCTCGGAGCCTTCAGAACCACCCCCAAAAATAACATACTATGCGAAGCAAATGCAGACGCTTTAGAAGACATACGAGAATTAGTGTTTTCCGCAGAGCTACTGGCAATAATAGAAGCACTGCAATTACATAAAACTAAAAGAGGCAAATTTTGCATATGCTCAGGCTCGCTCTCTGCCATCGACGCAATTAAAAACACTAACAACAGCGAACACTATATCACAAAGGCTCGTAATCTTCTACAAGAAAACAATAATAAATTTAAACTGCTTTGGATCCCCGGTCACGTGGGAATACCTGGAAACGTGTGAATACCCTAGCAAAAAACGCTACAAGACAACCACTCGCAACCATGGAAAACTTAAACACGCAGGACATATTTAGATATATTAAAAATACATATCTCTTGAAAATACAATCAAACATATCCAAAACTTCACGCTGGTACCAAGCAATTAATCATCCACAACTCAACTGCCACCAAATTACCAAAAACATTCAGTCATCGATCTCACGTAGAGACCAGATAATAATAACAAGGATCACATACACATACACACTATATGGACCTGTCCGTTCTGCAATGATACCAACGATGCCTTATCAATTATTCACTTACTGACTAACTGCAGGTCATTAAACTACCAAAGGCAACTGATATTTAAAAACACCAATCCACTAGAATCCATCTCAAAACACATTACCACATTACCAAACATTTCAAAACTAATACTATTCCTAAAAAATACAAACTTATATTACCTCATTTAGGATAATTCTAATTGAGCCAAAATGTACATATAAAATAACACTCATGTAATTGTTGTAAAAAACCGTGCTGAAGGCCTCAACCTTACCTCTACCTACTAATTTTAAATTACTTAGTAGATCTTCATAAATAAATAAATAAATTAGTGTTAACTATTGTTAACTACGCCCTCTTAAAAATGAAGTTCGGCCTCGGCCTCCTTGAGCTTGATTTTCTTGCCAAGATGACCCGCTGACATGTAAGCAAGATGCAAGTCCACGCGCAGAATACTACTATAATGGATAGCACTATCGGTTGTATTAGAGTGTGAATAACTTCCTTTCAAACTTTCCGGATGAACTTCCTACGTTCTACGTTCATTCAAGCGGTGAAGATAATGGAGACTCAAAACTTCGTGGCTGACGGTTATATACAGCAATGGTGAACCCGCCACACCTTTTTTTTTATTTTGATTGACATATTTGGTTTTATTGATTACAGCACGCTCGCTGAATGTTATGAGGTACGTTCAGTAAATCAGGACTTCGGAGCCGTTGACAACTAAAACGTGCGCTGAACAGTCATTAATAATAATGGTACTCTCATCTACGTGGATGATCGGAAGCCAGTTAGTTGGCTTCGCAGTGTGCAGTCCCTCCTGCGTGTAGATCACTGGCGCAAGAACTAATTGCTGCAAGCCATCATAACGTGGCACCGGGTGATGTGGCGCAATCCCTGTTTTGATGACGTCGTCCTTTAACTGTGGGTTACATAATAATAATTTGGGCTGACGATATTGATTTTAGCTAAGGCTAAGTCGAATAGTGTAATTTTGGCTAAGTTTAGAATGTGATTGACTTTAGTTCTTAGTAAGTTGATTTTATTTTTGTCTATTGTTTGAATTTATTAACTTGGCTTCTTTGAACCTTGTTTTCTTAAAATGTTCTGCATTTGGAGAACTTTTAAAACAGAACCCAGGAAGTCTAAGCATCTGACTTTCCTTTAGTGCCCTTCCCAACGAATCCAGCAGGTCTCAAAGATGGTCAGTGTGTACCCTCAGAAGCTTTCTCATGTAAGACTGCAGACATTTGTCACCCATACCGACTTGCCTGTATTCCCAAAAGGTTCGCCGTATGTGTTACATGAGCAAACTCTTCCCATACTAGGATGCGGCTATCAGTTCGAACCTGTAAATTTAAAATCTGTTTAGACTGTGCTTATGTTGGGACTCCCCACCACCAGAAGGAAATACTTCAAATAGCTTGACATCATAACTAATGGCAAGGGGCTAAAAACTATAACTATTCAAAACAAAACTATAATACTATGTACTATAAAAGGTGAAGAGCCTAATGGTGTTACTTAAGGTGGTCTTGGTGTACCACCATTCCATTAATGAGGGTCATGGGCACCCTCAGCACCGCTTCAAAGGATATTTGCAACCCAACGACGAGAACTTGTTACCGATTCTTCGGTTTGATTTTACTAGGACTTTGTCGCCTACTTCAAAAACCCTGTTTTGGCGAGAGGCATTTTTGCTGGCGCTGAGCGCAGCCTGGGCTGCCTGATCCTGTTGTCTGTTTGTTTTTCTACATCTGGCTATTTTTAAAAGCGTGGTATTTAAGCCATTTACTTGACCACTCGAGTGACTTTGCAGGGATGACGCATTTGAAATGCCAACACCAAAGTGATCGGTCAGCATGGTCGATATTGTATGCGAGTTTAAAGAGGGTTCGTTGTCGCAATGTGTTGGGTTTACACCCTTGGGGACGACTGTTTCTCATCGAGCCTTGACGAGCTTATCTGTTTGCAGATAAAGTTAATTACACATCGCCTTTTGTTTCAAAAAAGTACGAAGTTTCCGCAAAAAGCACGTTTCTTCCAGAATGATTTGATTCTGGAAGCAATTAGGCGGCTTGTCAGTTATTTCAATAGTTAAGTTAGCGAACGCTCTCTGTGCGTTGTGGCAGAGCAGGACTTTGCTACTTGATCCCCAACTGCATCGAGCTGTTTTCTGTAAAGGGCATCAGTAACTTAATTCTCTTTCACGCTTCTGTCTTCCTTTCGCTGCCCTACCAGTTGCGAAACAATAATTATTTGCTCCACAACAGGATGAATTATTTCCCAAATCTTAAAAAAAAAAATTAATTTTAAGGCATTTAGCAAGGTAAATAAATTTAAGAAAAGAAACATCACTAAAAAAAATTATTTAACAATTGGTAAGCCATTTCACATTTTATTAACACAAAAAGCATGTCTGAAAGTAATATAGCTCAATATATAATTTAACGTTAAAAAGTTTTAAATTGTACTACTTACTTCCGCATTTTGTCTCTGGACTTCGCAAAAACTTGTTCACACTAACGGCTGTTGAAGAGGATTGTCTGAAATAGAAAACATACGAGATTTTTGACCAACCATGTCAGGAAGTATGACCTGGTGTTCCACTAATAAAAGCCCTGGCAGGAGCATCGCATACAATTGCCCTTATTTTCACATTTATATAATTCTTCAAGCAACGGACCTAAGTAATTATCACAGTTCTATGGTTTTGTGTATCTCAGAAAAACCCCTACACAAATAACTGTTTTATTTACAAAATTGTTATATCTTATGAAAATGGACCTGAGCTCAGCTGACAGTCAGTCTTTATTAATGTCTAACACTAACTGATTTTCACTCTGATAGCAGTCTATTAACTTCAAAGTTAATTTTTATCTCATACATGTAAATATTGGCCACCTGATACCCGCGAAATAATTGGCTTAGAGAGACAAGAAGACTTATAAAAGGAACTTAAGTCAAATATTTCTAAGTTCGAAATTTTAAATAAGTCTATGGCGCATTCGCGGCTAATTGTGTTATTGGCAAAGCTTGTCTATTAACATACCACTATTTTGTAATACTGGAGGTTCGTCATTAGTTCATACACCTAACTCCTCTGAATTAAAAAATCTAAAACTTTTATATGATTTTTAAAATCTGCGGTATTGAATGCCCAACAATTAGACACTAATAATTTCCTAAATTTTGTTTGTAATCTCTCTTTTCACTATTTAACTAATCGACGTAGCCGGCACTGCTGTTCATGGCCTAATATCTCGAGCGTTGGATAGTGGTGGCAAACTGTTACTATTAACATTGCACCCATCGATATCGAATATTCGATTGCAATAAAACCTTTTGCTAATAATATTTTAGTTTATTTAAATTTATATATTTTTTTTAAATATTTAAGCACTAAACAAATATGCTGGTTATGAAATAAAGAAAACTTTTTGCTGCTGCACCGCAGCTAAATTGCACATGATAAACAAAAATAATATAAAAAATAATACATTTCTTTCTTTTATTATCTTATTTTATCGGAAACACGTTCTGGAATTATAAAATCGGGTGACATAAACTCTCTGAATGACTCAACAGTGAGTGCTCGGCAAATTTTGTTGAAAATGTTCCGTAGTCTTTAGTACAACTCAAAAAAATTTTGTCCGGTATATTATCTTTCTGCGGCTATGATTGCGCATTTCCCGCCTTCTGGCAGCATTCGAAGCTCCTGACACCTACTCTCCCGCATACCCAGCAGAATAACAGGCGTTGGAGTCGACCGCCGTAGTACCGCTGTTTTATAGGTTTATCGTCTCGCATGACAATGTGGTGCTCCGCGATACTGGATACTCCTCTAAGGTTGTCAAATCTACTCAACTCAAACTCGAGATAGGCTTGCGCCCGTAGATCTGCTGTTCCCACACTACTTTCAGAATCCTTCGTAGTACTACGGTGGCCCGGACCTCTTTAGAATGGGTTTAGAAATCTAACTTGTTCTTCCTGCGTCGCTGTATCCGGTCGATGTCGTCGGTGGAAAATCGTTTCGTTCCACGGCCTGTTCCTCGATGTGGGGCAACACGGTGCTGTGACTTGAATGCGGCTCCTCACTTGCATTTCACCCAAAGCTCCTGGTCCTCGTTTCTTGTGGGCGCCGTCGTCGTCTAGATCTTCCTGGGGAGGGCCGAATCCGAGTTCGGTGCGCCGTGCCTTGCTGGGAAACCGTCTGTTCCGGGTGGACCAGCAGGAACTGCCGCTCACAACTCGTTCACTGTGCCGTGCCTTGCTGGGAAATCTGAATAGGGTAGGCGGTCTGGTTACTCTACCTCCTAACCACTGAATATTAAATTATCGAAGCTCGTCGTCGATCATCGTTATGGATGATCACTCATCCACGTATTTTATAAGGCTTATTATAAGTGTTATAGTATCACTTATTATTTATTTTATTATTTTTGTTAACTATTGTTATCACTTATTATTTGTTTTATTATTTTTGTTAACTATTGTTAACTACGCAATCTGAAAAATGAAGGCCGCCCTCGGCCTCCTTGAGCTTAATTTTCTTGCCAATATGACCCGCTGACATGTGAGCAAGATGCAAGTCAACGTGCAGAATACTACTATAATGGATAGCACTATCTGTTGTATTACAGTGTGATTAACTTCCTTTTAAACGTTCCGGATGAACCTCTTACGTTCTACGTTCATTCAAGCAGTAAAGATAATGAAGACTCAAAACTTCGTGGATGATGGTTATATTCAGCAATGGTGAACCCGCCACACCTTTTTTTTTATTTTGATTGACATATTTGGTTTTATTGATTACAGCACGCTCGCTGAATGTTATGAGGTAAGTTCAGTAAATCAGGACTTCGGAGCCGTTGACAACTAACATTCATTAATAATAATGGTACTCTCATCTACGTGGATGATCGGAAGCCAGTTACTTGGCTTCGCAGTATAGATCACTGGCGCATGAACTAAAAGCCATCATAACGTGGCACCGGGTGATGTGGCGCAATCCCTGTTTTGATGACGTCGTCCTTTAACTGAAGGATCACCTTCTCTTGGGCGACTGGGTAGCTTTCTTACATGCAAAAAAAAGTGATCGGTCAGCATGGTCGATATTGTATACGAGTTTAAATAGGGTTCGTTGTCGCAATGTGTTGGGTTTACTCCCTTGGGGACGACTGTTTCTCATCGAGCTCGTCAAGTAATGTCTCTTTGCAGATAAAGTTAACTATACATCGCCTTTTGTTCCAAAAAGTACGAAGTTTCCGCGTAAAGCACGTTTCATCCAGAATGATTTGATTGTGAAACCAATTAGGCGGCTTGTCGGTTATTTCAATAGTTAAAGTTAGCGAACGCTCTCTGTGCGTTGTGGCAGAGCAGAACTTTGCTACTTGATTCCCTACTGCATTGAGCTGTTGTCTGGAAAGGGCATCAGTAACTTAATTCTCTTTCACGCTTCTGTCTTCCACTCGCTGCCCTACCAGTTGCGAAACAAGCAAATAACTGCTTCACAACAGGATTAATTATTTCCCCAAGCTTAAACAAAAAATGTATTATTAGGGCATTAAGCAAGGAGAAAATAAATTTAAGAAAAGATACATCACTAAAAAATGATTTTACAATTATGGTAAGCCATTTCACATTTTATTAACACAAAAAACACGTCTGAAAGTAATATAGCTCAAAATACAATTTAACGTTAAAAAGTTTTAAATTGTACTACTTACTTCCGCATTTTGTCTCTGGACTTCGCAAAAACTTGTTCACGCTAACGGCTGTTGAAGAGGATTGTCTGAAATAGAAAACATACGAGATTTTTGACCAACCATGTCGGGAAGTATGACCTGGTGTTCCACTAATAAAAGTCCAGGCAGTAGCATCGCATACAAGCCCTAATTTTCACATTTATATAATTCTAAAAACAAGGGACTTAAATAATCATCACAGTTCTATGGTTTTGTGTATCTCAGAAAAAGTCCTACACAAATAACTGTTTTATTTACAAAATTATTATATCTTATCAAAATGGGCAAGAGCTGAGCTGACAGTCGGTCTTTATAAATGTCTAACACCAACTGATTTTCACACTGATAACAGTTTATTAACTTCAAAGTTAATTTTTATCTCATACATGTAAATATTGGCCACCTGATACCCGCGAAATAACTTAGACTTATAAAAGGAACTTAAGCCAAATTTTTTTTTAGTTCAAAATTTTAAATATATCTATGGCGCATTCGCGGCTAATTGTGTTATTGGCAAAGCTTGTCTTTTAACATACCACTATTTTGCAAAACTGGGGGTTCGTCATTAGTTCATACACCTAACTCCTCTGAATTAAAAAATCTAAAACTTCTATATGATTATTAAAATCTGCGGTATTGAATGCCCAACAATTAGACACTAATAATTTCCTAAATTTTGTTTGTAATCTCTCTTTTAACTAATGCACGTAGCCGGCACTGCTGTTCATGGCCTAATATCTCGAGCGTTGGATAGTGGTGGCAAACTGTTACTATTAACATTGCACCCATCGATATCGAATATTCGATTGCAATAAAACCTTTTGCTAATAATATTTTAGTTTATATAAATTAATATGTAATTGGGTACTTATATATATTTTTTTTAAATATTTAAGCACTAAAAAAATCCGCTTGTTATGAAATGAAAGAAAACTTTTTGCTGCTGCACCGCAGCTAAATTGCACATTATAAACAAAAATAATATAAAAAAATATAATATAACATTTCTTTCTTTTATTATTTTATTTTATCGGAAAATACATTTTTTTATTTTTAACTTTTGTTTTACATGAATTTATATTTCACTTTATGAATTGGTTTGATTCATATAGCTTTGTTCCCTCTCCTATAACTCTTTTTCACTTGTAAAAAATACACAAGCCACTTTTTGGCCCTTAAGGGACCACTCAGTGGTCGATCCCTTTTCTACACATTTTTTACACATTAGTCCACACGTTCTGGAATTATAACAGGCGTTGGAGTCGACCGCCGTAGTATCGCTGTTTTATAGGTTTATCGTCTCGCATGACGATGTGGTGCTCCGCGATACTGGATACCCCTCTAAGGTTGTCAAATCTACTCAACTCAAACTAGAGATAGGCTTGCGCCCGTGGATCTGCTGTTCCCACACTACTTCCAGAATCCTTCGTAGTACTTCGGTGGCCCGTACCTCTTTAGAATGGGTTTAGAAATCTAACTTGTTCTTCCTGCGTCGCTGTATCCGGTCGATGTCGTCGGTGGAAAATCGTTTCGTTCCACGGCCTGTTCCTCGATGTGGGGCAACACGGTGCTGTGACTTGAATGCGGCTCCTCACTTGCATTTCACCCAAAGCTCGTGGTCCTCGTTTCTTGTGGGCGCCGTCGTCGTCTAGATCTTCCTGGGGAGGGCCGAATCCGAGTTCGGTGCGCCGTGCCTTGCTGGGAAACCGTCTGTTCCGGGTGGACCAGGAGGAACTGCCGCTCACAACTCGTTCACTGTGCCGTGCCTTGCTGGGAAATCTGAATAGGGTAGGCGGTCTGGTTTCTCTACCTCCTAACCACTGAATATTAAATTATCGAAGCTCGTCGTCGATCATCGTTATGGATGATCACTCATCCACGTATTTTATAAGGCTTATTATAAGTGTTATAGTATCACTTATTATTTATTTTATTATTTTTGTTAACTATTGTTATCACTTATTATTTGTTTTATTATTTTTGTTAACTATTGTTAACTACGCAATCTTAAAAATGAAGGCCGCCCTCGGCCTCCTTGAGCTTGATTTTCTTGCCAAGATTACCCGCTAACATGTGGGCAAGATGCAAGTCAACGCGCAGAATACTACTATAATGGATAGCACTATCTGTTGTATTAGAGTGCGATTAACTTCCTTTTAAACTTTCCGGATGAACTTCCCACGTTCTACGTTCACTCAAGCGGTGAAGATAATAGAGACTTAAAACTTCGTGGCTAATGGTTATATTCAGCAATGGTGAACCCGCCACACCTTTTTTTTATTTTGATTGACATATTTGGTTTTATTGATTACAGCACGCTCGCTGAATGTTATGAGGTACGTTCAGTAAATCAGGACTTCTGAGCCGTTGTCAACTCAAAAGTGCGCTGAACAGTCATTAATAATAATGGTACTCTTATATTCGTGGATGATCGGAAGCCAGTTACTTGGCCTCGCAGTGTGCAATCCCTCCTGCGTGTAGATCACTGGCGCATGAACTAATTGCTGCAAGCCATCATAACGTGGCACTGGGTGATGTGGCGCAATCCCTTTTTTGATGACGTCGTCCTTTAACTGAAGGATCACATTATCTTGGGCGACTGGGTAGCTTTCTTACATGCAAATTTCGACCTAAGAAACTTTATTAAAAATTATAAAACGTTAGCGGACTGAAATATTTTTATGGACAAGAAGGCCAATATATCCCTTATAGGGGTGCTGGTGGGTTGCTCCAGCCAAAATGACTCTAAATCTGAGTGATCTAATATATTTGGGCTGACGATATTGATTTTAGCTAAGGCTAAGTCGAGTAGGTTAATTTTGGCTAAGTTAAGAATCTGATTGACTTTAGTTCTTAGTAAGCTGATTTTATTTTTGTCTATTGTTTGAATTTATTAGCTGAGCTTTTTTGAACCTTGTTTTCTCAAAATTTTCTGCATCTGGACAACTTTTAAAACAGAACCGAGGAGGTCTAAACATCTGACCTTCCCGTAGTGCCCTTTCTAACGAATCCAGCAGGTCTCAACGCTAGTCAGTGTATACCCCCAGAAGCTTTCTCATGTAAGACTGCAGAAATTTGTCACCCATACCGACTTGCCTGAATTCCCAATAGGTTCGCCGTGTGTGTTACATAAGCAAACTCATCCCATACTAGGATGCGGCTATCAGTTCGAACCTGTAAATTTAAAATCTATTTAGACTGCGCTTATGTTAAGACTTCCCACTACCAGAATAATATACTTCAAATATCTTTACATTATAACTAATTCCAAGTTGCTAAAAACTATAACTATTCAAAAAAAACTAAAATACTTTATACTATAAAAGGTGTACAGCCTAATGGTGTTACTTAAGGTGGTCTTGGTGTACCATCATTCCATTAATGAGGGTCATGGTCACCCTTCAACGGTCATTTGCATACCCAACGACGAGAACTTGTTACCGATTCTTCGGTTTCATTTTACCAGGACTTCGTCGCTTACTTCAAAAACCCTGTTTTGTCGAGAGGCATTTTTCCTACCGCTGAGTGCAGCCTGGGCGCTCCTGATCCAGTCTGGGATGTCTGTATGTTTTTCTACATCTGGCTATTTGTAAAAAAGTGGTATTTAAGCGATTTACTTGACCACTCGAGTGACTGTGCAGGGGTGGCGCATTTGAAATTCCAACACCAAAGTGATCGGTCAGCATGGTCGATATTGTATGCGAGTTAAAAGAGGGTTCGTTGTCGCAATGTGTTGGGTTTACTCCCTTGGGGACGACTGTTTCTCATCGAGCTCGTCAAGTAATGTCTCTTTGCAGATAAAGTTAATTATACATCGCCTTTTGTTCCAAAAAGTAAGACGTTTCCGCGAAAAGCACGTTTCTTCCAGAATGATTTGATTCTGGAAGCAATTAGGCGGCTTGTCGGTTATTTCAATAGTTGAAGTTAGCGAACGCTCTCTGTGCGTTGTGGCAGAGCAGGACTTTGCTACTTGATCCCCTACTGCATTGAGCTGTTGTCTGGAAAGGGCATCAGTAACTTAATTCTAAAATTAATTTAACGTTAAAAAGTTTTAAATTGTACTACTTACTTCCGCTATTTGTCTCTTGACTTCGCAACAACTTGTTCACACTAACGGCTGTTAAAGAGGATTGTCTCAAATAGAAAGCACATGCTTTACGTAACAAATTCGATCGTACATACCAAAGGAAACATCTGTGAAGCTGCGAAGCTGCGCTCCGAGATTTTTGACCAACCATGTCGGGAAGTATGACCTGGTGTTCACTAATAAAAGTCCTGGCAGTAGCATCGCATACAAGCCCTAATTTTCACATTTATATAATTCTTCAAACAACGGACTTAAATAATCATCACAGTTCTATGGTTTTGTGTATCTCAGAAAAACTCCTACACAAATAACTGTTTTATTTACAAAATTATTATATCTTATCAAAATGGGCCAGAGCAGTCTATTAACTTCAAAGTTAATTTTTATCTCATACATGTAAATATTGGCCACCACTTAAGTCAAATTTTTCTTAGCTCGAAATTTTAAATAAGTCTATGGCGCATTCACGGCTAATTGTGTTATTGGCAAAGCTTGTCTTTTAACATACCACTATTTTGTAATACTGGGGGTTCGTCATTAGTTCATACACCTAACTCCTCTGAATTTAAAAATCTAAAACTTCTATATGATTTTTAAATCTGCGGTATTGAATGCCCAACAATTAGACACTAATAATTTTCCAAATTTTGTTTGTAATTTAACTAATCGACGTAGCCGGCACTGCTGTTCATGGCCTAATATCTCGAGCGTTGTATAGTGGTGGCAAACTGTTACTATTAACATTGCTCCCATCGATATCGAATATTCGATTGCAATAAAACCTTTCGCTAATAATATTTTATTTTATTTAAATTTATATGTAATTAGGTACTTATATATTTTTTTTAAATATTTAAGCACTAAAAAAATCCGTTTGTTATGAAATGAAAGAAAACTTTTTGCTGCTGAACCGCAGCTAAATTTCACATTATAAACAAAAATACCATAAAAAATAATACATTTCTTTCTTTTATTATTTTATTTTATCGGAAAATTCATTTTTTTTATTTTAACTTTTGTTTTACATGAATTTATATTTCACTTTATGAATTTGTTTGATTCATATAGCTTTGTTCCCTCTCCTATAACTCTTTTTCACTTGTAAAAAATACACAAGCCACTTATTGACCCTTAAGGGACCACTCAGTGGTCGATCCCTTTTCTACACATTAGTCTACACGTTCTGGAATTATAAAATCGGGTGACATAAACTCTCTGAATGACTCAACAGTGAGTGCTCGGCAAATTTTGTTGAAAATGTTCCGTAGTCTTTAGTACAACTCAAAAAAATTTTGTCCGGTATATTATCTTTCTGCGGCTATGATTGCGCATTTCCCGCCTTCTGGCAGCATTCGAAGCTCCTGACACCTACTCTCCCGCATACCCAGCAGAATAACAGGCGTTGGAATCGACCGCCGTAGTACCGCTGTTTTATAGGTTTATCGTCTCGCATGACAATGTGGTGCTCCGCGATACTGGATACCCCTCTAAGGTTGTCAAATCTACTCAACTCAAACTCGAGATAGGCTTGCGCCCGTGGATCTGCTGTTCCCACACTACTTCCAGAATCCTTCGTAGTACTTCGGTGGCCCGTACCTCTTTAGAATGGGTTTAGAAATCTAACTTGTTCTTCCTGCGTCGCTGTATCCGGTCGATGTCGTCGGTGGAAAATCGTTTCGTTCCACGGCCTGTTCCTCGATGTGGGGCAACACGGTGCTGTGACTTGAATGCGGCTCCTCACTTGCATTTCACCCAAAGCTCCTGGTCCTCGTTTCTTGTGGGCGCCGTCGTCGTCTAGATCTTCCTGGGGAGGGCCGAATCCGAGTTCGGTGCGCCGTGCCTTGCTGGGAAACCGTCTGTTCCGGGTGGACCAGCAGGAACTGCCGCTCACAACTCGTTCACTGTGCCGTGCCTTGCTGGGAAATCTGAATAGGGTAGGCGGTCTGGTTTCTCTACCTCCTAACCACTGAATATTAAATTATCGAAGCTCGTCGTCGATCATCGTTATGGATGATCACTCATCCACGTATTTTATAAGGCTTATTATAAGTGTTATAGTATCACTTATTATTTATTTTATTATTTTTGTTAACTATTGTTATCAGTTATTATTTGTTTTATTATTTTTGTTAACTATTGTTAACTACGCAATCTGAAAAATGAAGGCCGCCCTCGGCCTCCTTGAGCTTAATTTTCTTGCCAATATGACCCGCTGACATGTGAGCAAGATGCAAGTCAACGTGCAGAATACTACTATAATGGATAGCACTATCTGTTGTATTAGAGTGTGATTAACTTCCTTTCAAACGTTCCGGATGAACCTCTTACGTTCTACGTTCATTCAAGCAGTAAAGATAATGGAGACTCAAAACTTCGTGGATGATGGTTATATTCAGCAATGGTGAACCCGCCACACTTTTTTTTTTATTTTGATTGACATATTTGGTTTTATTGATTACAGCACGCTCGCTGAATGTTATGAGGTAAGTTCAGTAAATCAGGACTTCGGAGCCGTTGACAACTAACAGTCATTAATAATAATGGTACTCTCATCTACGTGGATGATCGGAAGCCAGTTACTTGGCTTCGCAGTATAGATCACTGGCGCATGAACTAAAAGCCATCATAACGTGGCACCGGGTGATGTGGCGCAATCCCTGTTTTGATGACGTCGTCCTTTAACTGAAGGATCACCTTCTCTTGGGCGACTGGGTAGCTTTCTTACATGCAAAAAAAAGTGATCGGTCAGCATGGTCGATATTGTATACGAGTTTAAATAGGGTTCGTTGTCGCAATGTGTTGGGTTTACTCCCTTGGGGACAACTGTTTCTCATCGAGCTCTTCAAGTAATGTCTCTTTGCAGATAAAGTTAATTATACATCGCCTTTTGTTCCAAAAAGTACGAAGTTTCCGCGTAAAGCACGTTTCATCCAGAATGATTTGATTGTGAAACCAATTAGGCGGCTTGTCGGTTATTTCAATAGTTAAAGTTAGCGAACGCTCTCTGTGCGTTGTGGCAGAGCAGGACTTTGCTACTTGATCCCCTACTGCATTGAGCTGTTGTCTGGAAAGGGCATCAGTAACTTAATTCTCTTTCACGCTTCTGTCTTCCACTCGCTGCCCTACCAGTTGCGAAACAATAGTTATTTGCTTCACAACAGGATTAATTATTTCCCCAAGCTTAAACAAAAAATGTATTATTAGGGCATTAAGCAAGGAGAAAATAAATTTAAGAAAAGAAACATCACTAAAAAATGATTTTACAATTATGGTAAGCCATTTCACATTTTATTAACACAAAAAACACGTCTGAAAGTAATATAGCTCAAAATACAATTTAACGTTAAAAAGTTTTAAATTGTACTACTTACTTCCGCAATTTGTTTCTTGACTTCGCAATAACTTGTTCACACTAAAGGCTGTTGAAGAGGATTGTCTGAAATAGAAAACATATGTGCTTTACGTAACAAATATACCAACGGAAACATCAGTGAAGCTGCGAAGTTGCGCTCCGAGATTTTTGACCAACCATGTCGGGAAGTATGACCTGGTGTTCCACTAATAAAAGTCCAGGCAGTAGCATCGCATACAAGCCCTAATTTTCACATTTATATAATTCTAAAAACAAGGGACTTAAATAATCATCACAGTTCTATGGTTTTGTGTATCTCAGAAAAACTCCTACACAAATAACTGTTTTATTTACAAAATTATTATATCTTATCAAAATGGGCAAGAGCTGAGCTGACAGTCGGTCTTTATAAATGTCTAACACCAACTGATTTTCACTCTGATAACAGTTTATTAACTTCAAAGTTAATTTTTATCTCATACATGTAAATATTGGCCACCTGATACCCGCGAAATAACTTAGACTTATAAAAGGAACTTAAGCCAAATTTTTTTTAGTTCAAAATTTTAAATATATCTATGGCGCATTCGCGGCTAATTGTGTTATTGGCAAAGCTTGTCTATTAACATACCACTATTTTGCAAAACTGGGGGTTCGTCATTAGTTCATACACCTAACTCCTCTGAATTAAAAAATCTAAAACTTCTATATGATTATTAAAATCTGCGGTATTGAATGCCCAACAATTAGACACTAATAATTTCCTAAATTTTGTTTGTAATCTCTCTTTTAACTAATGCACGTAGCCGGCACTGCTGTTCATGGCCTAATATCTCGAGCGTTGGATAGTGGTGGCAAACTGTTACTATTAACATTGCACCCATCGATATCGAATATTCGATTGCAATAAAACCTTTTGCTAATAATATTTTAGTTTATATAAATTTATATGTAATTGGGTACTTATATATATTTTTTTAAATATTTAAGCACTAAAAAAATCCGTCGACCGCCGTAGTATCGCTGTTTTATAGGTTTATCGTCTCGCATGACGATGTGGTGCTCCGCGATACTGGATACCCCTCTAAGGTTGTCAAATCTACTCAACTCAAACTCGAGATAGGCTAGCGCCCGTGAATCTGCTGTTCCCACACTACTTCCAGAATCCTTCGTGGCACTACGGTGGCCTGGACCTATTTAGAATGGGTTTAGAAATCTAACTTGTTCTTCCTGCGTCGATGTATCCGGTCGATGTCGTCGGTGGAAAGCGTTTCGTTCCACGGCCTGTTCCTCCATGTGGGGCAACACGGTGCCAAGCTCCTGGCCCTCGTTTGTTGTGGGCGCCGTCGTCTAAATCTTCCTGGGGAGGGCAGAATCCGAGTTCGGTGCCTTGCTGGGAAACCGTCTGTTCCGGGTGGACCAGGAGGAACTGCCGCGTACAACTCGTTCAGTGTGCCGTGCCTTGCTGGGAAACCTAAGATAGGGTAGTCGGTCTGGTTGCTCTACCTCTAAGTATTAAATTATCGACGCTCACCTTCAGCGCCAAGGTCTTTCCGAAGCTCGCCGTAGATCATCGTTATGGATGATCACTCATCCAGGAGTGGTTACGTATCATAAGGGTGGACCTGAAAATTAGTACTTTAGGATGGTGCCTATTTTATAGGGCTTATTATAAGTGTTATAGTAACACTTATTATTTATTTTATTATTTTTGTTAACTATTGTTATCACTTATTTTTTGTTTTATTATTTTTGTTAACTATTGTTAACTACGCAATCTTAAAAATGAAGGCCGCCCTCGGCCTCCTTGAGCTTGATTTTCTTGCCAAGATTACCCGCTAACATGTGGGCAAGATGCAAGTCGACGCTCAGAATACTACTATAATGGATAGCACTATCTGTTGTATTAGAGTGCGATTAACTTCCTTTTAAACTTTCCGGATGAACTTCCCACGTTCTACGTTCACTCAAGCGGTGAAGATAATAGAGACTTAAAACTTCGTGGCTAATGGTTATATTCAGCAATGGTGAACCCGCCACACCTTTTTTTTATTTTGATTGACATATTTGGTTTTATTGATTACAGCATGCTCGCTGAATGTTATGAGGTACGTTCAGTAAATCAGGACTTCTGAGCCGTTGTCAACTCAAAAGTGCGCTGAAAATTCATTAATAATAATGGTACTCTTATATTCGTGGATGATCGGAAGCCAGTTACTTGGCCTCGCAGTGTGCAATCCCTCCTGCGTGTAGATCACTGGCGCATGAACTAATTGCTGCAAGCCATCATAACGTGGCACTGGGTGATGTGGCGCAATCCCTTTTTTGATGACGTCGTCCTTTAACTGAAGGATCACATTATCTTGGGCGACTGGGTAGCTTTCTTACATGCAAATTTCGACCTAAGAAACTTTATTAAAAATTATAAAACGTTAGCGGACTGAAATATTTTTATGGACAAGAAGGCCAAAATATCCCTTATAGGGGTGCTGGTGAGTTGTTCCAGCCAAAATGACTCTAAATCTGAGTGATCTAATATATTTGGCTGACGATATTGATTTTAGCTAAGGCTAAGTCGAGTAGGTTAATTTTTGATAAGTTAAGAATCTGATTGACTTTAGTTCTTAGTAAGCTGATTTTATTTTTGTCTATTGTTTGAATTTATTAGCTGAGCTTTTTTGAACCTTGTTTTCTCAAAATTTTCTGCATCTGGACAACTTTTAAAACAGAACCGAGGAAGTCTAAACATCTGACCTTCCCGTAGTGCCCTTTCTAACGAATCCAGCAGGTCTCAACGCTAGTCAGTGTATACCCCCAGAAGCTTTCTCATGTAAGACTGCAAAAATTTGTCATTCATACCGACTTGCCTGTATTCCCAATAGGTTCGCCGTATGTGTTACATGAGCAAACTCTTCCCATACTAGGATGCGGCTATCAGTTCGAACCTGTAAATGTAAAATCTGTTTAGATTGCGCTTATGTTAAGACTCCCCACTACCAGAATGAAATACTTCAAATAACTTGACATTATAACTAATGCCAAGTGGCTAAAAACTATAACTATTCAAAACAAAACTATAATACTATATACTATAAACGGTGTACAGCCTAATGGTGTTACTTAAGGTGGTCTTGGTGTACCACCATTCCATTAATGAGGGTCATGGTCACCCTCAGCACCGCTTCAACGGTTATTTGCATACCCAATGAAGAGAACTTGTTACCAATTCTTCGGTTCATTTTTACCAGGACTTTGTCGCCTACTTCAAAAACCCTGTTTCGGCGAGAGTCATTTTTCCTGGCGCTGAGTTCAGCCTGGGCGCTCCTGATCCAGTCTGGGATGCCTGTATGTTTTTCTACATCTGGCTATTTGTAAAAAAGTGGTATTTAAGCGATTTACTTGACCACTCGAGTGACTGTGCAGGGGTGGCGCATTTGAAATGCCAACACCAAAGTGATCGGTCAGCGTGGTCGATATTGTATGCGAGTTTAAAGAGGGTTCGTTGTCGCAATGTTTTGGGCTTACACCCTTGGGGACGACTGTTTCTCATCGAGCCTTGACGAGCTTATCTGTTTGCAGATAAAGTTAATTACACATCGCCTTTTGTTTCAAAAAAGTACGAAGTTTCTGCAAAAAGCACGTTTCTTCCAGAATGATTTGATTCTGGAAGCAATTAGGCGGCTTGTCAGTTATTTCAATAGTTGAAGTTAGCGAACGCTCTCTGTGCGTTGTGGCAGAGCAGGACTTTGCTACTTGATCCCCAACTGCATCGAGCTGTTTTCTGTAAAGGGCATCAGTAACTTAATTCTCTTTCACGCTTCTGTCTTCCTTTCGCTGCCCTACCAGTTGCGAAACAATAATTATTTGCTTCACAACAGGATGAATTATTTCCCAAATCTTAAAAAAAAAAATTAATTTTAAGGCATTTAGCAAGGTAAATAAATTTAAGAAAAGAAACATCACTAAAAAAAAATTATTTAACAATTATGGTAAGCCATTTCACATTTTATTAACACAAAAAGCATGAAAGTAATATAGCTCAATATATAATTTAACGTTAAAAAGTTTTAAATTGTACTACTTACTTCCGCATTTTGTCTCTGGACTTCGCAACAACTTGTTCACACTAACGGCTGTTGAAGAGGATTGTCTGAAATAGAAAACATACGAGTATGTGCTTTACGTAACAAATTCGACCGTACATACCAAAGGAAACATCTGTGAAGCTGCGCTCGGAGATTTTTGACCAACCATGTCAGGAAGTATGACCTGGTGTTCCACTAATAAAAGCCCTGGCAGGAGCATCGCATACAATTGCCCTAATTTTCATTTTCACATTTATATAATTCTTCAAACAACGGAGCTAAGTAATTATCACAGTTCTATGGTTTTGTGTATCTCAGAAAAACTCCTACACAAATAACTGTTTTATTAACAAAATTATTATACTTAACAAATAGGACCAGAGCTGAGCTGACAGTCAGTCTTTATTAATGTCTAACACTAACTGATTTTCACTCTGATAGCAGTCTATTAACTTCAAAGTTAATTTTTATCTCATACATGTAAATATTGGCCACCTGATACCCGCGAAATAATTGGCTTAGAGAGACAAGAAGACTTTTAAAAGGAACTTAAGTCAAATTTTTCTAAGTTCGAAATTTTAAATAAGTCTATGGCGCATTCGCGGCTAATTGTGTTATTGGCAAAGCTTGTCATTTAACATACCACTATTTTGTAATACTGGGTTCATACACCTAACTCCTCTGAATTAAAAAATCTAAAACTTCTATATGATTTTTAAAATCTGCGGTATTGAATGCCCAACAATTAGACACTAATAATTTCCTAAATTTTGTTTGTAATCTCTCTTTTCACTATTTAACTAATCGACGTAGCCGGCACTGCTGTTCATGGCCTAATATCTCGAGCGTTGGATAGTGGTGGCAAACTGTTACTATTAACATTGCACCCATCGATATCGAATATTCGATTGCAATAAAACCTTTTGCTAATAATATTTTAGTTTATTTAAATTTACATGTAATTAGGTACTTATATATTTTTTTTTAATATTTAAGCACTAAAAAAATCCGTTTGCTATGAAATGAAAGAAAACTTTTTGCTGCTGAACCGCAGCTAAATTGCACATTCTAAACAAAAATACTATAAAAAATTATACTTTTTTTTCTTTTATTATTTTATTTTATCGGAATATAAATTTTTTTTATTTTAACTTTTGTTTTACATGAATTTATGTCACTTTATGAATTTGTTTGATTAATATAGCTTTGCTCCCTCTCCTATAACTTTTTTTCACTTGTAAAAAATACAAAAGCCACTCATTGACCCTTAAGGGACCACTCAGTGGTCGATCCCTTTCCTACACTGAAATGGTCACCGGCCCCGTGGAGAACTACAGTGCGGTGTAAGGCGATTTTGCTAGTTGGTCCAGTCCCACCAAACTACAGGGTAAATAGATTAAGTGCAAGAAATGACAGGCTTCGCATTTCATTTCCGCACTACTTTAACTCTCTCTTCCCCATTCTTCCTCAGGTAACTATTTCATGCGTTCAATAATATATTGATTTTTTACACATTAGTCCACACTTTCTGGAATTATAAAATCGAATGACATTAACTCTCTGAATAACTCACCAAAAAGTGGTTTTTAAGCGATTTACTTGTCCACTCGAGTAACTGTGCAGGGGTGGTGGTTTAAAGCATCGAAAGCCAACTCGGAGCTGTGCTAGCTTACCGAAGTCTTTTACTCTAACCCAGTAAAAACTCCACCCCCTCCCCGCTTCCACGGCGGTACTGCCGTTAGGTATTTCTGCGATGCGCAGTTTTTTAAGAACTATTGTGGCCATGTTACATACAGCGGACCAATTTACTTCTGATTCAAACTTAGCTTCCACCAGGTTAGAAACGGCTGGCGTCCTCCCAACCCTTATGCTCAAATCTCGACGTTCATTTTCAAATCTCGGACAGACAAAAAATACGTGCTCTGCATCTTCATTATCCGACTCGCAGAGTGGGCAGTGCATATAACGTTCATGCTTAAACCTATTCAAGTAGTATTTAAAGCGTCCATGTCCTGTCAGCAGTTGCGTTAAATAAAATTCCACATGTCCATGCTTCCTTCCCAGCCATCTCTGCAGTTCTGGGATAAGCTTATGCGTCCATCGTCCTTTGCTGCTATTTGCCCACCTCTCCTGCCACTTATCAATGGTGAGTTGTCTGCACCTTTTTCGTAGGGATTCGACAGTTTCGACCCCTGTGCTACCTGCGCGGATACCCAGTGACTCCACTGCTAGCAGGTCCATCGGTATTACTCCTGAAATAACTAGTGCCGCGTCATGGGATACCGTGCGGAACGCACAGCAAACCCTCAGGGCACACAGTCTCTGTACGGAATCACCCTCCTGCAGATAACTCCCATTTTTTGTAGCTCGGGCCCATATGGGAGCAGCGTACATCAGCGTCGATGTGACAACTCTAACCAGTAATCTACGTCCTGGTTGCCTCGGTCTACGAGTGTTCGCCATATTTCGCGAAATTGCAGCCGTGGTTCTGCCTGCCTTGCCACTAGCATATGCTAGATGCTCTTTGAGAGAAAACCGGTGGTCGATCATGACCCCCAAGTATTTTAAGCTTGGGCGAGATTTTATGGTGGCTTCTCCAATTTTAATAGTGACCGTTTCCACTTTCTGCCTGCTACTTATCAGGACTGCTTCGGTCTTATGAGCTGCCAAGGCGATACCCTTAGAGTCGAGCCATGCGCTTGCTCGTTTCCCAGCTTCATTGCAGATTTTTTCCGCGTCTGAGAGTTTCTTGGCCGTAACTACTATGGCTACGTCATCCGCGAAACCAATGAGTCGTGCCCCATCGGGCATCGTGATCCTAAGGATCTCGTCGTACATGACATTCCACAACAAAGGGCCTAGGACTGATCCTTGGGGGACTCCCCCGGTGACCCTGTGAGTCGATTGCCCTGATTCTGTTTCATACAGGAGCAGGCGACCTTCGAAGTAGCTCGCTATTACTCGCTGTATGTACACTGCCCCTTTGGTATGAGTACCAACCGCTGAATTTCCAGCGACTAGGGAACACACCTTCTGTTAGTCATGCGTTATACATGTCAACATACTGTTTTGTGTTTGCTTTTATGGCTATTTTTAATACTTTATTCGGGATTCCATCAGGTCCCGGTGCCTTATCGTCCTTTATTGTCTTAAGAACCTCAAGGACTTTCTCAGGACTTGTGAGCTTAATGCTTCTCGTGTCTATGATCTGTGCTATACGCGCCATACCCTCTTGATCAGCGAATAGTGTTTCTACTACCCTTTTTAGGAAAACTGGGCATGTCGGCGACGGTCTACTAAATGCCCGAAGCCGTTTTGTGACGAGTTTATATGCGAAGCCCCAAGGGTTGGAGTCTATTTCTTCGCATATATTATTAAAACACCTGCGTTTGCTTTCTTTTATTAGTTTTTCCAGGGCTCGTCTTTTTTCCCTGTAATATATATGAAGTGCCCTAAATTCGAATCTTCCTCTTGCTCGTTGGTATGCGCGTCTTGCTCTATGGCATTCTTTCCTGGCCTCCGCAATGGATTGGTTCCACCAGTATGCCGGTATTTTCCTTGATGGAAGTTTCCCCTTCCTCTGCATAGATGCATCACAGGCTACCTTGGTGTAATCTGCGATGCGGTTTGCCCTTTCGTCTGCTGATCCGTTTGTAGAGAGGTCCTCGAACAACATCTGCACCATCTCCACGTCTAGCGTTTCTACTTTGTACCCTACCACGGTCTTTGGAACGCGTGGTGGGCCATTTGTGGACTTAATCGTGTAAATTATTGCCGCATGATCACTACCCATATAGGCGTCACTAACCTCCCAGCTGGAGCCCGAAGCCAGTCCAGCGCTCACAAATGTAAGGTCAATGATGGAACTGGTTCCGGCTCTAGAAAAAGTCGGGTTTGTTCCAGAGTTCAGCAGTACTAGCTCAAGTGCGGCGAAGCTCTCCAGTAGCGCCCTTCCCCTCGCATTTGTTTGGGGGGAGCCCCACTCCGTAGCCCAGGCGTTGAAGTCCCCGGCAATTACGGCAGGGCGATTTTCTTGGGCGTGTTCTGCAATCTCTTCGAGCACATTTATTGCCTGGAGAGGCTAAGTGCAGATCTGCAGTTTCCTGCTACATGGTTGAATTCCATACACTTAAAACCCCATTTGGGTGTTATCTTGGACCGGATTCTGCACCAGGTCCATCCCAACCTGAGTTTTCCCTTTTCCATGACACGCCTCCCTATGTCGGGCATAACTCTTAGTGTGGCGGTTTGGGTGCCCCCGTACGCCGCCCGTAGTCCTACCACCGCAGATTCTGGCAGTTCCACATCAAACTGTGACTTAACCGCACATATGACATCCGTTTTGTCCGTAGTCTCATCGATGTCCTTCACCTCGATTAGCGTTGTCTCAGTCAGCGCTCTGACGTCAACATTGTTGCCCAGGACCGCTTTCATTTTGCTCTGAAGCTCTGCGGTTTTTGGGTCAGAGACCTTGTTTAGGAGGATAAGCAGTTCCCCCTTTGCTGTTCGCCTGACGGCCTGTACAGCTTGACCTAGGTCTTCCAGCTGCAGATCTGCCTTTACCTTTTTAAGGATGTCCGCGTAGGACCCTCCATTAGATTTTGCGATAACTATCGCGTCATTTCGTGGCGGACGTACCTTGGGTTTACTCGCCTTCGGTTCTACTTTTTTCCACTCCTGTTGGGGGTTTTTGGGGATTACTGGTGCTCTCGGTCGCAGCATGTTTGCCCCTATTTCCCCCTTGGCTAGCTTCGCTTGCCGGCGCCTTATGCATCGCCTTTTTTGCTGGCATGGCTAGCGTTTTCCCAGTTTCATGTCCCCTGTGTCGCTTGCTATTGCCGCTCGCGAGCACTTCTGCGCAGGTTTTTTTAGCGGTCACCTTAGCTCTTTCCTGTTCTTCGAGTATGCCTTGCACAGCCGACAGAACTTCTCTCTGAAGATAGTCAATTTCATCGACTATGTCCCGCATAGGGTTTGTGATGGAGCGCTTTCCGTCCATTAGCTTTTTCAGATCCCTGGCCTTTGATCCAAGGTCAGTAAGCTGTTTCAGCACATCCCCTTGCTCTTCATCAGCAGCTTTTGGGCTGCTTTTCTCTACTATTGGGGAGGTGCCAGGCTGCTTGCCGATGCTCTCCGCCCTTTTTTCTGGCGATCTCGCCATCACGTTGCTTTTTTTGAATGGGTCAGCTCCCATGTTGGCCCAGTCGGGTAAACTGGACAGTGGCGTGTGGAATCCGTCCGCATTAGCCGGCGCCGCCAGTCCTTTGCTTGCCGGCGTACCACCGCCCACCACCAGTTTAACTCCTATGCTAGCTCCAGGGGGTTGTTTCTACGTGCTACGGCACGCACTTATGTGCTTGGCCTGCACCCTGTCCGAAGCTTGCTGCTATGGCACCCGCAGCCACTTTCTTACACTACGATCAGCTGGTCACGCAAGCGCTTTTCACCACTGATTTAGTGTTTACGAACAAAAAGCGCGAGTGGAAAATTTGGCAGCAACAAAACAAACAACGAGTGGAGATAAGGAAGAGGAAAAAGAAAAAGATGCCTCCCCTCCATCGCCTACGACCGGCCCCTGCCTGGCCGCCAAACCTTGGGATAAATTCCGGGTTGTTCCTGGATGCCGTCCACGACCTCCTGGCCACCAGCTGACGTCAAGGTATGTGTCCAGATGCTCCAGGCCGGATAGCCGGCTGTTTTTTGCTGAAAAGTTTGGAAAATAGACGGAGCGAATTAAAAACGCGTGCTTTCACAACTCTCTCTCTAACTGTGCAGAGGTGTCGCATTTGATATGCCAACACCAAAGTGATCGGTCAGCATGGTCGATATTGTATGCGAGTTTAAAGAGGGTTCGTTGTCGCAATGTGTTGGGTTTACACCCTTGGGGACGAATGTTCCTCATCGAGCTCGTCAAGTAATGTCTCTTTGCAGATAAAGTTAATTATACATCGCCTTTTGTTTCAAAAAAATACGAAGCTTCCGCAAAAAGCACGTTTCTTCCAGAATGATTTGATTCTGAAAGCAATTAGGCGGCTTGTCGGTTATTTCAATAGTTGAAGTTAGCGAACGCTCTCTGTGCGTTGTGGCAGAGCAGGACTTTGCTATTTGATCCCCAACTGCATCGAGCTGTTTTCTGGAAAGGGCATCAGTAACTTAATTCTCTTTCAAGCTTCTGTCTTCCTTTCGCTGCCCTACCAGTTGCGAAACAATAATTATTTGCTCCACAACAGGATGAATTATTTCCCAAATCTTAAAAAAAAAATTAATTTTAGGGCATTTAGCAAGATAAATAAATTTAAGAAAAGAAACATCACTAAAAAAAGTTATTTAACAATTATGGTAAGCCATTTCACATTTTATTAACACAAAAAGCATGTCTGAAAGTAATATAGCTTAATAAATAATTTAACGTTAAAAAGTTTTAAACTGTACTACTTACTTCCGCATTTTGCCTCTGGACTTCGCAACAACTTGTTCACACTAACGGCTGTTGAAGAGGATTGTCTGAAATAGACCTGGTGTTCCACTAATAAGAGCCCTGGCAGGAGCATCGCATACAATTGCCCTAATTTTCACATTTATATAATTCTTCAAACAACGGACCTAAGTACTTATCACAGTTCTATGGTTTTGTGTATCTCAGAAAAACTCCCACACAAATAACTGTTTTATTTACAAAATTATTATATCCTATCAAAATGGGCCTGAGCTCAGCTGACAGTCAGTCTTTATTAATGTCTAACACTAACTCTCTTTTCACTCTGATAGCAGTCTATTAACTTCAAAGTTAATTTTTATCTTATACATGTAAATATTGGCCACCTGATACCCGCGATATAATTGGCTTAGAGAGACAAGAAGACTTATAAAAGGAACTTAAGTCAAATATTTCTAAGTTCGAAATTTTAAATAAGTCTATGGCGCATTCGCGGCTAATTGTGTTATTGGCAAAGCTTATCATTTAACATACCACTATTTTGTAATACTGGGGGTTCGTCATTAGTTCATACACCTAACTCCTCTGAATTAAAAAATCTAAAACTTCTATATGATTACTAAAATCTGCGGTATTGAATGCCCAACAATTAGACACCAATAATTTCCTAAATTTTCTTTGTAATCTCTCTTTTCACTATTTAACTAATCGACGTAGCCGGCACTGCTGTTCATGGCCTAATATCTCGAGCGTTGGATAGTGGTGGCAAACTGTTACTATTAACATTGCACACATAGATATCGATTATTCGATTGCAATAAAACCTTTTTCTAATAATATTTTAGTTTATTTAAATTTACATGTAATTAGGTACTTATATATTTTTTTTAAATATTTAAGCACTAAAAAAATCCGTTTGTTATGAAATGAAAGAAAACTTTTTGCTGCTGAACCGCAGCTAAATTGCACATTCTAAACAAAAATACTATAAAAAATTATACTTTTTTTTCTTTTATTATTTTATTTTATCGGAATATAAATTTTTTTTATTTTAACTTTTGTTTTACATGAATTTATATTTCACTTTATGAATTTGTTTTATTCATATAGCTTTGTTCCCTCTCATATAATTCTTTTTCACTTGTAAAAAATACACAAGCCACTCATTGACCCTTAAGGGACCACTCAGTGGTCGATCCCTTTCCTACACTGAAATGGTCACTGGCCCCGTGGAGAACTACAGTGCGGTGTAAGGCGATTTCGCTAGTTGATCCAGTCCCACCAAACTACAGGGTAAATAATAAAATAGATTAAGTGCAAGAAATGACCGGCTACGTATTTCATTTCCCCCCTATTTTAACTCTCTCTTCCCCATTCTTCCTCAGGTAACTATTTCATGCGTTCAATAATATATTGATTTTTTACGCATTAGTCCACACTTTCTGGAATTATAAAATCGAGTGACATAAACTCTTTGAATAACTCAACAATGAGTGCTAGGCAAATTTTGTTGAAAATGTTCCGTAGTCTTTAGTACAACTCAAAAAAAAATAAGAAGTCCGGTATATTATCGCTCTGCGGCTATGATTGCGCATTTCCTGCCTTCTGGCAGCATTCGACGCTCCTGACACCTACTCTCCCGCATACCCAGCAGAATAACAGGCGTTGGAGTCGACATTCCCGCGCCCAGAACTATAGAAGCACCGCGGTAGTATCGCTGTTTTATAGGTTTATCGTCTCGCCCTTTAAGGTTGTCAAATCTACTCAACTCAAACTCGAGAAAAGCTTGCGCCCGTGGATCTGCTGTTCCCACACTACTACTACTACTACAGAATCCTTCGTGGTACTACGCTGGCCTGGACCTCTTTAGAATGGGTTTAGAAATCTAACTTGTTCTTCCTGCGTCGCTGTATCCGGTCGATGTCTTCGGTGGAAAGCGTTTCGTTCCACGGCCTGTTCCTCCATGTGAGGCAACACAGTGCCAAGCTCCTGGCCCTCGTTTGTTGTGGGCGCCGTCGTCGTCTAAATCTTCCCGGGGAGGACCGAATCTGAGTTCGGTGCGCCGTGCCTTGATGGGAAACCTAGGATAGGGTAGGTGGTCTGGTTGCTCTACCTCCTAACCACTGAATATTAAATTATCGACGCTCACCTTCAGTCCCAAGGTCTCTCCGTAGCTCGTCCAGGAGTGCGTACGTATCATAAGGGTGGACTTGAAAATAAGTACTTTAGGATGGTGCCTATTTTATAAGGCTTATTATAAGTGTTATAGTATCACTTATTATTTATTTTATTATTTTTGTTAATTATTGTTATCAATTATTATTTGTTTTATTATTTTTGTTAACTATTGTTAACTACGCAATCTTAAAAATGAAGGCCGCCCTCGGCCTCCTTGAGCTTGATTTTCTTGCCAAGATGACCCGCTGACATGTGAGCGAGATGCAAGTCAACGCGCAGAATTCTACCTTAATGGATAGCACTATCGGTCGCTGAATGTTTTGAGATACGTTCAGTAAATCAGGACTTCTGAGCCGTTGTCAACTAAAACGTGCGCTGAACAGTCATTAATAATAATGGTACTCTTATCTACGTGGATGATCGGAAGCCAGTTACTTGGCTTCGCAGTGTAGATCACTGGAGCATGAACTAATTGCTGCAAGCCATCATAACGTGGCACCGGGTGATGTGGCGCAATCCCTGTTTTGATGGCGTCATCCTTTAACTGAAGGATCACATTATCTTTGGCGACTGGGTAGCTTTCTTACATGCAAGTTTTGACCTAAGAAACTTTATTAAAAATTATAAAACGTTAGCGGACTGAAATATTTTTATGGACAAGAAGGCCAAAAGATCCCTTATAGGGGTGCTGGTGGGCTCCTCCAGCCAAAATGACTCTAAATCTGAGTGATCTAATATATTTGGGCTGACGATATTGATTTTAGCTAAGGCTAAGTGGAGTAGTTTAATTTTAGCTAAGTTTTGAATCTGATTGACTTTAATTCTTAGTAAGTTGATTTTATTTTTGTCTATTGTTTGAATTTATTAGATGAGCTTCTTTGAACCTTGTTTTCTCAAAATTTTCTGCATCTGGATAACTTTTAAAACAGAACCCAGGAAGTCTAAACATCTGACTTTCCTGTAGTGCCCTTTCTAACGAATCCAGCAAGTCTCAAAGGTGGTCAGTGTATACCCTCAGAAGCTTTCTCATGTAAGACTTCAGAAATTTGTCACCCATACCGATTTGCCTGCATTCTCAATAGGTTCGCCGTGTGTGTGACATGAGCAAACTCTTCCCATACTAGGATGCGGCTATCAGTTCGAACCTGTAAACTTAAATTCTATTTAAACTGTGCTTATGCTGAGACTTCCTACCACCAGAATGAAATATTTCAAATAACTTGACATTATAACTAATGCCAAGTGGCAAAAAAAACTATAATACTTTATACTATAAAAGGTGTACAGCCTAATGGTGTTACTTAAGGTGGTCTTGGTGTACCATCATTCCATTAATGAGGGTCATGGTCACCCTCAGCACCGCTTCAACGGTTATTTGCATACCCAACGACGAGAACTTGTTACCGATTCTTCGGTTTAATTTTACCAGGACTTTGTCGCCTACTTCAAAAACCCTTTTTTGCGAGAGGCATTTTTCCTGGCGCTGAGTGCAGCCAGGGCGCTCCTGATCCAGTATGGGATGTCTGTATGTTTTTCTACATCTGGCTATTTGTAACAAAATGGGATTTAAGCGATTTACTTGACCACTCGAGTCACTCGGTCAGTACGGTCGATATTGTATGCGAGTTTAAAGAGGGTTCGTTGTCGCAATGTGTTGGGATTACTGCCTTGGGGACGACTGTTTCTCATCGAGCTCGTAAGGTAATGTCTCTTTGCATATAAAGTTAATTATACATCGCCTTTTGTTCCAAAAAGTACGAAGTTTCCGCGAAAAGCACGTTTCTTCCAGAATGATTTGATTCTGGAAGCAATTAGGCGGCTTGTCGGTTATTTCAATAGTTGAAGTTAGCGAACGCTCTATGTGCGTTGTGGCAGAGCAGGACCTTGCTACTTGATCCCCTACTGCATTGAGCTGTTGTCTGGAAAGGGCATCAGTAACTTAATTCTCTTTCACGCTTGTGTCTTCCACTCGCTGCCCTACCAGTTGCGAAAAAACAATTATTTGCTCCACAACAGGATGAGTTATTTCCACAAGCTTAAAAAAAAACTTATTATTAGGGCATTAAGCAAGGAGAAAATAAATTTAAGAAAAGAAACACCACTGAAACAATTATTTAACAATAATGGTAAACCATTTCACATTTTATTAACACAAAAACATGTCTGAAAGTAATATAGCTCAAAATACAATTTAACGTTAGAAAGTTTTAAATTGTAATACTTACTTCCGCAATTTGTCTCTGGACTTCGCAACAACTTGTTCACACTAAATTTTTTACGCTTACGTAAAAAATTCGACCGTACATACCAAAGAAAACATCTGTGAAGCTGCGAAGCTGCGCTCCGACATTTTTGACCAACCATGTCGGGAAGTATGACCTGGTGTTCCACTAATAAAAACCCTAGCAGGAGCATCGCATACAATTGCCCTAATTTTCACATTTATATAATTCTTTAAACAACAAACCTAAATAATCAGCACAGTTCTATGGTTTTGTGTATCTCAGAAAAACTCAAAATAAAAAAAAATAAACAAATAACTGTTTTATTTACAAAATTATTATATCTTATCAAAATGGGCCTGAGCTCAGCTGACAGTCAGTCTTTATTAATGTCTAACACTAACTGATTTTCACTCTGATAGCAGTCTATTAACTTCAAAGTTAATTTTTATCTCATACATGTAAATATTGGCCACCTGATACCCGCGAAATACTTGGCTTAGAGAGACAAGAAAACTTATAAAAGGAACTTAAGTCAAATTTTTCTTAGTTCGAAATTTTAAATAAGTCTATGGCGCATTCGCGGCTAATTGTGTTATTGGCAAAGCTTATCATTTAACATACCACTATTTTGTAATACTGGGGGTTCGTCATTAGTTCATACACCTAACTCCTCTGAATTAAAAAATCTAAAACTTCTACATGATTTTTAAAATCTGCGGTATTGAATGCCCAACAATTAGACACTAATAATTTCCCCAATTTTGTTTGTAATCTCTCTTTTCACTATTTAACTAATCGACGTAGCCGGCACTGCTGTTCATGGCCTAATATCTCGAGCGTTGGATAGTGGTGGTCGATATCGAATATTCGATTGCAATAAAACCTTTCGCTAATAATATTTTAGTTTATTTAAACTTTTTTTTTAATACTTAAGCACATAAAAATCCGCTTGTTATGAAATGAAAGAAATCTTTTAACTGCTGAACCGCAGCTAAATTGCACATTTTAAACAAAAATACTATAAAAAAATAATACATTTCTTTCTTTTATTATTTTATTTTATCGGAATATACATTTTTTTTATTTTAACTTTTGTTTTACATGAATTTATATTTCACTTTATGAATTTGTTTTATTCATATAGCTTTGTTCCCTCTCTTATAATTCTTTTTCACTTGTAAAAAATACACAAGCCACTCATTGACCCTTAAGGGACCACTCAGTGGTCGATCCCTTTCCTACACTGAAATGGTCACTGGCCCCGTGGAGAACTACAGTGCGGTGTAAGGCGATTTCGCTGGTTGATCCAGTCCCACCAAACTACAGGGTAAATAATAAAATAGATTAAGTGCAAGAAATGACCGGCTACGTATTTCATTTCCCCCCTACTTTAACTCTCTCTTCCCCATTCTTCCTCAGGTAACTATTTCATGCGTTCAATAATATATTGATTTTTACACATTAGTCCACACTTTCTGGAATTATAAAATCGGGTGACATAAACTTATTGAATAACTCAACAATGAGTGCTAGGCAAATTTTGTTGAAAATGTTCCGTAGTCTTTAGTACAACTCAAAAAAAAAAAGAAGTCCGGTATATTATCGCTCTGCGGCTATGATTGCGCATTTCCTGCCTTCTGGCAGCATTCGACGCTCCTGACACCTACTCTCCCGCATACCCAGCAGAATAACAGGCGTTGGAGTCGACATTCCCGCGCCCAGAACTATAGAAGCACCGCGGTAGTATCGCTGTTTTATAGGTTTATCGTCTCGCCCTTTAAGGTTGTCAAATCTACTCAACTCAAACTCGAGAAAAGCTTGCGCCCGTGGATCTGCTGTTCCCACACTACTACTACTACTACAGAATCCTTCGTGGTACTACGCTGGCCTGGACCTCTTTAGAATGGGTTTAGAAATCTAACTTGTTCTTCCTGCGTCGCTGTATCCGGTCGATGTCGTCGGTGGAAAGCGTTTCGTTCCACGGCCTGTTCCTCCATGTGGGGCAACACAGTGCCAAGCTCCTGGCCCTCGTTTGTTGTGGGCGCCGTCGTCGTCTAAATCTTCCCGGGGAGGACCGAATCTGAGTTCGGTGCGCCGTGCCTTGATGGGAAACCTAGGATAGGGTAGGCGGTCTGGTTGCTCTACCTCCTAACCACTGAATATTAAATTATCGACGCTCACCTTCAGTCCCAAGGTCTCTCCGTAGCTCGTCCAGGAGTGCGTACGTATCATAAGGGTGGACTTGAAAATAAGTACTTTAGGATGGTGCCTATTTTATAAGGCTTATTATAAGTGTTATAGTATCACTTATTATTTATTTTATTATTTTTGTTAATTATTGTTATCAATTATTATTTGTTTTATTATTTTTGTTAACTATTGTTAACTACGCAATCTTAAAAATGAAGGCCGCCCTCGGCCTCCTTGAGCTTGATTTTCTTGCCAAGATGACCCGCTGACATGTGAGCGAGATGCAAGTCAAGGCGCAGAATTCTACCTTAATGGATAGCACTATCGGTCGCTGAATGTTTTGAGGTACGTTCAGTAAATCAGGACTTCTGAGCCGTTGTCAACTAAAACGTGCGCTGAACAGTCATTAATAATAATGGTACTCTCATCTACGTGGATGATCGGAAGCCAGTTACTTGGCTTCGCAGTGTAGATCACTGGAGCATGAACTAATTGCTGCAAGCCATCATAACGTGGCACCGGGTGATGTGGCGCAATCCCTGTTTTGATGGCGTCATCCTTTAACTGAAGGATCACATTATCTTTGGCGACTGGATAGCTTTCTTACATGCAAGTTTTGACCTAAGAAACTTTACTAAAAATTATAAAACGTTAGCGGACTGAAATATTTTTATGGACAAGAAGGCCAAAAGATCCCTTATAGGGGTGCTGGTGGGCTCCTCCAGCCAAAATGACTCTAAATCTGAGTGATCTAATATATTTGGGCTGACGATATTGATTTTAGCTAAGGCTAAGTGGAGTAGTTTAATTTTGGCTAAGTTTAGAATCTGATTGACTTTAATTCTTAGTAAGTTGATTTTATTTTTGTCTATTGTTTGAATTTATTATATGAGCTTCTTTAAACCTTGTTTTCTCAAAATTTTCTGCATCTGGATAACTTTTAAAACAGAACCCAGGAAGTCTAAACATCTGACTTTTCTGTAGTGCCCTTTCTAACGAATCCAGCAAGTCTCAAAGGTGGTCAGTGTATACCCTCAGAAGCTTTCTCATGTAAGACTTCAGAAATTTGTCACCCATACCGATTTGCCTGCATTCTCAATAGGTTCGCCGTGTGTGTGACATGAGCAAACTCTTCCCATACTAGGATGCGGCTATCAGTTCGAACCTGTAAACTTAAATTCTATTTAAACTGTGCTTATGCTGAGACTTCCTACCACCAGAATGAAATATTTCAAATAACTTGACATTATAACTAATGTCAAGTGGCAAAAAAACTATAATACTTTATACTATAAGAGGTGTACAGCCTAATGGTGTTACTTAAGGTGGTCTTGGTGTACCATCATTCCATTAATGAGGGTCATGGTCACCCTCAGCACCGCTTTAACGGTTATTTGCATACCCAACGACGAGAACTTGTTACCGATTCTTCGGTCTCATTATACCAGCACTTTTTCGCCTACTTCAAAAACCCTGTTTTTGCGAGAGGCATTTTTCCTGGCGCTGAGTGCAGCCAGGGCGCTCCTGATCCAGTATGGGATGTCTGTATGTTTTTCTACATCTGGATATTTGTAACAAAATGGGATTTAAGCGATTTACTTGACCACTCGAGTAAATGTGCAGGGGTGGCGCATTTGAATTGCCATCACCAAAGTGATCGGTCAGTACGGTCGATATTGTATGCGAGTTTAAAGAGGGTTCGTTGTCGCAATGTGTTGGGACTACTGCCTTGGGGACGACTGTTTCTCATCGAGCTCGTAAGGTAATGTCTCTTTGCATATAAAGTTAATTATACATCGCCTTTTGTTCCAAAAAGTAAGAAGTTTCCGCGAAAAGCACGTTTCTTCCAGAATGATTTGATTCTGGAAGCAATTAGGCGGCTTGTCGGTTATTTCAATAGTTGAAGTTAGCGAACGCTCTCTGTGCGTTGTGGCAGAGCAGGACCTTGCTACTTGATCCCCTACTGCATTGAGCTGTTGTCTGGAAAGGGCATCAGTAACTTAATTCTCTTTCACGCTTGTGTCTTCCACTCGCTGCCCTATCAGTTGCGAAACAATAATTATTTGCTCCACAACAGGATGAATTATTTCCACAAGCTTAAAAAAAAATTTATTATTAGGGCATTAAGCAAGGAGAAAATAAATTTAAGAAAAGAAACACCACTGAAACAATTATTTAACAATAATGGTAAAGCATTTCACATTTTATTAACACAAAAAACATGTCTGAAAGTAATATAGCTCAAAATACAATTGAACGTTAAAAAGTTTTAAATTGTACTACTTACTTCCGCAATTTGTCTCTTGATTTTGCAGCAACTTGTTCACACTAAAGGCTGTTAAAGAGGATTGTCTCAAATAGAAAACATATGTGCTTTACGTAACAAATTCGACCGTACATACCAAAGGAAACATCTGTGAAGCTGCGAAGCTGCGCTCCGAGATTTTTGACCAACCATGTCGGGAAGTATGACATGGTGTTCACTAATAAAAGTCCTGGCAGTAGCATCGCATACAAGCCCTAATTTTCATATTTATATAATTTTTCAAACAACGGACTTAAATAATCATCACAGTTCTATGGTTTTGTGTATCTCAGAAAAACTCCTACACAAATAACTGTTTAACTTACAAAATTATTATATCTTATCAAAATGGGCCAGAGCTGAGCTGACAGTCGGTCTTTATTAATATCTAACACTAGCTGATTTTCACTCTGATAGCAGTCTATTAACTTCAAAGTTAATTTTTATCTCATACATGTTCGAAGTTCGAAATTTTAAATAAATCTATGGCGCATTCGCGGCTAATTGTGTTATTGGCAAAGCTTATCATTTAACATACCACTATTTCGCAAAACTGGGGGTTCGTCATTAGTTCATACACCTAACTCCTCTGAATTAAAAAATCTAAAACTTCTATATGATTTTTAAAATCTGCGGTATTGAATGCCCAACAATTAGACATTAATAATTTTCTATATTTTGTTTGTAATCTCTCTTTTCACTATTTAACTAATCGACGTAGCCGGCACTGCTGTTCATGGCCTAATACCTCGAGCGTTGGATAGTGGTGGCAAACTGTTACTATTAACATTGCACCCATCGATATCGAATTTACGACTGCAATAAAACCTTTCGCTAATAATATTTTAGTTTATTTAAATATTTAAGCACTAAAAAAATCCGCTTGTTATGAAATTAAAGAAAACTTTTTGCTGCTGAACCGCAGCTAAATTGCACATTATAAACATAAAAAAATAATACATTTCTTTCTTTTATTATTTTATTTTATCGGAATATAAATTTTTTTTATTTTAACTTTTGTTTTACATGAATTTATATTTCACTTTATGAATTTGTTTTATTCATAAGCTTTGTTCCCTCTCCTATAATTATTTTTCACTTGTAAAAAATACACAAGCCACTCATTGACCCTAAAGGGACCACTCAGTGGTCGATTTCTTTCCTACACTGAAATGGTCACTGGCCCCGTGGAGAACTACAGTGCGGTGTAAGGCGATTTCGCTAGTTGATCCAGTCCCACCAAACTACAGGGTAAATAGATTAAGTGCAAGAAATGACCGGCTACGTATTTCATTTCCCCCCTACTTTAACTCTCTCTTCCCCATTCTTCCTCAGGTAACTATTTCATGCGTTCAATAATATATTAATTTTTTACACATTAGTCCACACTTTCTGGAATTATAAAATCGGGTGACATAAATCTTTGAATAACTCAACAATGAGTGCTAGGCAAATTTTGTTGAAAATGTTTCGTAGTCTTCAGTACAACTCAAAAAAACGTTGTCCGGTATATTATCTCTCTGCGGCTATGATTGCGAATTTCCTGCCTTCTGGCAGCATTCGACGCTCCTGACACCTACTCTCCCGCATACCCAGCAGAATAACAGGCGTTGGAGTCGACATTTCCGCGCCTAGAACTATAGAAGCACCGCGGTAGTATCGCTATTTTATAGGTTTATCGTCTTGCCCTTTAAGGTTGTCAAATCTACTCAACACAAACTCGAGATAGGCTTGCGCCCGTGGATCTGCTGTTCCCACACTACTTCCAGAATCCTTCGTGGTACTACGGTGGCCTGGACCTCTTTAGAATGGGTTTAGAAATCTAACTTGTTCTTCCTGCGTCGATGTATCCGGACGATGTCGTCGGTGGAAAGCGTTTCGTTCCACGGCCTGTTCCTCGATGTGGGGCAACACGGTGCTGTGACTTGAATGGGGCTCCTCACTTGCATTTCACCCAAAGCTCCTGGCCCTCGTTTCTTGTGGGCGCCGTCGTCGTCTAGATCTTCCTGGGGAGGGCCGAATCCGAGTTCGGTTGGCCGTGCCTTGCTGGGGAACCGTCTGGAACTGCCGCTCACAACTCGTTCACTGTGCCGTGCCTTGCTGGAAAACCTGAATAGGGTAGCCGGTCTGGTTACTCTACCTCCTAACCACTGAATATAAAATTATCGAAGCTCGTCGTCGATCATCGTTATGGATGATCACTCATCCAGGTATTTTATAAGGCTTATTATAAGTGTTATAGTATCACTTATTATTTATTTTATTATTTTTGTTAACTATTGTTATCACTTATTATTTGTTTTATTATTTTTGTTAACTATTGTTAACTACGCAATCTGAAAAATGAAGGCCGCCCTCGGCCTCCTTGAGCTTAATTTTCTTGCCAAGATGACCCGCTGACATGTGAGCAAGATGCAAGTCAACGCGCAGAATACTACTATAATGGATAGCACTATCTGTTGTATTAGAGTGTGATTAACTTCCTTTCAAACGTTCCGGATTAACCTCTTACGTTCTACGTTCATTCAAGCGGTAAAGATAATGGAGACTCAAAACTTCGTGGATGATGGTTATATTCAGCAATGGTGAACCCGCCACACCTTTTTTTTTTATTTTGATTGACATATTTGGTTTTATTGATTACAGCACGCTCGCTGAATGTTATGAGGTACGTTCATTAAATCAGGACTTCGGAGCCGTTGACAACTTAAACGTGCGCTGAACAGTCATTAATAATAATGGTACTCTCATCTACGTGGATGATGGGAAGCCAGTTACTTGGCTTCGCAGTATAGATCACTGGCGCATGAACTAATTGCTGCAAGCCATCATAACGTGGCACCGGGTGATGTGGCGCAATCCCTGTTTTGATGACGTCGTCCTTTAACTGAAGGATCACCTTTTCTTTGGCGACTAGGTAGCTTTCTTACATGCAAAAAAAAGTGATCGGTCAGCATGGTCGATATTGTATGCGAGTTTAAAGAGGGTTCGTTGTCGCAATGTGTTGGGATTACTGCCTTGGGGACGACTGTTTCTCATCGAGCTCGTAAGGTAATGTCTCTTTGCATATAAAGTTAATTATACATCGCCTTTTGTTCCAAAAAGTAAGAAGTTTCCGCGAAAAGCACGTTTCTTCTAGACTGATTTGATTCTGAAAGCAATTAGGCGGCTTGTCGGTTATTTCAATAGTTGAAGTTAGCGAACGCTCTCTGTGCGTTGTGGCAGAGCAGGACTTTGCTACTTGATCCCCTACTGCATTGAGCTGTTGTCTGGAAAGGGTATCAGTAACTTAATTCTCTTACGCTTGTGTCTTCCACTCGCTGCCCTACCAGTTGCGAAACAATAATTATTTGCTTCACAACAGGATGAATTATTCCCCCAAGCTTAAAAAAAATGTATTATTAGGGCATTAAGCAAGGAGAAAATAAATTTAAGAAAAGAAACACCACTGAAACAATTATTTAACAATAATGGTAAACCATTTCACATTTTATTAACACAAAAAACATGTCTGAAAGTAATATAGCTCAAAATACAATTAAACGTTAAAAAGTTTTAAATTGTACTACTTACTTCCGCAATTTGTCTCTTGATTTCGCAGCAACTTGTTCACACTAAAGGCTGTTAAAGAGGATTGTCTGAAATAAAAAAAACATATGTGCTTTACGTAACAAATTCGACCGTACATACCAAAGGAAACATCTGTGAAACTGCGAAGCTACGCTCCGAGATTTTTGACCAACCATGTCGGGAAGTATGACCTGGTGTTCACTAATAAAAGTCCTGGCAGTAGCATCGCATACAAGCCCTAATTTTCACATTTATATAATTCTTCAAACAACGGACTTAAATAATCATCACAGTTCTATGGTTTTGTGTATCTCAGAAAAACTCCTACACAAATAACTGTTTTATTTACAAAATTATTATATCTTATCAAAATGGGCCAGAGCTGAGCTGACAGTCGGTCTTTATTAATATCTAACACTAACTGATTTTCACTCTGATAGCAGTCTATTAACTTCAAAGTTAATTTTTATCTCATACATGTAAATATTGGCCACCTGATACCCGCGAAATACTTGGCTTAGAGAGACAAGAAAACTTATAAAAGGAACTTAAGTCAAATTTTTCTTAGTTCGAAATTTTAAATAAGTCTATGGCGCATTCGCGGCTAATTGTGTTATTGGCAAAGCTTGTCACTTAACATACCACTATTTTGCAAAACTGGGGGTTCGTCATTAGTTCATACACCTAACTCCTCTGAATTAAAAAATCTAAAACTTCTATATAATTTTTAAAATCTGCGGTATTGAATGCCCAACAATTAGACATTAATAATTTCCTATATTTTGTTTGTAATCTCTCTTTTCACTATTTAACTAATCGACTGTTACTATTAACATTGCACCCATCGATATCGAATTTTCAATTGCAATAAAACCTTTCGCTAATAATATTTTAGTTTATTTAAATTTATATGTAATTGGGTACTTATATATCTTTTTTAAATATTTAAGCACTAAAAAAATCCGCTTGTTATGAAATTAAAGAAAACTTTTTGTTTTTCGTTCTTTTATTATTTTATTTCATCGGAATATAAATTTTTTTTATTTTAACTTTTGTTTTACATGAATTTATATTTCACTTTATGAATTTGTTTTATTCATATAGCTTTGTTCCCTCTCCTATAATTCTTTTTCATTTGTAAAAAATACACAAGCCACTCATTGACCCTTAAGGGACCACTCAGTGGTCGATCCCTTTCCTACACTGAAATGGTCACTGGCCCCGTGGAGAACTACAGTGCGGTGTAAGGCGATTTCGCTAGTTGATCCAGTCCCACCAAACTACAGGGTAAATAGATTAAGTGCAAGAAATGACCGGCTACGTATTTCATTTCCCCCCTACTTTAACTCTCTCTTCCCCATTCTTCCTCAGGTAACTATTTCATGCGTTCAATAATATATTAATTTTTTACACATTAGTCCACACTTTCTGGAATTATAAAATCGGGTGACATAAATCTTTGAATAACTCAACAATGAGTGCTAGGCAAATTTTGTTGAAAATGTTCCGTAGTCTTTAGTACAACTCAAAAAAAAAAAAGAAGTCCGGTATATTATCGCTCTGCGGCTATGATTGCGCATTTCCTGCCTTCTGGCAGCATTCGACGCTCCTGACACCTACTCTCCCGCATACCCAGCAGAATAACAGGCGTTGGAGTCGACATTCCCGCGCCCAGAACTATAGAAGCACCGCGGTGGTATCGCTGTTTTATAGGTTTATCGTTTCGCCCTTTAAGGTTGTCAAATCTACTCAACTCAAACTCGAGATAGGCTTGCGCCCGTGGATCTGCTGTTCCCACACTACTTCCAGAATCCTTCGTGGTACTACGGTGGCCGGGACCTCTTTAGAATGGGTTTAGAAATCTAACTTGTTCTTCCTGCGTCGATGTATCCGGTCGATGTCGTCGGTGGAAAGCGTTTCGTTCCACGGCCTGTTCCTCCATGTGGTGCAACACAGTGCCAAGCTCCTGGCCCTCGTTTGTTGTGGGCGCCGACGTCGTCTAAATCTTCCTGGGGAGGTCCGAATCTGAGTTCGGTAGGCCGTGCCTTGATGGGAAACCTTGGATAGGGTAGGCGGTCTGGTTGCTCTACCTCCTAACCACTGAATATTAAATTATCGACGATCACCTTCAGTCCCAAGGTCTCTCCGTAGCTCGTCCAGGAGTGCGTACGTATCATAAGGGTGGACTTGAAAATAAGTACTTTAGGATGGTGCCTATTTTATAAGGCTTATTATAAGTGTTATAGTATCACTTATTATTTATTTTATTATTTTTGTTAATTATTGTTATCAATTATTATTTTTTTTATTATTTTTGTTAACTATTGTTAACTACGCAATCTTAAAAATGAAGGCCGCCCTCGGCCTCCTTGAGCTTGATTTTCTTGCCAAGATGACCCGCTGACATGTGAGCAAGATACAAGTCAACGCGCAGAATACTACTATAATGGATAGCACTATCGGTCGCTGAATGTTTTGAGGTACGTTCAGTAAATCAGGACTTCTGAGCCGTTGTCAACTAAAACGTGCGCTGAACAGTCATTAATAATAATGGTACTCTCATCTACGTGGATGATCGGAAGCCAGTTACTTGGCTTCGCAGTGTAGATCACTGGAGCATGAACTAATTGCTGCAAGCCATCATAACGTGGCACCGGGTGATGTGGCGCAATCCCTGTTTTGATGAAGTCATCCTTTAACTGAAGGATCACATTATCTTTGGCGACTGGGTAGCTTTCTTACATGCAAGTTTTGACCTAAGAAACTTTATTAAAAATTATAAAACGTTAGCGGACTGAAATATTTTTATGGACAAGAAGGCCAAAAGATCCCTTATAGGGGTGCTGGTGGGCTCCTCCAGCCAAAATGACTCTAAATCTGAGTGATCTAATATATTTTGGCTGACGATATTGATTTTAGATAAGGCTAAGTTGGGTAGTTTAATTTTGGCTAAGTTTAGAATCTGATTGACTTTAATTCTTGGTAAGTTGATTTTATTTTTGTCTATTGTTTGAATTTATTAGATGAGCTTCTTTGAACCTTGTTTTCTCAAAATTTTCTGCATCTGGATAACTTTTAAAACAGAACCCAGGAAGTCTAAACATCTGACTTTCCGGTAGTGCCCTTTCTAACGAATGCAGCAAGTCTCAAAGGTGGTCAGTGTATACCCTCAGAAGCTTTCTCATGTAAGACTTCAGAAATTTGTCACCCATACCGATTTGCCTGCATTCTCAATAGGTTCGCCGTGTGTGTTACATGAGCAAACTCTTCCCATACTAGGATGCGGCTATCAGTTCGAACCTGTAAACTTAAATTCTATTTAAACTGTGCTTATGCTGAGACTTCCTACCACCAGAATGAAATATTTCAAATAACTTGACATTATAACTAATGCCAAGTGGCTAAAAACTATAACTATTCAAAAAAAAACTATAATACTTTATACTATAAAAGGTGTACAGCCTAATGGTGTTACTTAAGGTGGTCTTGGTGTACCATCATTCTATTAATGAGGGTCATGGTCACCCTCAGCACCGCTTCAACGGTTATTTGCATACCCAACGACGAGAACTTGTTACCGATTCTTCGGTCTCATTATACCAGGACTTTGTCGCCTACTTCAAAAACCCTTTTTTTGTGAGAGGCATTTTTCCTGGCGCTGAGTGCAACCAGGGCGCTCCTGATCCAGTATGTAACAAAATGGGATTTAAGCGATTTACTTGACCACTCGAGTAACTGTGCAGGGGTGGCGCATTTGAAATGCCAACACCAAAGTGATCGGTCAGCATGGTCGATATTGTATGCGAGGTTAAAGAGGGGTCGTTGTCGCAATGTGTTGGGTTTACTCCCTTGGGGACGAATGTTTCTCATCGAGCTCGTCAAGTAATGTCTCCTTGCAGATAAAGTTAATAATACATCGATTTTTGTTCCAAAAAATACGAAGTTTCCGCAAAAAGCACGTTTCTTCCAGAATGATTTGATTCTGGAAGCAATTAGGCGGCTTGTTGGTTATTTCAATAGTTAAGTTAGCGAACGCTCTCTGTGCGTTGTGGCAGAGCAGGACTTTGCTACTTGATCCCCTACTGCATTGAGCTGTTGTCTGGAAAGGGCATCAGTAACTTTATTCTCTTTCACGCTTGTGTCTTCCACTCGCTGCCCTACCAGTTGCGAAACAATAATTATTTGCTCCACAACAGGATGAAATATTTCCCCAACAATGAAAAAAAGATTTATTATTAGGGCATTAAGCAAGGAGAAAATAAATTTAAGAAAAGAAACACCACTGAAACAATTATTTAACAATAATGATAAACCATTTCACATTTTATTAACACAAAAAACATGTCTGAAAGTAATATAGCTCAAAATACAATTGAACGTTAAAAAGTTTTAAATTGTACTACTTACTTCCGCAATTTGTCTCTTGATTTTGCAGCAACTTGTTCACACTAAAGGCTGTTAAAGAGGATTGTCTCAAATAGAAAACATATGTGCTTTACGTAACAAATTCGACCGTACATACCAAAGGAAACATCTGTGAAGCTGCGAAGCTGCGCTCCGAGATTTTTGACCAACCATGTCGGGAAGTATGACCTGGTGTTTACTAATAAAAGTCCTGGCAGTAGCATCGCATACAAGCCCTAATTTTCACATTTATATAATTCTTCAAACAACGGACTTAAATAATCATCACAGTTCTATGGTTTTGTGTATCTCAGAAAAACTCCTACACAAATAACTGTTTTATTTACAAAATTATTAAATCTTATCAAAATGGGCCAGAGCTGAGCTGACAGTCGGTCTTTATTAATATCTAACACTAACTGATTTTCACTCTGATAGCAGTCTATTAACTTCAAAGTTAAGTTTTATCTCATACATGTAAATATTGGCCACCACTTAAGTCAAATTTTTCTTAGTTCGAAATTTTAAATAAATCTATGGCGCATTCGCGGCTAATTGTGTTATTGGCAAAGCTTGTCACTTAACATACCACTATTTTGCAAAACTGGGGGTTCGTCATTAGTTCATACACCTAACTCCTCTGAATTAAAAAATCAAAAACTTCTATATGATTTTTAAAATCTGCGGTATTGAATGCCCAACAATTAGACACTAATAATTTCCCAAATTTTGTTTGTAATTTAACTAATCGACGTAGCCGGCACTGCTGTTCATGGCCTAATATCTCGAGCGTTGTATAGTGGTGGCAAACTGTTACTATTAACATTGCACCCATCGATATCGAATATTCGATTGCAATAAAACCTTTCGCTAATAATAGTTTATTTTATTGAAATTTATATGTAATTAGGTACTTATTTATTTTTTTTAAATATTTAAGCACTAAAAAAATCCGTTTGTTATGAAATGAAAGAAAACTTTTTGCTGCTGAACCGCAGCTAAATTGCACATTATAAACAAAAATACCATAAAAAATAATACTTTTCTTTCTTTTATTATTTTATTTTATCGGAATATACATTTTTTTTATTTTAACTTTTGTTTTACATGAATTTATTTTTCAATATATGAATTTGTTTGATTCATATAGCTTTGTTCCCTCTCCTATAACTCTTTTTCACTTGTAAAAAATACACAAGCCACTCATTGACCCTTAAGGGACCACTCAGTGGTCGATCCCTTTCCTACACTTAAATGGTCACCGGCCCCGTGGAGAACTACAGTGCGGTGTAAGGCGATTTCGCTAGTTGGTCCAGTCCCACCAAACTACAGGGTAAATAGATTAAGTGCAAGAAATGACCGGCTACGTATTTCATTTCCCCCCTACTTTAACTCTCTCTTCCCCATTCTTCCTCAGGTAACTATTTCATGCGTTCAATAATATATTGATTTTTTACACATTAGTCCACACTTTCTGGAATTATAAAATCGGGTGACATAAATCTTTGAATAACTCAACAATGAGTGCTAGGCAAATTTTGTTGAAAATGTTCCGTAGTCTTTAGTACAACTCAAAAAAAAAAAAGAAGTCCGGTATATTATCGCTCTGCGACTATGATTGCGCATTTCCCGCCTTCTGGCAGCACTCGACGCTCCTGACACCTACTCTCCCGCACACCCAGCAGAATAACAGGCGTTGGAGTCGACCGCCGTAGTACCGCTGTTTTATAGATTTATCGTCTCGCATGACAATGTGGTGCTCCGCGATACTGGATACGTCTCTAAGATTGTCAAATCTACTCAACTCAAACTCAAGATAGGCTTGCGCCCGTGGATCTGCTGTTCCCACACTACTTCCAGAATCCTTCGTGGTACTACGGTGGCCTGGACCTCTTTAGAATGGGTTTAGAAATCTAACTTATTCTTCCTGCGTCGATGTATCCGGTCGATGTCGTCGGTGGAAAGCGTTTCGTTCCACGGCCTGTTCCTCCATGTGGTGCAACACAGTGCTAAGCTCCTGGCCCTCGTTTGTTGTGGGCGCCGTCGTCGTCTAAATCTTCCTGGGGAGGTCCGAATCTGAGTTCGGTGGGCCGTGCCTTGCTGGGAAACCTAGGATAGGGTAGGCGGTCTGGTTGCTCTACCTCCTAACCACTGAATATTAAATGATCGACGCTCACCTTCAGCCCCAAGGTCTCTCCGTAGCTCGTCCAGGAGTGCGTACGTATCATAAGGGTGGACCTGAAAATAAGTACTTTAGGATGGTGCCTATTTTATAAGGCTTATTATAGGTGTTATAGTATCACTTATTATTTATTTTATTATTTTTGATAACTATTGTTATCACTTAATATTTGTTTTATTATTTTTGTTAACTATTGTTAACTATGCAATCTTAAAAATGAAGACCGCCCTCGGACTCCTTGAGCTTGATTTTCTTGCCAATATGACCCGCTGACATGTGAGCAAGATACAAGTCAACGCGCAGAATACTACTATAATGGATAGCACTATCGGTTGTATTAGAACGTGATTATCTTCCTTTCAAACGTTCCGGATGAACCTCCTACGTTCTACGTTCATTCAAGCGGTAAAGATAATAGAGACTCAAAACTTCGTGGATGATGGTTATATTCAGCAATGGTGAACCCATTTCTATTACATTTACATACATATTTGGTTTTATTGATTACAGCACGCTCGCTGAATGTTTTGAGGTACGTTCAGTAAATCAGGACTTCTGAGCCGTTGTCAACTAAAACGTGCGCTGAACAGTCATTAATAATAATGGTACTCTCATCTACGTGGATGATCGGAAGCCAGTTACTTGGCTTCGCAGTGTAGATCACTGGAGCATGAACTAATTGCTGCAAGCCATCATAACGTGGCACCGGGTGATGTGGCGCAATCCCTGTTTTGATGACGTCATCCTTTATCTGAAGGATCACATTATCTTTGGCGACTGGGTAGCTTCTTACATGCAAGTTTTGACCTAAGAAACTTTACTAAAAATTATAAAACGTTAGCGGACTGAAATATTTTTATGGACAAGAAGGCCAAAAGATCCCTTATAGGGGTGCTGGTGGGCTCCTCCAGCCAAAATGACTCTAAATCTGAGTGATCTAATATATTTGGGCTGACGATATTGATTTTAGCTAAGGTTAAGTTGAGTAGGTTAATTTTGGCTAAGTTTAGAACCTGATTGACTTTAGTTCTTAGTATGTTGATTTTATTTTTGTCTATTGTTTGAATTTATTAGCTGAGCTTCTTTGAACCTTGTTTTCTCAAAATGACTTTCCTGTAGTGCCCTTCCTAACGAATCCAGCAGGTCTCAAAGATGGTCAGTGTGGTCAGAAGCTTTCTCATGTAAGACTGCAGAAATTTGTCACCCATACCGACTTGCCTGAATTCCCAATAGGTTCGCCGTGTGTGTTACATAAGCAAACTCATCCCATACTAGGATGCGGCTATCAGTTCGAACCTGTAAATTTAAAATCTATTTAGACTGCGCTTATGTTAAGACTTCCCACTACCAGAATAATATACTTCAAATATCTTTACATTATAACTAATTCCAAGTGGCTAAAAACTATAACTATTCAAAAAAAACTATAATACTTTATACTATAAAAGGTGTACAGCCTAATGGTGTTACTTAAGGTGGTCTTGGTGTACCATCATTCCATTAATGAGGGTCATGGTCACCCTTCAACGGTTATTTGCATACCCAACGACGAGAACTTGTTACCGATTCTTCGGTTTCATTTTACCAGGACTTTGTCGCCTACTTCAAAAACCCTGTTTTGGCGAGAGGCATTTTTCCTGGCGCTGAGTGCAGCCAGGGCGCTCCTGATCCAGTATGGGATGTCTGTATGTTTTTCTACATCTGGCTATTTGTAAAAAAGTGGTATTTAAGCGATTTACTTGTCCACTCGAGTGACTGTGCAGGGGTGGCGCATTTGAAATTCCAACACCAAAGTGATCGGTCAGCATGGTCGATATTGTATGCGAGTTAAAAGAGGGTTCGTTGTCGCAATGTGTTGGGTTTACTCCCTTGGGGACGACTGTTTCTCATCGAGCTCGTCAAGTAATGTCTCTTTGCAGATAAAGTTAATTATACATCGCCTTTTGTTCCAAAAAGTAAGAAGTTTCCGCGAAAAGCACGTTTCTTCCAGAATGATTTGATTTTGGAAGCAATTAGGCGGCTTGTCGGTTATTTCAATAGTTGAAGTTAGCGAACTCTCTGTGCGTTGTGGCAGAGCAGGACTGTGCTACTTGATCCCCTACTGCATTGAGCTGTTGTCTGGAAAGGGCATCAGTAACTTAATTCTAAAATTAATTTAACGTTAAAAAGTTTTAAATTGTACTACTTACTTCCGCAATTTGTCTCTTGACTTCGCAACAACTTGTTCACACTAACGGCTGTTAAAGAGGATTGTCTCAAATAGAAAACATATGTGCTTTACGTAACAAATTCGACCGTACATACCAAAGGAAACATCTGTGAAGCTGCGAAGCTGCGCTCCGAGATTTTTGACCAACCATGTCGGGAAGTATGACCTGGTGTTCACTAATAAAAGTCCTGGCAGTAGCATCGCATACAAGCCCTAATTTTCACATTTATATAATTCTTCAAACAACGGACTTAAATAATCATCACAGTTCTATGGTTTTGTGTATCTCAGAAAAACTCCTACACAAATAACTGTTTTATTTACAAAATTATTATATCTTATCAAAATGGGCCAGAGCTGAGCTGACAGTCAGTCACTAACACTAACTGATTTTCACTCTAATAGCAGTCTATTAACTTCAAAGTTAATTTTTATCTCATACATGTAAATATTGGCCACCACTTAAGTCAAATTTTTCTTAGTTCGAAATTTTAAATAAATCTATGGCGCATTCACGGCTAATTGTGTTATTGGAAAAGCTTGTCACTTAACATACCACTATTTTGCAAAACTGGGGGTTCGTCATTAGTTCATACACCTAACTCCTCTGAATTAAAAAATCAAAAACTTCTATATGATTTTTAAAATCTGCGGTATTGAATGCCCAACAATTAGACACTAATAATTTCCCAAATTTTGTTTGTAATTTAACTAATCGACGTAGCCGGCACTGCTGTTCATGGCCTAATATCTCGAGCGTTGTATAGTGGTGGCAAACTGTTACTATTAACATTGCACCCATCGATATCGAATATTCGATTGCAATAAAACCTTTCGCTAATAATATTTTATTTTATTGAAATTTATATGTAATTAGGTACTTATTTATTTTTTTTAAATATTTAAGCACTAAAAAAATCCGTTTGTTATGAAATGAAAGAAAACTTTTTGCTGCTGAACCGCAGCTAAATTGCACATTATAAACAAAAATACCATAAAAAATAATACATTTCTTTCTTTTATTATTTTATTTTATCGGAATATACATTTTTTTATTTTAACTTTTGTTTTACATGAATTTATTTTTCAATATATGAATTTGTTTGATTCATATAGCTTTGTTCCCTCTCCTATAACTCTTTTTCACTTGTAAAAAATACACAAGCCACTCATTGACCCTTAAGGGACCACTCAGTGGTCGATCCCTTTCCTACACTTAAATGGTCACCGGCCCCGTGGAGAACTACAGTGCGGTGTAAGGCGATTTCGCTAGTTGGTCCAGTCCCACCAAACTACAGGGTAAATAGATTAAGTGCAAGAAATGACCGGCTACGTATTTCATTTCCCCCCTACTTTAACTCTCTCTTCCCCATTCTTCCTCAGGTAACTATTTCATGCGTTCAATAATATATTGATTTTTTACACATTAGTCCACACTTTCTGGAATTATAAAATCGGGTGACATAAATCTTTGAATAACTCAACAATGAGTGCTAGGCAAATTTTGTTGAAAATGTTCCGTAGTCTTTAGTACAACTCAAAAAAAAAAAGAAGTCCGGTATATTATCGCTCTGCGACTATGATTGCGCATTTCCCGCCTTCTGGCAGCACTCGACGCTCCTGACACCTACTCTCCCGCACACCCAGCAGAATAACAGGCGTTGGAGTCGACCGCCGTAGTACCGCTGTTTTATAGATTTATCGTCTCGCATGACAATGTGGTGCTCCGCGATACTGGATACCTCTCTAAGATTGTCAAATCTACTCAACTCAAACTCGAGATAGGCTTGCGCCCGTGGATCTGCTGTTCCCACACTACTTCCAGAATCCTTTGTGGTACTACGTTGGCCTGGACCTCTTTAGAATGGGTTTAGAAATCTAACTTATTCTTCCTGCGTCGATGTATCCGGTCGATGTCGTCGGTGGAAAGCGTTTCGTTCCACGGCCTGTTCCTCCATGTGGTGCAACACAGTGCTAAGCTCTTGACCCTCGTTTGTTGTGGGCGCCGTCGTCGTCTAAATCTTACTGGGGAGGTCCGAATCTGAGTTCGGTGGGCCGTGCCTTGCTGGGAAACCTAGGATAGGGTAGGCGGTCTGGTTGCTCTACCTCCTAACCACTGAATATTAAATTATCGACGCTCACCTTCAGCCCCAAGGTCTCTCCGTAGCTCGTCCAGGAGTGCGTACGTATCATAAGGGTGGACCTGAAAATAAGTACTTTAGGATGGTGCCTATTTTATAAGGCTTATTATAGGTGTTATAGTATCACTTATTATTTATTTTATTATTTTTGTTAATTATTGTTATCAATTATTATTTGTTTTATTATTTTTGTTAACTATTGTTAACTACGCAATCTTAAAAATGAAGGCCGCCCTCGGCCTCCTTGAGCTTGATTTTCTTGCCAAGATGACCCGCTGACATGTGAGCGAGATGCAAGTCAAGGCGCAGAATTCTACCTTAATGGATAGCAGTAAATCAGGACTTCTGAGCCGTTGTCAACTAAAACGTGCGCTGAACAGTCATTAATAATAATGGTACTCTCATCTACGTGGATGATCGGAAGCCAGTTACTTGGCTTCGCAGTGTAGATCACTGGAGCATGAACTAATTGCTGCAAGCCATCATAACGTGGCACCGGGTGATGTGGCGCAATCCCTGTTTTGATGACGTCATCCTTTATCTGAAGGATCACATTATCTTTGGCGACTGGGTAGCTTCTTACATGCAAGTTTTGACCTAAGAAACTTTACTAAAAATTATAAAACGTTAGCGGACTGAAATATTTTTATGGACAAGAAGGCCAAAAGATCCCTTATAGGGGTGCTGGTGGGCTCCTCCAGCCAAAATGACTCTAAATCTGAGTGATCTAATATATTTGGGCTGACGATATTGATTTTAGCTAAGGTTAAGTTGAGTAGGTTAATTTTGGCTAAGTTTAGAACCTGATTGACTTTAGTTCTTAGTATGTTGATTTTATTTTTGTCTATTGTTTGAATTTATTAGCTGAGCTTCTTTGAACCTTGTTTTCTCAAAATGACTTTCCTGTAGTGCCCTTCCTAACGAATCCAGCAGGTCTCAAAGATGGTCAGTGTGGTCAGAAGCTTTCTCATGTAAGACTGCAGAAATTTGTCACCCATACCGACTTGCCTGAATTCCCAATAGGTTCGCCGTGTGTGTTACATAAGCAAACTCATCCCATACTAGGATGCGGCTATCAGTTCGAACCTGTAAATTTAAAATCTATTTAGACTGCGCTTATGTTAAGACTTCCCACTACCAGAATAATATACTTCAAATATCTTTACATTATAACTAATTCCAAGTGGCTAAAAACTATAACTATTCAAAAAAAACTATAATACTTTATACTATAAAAGGTGTACAGCCTAATGGTGTTACTTAAGGTGGTCTTGGTGTACCATCATTCCATTAATGAGGGTCATGGTCACCCTTCAACGGTTATTTGCATACCCAACGACGAGAACTTGTTACCGATTCTTCGGTTTCATTTTACCAGGACATTGTCGCCTACTTCAAAAACCCTGTTTTGGCGAGAGGCATTTTTCCTGCCGCTGAGTGCAGCCTGGGCGCTCCTGATCCAGTCTGGGATGTCTGTATGTTTTTCTACATCTGGCTATTTGTAAAAAGGTGGTATTTAAGCGATTTACTTGACCACTCGAGTGACTGTGCAGGGGTGGCGCATTTGAAATGCCAACACCAAAGTGATCGGTCAGCATGGTCGATATTGTATGCGAGTTAAAAGAGGGTTCGTTGTCGCAATGTGTTGGGTTTACTCCCTTGGGGACGACTGTTTCTCATCGAGCTCGTCAAGTAATGTCTCTTTGCAGATAAAGTTAATTATACATCGCCTTTTGTTCCAAAAAGTAAGAAGTTTCCGCGAAAAGCACGTTTCTTCCAGAATGATTTGATTCTGGAAGCAATTAGGCGGCTTGTCGGTTATTTCAATAGTTGAAGTTAGCGAACGCTCTCTGTGCGTTGTGACACTTGATCCCCTACTGCATTGAGCTGTTGTCTGGAAAGGGCATCAGTAACTTAATTCTAAAATTAATTTAACGTTAAAAAGTTTTAAATTGTACTACTTACTTCCTCAATTTGTCTCTTGACTTCGCAACAACTTGTTCACACTAACGGCTGTTAAAGAGGATTGTCTCAAATAGAAAACATATGTGCTTTACGTAACAAATTCGACCGTACATACCAAAGGAAACATCTGTGAAGCTGCGAAGATGCGCTCTGAGATTTTTGACCAACCATGTCGGGAAGTATGACCTGGTGTTCACTAATAAAAGTCCTGGCAGTAGCATCGCATACAAGCCCTAATTTTCACATTTATATAATTTTTCAGACAACGGACTTAAATAATCATCACAGTTCTATGGTTCTACACAAATAACTGTTTTATTTACAAAATTATTATTTCTTATCAAAATGGGCCAGAGCTGAGCTGACAGTCAGTCACTAACACTAACTGATTTTCACTGTGATAGCAGTCTATTAACTTTAAAGTTAATTTTTATCTCATACATGTAAATATTGGTCACCACTTAAGTCAAATTTTTCTTAGTTCGAAATTTTAAATAAATCTATGGCGCATTCACGGCTAATTGTGTTATTGGAAAAGCTTGTCACTTAACATACCACTATTTTGCAAAACTGGGGGTTCGTCATTAGTTCATACACCTAACTCCTCTGAATTAAAAAATCAAAAACTTCTATATGATTTTTAAAATCTGCGGTATTGAATGCCCAACAATTAGACACTAATAATTTCCTAAATTTTGTTTGTAATTTCACTATTTCACTATTTAACTAATCGACGTAGCCGGCACTGCTGTTCATGTCCTAATATCTCGAGCGTTGGATAGTGGTGGTAAACTGTTACTATTAACATTGCACCCATCGATATCGAATATTCGATTGCAATAAAACGTTTAAGTTTAGTTTATTAAAATATAGTTTATTTAAATTTATATTTAATTAGGTACTTATATATTTTTTTAGCACTAAAAAAATCCGCTGGTTATGAAATGAAAGAAAACTTTTTGCTGCTGAACCGCAGCTAAATTGCACATTTTAAACAAAAATACTATAACAAATAATTCATTTCTTTCTTTTATTATTTTATTTTATCGGAATATACATTTTTTTTTATTTTAACTTTTGTTTTACATGAATTTATATTTCACTTTATGAATTTGGTGTAAGGCGTTTTCGCTAGTTGGTCCATTCCCACCAAACTAGAGGGTAAATATATTAAGCGCAAGAAATGACCGGCTACGTATTTCATTTCCCCCCTACTTTAACTCTCTCTTCCCCATTCTTCCTCAGGTAACTATTTCAATAATATATTGATTTGTTACACATTAGTCCACACTTTCTGGAATTATAAAATCGGGTGACATAAACTCTTTGAATAACTCAACAATGAGTGCTAGGCAAATTTTAATGAAAATGTTCCGTAGTCTTTAGTACAACTCAAAAAAAAAGAAGTCCGGTATATTATCGCTCTGCGGCTATGATTGCGCATTTCCCGCCTTCTGGCAGCACTCGACGCTCCTGACACCTACTCTCCCGCACACCCAGCAGAATAACAGGCGTTGGAGTCGACCGCCGTAGTACCGCTGTTTTATAGATTTATCGTCTCGCATGACAACGTGGTGCTCCGCGATACTGGATACATCTCTAAGATTGTCAAATCTACTCAACTCAAACTCGAGATAGGCTTGCGCCCGTGGATCTGCTGTTCCCACACTACTTCCAGAATCCTTCGTGGTACTACGGTGGCCTGGACCTCTTTAGAATGGGTTTAGAAATCTAACTTATTCTTCCTGCGTCGATGTATCCGGTCGATGTCGTCGGTGGAAAGCGTTTCGTTCCACGGCCTGTTCCTCCATGTGGTGCAACACAGTGCTAAGCTCCTGGCCCTCGTTTGTTGTGGGCGCCGTCGTCGTCTAAATCTTCCTGGGGAGGTCCGAATCTGAGTTCGGTGGGCCGTGCCTTGCTGGGAAACCTAGGATAGGGTAGACGGTCTGGTTGCTCTACCTCCTAACCACTGAATATTAAATTATCGACACTCACCTTCAGCCCCAAGGTCTCTCCGTAGCTCGTCCAGGAGTGCGTACGTATCATAAGGGTGGACCTGAAAATAAGTACTTTAGGATGGTGCCTATTTTATAAGGCTTATTATAGGTGTTATAGTATCACTTATTATTTATTTTATTATTTTTGTTAATTATTGTTATCAATTATTATTTGTTTTATTATTTTTGTTAACTATTGTTAACTACGCAATCTTAAAAATGAAGGCCGCCCTCGGCCTCCTTGAGCTTGATTTTCTTGCCAAGATGACCCGCTGACATGTGAGCGAGATGCAAGTCAAGGCGCAGAATTCTACCTTAATGGATAGCACTATCGGTCGCTGAATGTTTTGAGGTACGTTCAGTAAATCAGGACTTCTGAGCCGTTGTCAACTAAAACGTGCGCTGAACAGTCATTAATAATAATGGTACTCTCATCTACGTGGATGATCGGAAGCCAGTTACTTGGCTTCGCAGTGTAGATCACTGGAGCATGAACTAATTGCTGTAAGCCATCATAACGTGGCACCGGGTGATGTGGCGCAATCCCTGTTTTGATGGCGTCATCCTTTAACTGAAGGATCACATTATCTTTGGCGACTGGGTAGCTTTCTTACATGCAAGTTTTGACCTAAGAAATTTTACTAAAAATTATAAAACGTTAGCGGACTGAAATATTTTTATGGACAAGAAGGCCAAAAGATCCCTTATAGGGGTGCTGGTGGGCTCCTCCAGCCAAAATGACTCTAAATCTGAGTGATCTAATATATATATACTAAGTCGAGTAGTTTAATTTTGGCTAAGTTTAGAATCTGATTGACTTTAGTTCTTAGTAAGTTGATTTTATTTTTGTCTATTGTTTGAATTTATTAGCTGACCTTCTTTGAACCTTGTTTTCTCAAAATTTTCTGCATCTGGACAACTCTTAAAGCAGAACCCAGGAAGTCTAAACATCTGACTTTCCTGTAGTGCCCTTTCTAACGAATCCAGCAGGCCTCAAAGGTGGTCAGTGTATACCCTCAGAAGCTTTCTCATGTAAGACTGCAGAAATTTGTTACCCATACCGACTTGCCTGTATTCCCAATAAAAAATTTAATATTTGGGCATTAAGCAAGGACAAAATAAATTTAAGAAAAGAAACATCACTGAAACAATTATTTAACAATAATGGTAAACCATTTCACATTTTATTAACACAAAAAACATGTCTGAAAGAAATATAGCTCAAAATACAATTTAATGTTAAAAAGTTTTAAATTGCACTACTTACTTCCGCAATTTGTCTCTTGACTTCGCAACAACTTGTTCACACTAAAGGCTGTTAAAGAGGATTGTCTCAAATAGAAAACATATGTGCTTTACGTAACAAATTCGACCGTACATACCAAATTAAACATCTGTGAAGCTGCGAAGCTGCGCTCCGAGATTTTTGACCAACCATGTCGGGAAGTATTACCTGGTGTTCACTAATAAAAGTCCTGGCAGTAGCATCGCATACAAGCCCTAATTTTCACATTTATATAATTTTTCAAACAACGGACTTAAATAATCATCACAGTTCTATGGTTTTGTGTATCTCAGAAAAACTCCTACACAAATAACTGTTTTATTTACAAAATTATTATATCATATCAAAATGGGCCAGAGCTGAGCTGAAAGTCAGTCTTTATTAATATCTAACACTAACTGATTTTCACTGTGATAGCAGTCTATTAACTTCAAAGTTAATTTGTATCTCATACATGTAAATATTGGCCACCACTTAAGTCAAATTTTTCTTAGTTCGAAATTTTAAATAAATCTATGGCGCATTCGCGGCTAATTGTGTTATTGGCAAAGCTTGTTATTTAAAATACCACTATTTTGCAAAACTGGGGGTTCGTCATTAGTTCATACACCTAACTCCTCTGAATTAAAAATCTGAAGCTTTTATATGATTTTTAAAATCTGCGGTATTGAATGCCCAACAATTAGACACTAATAATTTCCTACATTTTGTTTGTAATCTCTCTTTTCACTATTTAACTAATCGACGTAGCCGGCACTGCTGTTCATGGCCTAATACCTCGAGCGTTGGATAGGGGTGGCAAACTGTTACTATTAACATTGCACCCATCGATATCGAATATTTGATTGCAATAAAACCTTTTAGTTTAGTTTATTTAAATTAAGTTTATTTAAATTTATATTTAATTAGGTACTTATATATTTTTTTAAAATATTTAAGCACTAAAAAATCCGCTGGTTATGAAATTAAAGAAAACTTTTTGCTGCTGAACCGCAGCTAAATTGCACATTATAAACAAAAATACTATAAAAAATAATACGTTTCTTTCTTTTATTATATTATGTTATCGGAATATACATTTTTTTTTTGTTTTAACTTTTGTTTTACATGAATTTATATTTCACTTTATGAATTTGGTGTAAGGCGTTTTCGCTAGTTGGTCCATTCCCACCAAACTACAGGGTAAATATATTAAGCGCAAGAAATGACCGGCTACGTATTTCATTTCCCCCCTACTTTAACTCTCTCTTCCCCATTCTTCCTCAGGTAACTATTTCATGCGTTCAATAATATATTGTTTTGTTATTATATAATTCTTCAAACAACGGACTTAAATAATCATCACAGTTCTATGGTTTTGTGTATCTCAGAAAAACTCCTACACAAATAACTGTTTTATTTACAAAATTATTATATCTTATCAAAATGGGCCAGAGCTGAGCTGACAGTCAGTCACTAACACTAACTGATTTTCACTCTAATAGCAGTCTATTAACTTCAAAGTTAATTTTTATCTCATACATGTAAATATTGGCCACCACTTAAGTCAAATTTTTCTTAGTTCGAAATTTTAAATAAATCTATGGCGCATTCACGGCTAATTGTGTTATTGGAAAAGCTTGTCACTTAACATACCACTATTTTGCAAAACTGGGGGTTCGTCATTAGTTCATACACCTAACTCCTCTGAATTAAAAAATCAAAAACTTCTATATGATTTTTAAAATCTGCGGTATTGAATGCCCAACAATTAGACACTAATAATTTCCCAAATTTTGTTTGTAATTTAACTAATCGACGTAGCCGGCACTGCTGTTCATGGCCTAATATCTCGAGCGTTGTATAGTGGTGGCAAACTGTTACTATTAACATTGCACCCATCGATATCGAATATTCGATTGCAATAAAACCTTTCGCTAATACTATTTTATTTTATTGAAATTTATATGTAATTAGGTACTTATTTATTTTTTTTAAATATTTAAGCACTAAAAAAATCCGTTTGTTATGAAATGAAAGAAAACTTTTTGCTGCTGAACCGCAGCTAAATTGCACATTATAAACAAAAAATACCATAAAAAATAATACATTTCTTTCTTTTATTATTTTATTTTATCGGAATATACATTTTTTTTATTTTAACTTTTGTTTTACATGAATTTATTTTTCAATATATGAATTTGTTTGATTCATATAGCTTTGTTCCCTCTCCTATAACTCTTTTTCACTTGTAAAAAATACACAAGCCACTTATTGACCCTTAAGGGACCACTCAGTGGTCGATCCCTTTTCTACACTGAAATGGTCACCGGCCCCGTGGAGAACTACAGTGCGGTGTAAGGCGATTTCGCTAGTTGGTCCAGTCCCACCAAACTACAGGGTAAATAGATTAAGTGCAAGAAATGACTGGCTACGTATTTCATTTCCCCCCTACTTTAACTCTCTCTTCCCCATTCTTCCTCAGGTAACTATTTCATGCGTTCAATAATATATTGTTTTGTTACACATTAGTCCACACTTTTTGGAATTATAAAATCGGGTGACATAAACTCTTTGAATAACTCAACAATAAGTGCTAGGCAAATTTTGATGATAATGTTCCGCAGTCTTTAGTACAACTCAAAAAAAAAGAAGTCCGGTATATTATCGCTCTGCGGCTATGATTGCGCATTTCCCGCCTTCTGACACTCGACGCTCCTGACACCTACTCTCCCGCACACCCAACAGAATAACAGGCGTTGGAGTCGACCGCCGTAGTACTGCTGTAGGGGAAGGCGGTCTGGTTGCTCTACCTCCTAACCACTGAATATTAAATTATCGACGCTCACCTTCAGCCCCAAGGTCTCTCCGTAGCTCGTCCAGGAGTGCGTACGTATCATAAGGGTGGACCTGAAAATAAGTACTTTAGGATGGTGCCTATTTTATAAGGCTTATTATAAGTATATCACTTATTAGTATCACTTATTATTTTTGTTAACTATTGTTAACTTCGCAATTTTAAAAATGAAGACCGCCCTCGGACTCCTTGAGCTTGATTTTCTTGCCAAGATGACCCGCTGACATGTGAGCAAGATGCAAGTCAACGCGCAGAATACTACTTTAATGGATAGCACTATCGGTCGCTGAATGTTATGAGGTACGTTCAGTAAATCAGGACTTCTGAGCCGTTGTCAACTAAAACGTGCGCTGAACAGTCATTAATAATAATGGTACTCTCATCTACGTGGATGATCGGAAGCCAGTTACTTGGCTTCGCAGTGTAGATCACTGGCGCATGAACTAATTGCTGCAAGCCATCATAACGTGGCACCGGGTGATGTGGCGCAATCCCTGTTTTGATGACTTCGTCCTTTAACTGAAGGATCACATTATCTTGGGCGACTGGGTAGCTTTCTTACATGCAAATTTCGACCTACGAAACTTTATTAAAAATTATAAAACGTTAGCGGACTGAAATATTTTTACGGACCAGACGGCCGAAAGATCCGTTATGGTGGTGCTGGTGGGCTCCTCCAGCCAAAATGACTCTAAATCTGTGTGATCTAATATATTTGGGCTGACGATATTGATTTTACATAATACTAAGTCGAATAGTTTAATTTTGGTTTAGAATCTGATTGGTTTAGTTTAGAATCTGATTGACTTTAGTTCTTAGTAAGTTAATTTTATTTTTGTCTATTGTTTAAATTTATTAGCTGAGCTTCTTTGAACCTTGTTTTCTCAATATTTTCTGCATCTGGACAACTCTTAAAGCAGAACCCAGGAAGTCTAAACATCTGACTTTCCTGTAGTGCCCTTTCTAACGAATCCAGCAGGTCTCAAAGGTGGTCAGTGTATACCCTTAGAAGCTTTCTTATGTAAGACTGCAGAAATTTGTCACCCATACCGATTTGCCTGTATTCCCAATAGGTTCGCCATGTGTGTTACATGAGCAAACTCTTCCCATACTAGGATGCGGCTATTAGTTCGAACCTGTAAATTTAAAATCTATTTAGACTGCGCTTATGTTAAGACTTCCCACCACCAGAATTAAATACTTCAAATAACTTGACATTATAACTAATGCCAAGTGGCTAAAAACTATAACTATTCAAAAAAAAACTATAATACTTTATACTATAAAAGGTGTACAGCCTAATGGTGTTACTTAAGGTGGTCTTGGTGTACCATCATTCCATTAATGAGGGTCATGGTCACCCTTCAACGGTTATTTGCATACCCAACGACGAGAACTTGTTACCGATTCTTCGGTTTCATTTTACCAGGACTTTGTCGCCTACTTCAAAAACCCTGTTTTGGCGAGAGGCATTTTTCCTACCGCTGAGTGCAGCCTGGGCGCTCCTGATCCAGTCTGGGATGTCTGTATGTTTTTCTACACCTGGCTATTTGTAAAAAAGTGGTATTTAAGCGATTTACTTGACCACTCGAGTGACTGTGCAGGGGTGGCGCATTTGAAATTCCAACACCAAAGTGATCGGTCAGCATGGTCGATATTGTATGCGAGTTAAAAAAGGGTTCGTTGTCGCAATATGTTGGGTTTACTCCCTTGGGGACGACTGTTTCTCATCGAGCTCGTCAAGTAATGTCTCTTTGCAGATAAAGTTAATTATACATCGCCTTTTGTTCCAAAAAGTAAGAAGTTTCCGCGAAAAGCACGTTTCTTCCAGAATGATTTGATTCTGGAAGCAATTAGGCGGCTTGTCGGTTATTTCAATAGTTGAAGTTAGCGAACGCTCTCTGTGCGTTGTGGCAGAGCAGGACTTTGCTACTTGATCCCCTACTGCATTGAGCTGTTGTCTGGAAAGGACATCAGTACCTTAATTCTAAAATTAATTTAACGTTAAAAAGTTTTAAATTATACTACTTACTTCCGCAATTTGTCTCTTGACTTCGCAACAACTTGTTCACACTAACGGCTGTTAAAGAGGATTGTCTCAAATAGAAAACATATGTGCTTTACGTAACAAATTCGACCGTACATACCAAAGGAAACATCTGTGAAGCTGCGAAGCTGCGCTCCGAGATTTTTGACCAACCATGTCGGGAAGTATGACCTGGTGTTCACTAATAAAAGTCCTGGCAGTAGCATCGCATACAAGCCCTAATTTTCACATTTATATAATTCTTCAAACAACGGACTTAAATAATCATCACAGTTCTATGGTTTTGTGTATCTCAGAAAAACTCCTACACAAATAACTGTTTTATTTACAAAATTATTATATCTTATCAAAATGGGCAAGAGCTGAGCTGACAGTCGGTCTTTATAAATGTCTAACACCAACTGATTTTCACTCTGATAACAGTTTATTAACTTCAAAGTTAATTTTTATCTCATACATGTTCGAAGTTTTAAATAAATCTATGGCGCATTCGCGGCTAATTGTGTTATTGGCAAAGCTTATCATTTAACATACCACTATTTCGCAAAACTGGGGGTTCGTCATTAGTTCATACACCTAACTCCTCTGAATTAAAAAATCTAAAACTTCTATATGATTTTTAAAATCTGCGGTATTGAATGCCCAACAATTAGATCCCTTTCCTACACTGAAATGGTCACCGGCCCCGTGGAGAACTACAGTGCGGTGTAAGGCGATTTCGCTAGTTGGTCTAGTCCCACCAAACTATAGGGTAAATAGATTAAGTGCAAGAAATGACCGGCTACTTATTTCATTTCCCCCTATTTTAACTCTCTCTTCCCCATTCTTCCTCAGGTAACTATTTCATGCGTTCAATAATATATTGATTTTTTACACATTAGTCCACACTTTCTGGAATTATAAAATCGGGTGACATAAACTCTCTGAATAACTCAACAATGAGTGCTCGGCAAATTTTGTTAAAAATGTTCCGTAGTCTTTAGTACAACTCAAAAAAATGTTGTGCGGTATATTATCTCTCTGCGGCTATGATTGCGCATTTCCTGTCTTCTGGCAGCATTCGACGATCCTGACACCTTTGGCGTTGGAGTCGACCGTCGTAGTACCGCTGTTTTATAGGTTTATCGTCTCGCATGACAATGTGGTGCTCCGCGATACTGGATACCCCTCTAAGGTTGTCAAATCTACTCAACTCAAACTCGAGATAGGCTTGCGCCCGTGGATCTGCTGTTCCCACACTACTTCCAGAATCCTTTGTGGTACTACGTTGGCCTGGACCTCTTTAGAATGGGTTTAGAAATCTAACTTATTCTTCCTGCGTCGATGTATCCGGTCGATGTCGTCGGTGGAAAGCGTTTCGTTCCACGGCCTGTTCCTCCATGTGGTGCAACACAGTGCTAAGCTCTTGACCCTCGTTTGTTGTGGGCGCCGTCGTCGTCTAAATCTTACTGGGGAGGTCCGAATCTGAGTTCGGTGGGCCGTGCCTTGCTGGGAAACCTAGGATAGGGTAGGCGGTCTGGTTGCTCTACCTCCTAACCACTGAATATTAAATTATCGACGCTCACCTTCAGCCCCAAGGTCTCTCCGTAGCTCGTCCAGGAGTGCGTACGTATCATAAGGGTGGACCTGAAAATAAGTACTTTAGGATGGTGCCTATTTTATAAGGCTTATTATAAGTGTTATAGTATCTCTTATTATTTATTTTATTATTTTTGTTAACTATTGTTATCACTTAATATTTGTTTTATTATTTTTGTTAACTATTGTTAACTACGCAATCTTAAAAATGAAGGCCGCCCTCGGCCTCCTTGAGCTTGATTTTCTTGCCAAGATGACCCGCTGACATGTGAGCAAGATGCAAGTCAACGCGCAGAATACTACTATAATGGATAGCACTATTGGTCGCTGAGTGTTATGAGGTAAGTTCAGTAAATCAGGACTTCCGAGCCGTTGTCAACTCAAACGCGCGCTGAACAGTCATTAATAATAATGGTACTCTCATCTACGTGGATGATCGGAAGCCAGTTACTTGGCTTCGCAGTGTAGATCACTGGAGCATGAACTAATTGCTGCAAGCCATCATAACGTGGCACCGGGTGATGTGGCGCAATCCCTGTTTTGATGGCGTCATCCTTTAACTGAAGGATCACATTATCTTTGGCGACTGGGTAGCTTTCTTACATGCAAGTTTTGACCTAAGAAACTTTATTTAAAAGTATAAAACGTTAGCGGACTGAAATATTTGTACGGACAAGAAGGCCGAAAAATGCCTTATCGGGGTGCTGGTGGGCTCCTCCAGCCAAAATGACTCTCAATCTGTGTGATCTAATATATTTGGGCTGACGATATTGATTTTAGCTAAGACTAAGTCGAATAGTTTAATTTTGGCTAAGTTTAGAATCTGATTGACTTTAGTTCTTAGTAAGTTGTATTTATTTTTGTCTATTGTTTGAATTTATTAGCTTAGCTTCTTTGATCCTTGTTTTCTCAAAATTTTCTGCATCTGGACAACTTTTAAAACAGAACCCAGGAAGTCTAAACATCTGCCTTTCTTGTAGTGCCCTTTCCAACGAATCCAGCAGGTCTCAAAGGTGGTCAGTGTATACCCTCAGAAGCTTTCTTATGTAAGACTGCAGAAATTTGTCACCCATACCGACTTGCCTGTATTCCCAATAGGTTCGCCGTGTGTGTTACATGAGCAAACTTTCCCATACTAGGATGCGGCTATCAGCTCGAACCTGTAAATGTTTTTGGTTAACTCCCTTGAGGACGACTGTTTCTCATCGAGCTAGTCAAGTAATGTCTCTTTGCAGATAAAGTTAATTATACATCGCCTTATGTACGAAGTTTCCGCAAAAAGCACAAATCTTCTAGAATGATTTGATTCTGGAAGCAATTAGGTGGCTTGTCGGTTATTTCAATAGTTTCAGTTAGCGAACGCTCTCTGTGCGTTGTGGCAGAGCAGGAATTTGCTACTTGATCCCCTAATGCATTGAGCTGTTGTCTGGAAAGGGCATCAGTAACTTAATTCTCTTTCACGCTTGTGTCTTCCACTCGCTGCCCTACCAGTTGCGAAACAATAATTATTTGCTCCACAACAGGATGAATTATTTCCCCAAGCTTAAAAAAACAAATTTATTATTAGGGCATTTAGCAAGGAGAAAACAAGAAAAAGAAAGATCACTGAAACAATTATTTAACAATAATGGTAAGCCATTTCACATTTTATTAACACAAAAAATATGTCTGAAAGTAATATAGCTCAATATATAATTTAACGTTAAAAAGTTTTAAGTTGTACTACTTACTTCCGCAATTTGTGTCTTGACTTCGCAACAACTTGTTCACACTAACGGCTGTTGAAGTGGATTGTCTGAAATAGAAAACATATGTGCTTTACGTAACAAAGAAACATCTGTGAAAGCTGCGAAGCTGCGCTCCAACCATGTCGGGAAGTATGACTTGGTGTTCCACTAATAAATGCCCTGGCAGGAGCATCGCATACAATTGCCCTAATTTTCAGATTTATATAATTCTTCAAACAGCGGACTTAAATAATCATCACAGTTGTACAGTTTTGTGTATCTCAGAAAAACTCCTACACAAATAACTGCTTTATTTACAAAATTACTGACAGTCGTTCTTTATTAATGTCTAACACTAACTGATTTTCACTCTGATAGTAGTCTATTAACTTCAAAGTTAATTTTTATCTCATACATGTAAATATTGACCACCCGCGAAATAATTGGCTTGGAGAGACAAGAAGACTTAGAAGACTTCTTAGTTTAAAATTTTAATTAAGTCTATGGCGCATTCGCGGCTAATTGCGTTATTGGCAAAGCTTGTCATTTAAAATACCACTATTTTGCAAAACTGGGGGTTCGTCATTAGTTCATACACCTAACTCCTCTGAATTAAAAAATCCAAAACTTCTATATGATTATTAAAATCTGCGGTATTAAATGCCCAACAATTAGACACTAATAATTTCCTAAATTTTGTTTGTAATCTCTTTTTGCCCTTTTAACTAATCGACGTAGCCGGCACTGCTGTTCATGGCCTAATATCTCGAGCGTTGGATACTGGTGGCAAACTGTTACTATTAACATTGCGCCCATCGATATCGAATATTCGATTGCAATAAAACCTTTTGCTAATAATATTTTATTTTATTTAAATTTATATGTAATTAGATACTTATATATATTTTTAAAAATTTAAGCACCAAAAAAATTCACTTGTTATGAAATGAAAGAAAACTTTTTGCTGCTGAACCGCAGCTAAATTGCACATTATAAACAAAAATGCTATAAAAAATAATACATTTCTTTCTTTTATTATTTTATTTTATCGGAATATTACTATTTATTTTTTTAACTTTTGTTTTACATGAATTTATATTTCACTGCATTAATTTGTTCCCTCTCCTATAACTCTTTTTCACTTGTAAAAAATACAAAAGCCACTTATTGACCCTTAAGGGACCACTCGGTGGTCGATCCTTTTTCTACACTGAAATGGTCACCGGCCCCGTGGAGAACTACAGTGCGGCGTAAAGCGATATCGCTAGTTGGTCCAGTCCCACCAAACTACAGGGTAAATAAATTAAGTGCAAGAAATGACTGGCTACGTATTTCATTTTCCCCCCTACTTTAACTCTCTCTTCCCCATTCTTCCTCAGGTAACTATTTTATGCGTTCAATAATATATTGATTTTTTACTCACTAGTCCACACTTTCTGGAATTATGAATTCGGGTGACATAAACTCTCTGAATAACTCAACCGTAGTCTTCCGTAGTCTTTAGTACAACGCAAAAAAAAAATCAAGAGAGGAAGTTAACTTCGGCAAGCCGAAGTTTGTATACCCTTGCAGCTATAAAAAATAATCAATAATTTTATTAAATTAATTTGTTTCACATTATTTCCCACCAATTATCCGATCGTCACTGTGACAGCTATATGATATAGTCCGATTTTAATAAAAAGACTTATTAAAAAATGTTATTTTCAAGCTCAAAAGGCTATATGATAAAAAACACGAAAGATATAATTTTAAGTTCATGTTTTCCTATTTATTTTCCGATCGTTCCTGTGGCTATATGATATAGTCGTCCGATTTTGATAAAGTTTAATACGAAATTCAAAGCCAAATAAAAAATGTTATTTCCAAGCGTAGGAGGTTATAAGTTGAAAAACACCGAAGATATAATTTTTCAATATTATTTTATATTAATTATATTATTTATATTTAATTCGAAATTCAAAACTAATTTACAAATGTTATATACAAGCTTAGAAAGGTATATGTTAGAAAACACAAAAGATATAATTTTTTTAATTTTTTTTCCCGATAGTTCCTATGGGAGCTATAAGATATAGTTTTCCGATCCGGCTGGCTCCGACTTATATACTACCTGCAATAGAAATAAGACTTTTGGGAAAGTTTCAGCCCGATAGCTGTAAAACTGAGAGACTAGTTTGCGTAGAAACGGACGGACAGACGGACGGACAGGCGGATATGGCAAGATCGACTCGTCTAGTGACGCTGATCAAGAATATATATTGCAAACTTCTCACTGAAATCAATATACCCTCTGCAAGGGTATAAAAAGTCCGGTATATTATCTCTCTGCGGCTATGATTGCGCATTTCCCGCCTTCTGGCAGCATTCGACGCTCCTGACACCTACTTTCCCGCACACCCAGCACAATAACAGCCTGGACCTCTTTAGAATGGATTTAGAAATCTGACTTGCTCTTCCTGCGTTGATGTATCCGGTCGATGTCGTCGGTGGAAAGCGTTTCGTTCCACGGCCTGTTCCCCGATGTGGGTGCTGTGACTTGAATGGTTTGTTATGAGCGCCGTCGTCGTCTAAATCTTCCTGGGGAAGGCCGAATCCGAGTTTTGTGGGCCGTGCCTTGCTGGGAAACCGTCTGTTTCGGGTCGACCAGGAGGAACTGCCACGCACAACTCGTTCAGTGTGCCGTGCCTTGCTGGGAAACCTAGGATAGAGTAGGCGGTCTGGTTGCTCTACCTCCTAACCACTGAATATTAAATTTTCGACGCTCACCTTCAGCCCCAAGGTCTCTCCGTAGCTCGTCGTCGATCATCGTTATGGATGATCACTCATCCAGAAGTCCGTACGTATTATAAGGGTGGACTTGAAAATAAGTACTTTAAAATGGTGCATATTTTATAAGGCTTATTATAAGTGTTATAGTATCACTTATTATTTATTTTATTATTTTTGTTAACTATTGTTATCACTTATTATTTGTTGTATTATTTTTGTTAGATATTGTTAACTTCGCCCTCTTAAAACTGAAGGCCGCCCTCGGACTCCTTGAGCTTGATTTTCTTGCCAAGATGACCCGCTGACATGTGAGCAAGATGCAAGTCAACGCGCAGAATACTACTATAATGGATAGCACTATTGGTCGCTGAGTGTTATGAGGTAAGTTCAGTAAATCAGGACTTCCGATCCGTTGTCAACTCAAACGCGCGCTGAACAGTCATTAATAATAATGGTACTCTCATCTACGTGGATGATCGGAAGCCAGTTACATGGCTTCGCAGTGTGCAATCCCCTCTGCGTGTAGATTACTGGCGCAAGAACTAATTGCTGCATGCCATCATAACGTGGCACTGGGTGATGTGGCGCAATCCCTGTTTTGACGACGTCGTCCTTTAACTGAAGGATTACATTATCTTGGGCGACTGGGAAGCTTTCTAACATGCATATTTTTGACTAAGAAACTTGATTAAAAAGACGGCCGAAAGATCCCTTATGGGGGTGCAGGTAGGCTCCTCCAGCCAAAATGACTCTAACTCTGTGTGATCTAATATATTTGGGCTGACGATATTGATTTTAGCTATGGCTAAGTCGAATAGTTTAATTTTGGCTCAGTTTAGAATCTGATTGACTTTAGTTCTTAGTAAGTTGATTTTATTTTTGTCTATTGTTTGAATTTATTAGCTGAGCTTCCTTGAACCTTGTTTTCTCAAAATTTCTGCATCTGGACAACTTTTAAAACAGAACCCGGGAAGTCTAAACATCTGACTTTCCTGTAGTGCCCTTTCCAACGAATCCAGCAGGTCTCAAAGGTGGTCAGTGTATACCCTCAGAAGCTCTCTCATGTAAAACTGCAGAAATTTGTCACCCATACCGACTTGCCTGTATTCCCAAAAGGTTCGCCGTGTGTGTTACATGAGCAAACTCTTCCCATACTAGGATGCGGCTATCAGTTCGAACCTGTAAATGTAAAATCTGTTTAGACTGTGCTTATGTTGAGACTTCCCACCACCAGAATGAAATACTTCAAATAACTTGACATTATAACTAATGCCAAGTGGCTAAAAACTATAACTATTAAAAACAAAACTATAATGCTATGTACTATAAACGGTGTACGGCCTAATGGTGTTACTTAAGGTGGTCTTGGTGTAGCACCATTCTATTAATGACCCTCAGCACCGCTTCAAGGGTTATTTGCATACCCAACGACGAGAACTTGTTACCGATTCTTCGGTTCAATTTTACCTGGACTTTGACGCCTACTTCAAAAACCCTGTTTTGGCGAGAGGCATTTTTCCTGGCGCTGAGTGCAGCCTGGGCGCTCCTGATCCAGTATGGAATGTCTGTATGTTTTTCTACATCTGGCTATTTGTAAAAAAGTGGTATTTACTTCACCACTCGAGTGACTGTGCACGGATGACGCATTTGAAATGCCAACACCAAAGTGATCGGTCAGGATGGTCGATATTGTATGAGAGTTAAAAGAGGGTTCGTTGTCGCAATGTGTTGGGTTTACTCCCTTGGCGACGACTGTTTCTCATCGAGCTCGTCAAGTCATGTCTCTTTGCAGATAAAGTTAATTATACATCGCCTTATGTTCCAAAAAAGTACGAAGTTTCCGCAAAAAGCACGTTTCTTCCAGAATGATTTGATTCTGGAAGCAATTAGGTGGCTTGTCAGTTATTTCAATAGTCTAAGTTAGCGAACGCTCTCTGTGCGTTGTGGCAGAGCAGAAGAATTTGCTACTTGATCCCCTCCTGCATTGAGCTGTTGTCTGGAAAGGGCATCAGTTACTTAATTCTCTTTTACGCTTGTGCCTTCCACTCGCTGCCCTACCAGTTGCGAAACAATAATTTTTTGCTCCACAGGAGCATCACATACAATTGCCCTAATTTTGTTATTTATATAATTCTCAGAAAAACTCCTACACAAATAACTGTCTTATTTACAAAATTATTATATCTTATCAAAATGGGCCAGAGCTGAGCTGACAGTCGGTCTTTATTAATGTCTAACACTAACTGATTTTCACTCTGATAGTAGTCTATTAACTTCAAAGTTAATTTTTATCTCATACATGTAAATATTGGCCACCTGATACCCGCGAAATAATTGGCTTGGAGAGACAAGAAGACTTATAAAAGGAACTTAGGTCAAATTTTTCTTAGTTCCAAGTTTTTATTAAGTCTATGGCGGATTCGCGGCTAATTGTGTTATTGGCAAAGCTTGTCATTCAACATAACACTATTTTGCAACTCTGGGGGTTCGTAATTAGTTCATACACCTAACTCCTCTGAATTAAAAAATCTAAGACTTCTATATGATTTTTAAAATCTTCGGTATTGAATGCCCAACAATTAGACACTAATAATTTCCCAAATTTTGTTTGTAATCTCCCTTTTCACTATTTAACTAATCGACGTAGCCGGCACTGCTGTTCATGGCCTAATATCTCGAGCGTTGGATAGTGGTGGCAAACTGTTACTATTAACAATGCACCCATCCATATCGAATATTCGATTGCAATAAAACCTTTCGCTAATAATATTTAAGTTTATTTAAATTTATATGTAATTAGGTACTTACATTTTTTTAAAATATTTAATCACCAACAAAATCCGCTTATTATGAAATGAAAGGAAACTTCTGGCTGCTGAACCGCAGCTAAATTGCACATTATAAACAAAAATCCTATACAAAATAATACATTTCTTTCTTTTATTTTTTAATTTTATCGGAATATTACTTTTTTTTATTTAACTTTTGTTTTACATGAGTTTATATTTCATTTTATGAATTTCACTCTTTTTCACTTGTAAAAAATACACAAGCCACTTATTGATCCTTAAGGGACCACTCAGTGGTCGATCCCTTTTCTACACTGAAATGGTCACCGGCCCTGTTGAGAAGTACTAGTAGTCTTTAGTACAACTCAAAAAAATGTTGTCCGGTATATTATCTTTCTGCGGCTATGATTGCACATTTCCCGCCTTCTTGCAGCATTCGACGCTCCTGACACATACTCTCCCGCACACCCAGCAGAATAACAGGCGTTGGAGTCGACCGCCGTAGTACCGCTGTTTTATAGGTTTATCGTCTCGCATGACGATGTGGTGCTCCGCGATACTGGATACCCCTCTAAGGTTGTCAAATCTACTCAACTCAAACTCGAGATAGGCTTGCGCCCGTGCATCTGCTGTTCCCACACTACTTCCAGAATCCTTCGTGGTACTACGGTGGCCTGGACCTCTTTAGAATGGGTTTAGAAATCTAACTTGTTCTTCCTGCGTCGATGTATCCGGTCGATGTCGTCAGTGGAAAGCGTTTCGTTCCACGGCCTGTTTCTTCATGTGGTGCAACACGGTGCCAAGCTCCTGGCCCTCGTTTGTTGTGGGCGCCGTCGTCGTCTAAATCTTCCTGGGGAAGGCCGAATCCGAGTTCGTCGTCGATCATCGTTATGGATGATCACTCATCCAGGAGTGCGTACGTATCACAAGGGTGGACTTGAAAATAAGTACTTTAGGATGGTGCCTATTTCATAAGGCTTATTGTAAGTGTATCACTTATTAGTATCACTTATTATTTATTTTATTATTTTTGTTAACTATTGTTATCACTTATTAATTGTTTTATTATTTTTGTTAACTATTGTTAACTACGCCGTCTTAAAAATGAAATCCTTGAGCTTGATTTTCTTGCCAAGATGACCCGCTGACATGTGAGCAAGATGCAAGTCAACGCGCAGAATACTACTATAATGGATAGCACTATCTGTTGTATTAGAGTGTGATTAACTTCCTTTTAAACTTTCCGGATGAACTTCCTACGTTCTACGTTCACTCAAGGGGTGAAGATAATAGAGACTCAAAACTTCGTGGCTAATGTTTATATTCAGCAATGGTGAACCCGCCACACCTTTTTTTATTTTGATTGACATATTTGGTTTTATTGATTACAGCACGCTCGCTGAATGTTATGAGGTACGTTCAGTAAATCAGGACTTCGGAGCCGTTGACAACTAAGACGTGCGCTGAACAGTCATTAATAATAATGGTACTCTCATCTACGTGGATGATCGGAAGCCAGTTACTTGGCTTCGCAGTATAGATCACTGGCGCATGAACTAATTGCTGCAAGCCATCATAACGTGGCACCGGGTGATGTGGCGCAATCCCTGTTTTGATGACATCGTCCTTTCAGTGAAGGATCACATTATCTTGGGCGACTGGGTAGCTTTCTTACATGCTAATTTCGACCTAAGAAACTTTATTAAAAATTATAAAACGTTAGCGGACTGAAATATTTTTATGGACAAGAAGGCCAAAATATCCCTTATAGGGGTGCTGGTGGGCTCCTCCAGCCAAAATGACTCTAAATCTGAGTGATCTAATATATTTGGGCTGACGATATTGATTTTAGCTAAGGCTAAGTGGAGTATGTTAATTTTGGCTAAGTTTAGAATCTAATTGACTTTAGTTCTTAGTAAGTTGATTTTATTTTTGTCTATTGTTTGAATTTATTAGATAAGCTTCTTTGAACCTTGTTTTCTCAAATTTTTCTGCATCTGAACAACTTTTAAAACAGAATCCAGGAAGTCTAAACATCTAACGTTCTTGAAGTGCCCTTTCCAACGAATCCAGCAGGTCTTAAAGGTGGTCAAATTCTCATGTAAGACTGCAGAAATTTGTCACCCATACCGACTTGCCTGTATTCCCAAAAGGTTCGCCGTGTATGTTACATGAGCAAACTCTTCCAATACTACGATGCGGCTATCAGTTCGATCCTGTAAATTTAAAATCTGTTTAGACTGTGCTTATGTTGAGACTCCCCACCACCAGAATGATATACTTCAAATAACTTGACATTATAACTAATGCCAAGGGGCTAAAAACTATAACTATTAAATCAAAACTATAATACTATGTACTATAAAAGTTGTACAGCCTAATGGTGTTACTTAGGGTGGTCTTGGTGTACCACCATTCCATTAATGAGTGTCATGGTCACCCTCAGCACCGCTTCAATGGTTATCTGCATACCCAACAGCGTGAACTTCTTACCGATTCTTCGGATTCATTTTACTAGGACTTTGTCGCCTACTTCAAAAACCCTGTTTTGGCGAGAGGCATTTTTGCTGGCGCTGAGCGCAGCCTGGGCAGCCTGATTCAGTCTGGGATGTCTGTATGTTTTTCTACATCTGGCTATTTGTAAAAGAGTGGTATTTAAGCGATTTACTTCACCACTCTAGTATCTGTGCAGGGATGGCGCATTTGAAATGCCAACACCAAAGTGATCGGTCAGCATGGTCGATATTTTATGCGAGTTTAAAAAGGGTTCGTTGTCGCAATATTTTTGGTTAACTCCCTTGGGGACGACTGTTTCTCATCGAGCTCGTCAAGTAATGTCTTTTTGCAGATAAAGTTAATAATACATCGCCTTATGTACGAAGTTTCCGCAAAAAGCACGTTTCTTCCAGAATGATTTGATTCTGGAAGCAATTAGGCGGCTTGTCAGTTATTTCAATAGTCTAACTTAGCGAACGCTCTCTGTGCGTTGTGGCAGAGCAGGACTTTGCTATTTGATCCCCAACTGCATCGAGCTGTTTTCTGGAAAGGGCATCAGTAACTTAATTCTCTTTCACGCTTCTGTCTTCCTTTCGCTGCCCTACCAGTTGCGAAACAATAATTATTTGCTCCACAACAGGATGAATTATTTCCCAAATCTTAAAAAAAAAATTAATTTTAAGACATTTAGCAAGGTAAATAAATTTAAGAAAAGAAACATCACTAAAAAAAGTTATTTAACAATTATGGTAAGCTATTTCACATTTTATTAACACAAAAAGCATGTCTGAAAGTAATATAGCTCAATATACAATTTTACGTTAAAAAGTTTTAAATTGAACTACTTACTTCCGCATTTTGTCTCTGGACTTCGCAACAACTTGTTCACACTAACGGCTGTTGAAGACGATTGTCTGAAATAGAAAACATAAGAGTATGTGCTTTACGTAAGAAATTCGACCGTACATACCAAAGGAAACATTTGTGAAGCTGCGAAGCTGCGCTCCGACATTTTTGACCAACCATGTCGGGAAGTATGACCTGGTGTTCCACTAATAAAAGCCCTGGCAGGAGCATCGCATACAATTGCCCTAATTTTCACATTTATATAATTCTTCAAACAACGGACCTAAGTAATCAGCGCAGTTCTATGGTTTTGTGTAGCTCAGAAAAACTCCTACACCAATAAACTCCTACACCAAAAAAAATAAAATGTTTACAAAATTTTTATACTTATCAAAATGGACCAGAGCTGAGCTGACAATCGGTCTTTATTAATGTCTAACACTAACTGATTTTCACTCTGATAGCAGTCTATTAACTTCAAAGTTAATTTTTATCTCATCCATGTAAATATTGGCCACCACTAAAGCCAAATTTTTTTTTAGTTCAAAATTTTAAATAAATCTATGGCGCATTCGCGGCTAATTGTGTTATTGGCAATGCTTGCTTTTAACATACCACTATTTTGCAAAACTGGGGGTTAGTTAGTTCATACACCTAACTCCTCTGAATTAAAAAATCTAAAACTTCTATATGATTATTGAAATCTGCGGTATTGAATGCCCAACAACTAGACACTAATAATTTCCTAAATTTTGTTTGTAATCTCTCTTTTAACTAATGCACGTAGGCGGCACTGCTGTTCATGGCCTAATATCTCGAGCGTTGGATAGTGGTGGCAAACTGTTACTATTAACATTGCGCCCATCAATATCGAATATTCGATTGCTATTGCTTTCGATAATAATATTTTAGTTTATTTAAATTTATATGTAATTAGGTACATACATTTTTTTTTTAAATTTTAAGCACCAACAAAATCCGCTTATTATGAAATGAAAGGAAACTTTTTGCTGCTGAACCGCAGCTTAATTGCACATTATAAACAAAAATACTATAAAAAATAATACATTTCATTCTTTTATTATTTCATTTTATCGGAATATTACTTTTTTTTTATTTTAACTTTTGTTTTACATGAATTTATATTTCATTTTATGAATTTGTTTGATTCATATAGCTTTGTTCCCTCTCCTATAACTCCTTTTCAATTGTAAAATATACACAAGCCACTTATTGACCCTTAAGGGACCACTCAGTGGTCGATCCCTTTTCTACACTGATATGGTCACCGGCCCCGTTGAGAAGTACTACTAGTCTTTAGTACAACTCAAAAAAATGTTTTCTGGTATATTATCTTTCTGCGGCTATGATTGCGCATTTCCCGCCTTCTTGCAGTATTCGACGCTCCTGACACCTACTCTCCCGCACACCCAGCAGGAGTTGGAGTCTACATTCCCGCGCCCAGAACTATAGAAGCACCGCCGTAGTATCGCTGTTTTATAGGTTTATCGTCTCGCATGTCGATGTGGTGCTCCGCGGTACTGGATACCCCTCTAAGTTTGTCAAATCTACTCAACTCAAACTCGAGTTAGGCTTGCACCCATGGATCTGCTGTTCCCATACTACTTCCAGAATCCTTCGTGGTACTACGGTGGCCTGGACCTCTTCGTCTAAATCTTCCTGGGGAGGGCCGAATCCGAGTTCGGTGGGCCGTGCCTTGCTGGGAAGCCGTCTGTTCCGGGTGGACCAGGAGGAACTGCCGCGCACAACTTGTTCAGTGTGCCGTGCCTTGCTGGGAAACCTAGGATAGGGTAGGCGGTCTGGTTGCTCTACCTCCTAACCACTGAATATTAAATTATCGACGCTCACCTTCAGCCCCAAGGTCTTTCCGTAACTCGTCGTCGATCACCGTTATGAATGATCACTCATCCAGGAGTGCGTACGTATCATAAGGGTGGACTTGAAAATAAGGACTTTAGGATGGTGCCCATTTTATAAGGCTTATTATAATTGTTATAGTATCACTTATTATTTATTTTATTATTTTTGTTAACTATTGTTCTCACTTATTATTCGCTTTATTATTTTTGTTAACTCAGTATCATCTCAAACCTCGCAGAGAAAAGACGTGTTACTATTGAGCTACATAAGCGAAGCAGAAATCTTAGACGAACTAAAACCACAATAAGTCGCCGAAATGCAAAAAAATATTGAAAAAAATAGATCAATCCACGACTGAAATCGTCTAATCATCATTACATTTGCTTCGCTTACCCTCCCAGAATACCTTAACATTGAATACGAAAAAATACGCATACGCCCATATATCTCGATGCCTCTGAGGTGTATGAGACGCTTACGTTTTGGACACCCAACCCCATCCTGTAAGAACCCTAATGAACTTTGTAGGAACTGCTCTGATAAAGTTCACACAGAGACAAATGAGACATGCCACTACGAAAAAAACTGCATAAACTGCAAAAACATCCCCGATACCGACTCCAAACACAACCCACTAGACCGCAACTGTCCAACATTCAAGAACTAACAAACATTAAAATTACAGAAAAAGTCGATCACAACACAGCACTTACAATATACCACACTCGCCACAACCATCCACTTCCCATAAGCTTCGCCTCAATTGTATCAAAAAATCTAACCAACACTACAACCTCAACACTCAGCAACTCTAATAAAAACGCACTACAAACCCGCCAAAGAAAACCACCTACATCCTACGACGACATCTTATCCAACACAAGACCTTCACTACCTCTATTAACAACCCAATCACCACCCCAACACATGGACACAGACACATTCAACATGGATTTCGACACTCCCACCACCTCAAAAAATATGACAGGCGTAAAAACACAGGACCTTAAACTCCGAATTTTTTCTAGCGACAAAAACAAAACACTATCTTCAAACCTAAAACCCACAAAAGCTAATCAAACAAAAATAAAAAAGTCAGATCCAGCAGTAGACAACAAATAGGCACAAAATCACCGACCTCCTCCACCAAATCCAATCAACCTTTAAAATAACCATGAAATTTGTACAATGGAATATGAACCGATACCTTAACAATTACTGCGAACTTCAATTAATCATAAAAAAACACTTACCTCTTTTAACACATATAAAACACCCCAATATACCAATACCTGTTAATTACGCCCTAATAGGAAAAAGCACCTCATCGTCACACGGAGGCGTAGCCATCCTGGCTCATAAATCTCTGCAAACCAAAGAAATAACCCTAAACGATGACTTTGACGCAGTATGCTTAGAAGTAACCTCGAAAATCAAATTTAGACTCATCTCGGCATACATCGCTCCAAATAAAGCTTTCTCATTACAAAACCTTCAGGCTGTATAGACAACTCTCCCACATCCACAATTGTCACTGGTGACTTCAACGGCTGGCACAAAAACTGGGGCTCAAAGCAAAACAATCCTAGGGGAAAAATACTAGAGAAATATATAACACAATCTAACTACATTCTTCTAAACGATATGTCTCCTACACATTTCAGCACACATAGCTCACTAACAAATGTCGATCTTACTTTCGGTAGCCAACTCCTTAAAATTGACAGTACCTGGCGCACAGAGGATAGCCTTTTTGAAAGCGATCACTTCCCCATCATAATTAACCTCTTCACATCAAATACTGCCAACTTGCAATCAACCACACGCAAACCCACTTTCATTATTGATATGGCAGATTGGCATAAATTTGCCAAGCTAACAGAAAACTTCTCTGCACAACTATCACCGAGCACAAACATAAACAAAGAAGCTGCAACAATACAAAAAATTATCCTTTCGAGCGCTCACAAGGCTATACCACAAACACACCCAACGGGTAAGCCTCATAATTTACCATGGTGGAACAACAATCTCAAAAAACTACGAGACGATAAAATGAAAAAATGGTACGTTCTTAAAAGAAAAATATCTACATCAAACATTATATAGTACAAAAGGGCAAATGCCCTATTTAAACTAACACTCAAACAAGCTAAAAAAGCAAACATTAATAAATTCACATCGCAAATCTCACCTGACAGCCAACCCAAATCGATCTGGAGCAACCTCCGTCGCTTTTGCGGCATTAACCCTCAAAAACACATACACTGTATATTCAACCCATCCACAAAACAAAACACTAATAAAAAATTTTAAATTGCTCAACTCTTTTGCCAAAATTTCTCAGATACCTCCTCCGACAGCAATTTTTCAAGTACCTTTATCAATCACAAACAAACGTCACTTAGCAATACCATTCATATTCCACATATTCCTAGCAAATGAGCAACCGAAATAGAAAAACCCATAACTGCAATAGAATTTTCAGCAGCATTAACTACATTAAAAGGAAACACACCAGGATTTGACAGAATCAACTACACAATGCTAAAAAACCTGGATAAAACAACAAAAAACAGAATTATTAACCTCCAAAACGCCATACCAAACAACTACATCCCACAAACATACAAAAATAGCTTTATAATACTGATCCTAAAACCAAATTCAGACAAAACCTTGCTTAACTCGTACCGCCCGATCGCACTAAACTCATGCCTAGTAAAACTGCTTGACAAAATAATAGCAAAACGGCTATGGTGGTTTGTAATAAACGACAAACTAATCCATAACAGTCAAACTGGCTTTAGAAAGGGGAAATCGGTTATAGACAGTCTACTACTCATAGACCATCTTTTAGCACGAGCTCTCTCGAGAAGAAACCATGCATCCATTATATCACTAGACTTTGCAAAGGCCTTTGATAGAATTGGTATCCACTCAATACTTGACCAACTTATAATCTGGAAAACTGGCCCAAAAATTCCTCAAGGCTCCCCACTCTCCGTGGTCCTGCTTGTGATCGCATATAACTCACTAACAGAAAAGCTCACACTTCATCCGAACATCAGCCTAAGCGCATACGCAGATGACTTCAACATCATCCTAAAACTAAAAAACAAAAAATAACTAAATATAAACCTAAATCCGATAATATCCACTATTATAGACTGGGCAGAATACTCAGGAGCCATGTTATCTACCACAAAATGCAAACACCTCCACGTTTGCAGAAAACATAACTGTAACTGCACCATAACAACAGGAAACACGCAAATGCAAGAAGAAACATCATTAAAAATCCTTGGTCTCCACTTCAATAACAAATACAGATGGAATACTATCACAGAACTACTAAACAACAACCTCAAACAGTATATTAACGTAATAAAATATCTCTCAAACGCAAAGTTTAACTGCAACACCTCTACACTTCTAAACATAACAAAAGCAAAAGCTGCCTTCCAATCTACGGCTACTGCCCGTACACAACACTGCGCAAAGTAAAGACAACAATCAACACAGCCTTTAGAACTGCCCTCGGAGCCTTCAGAACCACCCCCAAAAATAACATACTATGCGAAGCAAATGCAGACGCTTTAGAAGACATACGAGAATTAGTGTTTTCCGCAGAGCTACTGGCAATAATAGAAGCACTGCAATTACATAAAACTAAAACAGGCAAATTTTGCATATGCTCAGGCTCGCTCTCTGCCATCGACGCAAAAAACACTAACAACAGCGAACACTATATCTCAAAGGCTCGTAATCTTCTACAAGAAAAGAATAATAAATTTAAACTCCTTTGGATCCCCGGTCACGTGGGACTACCTGGAAACGAACTTTCAGATGCCCTAGCAAAAAACGCTACAAGACAACCACTCGCAACCATGGAAAACTTAAACACGCAGGACATATTTAGATATATTAAAAATACATATCTCTTGAAAATACAATCAAACATATCCAAAACTTCACGCTGGTACCAAGCAATTAATCATCCACAACTCAACTGCCACCAAATTTCCAAAAACATTCAGTCATCGATCTCACGTAGAGACCAGATAATAATAACAAGGATCACATACACATACACACTATATGGACCCAACTGTAACCAGGACCTGTCCGTTCTGCAACGATACCAACGATGCCTTATCAATTATTAACTTACTGACTAACTGCAGGTCACTAAACTACCAAAGGCAACTGATATTTAAAAACACCAATCCACTAGAATCCATCTCAAAACACATTACCACATTACCAAACATTTCAAAACTAATACTATTCCTAAAGAATACAAACTTATATTACCTCATTTAGGATAATTCTAATTTAGCCAAAATGTACATATAAAATAACACTCATGTAATTGTTGTAAAAAACCGAGCTGAAGGCCTCAACCTTACCTCTACCTACTTATTTTAAATTACTTAGTAGATCTTCATAAATAAATAAATAAATTGTTGTTAACTATTGTTAACTACGCCCTCTTAAAAATGAAGTCCGGCCTCGGCCTCCTTGAGCTTGATTTTCTTGCCAAGATGACCCGCTGACATGTAAGCAAGATGCAAGTCCACATTACATTTTTTTTTTAAATATTTAAGCACCAACAAAATCCGCTATGAAATGAAAGGAAACTTTTTGCTGCTAAACCGCAGCTTAATTGCACATTATAAACAAAAATACTATAAAAAATAGTACATTTCTTTTTTTTATTATTTCATTTTATCGGAATATTACTTTTTTTTATTTTAACTTTTGTTTTACATGAATTTATATTTCATTTTATGAATTTGTTTGATTCATATAGCTTTGTTCCCTCTCCTATAACTCCTTTTCAATTGTAAAAAATACACAAGCCACTTATTGACCCTTAAGGGACCACTCAGTATTCGATCCCTTTTCTACACTGAAATGGTCACCGGCCCCGTTAAGAAGTACTACTACTACTAGAAGTACAAGTCTTTAGTACAACTCAAAAAAATGTTGTCCGGTATATTATCTTTCTGCGGCTATGATTGCGCATTTCCCGCAGCATTCCTTGCAGCATTCGACGCTCCTGACACCTACTCTCCCGCACACCCAGCAGAATAACAGGCGTTGCAGTCGACATTCCCGCGCCCAGAACTATAGAAGCACCGCCGTAGTATCGCTGTTTTATAGGTTAATCGTCTCGCATGACGATGTGGTGCTCCGCGATACTGGATACCCCCCTAAGTTTGTCAAATCTACTCAACTCAAACTCGAGTTAGGCTTGCACCCATGGATCTGCTGTTCCCATACTACTTCCAGAATCCTTCGTGGTACTACGGTGGCCTGGACCTCTTTGTAATGGGCTTAGAAATCTAATTTGTTCTTCTTGCGTCGATGTATCCGGTCGATGTCGTAAGTGGAAAGCGTTTCGTTCCACGGCCTGTTTCTTCATGTGGGGCAACACGGTGCCAAGCTCCTGGCCCTCGTTTGTTGTGGGCGCCGTCGTCGTCTAAATCTTCCTGGGGAGGGCCGAATCCGAGTTCGGTGGGCCGTGCCTTGCTGGGAAGCCGTCTGTTCCGGGTGGACCAGGAGGAACTGCCGCGCACAACTTGTTCAGTGTGCCGTGCCTTGCTGGGAAACCTAGGATAGGGTAGGCGGTCTGGTTGCTCTACCTCCTAACCACTGAATATTAAATTATCGACGCTCACCTTCAGCCCCAAGGTCTTTCCGTGGCTCGTCGTCGATCACCGTTATGAATGATCACTCATCCAGGAGTGGGTACGTATCATAAGGGTGGACTTGAAAATAAGGACTTTAGGATGGTGCCTATTTTATAAGTCTTATTATAATTGTTATAGTATCACTTATTATTTATTTTATTATTTTTGTTAACTATTGTTCTCACTTATTATTTGCTTTATTATTTTTGTTAACTTAGTATCATCTCAAGCCTCGCAGAGAAAAGACGTGTTACTATTGAGCTCCTGTAGTCTACCTGCCAACAACCAAAAACAACAACTAACAACTGCTTATCAGAAAAAAACAAACAAGTGCGTAAAACAAAATAGTAAAAAACAAAAACAAAAACAACTAACTCAAAATCCATGTGCCGGGCGCCAGCCCGAAAACAACTACAACAATGGACAAACCACCGGACATTAGAAGTGGTACATCAATGTACAACAAAAACCCAGGTGAACCAAAATTCATGATCATTAAAGGAATAGACAACAAATCACTCGAGAATCTTAACCCTTTCATACTTAAAAAAACGATTGACTTTACCTGCGATGGTTAGGTGGAATCTTGCAAAAACACCCGTGCCGGATACATTTTGATAAAAACTAAAAACACCTTACAAGCAAGCAAATTACTTAAATTAAACAAAATTGCAAACATTGAAGTAACTGTCTCTGAACACAAAACCCTAAATTTTTCTAAAAGAGTCATAAATTGCAACTTACTTCGCAACATAAGCGAAGCAGAAATCTTAGACGAACTAAAACCACAATAAGTCGCCGAAATGCGAAAAATATTGAAAAAAAAAAGATCAATCCACGACTAAAACTGGTCTTATCATCATTACATTTGCTTCGCGCACCCTCCCAGAATACCTTAACATTAAATACGAAAAAATTCGCATACGTCCATATATCTCGTTGCCTCTGAGGTGTATGAGACGCTTACGTTTTGGACACCCAACCCCATCCTGTAAGAACCCTAATGAACTTTGTAGGAACTGCTCTGATAAAGTTCACACAGAGTCAAATGAGACATGCCACTACGAAAAAAACTGCATAAACTGCAAAAACATCCCCGATAATGACTCCAAACACAACCCACTAGACCGCAACTGTCCAACATTCAAGAACTAACAAACATTAAAATTACAGAAAAAGTCGATCACAACACAGCACTTACAATATACCACACTCGCCACAACCATCCACTTCCCATAAGCTTCGCCTCAATTGTATCAAAAAATCTAACCAACACTACAACCTCAACACTCAGCAACTCTAATAAAAACGCACTACAAACCCGCCAAAGCAAACCACCTACATCCTACGACGACATCTTATCCAACACAAGACCTTCACTACCTCTATTAACAACCCAATCACCACCCCAACACATGGACACAGACACATTCAACATGGATTTCGACACTCCCACCACCTCAAAAAATATGACAGGCGTAAAAACACAGGACCTTAAACTCCGAATTTTTTCTAGCGACAAAAACAAAACACTATCTTCAAACCTAAAACCCACAAAAGCCCACAAATCAAACAAAAATAAAAAAGTCAGATCCAGCAGTAGACAACAAATAGGCACAAAATCACCGACCTCCTCCACCAAATCCAATCAACCTTTAAAATGACCATGAAATTTGTACAATGGAATATGAACCGATACCTTAACAATTACTGCGAGCTTCAATTAATCATAAAAAAACACTTACCTCTTTTAACACATATAAAACACCCCAATATACCAATACCTGTTAATTACGCCCTAATAGGAAAAAGCACCTCATCGTCACACGGAGGCGTAGCCATCCAGGCTCATAAATCTCTGCAAACCAAAGAAATAACCCTAAACGATGACTTTGACGCAGTATGCTTAGAAGTAACCTCGAAAATCAAATTTAGACTCATCTCGGCATACATCGCTCCAAATAAAGCTTTCTCATTACAAAACCTTCAGGCTGTATAGACAACTCTCCCACATCCACAATTGTCACTGGTGACTTCAACGGCTGGCACAAAAACTGGGGCTCAAAGCAAAACAATCCTAGGGGAAAAATACTAGAGAAATATATAACACAATCTAACTACATTCTTCTAAACGATATGTCTCCTACACATTTCAGCACACATAGCTCACTAACAAATGTCGATCTTACTTTCGGTAGCCAACTCCTTAAAATTGACAGTACCTGGCGCACAGAGGATAGCCTTTTTGAAAGCGATCACTTCCCCATCATAATTAACCTCTTCACATCAAATACTGCCAACTTGCAATCAACCACACGCAAACCCATTTTCATTATTGATATGGCAGATTGGCATAAATTTGCCAAGCTAACAGAAAACTTCTCTGCACAACGATCACCGAGCACAAACATAAACAAAGAAGCTGCAACAATACAAAAAATTATCCTTTCGAGCGCTCACAAGGCTATACCACAAACACACCCAACGGGTAAGCCTCATAATTTACCATGGTGGAACAACAATCTCAAAAAACTACGAGACGATAAAATGAAAAAATGGTACGTTCTTAAAAGAAAAATATCTACATCAAACATTATATAGTACAAAAGGGCAAATGCCCTATTTAAACTAACACTCAAACAAGCTAAAAAAGCAAACATTAATAAATTCACATCGCAAATCTCACCTGACAGCCAACCCAAATCGATCTGGAGCAACCTCCGTCGCTTTTGCGGCATTAACCCTCAAAAACACATACACTGTATATTCAACCCATCCACAAAACAAAACACTAATAAAAAATTTGAAATTGCTCAACTCTTTTGCCAAAATTTCTCAGATACCTCCTCCGACAGCAATTTTTCAAGTACCTTTATCAATCACAAACAAACGTCACTTAGCAATACCATTCATATTCCACATATTCCTAGCAAATGAGCAACCGAAATAGAAAAACCCATAACTGCAATAGAATTTTCAGCAGCATTAACTACATTAAAAGGAAACACACCAGGATTTGACAGAATCAACTACACAATGCTAAAAAACCTGGATAAAACAACAAAAAACAGAATTATTAACCTCCAAAACGCCATACCAAACAACTACATCCCACAAACATACAAAAATAGCTTTATAATACTGATCCTAAAACCAAATTCAGACAAAACCTTGCTTAACTCGTACCGCCCGATCGCACTAAACTCATGCCTAGTAAAACTGCTTGACAAAATAATAGCAAAACGGCTATGGTGGTTTGTAATAAACGACAAACTAATCCATAACAGTCAAACTGGCTTTAGAAAGGGGAAATCGGTTATAGACAGTCTACTACTCATAGACCATCTTTTAGCACGAGCTCTCTCGAGAAGAAACCATGCATCCATTATATCACTAGACTTTGCAAAGGCCTTTGATAGAATTGGTATCCACTCAATACTTGACCAACTTATAATCTGGAAAACTGGCCCAAAAATTCCTCAAGGCTCCCCACTCTCCGTGGTCCTGCTTGTGATCGCATATAACTCACTAACAGAAAAGCTCACACTTCATCCGAACATCAGCCTAAGCGCATACGCAGATGACTTCAACATCATCCTAAAACTAAAAAACAAAAAATAACTAAATATAAACCTAAATCCGATAATATCCACTATTATAGACTGGGCAGAATACTCAGGAGCCATGTTATCTACCACAAAATGCAAACACCTCCACGTTTGCAGAAAACATAACTGTAACTGCACCATAACAACAGGAAACACGCAAATGCAAGAAGAAACATCATTAAAAATCCTTGGTCTCCACTTCAATAACAAATACAGATGGAATACTATCACAGAACTACTAAACAACAACCTCAAACAGTATATTAACGTAATAAAATATCTCTCAAACGCAAAGTTTAACTGCAACACCTCTACACTTCTAAACATAACAAAAGCAAAAGCTGCCTTCCAATCTACGGCTACTGCCCGTACACAACACTGCGCAAAGTAAAGACAACAATCAACACAGCCTTTAGAACTGCCCTCGGAGCCTTCAGAACCACCCCCAAAAATAACATACTATGCGAAGCAAATGCAGACGCTTTAGAAGACATACGAGAATTAGTGTTTTCCGCAGAGCTACTGGCAATAATAGAAGCACTGCAATTACATAAAACTAAAAGAGGCAAATTTTGCATATGCTCAGGCTCGCTCTCTGCCATCGACGCAAAAAACACTAACAACAGCGAACACTATATCTCAAAGGCTCGTAATCTTCTACAAGAAAAGAATAATAAATTTAAACTCCTTTGGATCCCCGGTCACGTGGGACTACCTGGAAACGAACTTTCAGATGCCCTAGCAAAAAACGCTACAAGACAACCACTCGCAACCATGGAAAACTTAAACACGCAGGACATATTTAGATATATTAAAAATACATATCTCTTGAAAATACAATCAAACATATCCAAAACTTCACGCTGGTACCAAGCAATTAATCATCCACAACTCAACTGCCACCAAATTTCCAAAAACATTCAGTCATCGATCTCACGTAGAGACCAGATAATAATAACAAGGATCACATACACATACACACTATATGGACCCAACTGTAACCAGGACCTGTCCGTTCTGCAACGATACCAACGATGCCTTATCAATTATTAACTTACTGACTAACTGCAGGTCACTAAACTACCAAAGGCAACTGATATTTAAAAACACCAATCCACTAGAATCCATCTCAAAACACATTACCACATTACCAAACATTTCAAACTAATACTATTCCTAAAGAATACAAACTTATATTACCTCATTTAGGATAATTCTAATTTAGCCAAAATGTACATATAAAATAACACTCATGTAATTGTTGTAAAAAACCGAGCTGAAGGCCTCAACCTTACCTCTACCTACTTATTTTAAATTACTTAGTAGATCTTCATAAATAAATAAATAAATTGTTGTTAACTATTGTTAACTACGCCCTCTTAAAAATGAAGTCCGGCCTCGGCCTCCTTGAGCTTGATTTTCTTGCCAAGATGACCCGCTGACATGTAAGCAAGATGCAAGTCCACATTACATTTTTTTTTTTAAATATTTAAGCACCAACAAAATCCGCTATGAAATGAAAGGAAACTTTTTGCTGCTAAACCGCAGCTTAATTGCACATTATAAACAAAAATACTATAAAAAATAGTACATTTCTTTTTTTTATTATTTCATTTTATCGGAATATTACTTTTTTTTATTTTAACTTTTGTTTTACATGAATTTATATTTCATTTTATGAATTTGTTTGATTCATATAGCTTTGTTCCCTCTCCTATAACTCCTTTTCAATTGTAAAAAATACACAAGCCACTTATTGACCCTTAAGGGACCACTCAGTATTCGATCCCTTTTCTACACTGAAATGGTCACCGGCCCCGTTAAGAAGTACTACTACTACTAGAAGTACAAGTCTTTAGTACAACTCAAAAAAATGTTGTCCGGTATATTATCTTTCTGCGGCTATGATTGCGCATTTCCCGCAGCATTCCTTGCAGCATTCGACGCTCCTGACACCTACTCTCCCGCACACCCAGCAGAATAACAGGCGTTGCAGTCGACATTCCCGCGCCCAGAACTATAGAAGCACCGCCGTAGTATCGCTGTTTTATAGGTTAATCGTCTCGCATGACGATGTGGTGCTCCGCGATACTGGATACCCCCCTAAGTTTGTCAAATCTACTCAACTCAAACTCGAGTTAGGCTTGCACCCATGGATCTGCTGTTCCCATACTACTTCCAGAATCCTTCGTGGTACTACGGTGGCCTGGACCTCTTTGTAATGGGCTTAGAAATCTAATTTGTTCTTCTTGCGTCGATGTATCCGGTCCACGGCCTGTTTCTTCATGTGGGGCAACACGGTGCCAAGCTCCTGGCCCTCGTTTGTTGTGGGCGCCGTCGTCGTCTAAATCTTCCTGGGGAGGGCCGAATCCGAGTTCGGTGGGCCGTGCCTTGCTGGGAAGCCGTCTGTTCCGGGTGGACCAGGAGGAACTGCCGCGCACAACTTGTTCAGTGTGCCGTGCCTTGCTGGGAAACCTAGGATAGGGTAGGCGGTCTGGTTGCTCTACCTCCTAACCACTGAATATTAAATTATCGACGCTCACCTTCAGCCCCAAGGTCTTTCCGTGGCTCGTCGTCGATCACCGTTATGAATGATCACTCATCCAGGAGTGGGTACGTATCATAAGGGTGGACTTGAAAATAAGGACTTTAGGATGGTGCCTATTTTATAAGTCTTATTATAATTGTTATAGTATCACTTATTATTTATTTTATTATTTTTATTAACTATTGTTCTCACTTATTATTTGCTTTATTATTTTTGTTAACTTAGTATCATCTCAAGCCTCGCAGAGAAAAGACGTGTTACTATTGAGCTCCTGTAGTCTACCTGCCAACAACCAAAAACAAAAACACCTTACAAGCAAGCAAATTACTTAAATTAAACAAAATTGCAAACATTGAAGTAACTGTCTCTGAACACAAAACCCTAAATTTTTCTAAAGGAGTCATAAATTGCAACTTACTTCGCAACATAAGCGAAGCAGAAATCTTAGACGAACTAAAACCACAATAAGTCGCCGAAATGCGAAAAATATTGAAAAAAAAAAAGATCAATCCACGACTAAAACTGGTCTTATCATCATTACATTTGCTTCGCGCACCCTCCCAGAATACCTTAACATTAAATACGAAAAAATTCGCATACGTCCATATATCTCGATGCCTCTGAGGTGTATGAGACGCTTACGTTTTGGACACCCAACCCCATCCTGTAAGAACCCTAATGAACTTTGTAGGAACTGCTCTGATAAAGTTCACACAGAGTCAAATGAGACATGCCACTACGAAAAAAACTGCATAAACTGCAAAAACATCCCCGATAATGACTCCAAACACAACCCACTAGACCGCAACTGTCCAACATTCAAGAACTAACAAACATTAAAATTACAGAAAAAGTCGATCACAACACAGCACTTACAATATACCACACTCGCCACAACCATCCACTTCCCATAAGCTTCGCCTCAATTGTATCAAAAAATCTAACCAACACTACAACCTCAACACTCAGCAACTCTAATAAAAACGCACTACAAACCCGCCAAAGCAAACCACCTACATCCTACGACGACATCTTATCCAACACAAGACCTTCACTACCTCTATTAACAACCCAATCACCACCCCAACACATGGACACAGACACATTCAACATGGATTTCGACACTCCCACCACCTCAAAAAATATGACAGGCGTAAAAACACAGGACCTTAAACTCCGAATTTTTTCTAGCGACAAAAACAAAACACTATCTTCAAACCTAAAACCCACAAAAGCTAATCAAACAAAAATAAAAAAGTCAGATCCAGCAGTAGACAACAAATAGGCACAAAATCACCGACCTCCTCCACCAAATCCAATCAACCTTTAAAATGACCATGAAATTTGTACAATGGAATATGAACCGATACCTTAACAATTACTGCGAACTTCAATTAATCATAAAAAAACACTTACCTCTTTTAACACATATAAAACACCCCAATATACCAATACCTGTTAATTACGCCCTAATAGGAAAAAGCACCTCATCGTCACACGGAGGCGTAGCCATCCTGGCTCATAAATCTCTGCAAACCAAAGAAATAACCCTAAACGATGACTTTGACGCAGTATGCTTAGAAGTAACCTCGAAAATCAAATTTAGACTCATCTCGGCATACATCGCTCCAAATAAAGCTTTCTCATTACAAAACCTTCAGGCTGTATAGACAACTCTCCCACATCCACAATTGTCACTGGTGACTTCAAAGGCTGGCACAAAAACTGGGGCTCAAAGCAAAACAATCCTAGGGGAAAAATACTAGAGAAATATATAACACAATCTAACTACATTCTTCTAAACGATATGTCTCCTACACATTTCAGCACACATAGCTCACTAACAAATGTCGATCTTACTTTCGGTAGCCAACTCCTTAAAATTGACAGTACCTGGCGCACAGAGGATAGCCTTTTTGAAAGCGATCACTTCCCCATCATAATTAACCTCTTCACATCAAATACTGCCAACTTGCAATCAACCACACGCAAACCCATTTTCATTATTGATATGGCAGATTGGCATAAATTTGCCAAGCTAACAGAAAACTTCTCTGCACAACGATCACCGAGCACAAACATAAACAAAGAAGCTGCAACAATACAAAAAATTATCCTTTCGAGCGCTCACAAGGCTATACCACAAACACACCCAACGGGTAAGCCTCATAATTTACCATGGTGGAACAACAATCTCAAAAAACTACGAGACGATAAAATGAAAAAATGGTACGTTCTTAAAAGAAAAATATCTACATCAAACATTATATAGTACAAAAGGGCAAATGCCCTATTTAAACTAACACTCAAACAAGCTAAAAATGCAAACATTAATAAATTCACATCGCAAATCTCACCTGACAGCCAACCCAAATCGATCTGGAGCAACCTCCGTCGCTTTTGCGGCATTAACCCTCAAAAACACATACACTGTATATTCAACCCATCCACAAAACAAAACACTAATAAAAAATTTGAAATTGCTCAACTCTTTTGCCAAAATTTCTCAGATACCTCCTCCGACAGCAATTTTTCAAGTACCTTTATCAATCACAAACAAACGTCACTTAGCAATACCATTCATATTCCACATATTCCTAGCAAATGAGCAACCGAAATAGAAAAACCCATAACTGCAATAGAATTTTCAGCAGCATTAACTACATTAAAAGGAAACACACCAGGATTTGACAGAATCAGCTACACAATGCTAAAAAACCTGGATAAAACAACAAAAAACAGAATTATTAACCTCCAAAACGCCATACCAAACAACTACATCCCACAAACATACAAAAATAGCTTTATAATACTGATCCTAAAACCAAATTCAGACAAAACCTTGCTTAACTCGTACCGCCCGATCGCACTAAACTCATGCCTAGTAAAACTGCTTGACAAAATAATAGCAAAACGGCTATGGTGGTTTGTAATAAACGACAAACTAATCCATAACAGTCAAACTGGCTTTAGAAAGGGGAAATCGGTTATAGACAGTCTACTACTCATAGACCATCTTTTAGCACGAGCTCTCTCGAGAAGAAACCATGCATCCATTATATCACTAGACTTTGCAAAGGCCTTTGATAGAATTGGTATCCACTCAATACTTGACCAACTTATAATCTGGAAAACTGGCCCAAAAATTCCTCAAGGCTCCCCACTCTCCGTGGTCCTGCTTGTGATCGCATATAACTCACTAACAGAAAAGCTCACACTTCATCCGAACATCAGCCTAAGCGCATACGCAGATGACTTCAACATCATCCTAAAACTAAAAAACAAAAAATAACTAAATATAAACCTAAATCCGATAATATCCACTATTATAGACTGGGCAGAATACTCAGGAGCCATGTTATCTACCACAAAATGCAAACACCTCCACGTTTGCAGAAAACATAACTGTAACTGCACCATAACAACAGGAAACACGCAAATGCAAGAAGAAACATCATTAAAAATCCTTGGTCTCCACTTCAATAACAAATACAGATGGAATACTATCACAGAACTACTAAACAACAACCTCAAACAGTATATTAACGTAATAAAATATCTCTCAAACGCAAAGTTTAACTGCAACACCTCTACACTTCTAAACATAACAAAAGCAAAAGCTGCCTTCCAATCTACGGCTACTGCCCGTACACAACACTGCGCAAAGTAAAGACAACAATCAACACAGCCTTTAGAACTGCCCTCGGAGCCTTCAGAACCACCCCCAAAAATAACATACTATGCGAAGCAAATTCAGACGCTTTAGAAGACAGACGAGAATTAGTATTTTCCGCAGAGCTACTGGCAATAATAGAAGCACTGCAATTACATAAAACTAAAAGAGGCAAATTTTGCATATGCTCAGGCTCGCTCTCTGCCATCGACGCAAAAAACACTAACAGCAGCGAACACTATATCTCAAAGGCTCGTAATCTTCTACAAGAAAAGAATAATAAATTTAAACTCCTTTGGATCCCCGGTCACGTGGGACTACCTGGAAACGAACTTTCAGATGCCTTAGCAAAAAACGCTACAAGACAACCACTCGCAACCATGGAAAACTTAAACACGCAGGACATATTTAGATATATTAAAAATACATATCTCTTGAAAATACAATCAAACATATCCAAAACTTCACGCTGGTACCAAGCAATTAATCATCCACAACTCAACTGCCACCAAATTTCCAAAAATATTCAGTCATCGATCTCACGTAGAGACCAGATAATAATAACAAGGATCACATACACATACACACTATATGGACCCAACTGTAACCAGGACCTGTCCGTTCTGCAACGATACCAACGATGCCTTATCAATTATTAACTTACTGACTAACTGCAGGTCACTAAACTACCAAAGGCAACTGATATTTAAAAACACCAATCCACTAGAATCCATCTCAAAACACATTACCACATTACCAAACATTTCAAAACTAATACTATTCCTAAAGAATACAAACTTATATTACCTCATTTAGGATAATTCTAATTTAGCCAAAATGTACATATAAAATAACACTCATGTAATTGTTGTAAAAAACCGAGCTGAAGGCCTCAACCTTACCTCTACCTACTTATTTTAAATTACTTAGTAGATCTTCATAAATAAATAAATAAATTGTTGTTAACTATTGTTAACTACGCCCTCTTAAAAATGAAGTCCGGCCTCGGCCTCCTTGAGCTTGATTTTCTTGCCAAGATGACCCGCTGACATGTAAGCAAGATGCAAGTCCACATTACATTTTTTTTTTTAAATATTTAAGCACCAACAAAATCCGCTATGAAATGAAAGGAAACTTTTTGCTGCTAAACCGCAGCTTAATTGCACATTATAAACAAAAATACTATAAAAAATAGTACATTTCTTTTTTTTATTATTTCATTTTATCGGAATATTACTTTTTTTTATTTTAACTTTTGTTTTACATGAATTTATATTTCATTTTATGAATTTGTTTGATTCATATAGCTTTGTTCCCTCTCCTATAACTCCTTTTCAATTGTAAAAAATACACAAGCCACTTATTGACCCTTAAGGGACCACTCAGTATTCGATCCCTTTTCTACACTGAAATGGTCACCGGCCCCGTTAAGAAGTACTACTACTACTAGAAGTACAAGTCTTTAGTACAACTCAAAAAAATGTTGTCCGGTATATTATCTTTCTGCGGCTATGATTGCGCATTTCCCGCAGCATTCCTTGCAGCATTCGACGCTCCTGACACCTACTCTCCCGCACACCCAGCAGAATAACAGGCGTTGCAGTCGACATTCCCGCGCCCAGAACTATAGAAGCACCGCCGTAGTATCGCTGTTTTATAGGTTAATCGTCTCGCATGACGATGTGGTGCTCCGCGATACTGGATACCCCTCTAAGTTTGTCAAATCTACTCAACTCAAACTCAAGTTAGGCTTGCACCCATGGATCTGCTGTTCCCATACTACTTCCAGAATCCTTCGTGGTACTACGGTGGCCTGGACCTCTTTGTAATGGGCTTAGAAATCTTATTTGTTCTTCTTGCGTCGATGTATCCGGTCGATGTCGTCAGTGGAAAGCGTTTCGTTCCACGGCCTGTTTCTTCATGTGGGGCAACACGGTGCCAAGCTCCTGGCCCTCGTTTGTTGTGAACGCCGTCGTCGTCTAAATCTTCCTGGGGAGGGCCGAATCCGAGTTCGGTGGGCCGTGCCTTGCTGGGAAGCCGTCTGTTCCGGGTGGACCAGGAGGAACTGCCGCGCACAACTTGTTCAGTGTGCCGTGCCTTGCTGGGAAACCTAGGATAGGGTAGGCGGTCTGGTTGCTCTACCTCCTAACCACTGAATATTAAATTATCGACGCTCACCTTCAGCCCCAAGGTCTTTCCGTGGCTCGTCGTCGATCACCGTTATGAATGATCACTCATCCAGGAGTGGGTACGTATCATAAGGGTGGACTTGAAAATAAGGACTTTAGGATGGTGCCTATTTTATAAGTCTTATTATAATTGTTATAGTATCACTTATTATTTATTTTATTATTTTTGTTAACTATTGTTCTCACTTATTATTTGCTTTATTATTTTTGTTAACTCAGTATCATCTCATACCTCGCAGAGAAAAGACGTGTTACTATTGAGCTCCTGTAGTCTACCTGCCAACAACCAAAAACAACAACTAACAACTGCTTATCAGAAAAAAACAAACAAGTGCGTAAAACAAAATAGTAAAAAACAAAAACAAAAACAACTAACTCAAAATCCATGTGCCGGGCGCCAGCCCGAAAACAACTACAACAATGGACAAACCACCGGACATTAGAAGTGGTACATCAATGTACAACAAAAACCCAGGTGAACCAAAATTCATGATCATTAAAGGAATAGACAACAAATCACTCGAGAATCTTAACCCTTTCATACTTAAAAAAACGATTGACTTTACCTGCGATGGTGAGGTGGAATCTTGCAAAAACACCCGTGCCGGATACATTTTGATAAAAACTAAAAACACCTTACAAGCAAGCAAATTACTTAAATTAAACAAAATTGTAAACATTGAAGTAACTGTCTCTGAACACAAAACCCTAAATTTTTCTAAAGGAGTCATATATTGCAACTTACTTCGCAACATAAGCGAAGCAGAAATCTTAGACGAACTAAAACCACAATAAGTCGCCGAAATGCGAAAAATATTGTAAAAAAAAAGATCAATCCACGACTAAAACTGGTCTTATCATCATTACATTTGCTTCGCGCACCCTCCCAGAATACCTTAACATTAAATACGAAAAAATTCGCATACGTCCATATAACTCGATGCCTCTGAGGTGTATGAGACGCTTACGTTTTGGACACCCAACCCCATCCTGTAAGAACCCTAATGAACTTTGTAGGAACTGCTCTGATAAAGTTCACACAGAGTCAAATGAGACATGCCACTACGAAAAAAACTGCATAAACTGCAAAAACATCCCCGATAACGACTCCAAACACAACCCACTAGACCGCAACTGTCCAACATTCAAGAACTAACAAACATTAAAATTACAGAAAAAGTCGATCACAACACAGCACTTACAATATACCACACTCGCCACAACCATCCACTTCCCATAAGCTTCGCCTCAATTGTATCAAAAAATCTAAACAACACTACAACCTCAACACTCAGCAACTCTAATAAAAACGCACTACAAACCCGCCAAAGCAAACCACCTACATCCTACGACGACATCTTATCCAACACAAGACCTTCACTACCTCTATTAACAACCCAATCACCACCCCAACACATGGACACAGACACATTCAACATGGATTTCGACACTCCCACCACCTCAAAACATATGACAAGCGTAAAAACACAGGACCTTAAACTCCGAATTTTTTCTAGCGACAAAAACAAAACACTATCTTCAAACCTAAAACCCACAAAAGCCCACAAATCAAACAAAAATAAAAAAGTCAGATCCAGCAGTAGACAACAAATAGGCACAAAATCACCCACCTCCTCCACCAAATCCAATCAACCTTTAAAATGACCATGAAATTTGTACAATGGAATATGAACCGATACCTTAACAATTACTGCGAACTTCAATTAATCATAAAAAAACACTTACCTCTTTTAACACATATAAAACACCCCAATATACCAATACCTGTTAATTACGCCCTAATAGGAAAAAGCACCTCATCGTCACACGGAGGCGTAGCCATCCTGGCTCATAAATCTCTGCAAACCAAAGAAATAACCCTAAACGATGACTTTGACGCAGTATGCTTAGAAGTAACCTCGAAAATCAAATTTAGACTCATCTCGGCATACATTGCTCCAAATAAAGCTTTCTCATCACAAAACCTTCAGGCTGTATTAGACAACTCTCCCACATCCACAATTGTAACTGGTGACTTCAACGGCTGCCACAAAAACTGGGGCTCAAAGCAAAACAATCCTAGGGGAAAAATACTAGAGAAATATATAACACAATCTAACTACATTCTTTTAAACGATATGTCTCCTACACATTTCAGCACACATAGCTCACTAACAAATGTCGATCTTACTTTCGGTAGCCAACTCCTTAAAATTGACAGTACCTGGCGCACAGAGGATAGCCTTTTTGCAAGCGATCACTTCCCCATCATAATTAACCTCTTCACATCAAATACTGCCAACTTGCAATCAACCACACGCAAATATGTCATGTATTACAAACCACCACGGCCGTTTTGCTAATCCATAACAGTCAAACTGGCTTTAGAAAGGGGAAATCGGTTATAGACAGTCTACTACTCATAGACCATCTTTTAGCACGAGCTCTCTCAAGAAGAAACCATGCATCCATTATATCACTAGACTTTGCAAAGGCCTTTGATAGAATTGGTATCCACTCAATACTTGACCAACTTATAATCTGGAAAACTGGCCCAAAAATTCCTCAAGGCTCCCCACTCTCCGTGGTCCTGCTTGTGATCGCATATAACTCACTAACAGAAAAGCTCACACTTCATCCGAACATCAGGCTAAGCGCATACGCAGATGACTTCAACATCATCCTAAAACTAAAAAACAAAAAATAACTAAATATAAACCTAAATCCGATAATATCCACTATTATAGACTGGGCAGAATACTCAGGAGCCATGTTATCTACCACAAAATGCAAACACCTCCACGTTTGCAGAAAACATAACTGTAACTGCACCATAACAACAGGAAACACGCAAATGCAAGAAGTAACATCATTAAAAATCCTTGGTCTCCACTTCAATAACAAATACAGATGGAATACTCTCACAGAACTACTAAACAACAACCTCAAATAGTATATTAACGTAATAAAATATCTCTCAAACGCAAAGTTTAACTGCAACACCTCTACACTCCTAAATATAACAAAAGCAAAAGCGGCCTTCCAATCTACGGCTACTGCCCGTACACAACACTGCGCAAAGTAAAGACAACAATCAACACAGCCTTTAGAACTGCCCTCGGAGCCTTCAGAACCACCCCCAAAAATAACATACTATGCGAAGCAAATGCAGACGCTTTAGAAGACAGACGAGAATTAGTGTTTTCCGCAGAGCTACTGACAATAATAGAAGCACTGCAATTACATAAAACTAAAAGAGGCAAATTTTACATATGCTCAGGCTCGCTCTCTGCCATCGACGCAAAAAACACTAACAACAGCGAACATTATATCTCAAAGGCTCGTAATCTTCTACAAGAAAAGAATAATAAATTTGAACTGCTTTGGATCCCCGGTCACGTGGGAATACCTGGAAACGTGGGAATACCCTAGCAAAAAACGCTACAAGACAACCACTCGCAACCATGGAAAACTTAAACACGCAGGACATATTTAGATATATTAAAAATACATATCTCTTGAAAATACAATCAAACATATCCAAAACTTCACGCTGGTACCAAGCAATTAATCATCCACAACTCAACTGCCACCAAATTTCCAAAAACATTCAGTCATCGATCTCACGTAGAGACCAGATAATAATAACAAGGATCACATACACATACACACTATATGGACCCAACTGTAACCAGGACCTGTCCGTTCTGCAACGATACCAACGATGCCTTATCAATTACTAACTTACTGACTAACTGCAGGTCACTAAGCTACCAAAGGCAACTGATATTTAAAAACACCAATCCACTAGAATCCATCTGAAAACACATTACCACATTACCAAACATTTCAAAACTAATACTATTCCTAAAGAATACAAACTTATATTACCTCATTTAGGATAATTCTAATTTAGCCAAAATGTACATATAAAATAACACTCATGTAATTGTTGTAAAAAACCGAGCTGAAGGCCTCAACCTTACCTCTACCTACTTATTTTAAATTACTTAGTAGATCTTCATAAATAAATAAATAAATTGTTGTTAACTATTGTTAACTACGCCCTCTTAAAAATGAAGTCCGGCCTCGGCCTCCTTGAGCTTGATTTTCTTGCCAAGATGACCCGCTGACATGTAAGCAAGATGCAAGTCCACATTACATTTTTTTTAAAATATTTAAGCACCAACAAAATCCGCTATGAAATGAAAGGAAACTTTTTGCTGCTAAGCCGCAGCTTAATTGCACATTATAAACAAAAATACTATAAAAAATAGTACATTTCTTTTTTTTATTATTTCATTTTATCGGAATATTACTATTTTTTATTTTAACTTTTGTTTTACATGAATTTATATTTCATTTTATGAATTTGTTTGATTCATATAGCTTTGTTCCCTCTCCTATAACTCCTTTTCAATTGTAAAAAATACACAAGCCACTTATTGACCCTTAAGGGACCACTCAGTATTCGATCCCTTTTCTACACTGAAATGGTCACCGGCCCCGTTAAGAAGTACTACTACTACTAGAAGTACAAGTCTTTAGTACAACTCAAAAAAATGTTGTCCGGTATATTATCTTTCTGCGGCTATGATTGCGCATTTCCCGCAGCATTCCTTGCAGCATTCGACGCTCCTGACACCTACTCTCCCGCACACCCAGCAGAATAACAGGCGTTGCAGTCGACATTCCCGCGCCCAGAACTATAGAAGCACCGCCGTAGTATCGCTGTTTTATAGGTTAATCGTCTCGCATGACGATGTGGTGCTCCGCGATACTGGATACCCCTCTAAGTTTGTCAAATCTACTCAACTCAAACTCAAGTTAGGCTTGCACCCATGGATCTGCTGTTCCCATACTACTTCCAGAATCCTTCATGGTACTACGGTGGCCTGGACCTCTTTGTAATGGGCTTAGAAATCTTATTTGTTCTTCTTGCGTCGATGTATCCGGTCGATGTCGTCAGTGGAAAGCGTTTCGTTCCACGGCCTGTTTCTTCGTGTGGGGCAACACGGTGCCAAGCTCCTGGCCCTCGTTTGTTGTGGGCGCCGTCGTCGTCTAAATCTTCCTGGGGAGGGCCGAATCCGAGTTCGGTGGGCCGTGCCTTGCTGGGAAGCCGTCTGTTCCGGGTGGACCAGGAGGAACTGCCGCGCACAACTTGTTCAGTGTGCCGTGCCTTGCTGGGAAACCTAGGATAGGGTAGGCGGTCTGGTTGCTCTACCTCCTAACCACTGAATATTAAATTATCGACGCTCACCTTCAGCCCCAAGGTCTTTCCGTGGCTCGTCGTCGATCACCGTTATGAATGATCACTCATCCAGGAGTGGGTACATATCATAAGGGTGGACTTGAAAATAAGGACTTTAGGATGGTGCCTATTTTATAAGGCTTATTATAATTGTTATAGTATCACTTATTATTTATTTTATTATTTTTGTTAACTATTGTTCTCACTTATTATTTGCTTTATTATTTTTGTTAACTTAGTATCATCTAAAGCCTCGCTGAGAAAAGACGTGTTACTATTGAGCTCCTGTAGTCTACCTGCCAACAACCAAAAACAACAACTAACAACTGCTTATCAGAAAAAAACAAACAAGTGCGTAAAACAAAATAGTAAAAAACAAAAACAAAAACAACTAACTCAAAATCCATGTGCCGGGCGCCAGCCCGAAAACAACTACAACAATGGACAAACCACCGGACATAAGAAGTGGTACATCAATGTACAACAAAAACCCAGGTGAACCAAAATTCATGATCATTAAAGGAATAGACAACAAATCACTCGAGAATCTTAACCCTTTCATACTTAAAAAAACGATTGACTTTACCTGCGATGGTGAGGTGGAATCTTGCAAAAACACCCGTGCCGGATACATTTTGATAAAAACTAAAAACACCTTACAAGCAAGCAAATTACTTAAATTAAACAAAATTGCAAACATTGAAGTAAGTGTCTCTGAACACAAAACCCTAAATTTTTCTAAAGGAGTCATATATTGCAACTTACTTCGCAACATAAGCGAAGCAGAAATCTTAGACGAACTAAAACCACAATAAGTCGCCGAAATGCGAAAAAAAATGAAAAAAAAGGTGTATGAGACGCTTACGTTTTGGACACCCAACCCCATCCTGTAAGAACCCTAATGAACTTTGTAGGAACTGCTCTGATAAAGTTCACACAGAGACAAATGAGACATGCCACTACGAAAAAAACTGCATAAACTGCAAAAACATCCCCGATACCGACTCCAAACACAACCCACTAGACCGCAACTGTCCAACATTCAAGACATTCAACATGGATTTCGACCACCACCTCAAAACATATGACAAGCGTAAAAACACAGGACCTTAAACTCCGAATTTTTTCTAGCGACAAAAACAAAACACTATCTTCAAACCTAAAACCCACAAAAGCCCACAAATCAAACAAAAATAAAAAAGTCAGATCCAGCAGTAGACAACAAATAGGCACAAAATCACCGACCTCCTCCACCAAATCCAATCAACCTTTAAAATGACCATGAAATTTGTACAATGGAATATGAACCGATACCTTAACAAAATACCTCTTTTAACACATATAAAACACCCCAATATACCAATACCTGTTAATTACGCCCTAATAGGAAAAAGCACCTCATCGTCACACGGAGGCGTAGCCATCCTGGCTCATAAATCTCTGCAAACCAAAGAAATAACCCTAAACGATGACTTTGACGCAGTATGCTTAGAAGTAACCTCGAAAATCAAATTTAGACTCATCACGGCATACATCGCTCCAAATAAAGCTTTCTCATTACAAAACCTTCAGGCTGTATTAGACAACTCTCCCACATCCACAATTGTCACTGGTGACTTCAACGGCTGGCACAAAAACTGGGGCTCAAAGCAAAACAATCCTAGGGGAAAAATACTAGAGAAATATATAACACAATCTAACTACATTCTTCTAAACGATATGTCTCCTACACAAATGTCGATCTTACTTTCGGTAGCCAACTCCTTAAAATTGACAGTACCTGGCGCACAGAGGATAACCTTTTTGGAAGCGATCACTTCCCCATCATAATTAACCTCTTCACATCAAATACTGCCAACTTGCAATCAACCACACGCAAACCCACTTTCATTATTGATAAGGCAGATTGGCATAAATTTGCCAAGCTAACAAAAAACTTCTCTGCACAACGACCACCGAGCACAAACATAAACAAAGAAGCTGCAACAATACAAAAAATTATCCTTTCGAGCGCTCACAAGGCTATACCACAAACACACCCAACGGGTAAGCCTCATAATTTACCATGGTGGAACAACAATCTCAAAAAACTACGAGACGATAAAATGAAAAAATGGTACGTACTTAAAAGAAAAATATCTACATCAAACATTGTATAGTACAAAAGGGCAAATGCCCTATTTAAACTAACACTCAAACAAGCTAAAAAAGCAAACATTAATAAATTCACATCGCAAATCTCACCTGACAGCCAACCCAAATCGATCTGGAGCAACCTCCGTCGCTTTTGCGGCATTAACCCTCAAAAACACATACACTGTATATTCAACCCATCCACAAAACAAAACACTAATAAAAAATTTGAAATTGATCAACTCTTTTGCCAAAATTTCTCAGAAACCTCCTCCGACAGCAATTTTTCAAGTACCTTTATCAATCACAAACAAACGTCACTTAGCACTACCATTCATATTCCACATATTCCTAGCAAAAGAGCAACCGAAATAGAAAAACCCATAACTGCAATAGAATTTTCAGCAGCATTAACTACATTAAAAGGAAACACACCAGGATTTGACAGAATCAACTACACAATGCTAAAAAACCTGGATAAAACAACAAAAAACAGAATTATTAACCTCCAAAACGCCATACCAAACAACTACATCCCACAAACATACAAAAATAGCTTTATAATACTGATCCTAAAACCAAATTCAGACAAAACCTTGCTTAACTCGTACCGCCCGATCGCACTAAACTCATGCCTAGTAAAACTGCTTGACAAAATAATAGCAAAACGGCTATGGTGGTTTGTAATAAACGACAAACTAATCCATAACAGTCAAACTGGCTTTAGAAAGGGGAAATCGGTTATAGACAGTCTACTACTCATAGACCATCTTTTAGCACGAGCTCTCTCGAGAAGAAACCATGCATCCATTATATCACTAGACTTTGCAAAGGCCTTTGATAGAATTGGTATCCACTCAATACTTGACCAACTTATAATCTGGAAAACTGGCCCAAAAATTCCTCAAGGCTCCCCACTCTCCGTGGTCCTGCTTGTGATCGCATATAACTCACTAACAGAAAAGCTCACACTTCATCCGAACATCAGCCTAAGCGCATACGCAGATGACTTCAACATCATCCTAAAACTAAAAAACAAAAAATAACTAAATATCCGATAATCCGATAATATCCACTATTATAGACTGGGCAGAATACTCAGGAGCCATGTTATCTACCACAAAATGCAAGCACCTCCACGTTTGCAGAAAACATAACTGTAACTGCACCATAACAACAGCAAACACGCAAATGCAAGAAGTAACATCATTAAAAATCCTTGGTGTCCACTTCAATAACAAATACAGATGGAATACTCTCACAGAACTACTAAACAACAACCTCAAACAGTATATTAACGTAATAAAATATCTCTCAAACGCAAAGCTTAACTGCAACACCTCTACACTCCTAAATATAACAAAAGCAAAAGCGGCCTTCCAATCTACGGCTACTGCCCGTACACAACACTGCGCAAAGTAAAGACAACAATCAACACAGCCTTCAAAACTGCCCTCGGAGCCTTCAGAACCACCCCCAAAAATAACATACTATGCGAAGCAAATGCAGACGCTTTAGAAGACAGACGAGAATTAGTGTTTTCCGCAGAGCTACTGGCAATAATAGAAGCACTGCAATTACATAAAACTAAAAGAGGCAAATTTTACATATGCTCAGGCTCGCTCTCTGCCATCGACGCAAAAAACACTAACAACAGCGAACACTATATCTCAAAGGCTCGTAATCTTCTACAAGAAAAGAATAATAAATTTGAACTGCTTTGGATCCCCGGTCACGTGGGAATACCTGGAAACGTGGGAATACCCTAGCAAAAAACGCTACAAGACAACCACTCGCAACCATGGAAAACTTAAACACGCAGGACATATTTAGATATATTAAAAATACATATCTCTTGAAAATACAATCAAACATATCCAAAACTTCACGCTGGTACCAAGCAATTAATCATCCACAACTCAACTGCCACCAAATTTCCAAAAACATTCAGTCATCGATCTCACGTAGAGACCAGATAATAATAACAAGGATCACATACACATACACACTATATGGACCCAACTGTAACCAGGACCTGTCCGTTCTGCAACGATACCAACGATGCCTTATCAATTATTAACTTACTGACTAACTGCAGGTCACTAAGCTACCAAAGGCAACTGATATTTAAAAACACCAATCCACTAGAATCCATCTCAAAACACATTACCACATTACCAAACATTTCAAAACTAATACTATTCCTAAAGAATACAAACTTATATTACCTCATTTAGGATAATTCTAATTTAGCCAAAATGTACATATAAAATAACACTCATGTAATTGTTGTAAAAAACCGAGCTGAAGGCCTCAACCTTACCTCTACCTACTTATTTTAAATTACTTAGTAGATCTTCATAAATAAATAAATAAATTGTTGTTAACTATTGTTAACTACGCCCTCTTAAAAATGAAGTCCGGCCTCGGCCTCCTTGAGCTTGATTTTTTTGCCAAGATGACCCGCTGACATGTAAGCAAGATGCAAGTCCACGCGCAGAATACTACTATAATGGATAGCACTATCGGTTGTATTAGAGTGTGAATAAATTCCCTTCAAACTTTCCGGATGAACCTCCTACGTTCTACGTTCATTTAAGAGGTGAAGATAATGGAGACTCAAAACTTCGTGGCTGACGGTTATATTCAGCAATGGTGAACCCGCCACACCTTTTATTTTATTTTGATTGACATTTTTGGTTTTATTGATTACAGCACGCTCGCTGAATGTTATGAGGTACGTTCAGTAAATCAGGACTTCGGAGCTGTTACTTGGCTTCGCAGTGTAGATCACTGCCGCATGAACTAATTGCTGCAAGCCATCATAACGTGGTACCGGATGATGTGGCGTAATCCATGTTTTGATGACGTCGACCTTTAACTGAAGGATCACATTATCTTGGGCGACTGGGTAGATTTCTTACATGCAAATTTCGACCTAAGAAACTTTATTAAAAAGTATAAAACGTTACCGGACTGAAATATTTTTACGGACAAGACGGCCGAAAGATCCCTTATAGGGGTGCTTGTGGGCTCCTCCAGCCAAAATGACTTTAAATCTGTGTGATCTAATATATTTGGGCTGACGATATTGATTTTAGCTAAGGCTAAGTCAAATAGTTTAATTTTGGCTAAGTTTAGAATCTGATTGACTTAAGTTCTTAGTAAGTTGATTTTATTTTTGTCTATTGTTTGAATTTATTAGCTGACCTTCTTTGAACCTTGTTTTCTCAAAATTTTCTGCATCTGGACAACTTTTAAAACAGAACCCAGGTTGTCTAATCATCTGACTTTCTTGTAGTGCCCTTTCCAACGAATCCAGCAGGTCTCAAAGATGGTCAGTGTATACCCTCAGAAGCTTTCTCATGTAAGACTGCAGAAATTTGTCACCCATACCGACTTGCCTGTATTCCCAAAATGTTCGCCAAGTGTGTTACATGAGCAAACTTTCCCATACTAGGATGCGGCTATCAGTTCGAACCAGTAAATCAGTAAATTTAAAATCTGTTTAGACTGTGCTTATGTTGGGACTTCCCACCACCAGAATGAAATACTTCAAAAAGCTTGACGTTATAACTTATGCCAAGGGGCTAAAAACTATAACTATTAAAAACAAAACTATAATACTATGTACTATAAAAAGTATGGAGCCTAATGGTGTTACTTAAGGTGGTCTTGGTGTACCACCATTCCATTAATGAGTGTCATGGTCACCCTCAGTATCGCTTCAATGGTAATCTGAATACCCAACAGCGTGAGCTTCTTATCGATTCTTCGGTTTAATTTTACTAGGACTTTGTCGCCTACTTCAAAAACCCCGTTTTAGCGAGAGGCATTTTTGCTGGCGCTGAGCGCAGCCAGGGCTGCCTGATCCTGTTGTCTGTTTGTTTTTCTACATCTGTCTATTTGTAAAAAAGTGGTATTTAAGCGATACTTGACCACTCGAGTGACTCGAGTGCAGGGATGACGCATTTGAAATGCCAACACCAAAGTGATCGGTCAGCATGGTCGATATTGTATGCGAGTTTAAAGAGGGTTCGTTGTCGCAATGTGTTGGGTTTACTCCCTTGGGGACGACTGTTTCTCATCAAGCTAGTCAGGTAATGTCTCTTTGCAGATAATGTTAATTATACATCGCCTTATGTTCCAAAAAAGTACGAAGTTTCCGCGTAAAGCACGTTTCTTCCAGAATGATTTGATTCTGGTTCAATAAATGAAGTTAGCGATCGCTCTCTGTGCGTTGTGGCAGAGCAGGACTTTGCTACTTGATCCCCTACTGCATTGAGCTGTTGTCTGGAAAGGGCATCATTAACTTAATTCTCTTTCACGCTTGTGTCTTCCACTCGGTGCCCTACCAGTTGCGAAACAATAATTATTTGCTCCACAACAGAATGAATTATTTCCCCAACAATGAAAAAAAAATTTATTATTAGGGCATTAAGCAAGGAGAAAATAAATTTAAGAAAAGAAACATCACTGAAACAATTATTTAACAATAATGGTAAACCATTTCACATTTTATAAACACAAAAACATGTCTGAAAGTAATATAGCTCAAAATACAATTTAACGTTAAAAAGTTTTAAATTGTACTACTTACTTCCGCAATTTGTCTCTTGACTTCGCAACAACTTGTTCACACTAACGGCTGTTGATGAGGATTGTCTGAAATAGAAAACATACGAGTATGTGCTTTACGTAACAAATTCGACCGTACATACCAAAGGAAACATCTGTGAAGCTGCGAAGCTGCGCTCCGAGATTTTTGACCAACCATGTCGGGAAGTATGACCTGGTGTTCACTAATAAAAGTCCTGGCAGTAGCATCGCATACAAGCCCTAATTTTCACATTTATATAATTCTTCAAACAACGGACCTAAATAATCAGCGCAGTTCTATGGTTTTGTGTAGCTCAGAAAAACTCCTACACAAATAACTGTTTTGTTTACAAAATTACTATACTTATCAAAATGGACCAGAGCTGAGCTGACAGTAGGTCTTTATTAATGTCTAACACTAACTGATTTTCACTCTGATAACAGTCTATTAACTTCAAAGTTAATTTTTATCTCTTACATGTAAATATTGGCCACCTGATACCCGCGAAATAATTGGCTTGGAGAGACAAGAAGACTTATAAAAGGAACTTAAGTCAAATTTTTCTAAGTTCGAAATTTTAAATAAGTCTATGGCGCATTCGCGACTAATTGTGTTATTGGCAAAGCTTGTCATTTAACATACCACTATTTTGCAAAACTGGGGGTTTGTTTTTTGTTCATACACCTAACTCCTCTGAATTAAAAAATCTAAAACTTCTATATGATTTTAAAATCTGCGGTATTGAATGCCCAACAATTAGACTCTAATAATTTCCTAAATTTTGTTTGTAATCTCTCTTTTCACTATTTAACTAATCGACGTAGCCGGCACTGCTGTTTATGGCCTAATATCTCGAGCGTTGGATAGTGGTGGCAAACTGTTACTATTAACATTGCACCCATCGATATCGAATTTTCGATTGCAATAAAACCTAATAATAATAATATTTTATTTTATTTAAATTTATATGTAATTAGGTACTTATATATTTTTTTTAAATATTTAAGCACTAAAAAAATTCGCTTGTTATGAAATGAAAGAAAACTTTTTGCCGCTGAACCGCAGCTAAATTGCAAATTATAAACAAACATACTATAAAAATAATACATTTATTTCTTTTATTATTTTATTTTATCGGAATATAATTTTTTTTTTATTTTATATTTTGTTTTACATGAATTTATATATCACTTTATGAATTGGTTTGATTCATATAGCTTTGTTCCCTCTCCTATAACTGAAATTTTCTTTCTTTTATTATTTTATTTTATCGGAATATACATTTTTTTTATTTTAACTTTTGTTTTACATGAATTTATATTTCACTTTATGAATTTGTTTGATTCATATAGCTTGTTCCCTCTCCTAACTGAAATGGTCACCGTCCCCGTGGAGAACTACAGTGCGGTGTAAGGCGATTTCGCTAGTTAGTCCAGTCCCACCAAACTATAGGGTAAATAGATTAAGTGCAAGAAATGACCTGCTGCGTATTTCATTTCCCCTCTACTTTAATTCTCTCTTCCTCGTTCTTCCTCAGGTAACTATTTCATGCGTTCAATAATATATTGATTTTTTACACATTAGTTCACACTTTCTGGAATTGTAAAATCGGGTGACATAAGCTCTCTGAAAAACTCAACAACTCTGAAAAACTCAACAACTCAAAAAAATGTTTTCCGGTATGTTATCTCTCTGCGGCTATGATTGCGCATTTCCCGCCTTCTGGCAGCATTCGACGCTCCTGACACCTACTCTCCCGCGCACCCACCAGAATAACAGGCGTTGGAGTCGACATTCCCGCGCCCAGAACTATAGAAGCACCGCCGTTGTATCGCTGTTTTATAGGTTTATCGTCTCCCATGACGATGTGGTGCTCCGCGATACTGGATACCCCTCTAAGGTTGTCAAATCTACTCAACTTAAACCCGAGATAGGCTAGCGCCCATGGATCTGCTGTTCCCACACTACTTCCAGAATCCTTCGTGGCTCTACGGTGGCCTTGACCTATTTAGAATGGGTTTAGAAATCTAACTTGTTCTTCCAGCGTCGATGTATCCGGTCGAAAATAAGGACTTTAGGATGGTGCCTATTTTATAAGGCTTATTATAAGTGTTATAGTATCACTTATTATTTATTTTATTATTTTTGTTAACTATTGTTCTCACTTATTATTTGCTTTATTATTTTTGTTAACTCAGTATCATCTCATACCTCGCAGAGAAAAGACGTGTTACTATTGAGCTCCTGTAGTCTACCTGCCAACAACCAAAAACAACAACTAACAACTGCTTATCAGAAAAAAACAAACAAGTGCGTAAAACAAAATAGTAAAAAACAAAAACAAAAACAACTAACTCAAAATCCATGTGCCGGGCGCCAGCCCGAAAACAACTACAACAATAGACAATCCACCGGACATAAGAAGTGGTACATCAATGTACAACAAAAACCCAGGTGAGCCAAAATTCATGATCATTAAAGGAATAGACAACAAATCACTCGAGAATCTTAACCCTTTCATACTTAAAAAAACGATTGACTTTACATGCGATGGTGAGGTGGAATCTTGCAAAAACACCCGTGCCGGATACATTTTGATAAAAACTAAAAACACCTTACAAGCAAGCAAATTACTTAAATTAAACAAAATTGCAAACATTGAAGTAACTGTCTCTGAACACAAAACCCTAAATTTTTCTAAAGGAGTCATATATTGCAACTTACTTCGCAACATAAGCGAAGCAGAAATCTTAGACGAACTAAAACCACAATAATTCGCCGAAATGCGAAAAATATTGAAAAAAAAAAGATCAATCCACGACTAAAACTGGTCTTATCATCATTACATTTGCTTCGCTTACCCTCCCAGAATACCTTAACATTAAATACGAAAAAATTCGCATACGTCCATATATCTCGATGCCTCTGAGGTGTATGAGACGCTTACGTTTTGGACACCCAACCCCATCCTGTAAGAACCCTAATGAACTTTGTAGGAACTGCTCTGATAAAGTTCACACAGAGACAAATGAGACATGCCACTACGAAAAAAACTGCATAAACTGCAAAAACATCCCCGATACCGACTCCAAACACAACCCACTAGACCGCAACTGTCCAACATTCAAGAACTAACAAACATTAAAATTACAGAAAAAGTCGATCACAACACAGCACTTACAATATACCACACTCGCCACAACCATCCACTTCCCATAAGCTTCGCCTCAATTGTATCAAAAAATCTAACCAACATTACAACCTCAACACTCAGCAACTCTAATAAAAACGCACTACAAACCCGCCAAAGCAAACCACCTACATCCTACGACGACATCTTATCCAACACAAGACCTTCACTACCTCTATTAACAACCCAATCACCACCCCAACACATGGACACAGACACATTCAACATGGATTTCGACACTCCCACCACCTCAAAACATATGACAAGCGTAAAAACACAGGACCTTAAACTCCGAATTTTTTCTAGCGACAAAAACAAAACACTATCTTCAAACCTAAAACCCACAAAAGCCCACAAATCAAACAAAAATAAAAAAGTCAGATCCAGCAGTAGACAACAAATAGGCACAAAATCACCGACCTCCTCCACCAAATCCAATCAACCTTTAAAATGACCATGAAATTTGTACAATGGAATATGAACCGATACCTTAACAATTACTGCGAACTTCAATTAATCATAAAAAAGCACTTACCTCTTTTAACACATATAAAACACCCCAATATACCAATACCTGTTAATTACGCCCTAATAGGAAAAAGCACCTCATCGTCACACGGAGGCGTAGCCATCCTGGCTCATAAATCTCTGCAAACCAAAGAAATAACCCTAAACGATGACTTTGACGCAGTATGCTTAGAAGTAACCTCGAAAATCAAATTTAGACTCATCTCGGCATACATCGCTCCAAATAAAGCTTTCTCATTACAAAACCTTCAGGCTGTATTAGACAACTCTCCCACATCCACAATTGTCACTGGTGACTTCAACGGCTGGCACAAAAACTGGGGCTCAAAGCAAAACAATCCTAGGGGAAAAATACTAGAGAAATATATAACACAATCTAACTACATTCTTCTAAACGATATGTCTCCTACACATTTCAGCACACATAGCTCACTAACAAATGTCGATCTTACTTTCGGTAGCCAACTCCTTAAAATTGAGAGTACCTGGCGCACAGAGGATAGCCTTTTTGAAAGCGATCACTTCCCCATCATAATTAACCTCTTCACATCAAATACTGCCAACTTGCAATCAACCACACGCAAACCCACTTTCATTATTGATATGGCAGATTGGCATAAATTTGCCAAGCTAACAGAAAACTTCTCTGCACAACGACCACCGAGCACAAACATAAACAAAGAAACTGCAACAATACAAAAAATTATTTTTTCGAGCGCTCACAAGGCTATACCACAAACACACCCAACGGGTAAGCCTCATAATTTACCATGGTGGAACAACAATCTCAAAAAACTACGAGACGATAAAATGAAAAAATGGTACGTACTTAAAAGAAAAATATCTACATCAAACATTGTACAGTACAAAAGGGCAAATGCCCTATTTAAACTAACACTCAAACACATCGCAATTCACATCGCAAATCTCACCTGACAGCCAACCCAAATCGATCTGGAGCAACCTCCGTCGCTTTTGCGGCATTAACCCTCAAAAACACATACACTGTATATTCAACCCATCCACAAAACAAAACACTAATAAAAAATTTGAAATTGCTCAACTCTTTTGCCAAAATTTCTCAGAAACCTCCTCCGACAGCAATTTTTCAAGTACCTTTATTAATCACAAACAAACGTCACTTAGCAATACCACTCATATTCCACATATTCCTAGCAAAAGAGCAACCGAAATAGAAAAGCCCATAACTGCAATAACACACCAGGATTTGACAGAATCAACTACACAATGCTAAAAAACCTGGATAAAACAACAAAAAACAGAATTACGGCATACCAAACAACTACATTCCACAAACATACAAAAATAGCTTAATAATACTGATCCTAAAACCAAATTCAGACAAAACCTTGCTTAACTCGTACCGCCCGATCGCACTAAACTCATGCCTAGCAAAACTGCTTGACAAAATAATAGCAAAACGGCCGTGGTGGTTTGTAATATGTCATGTATTACAAACCACCACGGCCGTTTTGCTAATCCATAACAGTCAAACTGGCTTTAGAAAGGGGAAATCGGTTATAGACAGTCAACTACTCATAGACCATCTTTTAGCACGAGCTCTCTCAAGAAGAAACCATGCATCCATTATATCACTAGACTTTGCAAAGGCCTTTGATAGAATTGGTATCCACTCAATACTTGACCAACTTATAATCGGGAAAACTGGCCCAAAAATTCCTCACTAACAGAAAAGCTCACACTTCATCCGAACATCAGGCTAACCGCATACGCAGATGACTTCAACATCATCCTAAAACTAAAAAACAAAAAATAACTAAATATAAACCTAAATCCGATAATATCCACTATTATAGACTGGGCAGAATACTCAGGAGCCATGTTATCTACCACAAAATGCAAACACCACCACGTTTGCAGAAAACATAACTGTAACTGCACCATAACAACAAGAAACACGCAAATGCAAGAAGTAACATCATTAAAAATCCTTGGTCTCCACTTCAATAACAAATACAGAATAAATATAACAAAAGCAAAAGCGGCCTTCCAATCTACGGCTACTGCCCGTACACAACACTGCGCAAAGTAAAGACAACAATCAACACAGCCTTTAGAACTGCCCTCGGAGCCTTCAGAACCACCCCCAAAAATAACATACTATGCGAAGCAAATGCAGACGCTTTAGAAGACAGACGAGAATTAGTGTTTTCCGCAGAGCTACTGGCAATAATAGAAGCACTGCAATTACATAAAACTAAAAGAGGCAAATTTTGCATATGCTCAGGCTCGCTCTCTGCCATCGACGCAAAAAACACTAACAACAGCGAACACTATATCTCAAAGGCTCGTAATCTTCTACAAGAAAAGAATAATAAATTTAAACTGCTTTGGATCCCCGGTCACGTGGGAATACCTGGAAACGTGGGAATACCCTAGCAAAAAACGCTACAAGACAACCACTCGCAACCATGGAAAACTTAAACACGCAGGACATATTTAGATATATTAAAAATACATATCTCTTGAAAATACAATCAAACATATCCAAAACTTCACGCTGGTACCAAGCAAATAATCATCCACAACTCAACTGCCACCAAATTACCAAAAACATTCAGTCATCGATCTCACGTAGAGACCAGATAATAATAACAAGGATCACATACACATACACACTATATGGGCCCAACTGTAACCAGGACCTGTCCGTTCTGCAACGATACCAATGATGCCTTATCAATTATTAACTTACTGACTAACTGCAGGTCACTAAACTACCAAAGGCAACTGATATTTAAAAACACCAATCCACTAGAATCCATCTCAAAACACATTACCACATTACCAAACATTTCAAAACTAATACTATTCCTAATGAATACAAACTTATATTACCTCATTTAGGATAATTCTAATTTAGCCAAAATGTACATATAAAATAACACTCATGTAATTTTTGTAAAAAACCGAGCTGAAGGCCTCAACCTTACCTCTACCTACTTATTTTAAATTACTTAGTAGATCTTCATAAATAAATAAATAAATTGTTGTTAACTATTGTTAACTACGCCCTCTTAAAAATGAAGTCCGGCCTCGGACTCCTTGAGCTTGATTTTCTTGCCAAGATGACCCGCTGACATGTAAGCAAGATGCAAGTCCACATTACATTTTTTTTTAAATATTTAAGCACCAACAAAATCCGCTTATTATGAAATGAAAGGAAACTTTTTGCTGCTAAACCGCAGCTTAATTGCACATTATAAACAAAAATACTATAAAAAATAGAACATTTCTTTTTTTTATTATTTCATTTTATCGGAATATTACTTTTTTTTATTTTAACTTTTGTTTTACATGAATTTATATTTCATTTTATGAATTTGTTTGATTCATATAGCTTTGTTCCCTCTCCTATAACTCCTTTTCAATTGTAAAAAATACACAAGCCACTTATTGACCCTTAAGGGACCACTCAGTGGTCGATCCCTTTTCTACACTGAAATGGTCACCGGCCCCGTTAAGAAGTACTACTAGTCTTAAGTACAACTCAAAAAAATGTTGTCCGGTATATTATCTTTCTGCGGCTATGATTGCGCCTTTCCCGCAGCATTCCTTGCAGCATTCGACGCTCCTGACACCTACTCTCCCGCACACCCAGCAGAATAACAGGCGTTGCAGTCGACATTCCCGCGCCCAGAACTATAGAAGCACCGCCGTAGTATCGCTGTTTTATAGGTTAATCGTCTCGCATGACGATGTGGTGCTCCGCGATACTGGATACCCCTCTAAGTTTGTCAAATCTACTCAACTCAAACTCAAGTTAGGCTTGCACCCATGGATCTGCTGTTTCCATACTACTTCCAGAATCCTTCGTGGTACTACGGTGGCCTGGACCTCTTTGTAATGGGCTTAGAAATCTTATTTGTTCTTCTTGCGTCGATGTATCCGGTCGATGTCGTCAGTGGAAAGCGTTTCGTTCCACGGCCTGTTTCTTCATGTGGGGCAACACGGTGCCAAGCTCCTGGCCCTCGTTTGTTGTGGGCGCCGTCGTCGTCTAAATCTTCCTGGGGAGGGCCGAATCCGAGTTCGGTGGGCCGTGCCTTGCTGGGAAGCCGTCTGTTCCGGGTGGACCAGGAGGAACTGCCGCGCACAACTTGTTCAGTGTGCCGTGCCTTGCTGGGAAACCTAGGATAGGGTAGGCGGTCTGGTTGCTCTACCTCCTAACCACTGAATATTAAATTATCGACGCTCACCTTCAGCCCCAAGGTCTTTCCGTGGCTCGTCGTCGATCACCGTTATGAATGATCACTCATCCAGGAGTGGGTACGTATCATAAGGGTGGACTTGAAAATAAGGACTTTAGGATGGTGCCTATTTTATAAGGCTTATTATAATTGTTATAGTATCACTTATTATTTATTTTATTATTTTTGTTAACTATTGTTCTCACTTATTATTTGCTTTATTATTTTTGTTAACTTAGTATCATCTCAAGCCTCGCAGAGAAAAGACGTGTTACTATTGAGCTCCTGTAGTCTACCTGCCAACAACCAAAAACAACAACTAACAACTGCTTATCAGAAAAAAACAAACAAGTGCGTAAAACAAAATAGTAAAAAACAAAAACAAAAACAACTAACTCAAAATCCATGTGCCGGGCGCCAGCCCGAAAACAACTACAACAATGGACAAACCACCGGACATAAGAAGTGGTCATGATCATTAAAGGAATAGACAACAAATCACTCGAGAATCTTAACCCTTTCATACTTAAAAAAACGATTGACTTTACATGCGATGGTGAGGTGGAATCTTGCAAAAACACCCGTGCCGGATACATTTTGATAAAAACTAAAAACACCTTACAAGCAAGCAAATTACTTAAATTAAACAAAATTGCAAACATTGAAGTAAGTGTCTCTGAACACAAAACCCTAAATTTTTCTAAAGGAGTCATATATTGCAACTTACTTCGCAACATAAGCGAAGCAGAAATCTTAGACGAACTAAAACCACAATAAGTCGCCGAAATGCGAAAAATATTGAAAAAAAAGGTGTATGAGACGCTTACGTTTTGGACACCCAACCCCATCCTGTAAGAACCCTAATGAACTTTGTAGGAACTGCTCTGATAAAGTTCACACAGAGACAAATGAGACATGCCACTACGAAAAAAACTGCATAAACTGCAAAAACATCCCCGATACCGACTCCAAACACAACCCACTAGACCGCAACTGTCCAACATTCAAGACATTCAACATGGATTTCGACACTCCCACCACCTCAAAACATATGACAAGCGTAAAAACACAGGACCTTAAACTCCGAATTTTTTCTAGCGACAAAAACAAAACACTATCTTCAAACCTAAAACCCACAAAAGCCCACAAATCAAACAAAAATAAAAAAGTCAGATCCAGCAGTAGACAACAAATAGGCACAAAATCACCGACCTCCTCCACCAAATCCAATCAACCTTTAAAATGACCATGAAATTTGTACAATGGAATATGAACCGATACCTTAACAAAATACCTCTTTTAACACATATAAAACACCCCAATATACCAATACCTGTTAATTACGCCCTAATAGGAAAAAGCACCTCATCGTCACACGGAGGCGTAGCCATCCTGGCTCATAAATCTCTGCAAACCAAAGAAATAACCCTAAACGATGACTTTGACGCAGTATGCTTAGAAGTAACTTCGAAAATCAAATTTAGACTCATCTCGGCATACATCGCTCCAAATAAAGCTTTCTCATTACAAAACCTTCAGGCTGTATTAGACAACTCTCCCACATCCACAATTGTCACTGGTGACTTCAACGGCTGGCACAAAAACTGGGGCTCAAAGCAAAACAATCCTAGGGGAAAAATACTAGAGAAATATATAACACAATCTAACTACATTCTTCTAAACGATATGTCTCCTACACAAATGTCGATCTTACTTTCGGTAGCCTACTCCTTAAAAGTGACAGCACCTGGCGCACAGAGGATAACCTTTTTGGAAGCGATCACTTCCCCATCATAATTAACCTCTTCACATCAAATACTGCCAACTTGCAATCAACCACACGCAAACTCACTTTCATTATTGATAAGGCAGATTGGCATAAATTTGCCAAGCTAACAGAAAACTTCTCTGCACAACGACCACCGAGCACAAACATAAACAAAGAAGCTGCAACAATACAAAAAATTATCCTTTCGAGCGCTCACAAGGCTATACCACAAACACACCCAACGGGTAAGCCTCATAATTTACCATGGTGGAATAACAATCTCAAAAAACTACGAGACGATAAAATGAAAAAATGGTACGTACTTAAAAGAAAAATATCTACATCAAACATTGTATAGTACAAAAGGGCAAATGCCCTATTTAAACTAACACTCAAACAAGCTAAAAAAGCAAACATTAATAAATTCACATCGCAAATCTCACCTGACAGCCAACCCAAATCGATCTGGAGCAACCTCCGTCGCTTTTGCGGCATTAACCCTCAAAAACACATACACTGTATATTCAACCCATCCACAAAACAAAACACTAATAAAAAATTTGAAATTGATCAACTCTTTTGCCAAAATTTCTCAGAAACCTCCTCCGACAGCAATTTTTCAAGTACCTTTATCAATCACAAACAAACGTCACTTAGCACTACCATTCATATTCCACATATTCCTAGCAAAAGAGCAACCGAAATAGAAAAACCCATAACTGCAATAGAATTTTCAGCAGCATTAACTACATTAAAAGGAAACACACCAGGATTTGACAGAATCAACTACACAATGCTAAAAAACCTGGATAAAACAACAAAAAACAGAATTACGGCATACCAAACAACTACATTCCACAAACATACAAAAATAGCTTAATAATACTGATCCTAAAACCAAATTCAGACAAAACCTTGCTTAACTCGTACCGCCCGATCGCACTAAACTCATGCCTAGTAAAACTGCTTGACAAAATAATAGCAAAACGGCTATGGTGGTTTGTAATAAACGACAAACTAATCCATAACAGTCAAACTGGCTTTAGAAAGGGGAAATCGGTTATAGACAGTCTACTACTCATAGACCATCTTTTAGCACGAGCTCTCTCGAGAAGAAACCATGCATCCATTATATCACTAGACTTTGCAAAGGCCTTTGATAGAATTGGTATCCACTCAATACTTGACCAACTTATAATCTGGAAAACTGGCCCAAAAATTCCTCAAGGCTCCCCACTCTCCGTGGTCCTGCTTGTGATCGCATATAACTCACTAACAGAAAAGCTCACACTTCATCCGAACATCAGCCTAAGCGCATACGCAGATGACTTCAACATCATCCTAAAACTAAAAAACAAAAAATAACTAAATATAAACCTAAATCCGATAATATCCACTATTATAGACTGGGCAGAATACTCAGGAGCCATGTTATCTAACACAAAATACAAGCACCTCCACGTTTGCAGAAAACATAACTGTAACTGCACCATAACAACAGGAAACACGCAAATGCAAGAAGTAACATCATTAAAAATCCTTGGTGTCCACTTCAATAACAAATACAGATGGAATACTATCACAGAACTACTAAACAACAACCTCAAACAGTATATTAACGTAATAAAATATCTCTCAAACGCAAAGCTTAACTGCAACACCTCTACACTCCTAAATATAACAAAAGCAAAAGCGTCCTTCCAATCTACGGCTACTGCCCGTAAAGACAACAATCAACACAGCCTTCAAAACTGCCCTCGGAGCCTTCAGAACCACCCCCAAAAATAACATACTATGCGAAGCAAATGCAGACGCTTTAGAAGACAGACGAGAATTAGTGTTTTCCGCAGAGCTACTGGCAATAATAGAAGCACTGCAATTACATAAAACTAAAAGAGGCAAATTTTGCATATGCTCAGGCTCGCTCTCTGCCATCGACGCAAAAAACACTAACAACAGCGAACACTATATCTCAAAGGCTCGTAATCTTCTACAAGAAAAGAATAATAAATTTAAACTGCTTTGGATCCCCGGTCACGTGGGAATACCTGGAAACGTGGGAATACCCTAGCAAAAAACGCTACAAGACAACCACTCGCAACCATGGAAAACTTAAACACGCAGGACATATTTAGATATATTAAAAATACATATCTCTTGAAAATACAATCAAACATATCCAAAACTTCACGCTGGTACCAAGCAATTAATCATCCACAACTCAACTGCCACCAAATTACCAAAAACATTCAGTCATCGATCTCACGTAGAGACCAGATAATAATAACAAGGATCACATACACATACACACTATATGGACCCAACTGTAACCAGGACCTGTCCGTTCTGCAACGATACCAACGATGCCTTATCAATTATTCACTTACTGACTAACTGCAGGTCACTAAACTACCAAAGGCAACTGATATTTAAAAACACCAATCCACTAGAATCCATCTCAAAACACATTACCACATTACCAAACATTTCAAAACTAATACTATTCCTAATGAATACAAACTTATATTACCTCATTTAGGATAATTCTAATTTAGCCAAAATGTACATATAAAATAACACTCATGTAATTGTTGTAAAAAACCGAGCTGAAGGCCTCAACCTTACCTCTACCTACTAATTTTAAATTACTGAGTTGATCTTCATAAATAAATAAATAAATTGTTGTTAACTATTGTTAACTACGCCCTCTTAAAAATTAAGTCCGGCCTCGGCCTCCTTGAGCTTGATTTTTTTGCCAAGATGACCCGCTCACATGTAAGCAAGATGCAAGTCCACGCGCAGAATACTACTATAATGGATAGCACTATCGGTTGTATTAGAGTGTGAATAAATTCCCTTCAAACTTTCCGGATGAACCTCCTACGTTCTACGTTCATTCAAGAGGTGAAGATAATGGAGACTCAAAACTTCGTGGCTGACGGTTATATTCAGCAATGGTGAACCCGCCACACCTTTTTTTTTATTTTGATTGACATTTTTGGTTTTATTGATTACAGCACGCTCGCTGAATGTTATGAGGTACGTTCAGTAAATCAGGACTTCGGAGCTGTTACTTGGCTTCGCAGTGTAGATCACTGCCGCATGAACTAATTGCTGCAAGCCATCATAACGTGGTACCGGGTGATGTGGCGTAATCCATGTTTTGATGACGTCGACCTTTAACTGAAGGATCACATTATCTTGGGCGACTGGGTAGATTTCTTACATGCAAATTTCGACCTAAGAAACTTTATTAAAAAGTATAAAACGTTACCGGACTGAAATATTTTTATGGACAAGACGGCCGAAAGATCCCTTATAGGGGTGCTTGTGGGCTCCTCCAGCCAAAATGACTTTAAATCTGTGTGATCTAATATATTTGGGCTGACGATATTGATTTTAGCTAAGGCTAAGTCAAATAGTTTAATTTTGGCTAAGTTTAGAATCTGATTGACTTAAGTTCTTAGTAAGATGATTTTATTTTTGTCTATTGTTTGAATTTATTAGCTGACCTTCTTTGAACCTTGTTTTCTCAAAATTTTCTGCATCTGTACAACTTTTAAAACAGAACCCAGGATGTCTAAACATCTGACTTTCCTTTAGTGCCCTTTCTAACGAATCCAGCAAATCTCAAAGATGGTCAGTGTATACCCTCAGAAGCTTTCTCATGTAAGACTGCAGAAATTTGTCACCCATACCGACTTGCCTGTATTCCCAAAATGTTCGCCAAGTGTGTTACATGAGCAAATTCTTCCCATACTAGGATGCGGCTATCAGTTCGAACCTGTAAATTTAAAATCTGTTTAGACTGTGCTTATGTTGGGACTTCCCACCACCAGAATGAAATACTTCAAAAAGCTTGACGTTATAACTTATGCCAAGGGGCTAAAAACTATAACTATTAAAAACAAAACTATAATACTATGTACTATAAAAGGTATGGAGCCTAATGGTGTTACTTAAGGTGGTCTTGGTGTACCACCATTCCATTAATGAGTGTCATGGTCACCCTCAGTATCGCTTCAATGGTAATCTGAATACCCAACAGGGTGAGCTTCTTATCGATTCTTCGGTTTAATTTTACTAGGACTTTGTCGCCTACTTCAAAAACCCCGTTTTAGCGAGAGGCATTTTTGCTAGTCAGGTAATGTCTCTTTGCAGATAATGTTAATTATACATCGCCTTATGTTCCAAAAAAGTACGAAGTTTCCGCGTAAAGCACGTTTCTTCCAGAATGATTTGATTCTGGTTCAATAAATGAAGTTAGCGATCGCTCTCTGTGCGTTGTGGCAGAGCAGGACTTTGCTACTTGATCCCCTACTGCATTGAGCTGTTGTCTGGAAAGGGCATCATTAACTTAATTCTCTTTCACGCTTGTGTCTTCCACTCGGTGCCCTACCAGTTGCGAAACAATAATTATTTGCTCCACAACAGAATGAATTATTTCCCCAACAATGAAAAAAAAATTTATTATTAGGGCATTAAGCAAGGAGAAAATAAATTTAAGAAAAGAAACATCACTGAAACAATTATTTAACAATAATGGTAAACCATTTCACATTTTATAAACACAAAAACATGTCTGAAAGTAATATAGCTCAAAATACAATTTAACGTTAAAAAGTTTTAAATTGTACTACTTACTTCCGCAATTTGTCTCTTGACTTCGCAACAACTTGTTCACACTAACGGCTGTTGATGAGGATTGTCTGAAATAGAAAACATACGAGTATGTGCTTTACGTAACAAATTCGACCGTACATACCAAAGGAAACATCTGTGAAGCTGCGAAGCTGCGCTCCGAGATTTTTGACCAACCATGTCGGGAAGTATGACCTGGTGTTCACTAATAAAAGTCCTGGCAGTAGCATCGCATACAAGCCCTAATTTTCACATTTATATAATTCTTCAAACAACGGACCTAAATAATCAGCGCAGTTCTATGGTTTTGTGTAGCTCAGAAAAACTCCTACACAAATAACTGTTTTGTTTACAAAATTACTATACTTATCAAAATGGACCAGAGCTGAGCTGACAGTAGGTCTTTATTAATGTCTAACACTAACTGATTTTCACTCTGATAACAGTCTATTAACTTCAAAGTTAATTTTTATCTCTTACATGTAAATATTGGCCACCTGATACCCGCGAAATAATTGGCTTGGAGAGACAAGAAGACTTATAAAAGGAACTTAAGTCAAATTTTTCTAAGTTCGAAATTTTAAATAAGTCTATGGCGCATTCGCGACTAATTGTGTTATTGGCAAAGCTTGTCATTTAACATACCACTATTTTGCAAAACTGGGGGTTTGTTTTTTGTTCATACACCTAACTCCTCTGAATTAAAAAATCTAAAACTTCTATATGATTTTAAAATCTGCGGTATTGAATGCCCAACAATTAGACTCTAATAATTTCCTAAATTTTGTTTGTAATCTCTTAAACTAATCGACGTAGCCGGCACTGCTGTTTATGGCCTAATATCTCGAGCGTTGGATAGTGGTGGCAAACTGTTACTATTAACATTGCACCCATCGATATCGAATTTTCGATTGCAATAAAACCTAATAATAATAATATTTTATTTTCTTTAAATTTATATGTAATTAGGTACTTATATATTTTTTTTAAATATTTAAGCACTAAAAAAATTCGCTTGTTATGAAATGAAAGAAAACTTTTTGCCGCTGAACCGCAGCTAAATTGCACATTATAAACAAACATACTATAAAAATAATACATTTATTTCTTTTATTATTTTATTTTATCGGAATATAATTTTTTTTTATTTTATATTTTGTTTTACATGAATTTATATATCACTTTATGAATTGGTTTGATTCATATAGCTTTGTTCCCTCTCCTATAACTTTTAACTTTTGTTTTACATGAATTTATATTTCACTTTATGAATTTGTTTGATTCATATAGCTTGTTCCCTCTCCTATAACTGAAATGGTCACCGTCCCCGTGGAGAACTACAGTGCGGTGTAAGGCGATTTCGCTAGTTAGTCCAGTCCCACCAAACTATAGGGTAAATAGATTAGGTGCAAGAAATGACCTGCTGCGTATTTCATTTCCCCTCTACTTTAATTCTCTCTTCCTCGTTCTTTCTCAGGTAACTATTTCATGCGTTCAATAATATATTGATTTTTTACACATTAGTTCACACTTTCTGGAATTGTAAAGTCGGGTGACATAAACTCTCTGAAAAACTCAACAACTCTGAAAAACGCAACAACTCAAAAAAATGTTTTCCGGTATGTTATCTCTCTGCGGCTATGATTGCGCATTTTCCGCCTTCTGGCAGCATTCGACGCTCCTGACACCTACTCTCCCGCGCACCCACCAGAATAACAGGCGTTGGAGTCGACATTCCCGCGCCCAGAACTATAGAAGCACCGCCGTTGTATCGCTGTTTTATAGGTTTATCGTCTCCCATGACGATGTGGTGCTCCGCGATACTGGATACCCCTCTAAGGTTGTCAAATCTACTCAACTCAAACTCGAGATAGGCTAGCGCCCGTGGATCTGCTGTTCCCACACTACTTCCAGAATCCTTCGTGGCTCTACGGTGGCCTTGAATGAGAATGGGTTTAGAAATCTAACTTGTTCTTCCAGCGTCGATGTATCCGGTCGAAAATAAGGACTTTAGGATGGTGCCTATTTTATAAGGCTTATTATAAGTGTTATAGTATCACTTATTATTTATTTTATTATTTTTGTTAACTATTATTCTCACTTATTATTTGCTTTATTATTTTTGTTAACTCAGTATCATCTCATACCTCGCAGAGAAAAGACGTGTTACTATTGAGCTCCTGTAGTCTACCTGCCAACAACCAAAAACAACAACTAACAACTGCTTATCAGAAAAAAACAAACAAGTGCGTAAAACAAAATAGTAAAAAACAAAAACAAAAACAACTAACTCAAAATCCATGTGCCGGGCGCCAGCCCGAAAACAACTACAACAATGGACAATCCACCGGACATAAGAAGTGGTACATCAATGTACAACAAAAACCCCGGTGAGCCAAAATTCATGATCATTAAAGGAATAGACAACAAATCACTCGAGAATCTTAACCCTTTCATACTTAAAAAAACGATTGACTTTACATGCGATGGTGAGGTGGAATCTTGCAAAAACACCCGTGCCGGATACATTTTGATAAAAACTAAAAACACCTTACAAGCAAGCAAATTACTTAAATTAAACAAAATTGCAAACATTGAAGTAACTGTCTCTGAACACAAAACCCTAAATTTTTCTAAAGGAGTCATATATTGCAACTTACTTTGCAACATAAGCGAAGCAGAAATCTTAGACGAACTAAAACCACAATAAGTCGCCGAAATGCGAAAAATATTGAAAAAAAAAGATCAATCCACGACTAGAACTGGTCTTATCATCATTACATTTGCTTCGCTTACCCTCCCAGAATACCTTAACATTAAATACGAAAAAATTCGCATACGTCCATATATCTCGATGCCTCTGAGGTGTATGAGACGCTTACGTTTTGGACACCCAACCCCATCCTGTAAGAACCCTAATGAACTTTGTAGGAACTGCTCTGATAAAGTTCACACAGAGACAAATGAGACATGCCACTACGAAAAAAACTGCATAAACTGCAAAAACATCCCCGATACCGACTCCAAACACAACCTACTAGACCGCAACTGTCCAACATTCAAGAACTAACAAACATTAAAATTACAGAAAAAGTCGATCACAACACAGCACTTACAATATACCACACTCGCCACAACCATCCACTTCCCATAAGCTTCGCCTCAATTGTATCAAAAAATCTAACCAACATTACAACCTCAACACTCAGCAACTCTAATAAAAACGCACTACAAACCCGCCAAAGCAAACCACCTACATCCTACGACGACATCTTATCCAACACAAGACCTTCACTACCTCTATTAACAACCCAATCACCACCCCAACACATGGACACAGACACATTCAACATGGATTTCGACACTCCCACCACCTCAAAACATATGACAAGCGTAAAAACACAGGACCTTAAACTCCGAATTTTTTCTAGCGACAAAAACAAAACACTATCTTCAAACCTAAAACCCACAAAAGCCCACAAATCAAACAAAAATAAAAAAGTCAGATCCAGCAGTAGACAACAAATAGGCACAAAATCACCGACCTCCTCCACCAAATCCAATCAACCTTTAAAATGACCATGAAATTTGTACAATGGAATATGAACCGATACCTTAACAATTACTGCGAACTTCAATTAATCATAAAAAAACACTTACCTCTTTTAACACATATAAAACACCCCAATATACCAATACCTGTTAATTACGCCCTAATAGGAAAAAGCACCTCATCGTCACACGGAGGCGTAGCCATCCTGGCTCATAAATCTCTGCAAACCAAAGAAATAACCCTAAACGATGACTTTGACGCAGTATGCTTAGAAGTAACCTCGAAAATCAAATTTAGACTCATCTCGGCATACATCGCTCCAAATAAAGCTTTCTCATTACAAAACCTTCAGGCTGTATTAGACAACTCTCCCACATCCACAATTGTCACTGGTGACTTCAACGGCTGGCACAAAAACTGGGGCTCAAAGCAAAACAATCCTAGGGGAAAAATACTAGAGAAATATATTACACAATCTAACTACATTCTTCTAAACGATATGTCTCCTACACATTTCAGCACACATAGCTCACTAACAAGTGTCGATCTTACTTTCGGTAGCCAACTCCTTAAAATTGACAGTACCTGGCGCACAGAGGATAACCTTTTTGGAAGCGATCACTTCCCCATCATAATTAACCTCTTCACATCAAATACTGCCAACTTGCAATCAACCACACGCAAACCCACTTTCATTATTGATAAGGCAGATTGGCATAAATTTGCCAAGCTAACAGAAAACTTCTCTGCACAACGACCACCGAGCACAAACATAAACAAAGAAGCTGCAACAATACAAAAAATTATCCTTTCGAGCGCTCACAAGGCTATACCACAAACACACCCAACGGGTAAGCCTCATAATTTACCATGGTGGAACAACAATCTCAAAAACTACGAGACGATAAAATGAAAAAATGGTACGTACTTAAAAGAAAAATATCTACATCAAACATTGTATAGTACAAAAGGGCAAATGCCCTATTTAAACTAACACTCAAACAAGCTAAAAAAGCAAACATTAATAAATTCACATCGCAAATCTCACCTGACAGCCAACCCAAATCGATCTGGAGCAACCTCCGTCGCTTTTGCGGCATTAACCCTCAAAAACACATACACTGTATATTCAACCCATCCACAAAACAAAACACTAATAAAAAATTTGAAATTGCTCAACTCTTTTGCCAAAATTTCTCAGAAACCTCCTCCGACAGCAATTTTTCAAGTACCTTTATCAATCACAAACAAACGTCACTTAGCAATACCATTCATATTCTACATATTCCTAGCAAAAGAGCAACCGAAATAGAATAGCCCATAACTGCAATAACACACCAGGATTTGACAGAATCAACTACACAATGCTAAAAAACCTGGATAAAACAACAAAAAACAGAATTACGGCATACCAAACAACTACATTCCACAAACATACAAAAATAGCTTAATAATACTGATCCTAAAACCAAATTCAGACAAAACCTTGCTTAACTCGTACCGCCCGATCGCACTAAACTCATGCCTAGCAAAACTGCTTGACAAAATAATAGCAAAACGGCCGTGGTGGTTTGTAATATGTCGTGTATTACAAACCACCACGGCCGTTTTGCTAATCCATAACAGTCAAACTGGCTTTAGAAAGGGGAAATCGGTTATAGACAGTCTACTACTCATAGACCATCTTTTAGCACGAGCTCTCTCAAGAAGAAACCATGCATCCATTATATCACTAGACTTTGCAAAGGCCTTTGATAGAATTGGTATCCACTCAATACTTGACCAACTTATAATCTGGAAAACTGGCCCAAAAATTCCTCAAGGCTCCCCACTCTCCGTGGTCCTGCTTGTGATCGCATATAACTCACTAACAGAAAAGCTCACACTTCATCCGAACATCAGCCTAAGCGCATACGCAGATGACTTCAACATCATCCTAAAACTAAAAAACAAAAAATAACTAAATATAAACCTAAATCCGATAATATCCACTATTATAGACTGGGCAGAATACTCAGGAGCCATGTTATCTACCACAAAATGCAAACACCTCCACGTTTGCAGAAAACATAACTGTAACTGCACCATAACAACAGGAAACACGCAAATGCAAGAAGTAACATCATTAAAAATCCTTGGTCTCCACTTCAATAACAAATACAGATGGAATACTCTCACAGAACTACTAAACAACAACCTCAAACAGTATATTAACGTAATAAAATATCTCTCAAACGCAAAGTTTAACTGCAACACCTCTACACTCCTAAATATAACAAAAGCAAAAGCGGCCTTCCAATCTACGGCTACTGCCCGTACACAACACTGCGCAAAGTAAAGACAACAATCAACACAGCCTTTAGAACTGCCCTCGGAGCCTTCAGAACCACCCCCAAAAATAACATACTATGCGAAGCAAATGCAGACGCTTTAGAAGACAGACGAGAATTAGTGTTTTCCGCAGAGCTACTGGCAATAATAGAAGCACTGCAATTACATAAAACTAAAAGAGGCAAATTTTACATATGCTCAGGCTCGCTCTCTGCCATCGACGCAAAAAACACTAACAACAGCGAACATTATATCTCAAAGGCTCGTAATCTTCTACAAGAAAAGAATAATAAATTTGAACTGCTTTGGATCCCCGGTCACGTGGGAATACCTGGAAACGTGGGAATACCCTAGCAAAAAACGCTACAAGACAACCACTCGCAACCATGGAAAACTTAAACACGCAGGACATATTTAGATATATTAAAAATACATATCTCTTGAAAATACAATCAAACATATCCAAAACTTCACGCTGGTACCAAGCAATTAATCATCCACAACTCAACTGCCACCAAATTACCAAAAACATTCAGTCATCGATCTCACGTAGAGACCAGATAATAATAACAAGGATCACATACACATACACACTATATGGACCCAACTGTAACCAGGACCTGTCCGTTCTGCAATGATACCAACGATGCCTTATCAATTATTCACTTACTGACTAACTGCAGGTCACTAAACTACCAAAGGCAACTGATATTTAAAAACACCAATCCACTAGAATCCATCTCAAAACACATTACACATTAAAGAATACAAACTTATATTACCTCATTTAGGATAATTCCAATTTAGCCAAAATGTACATATAAAATAACACTCATGTAATTGTTGTAAAAAACCGAGCTGAAGGCCTCAACCTTACCTTTACCTACTAATTTTAAATTACTTAGTAAATCTTCATAAATAAATAAATAAATTGTTGTTAACTATTGTAACTACGCTCTCTGTTTTGGCGAGAGGCATTTTTGCTGGCGCTGAATGCAGCCTGGGCGCTCCTGATCCAGTCTGGGATGCCTGTAGGTTTTTCTACTTCTGGCTATTTGTAAAAAGTGGTATTTAAGCGATTTACTTGACCACTCGAGTAACTGAGCAGGGGTGGCGCATTTGAAATGCCAACACCAAAGTGATCGGTCAGCATGGTCGACATTGTATGCGAGTTTAAAGAGGGTTCGTTGTCGCAATGTGTTGGGTTTACACCCTTGGGGACGACTGTTTCTCATCGAGCTCGTCAAGTAATGTCTCTTTGCAGATAAAGTTAATTATACATCGCCTTTTGTTTCAAAAAAGTACGAAGTTTCCGCAAAAAGCACGTTTCTTCCAGAATGATTTGATTCTGGAAGCATCTAGGCGGTTTGTCAGTTATTTCAATAGTTAAGTTAGCGAACGCTCTCTGTGCGTTGTGGCAGAGCAGGACTTTGCTACTTTATCCCCTAATGCATTGAGCTGTTGTCTGGAAAGGGCATCAGTAACTTAATTCTCTTTCACGCTTGTGTCTTCCCTTCGCTGCCCTACCAGTTGCGAAACAATAATTATTTGCTCCACAACAGGATGAATTATTTCCCAAATCTTAAAAAAAAAAATTAATTTTAAGGCATTTAGCAAGGAAAATAAATTTAAGAAAAGAAACATCACTGAAAAAAATGATTTAACAATTATGGTAAGCCATTTCACATTTTATTCACACAAAAAACACGTCTGAAAGTAATATAGCTCAATATACAATTTTACGTTAAAAAGTTTTAAATTGTACTACTTACTTCCGCATTTTGTCTCTGGACTTCGCAACAACTTGTTCACACTAACGGCTGTTGAAGAGGATTGTCTGAAATAGAAAACATACGAGTATGTGCCTACGTAACAAATTCGACCGTACATACCAAAGGAAACATTTGTGAAGCTGCACAGCTGCGCTCTGAGATTTTTGACCAACCATGTCGGGAAGTATGACCTGGTGTTCCACTAATAAAAGCCCTGGCAGTAGCATCGCATACAATTGCCCTAATTTTCACATTTATATAATTCTTCAAGCAACGGACCTAAGTAATTATCACAGTTCTATGGTTTTGTGTATCTCAGAAAAACTCCTACACAAATAACTGTTTTATTTACAAAATTATTATACTTAGCAAAATGGACCAGAGCTGAGCTGACAGTCGGTCTTTATTAATGTCTAACACTAACTGATTTTCACTCTGATAGCAGTTAATTAACTTCAAAGTTAATTTTTATCTCATACATGTAAATATTGGCCACCTGATACACGCGAAATAATTGGCTTGGAGAGACAAGAAGACATATAAAAGGAACTTAAGTCAAATTTTTCTTAGTTTGAAATTTTAAATAAGTCTATGGCGCATTCGCGGCTAATTGTGTTATTGGCAAAGCTTGTCATTTAACATACCGCTATTTTGCAAAACTGGGGGTTCGACATTTGTTCATACACCTAACTCCTCTGCATTAAAAAATCTAAAACTTCTATATGATTACTAAAATCTGCGGTATTGAATGCCCAACAATTAGACACTAATAATTTCCTAAATTTTGTTTGTAATCTCTCTTTTCACTATTTAACTAATCGACGTAGCCGGCACTGCTGTTCATGGCCTAATATCTCGAGCGTTGGATAGTGGTGGCAAACTGTTACTATTAACATTGCACCCATAGATATCGAATATTCGATTGCAATAAAACCTAATAATAATAATATTTTATTTTATTTAAATTTATATGTAATTAGGTACTTATATATTTTTTTTAAATATTTAAGCACTAAAAAAATTCGCTTATTATGAAATGAAAGAAAACTTTTTGCCGCTGAAACGCAGCTAAATTGCACATTATAAACAAACATACTATAAAAATAATACATTTATTTCTTTTATTATTTTATTTTATAGGAATATAATTTTTTTTTTATTTTATGTTTTGTTTTACATGAATTTATATATCACTTTATGAATTGGTTTTATTCATATAGCTTTGTTCCCTCTCCTACAACTGAAATTTTCTTTCTTTTATTATTTTATCGGAATATACATTTTTTTTATTTTAACTTTTGTTTTACATGAATTTATATATCACTTTATGAATTGGTTTGATTCATATAGCTTTGTTCCCTCTCCTACAACTGAAATTTTCTTTCTTTTATTATTTTATCGGAATATACATTTTTTTTATTTTAACTTTTGTTTTACATGAATTTATATTTCACTTTATGAATTTGTTTGATTCATATAGCTTTGTTCCCTCTCCTATAACTTTTAACTTTTGTTTTACATGAATTTATATTTCACTTTATGAATTTGTTTGATTCATATAGCTTGTTTCCTCTCCTAACTGAAATGGTCACCGTCCCCGTGGAGAACTACAGTGCGGTGTAAGGCGATTTCGCTAGTTAGTCCAGTCCCACCAATCTATAGGGTAAATAGATTAAGTGCAAGAAATGACCTGCTGCGTATTTCATTTCCCTTCTACTTTAATTCTCTCTTCCTCGTTCTTCCTCAGGTAACTATTTCATGCGTTCAATAATATATTGATTTTTTACACATTAGTTCACACTTTCTGGAATTGTAAAATCGGGTGACATAAGCTCTCTGAAAAACTCAACAACTCAAAAAAATGTTTTCCGGCAGCATTCGACGCTCCTGACACCTACTCTCCCGCGCACCCACCAGAATAACAGGCGTTGGAGTCGACATTCCCGCGCCCAGAACTATAGAAGCACCGCCGTTGTATCGCTGTTTTATAGGTTTATCGTCTCCCATGACGATGTGGTGCTCCGCGATACTGGATACCCCTCTAAGGTTGTCAAATCTACTCAACTCAAACTCGAGATAGGCTATCGCCCGTGGATCTGCTGTTCCCACACTACTTCCAGAATCCTTCGTGGCTCTACGGTGGCCTTGACCTATTTAGAATGGGTTTAGAAATCTAACTTGTTCTTCCAGCGTCGATGTATCCGGTCGAAAATAAGGACTTTAGGATGGTGCCTATTTTATAAGGCTTATTATAAGTGTTATAGTATCACTTATTATTTATTTTATTATTTTTGTTAACTATTGTTCTCACTTATTATTTGCTTTATTATTTTTGTTAACTCAGTATCATCTCATACCTCGCAGAGAAAAGACGTGTTACTATTGAGCTCCTGTAGTCTACCTGCCAACAACCAAAAACAACAACTAACAACTGCTTATCAGAAAAAAACAAACAAGTGCGTAAAACAAAATAGTAAAAAACAAAAACAAAAACAACTAACTCAAAATCCATGTGCCGGGCGCCAGCCCGAAAACAACTACAACAATGGACAAACCACCGGACATAAGAAGTGGTACATCAATGTACAACAAAAACCCAGGTGAGCCAAAATTCATGATCATTAAAGGAATAGACAACAAATCACTCGAGAATCTTAACCCTTTCATACTTAAAAAAACGATTGACTTTACATGCGATGGTGAGGTGGAATCTTGCAAAAACACCCGTGCCGGATACATTTTGATAAAAACTAAAAACACCTTACAAGCAAGCAAATTACTTAAATTAAACAAAATTGCAAACATTGAAGTAACTGTCTCTGAACACAAAACCCTAAATTTTTCTAAAGGAGTCATATATTGCAACTTACTTTGCAACATAAGCGAAGCAGAAATCTTAGACGAACTAAAACCACAATAAGTCGCCGAAATGCGAAAAATATTGAAAAAAAAAGATCAATCCACGACTAAAACTGGTCTTATCATCATTACATTTGCTTCGCTTACCCTCCCAGAATACCTTAACATTAAATACGAAAAAATTCGCATACGTCCATATATCTCGATGCCTCTGAGGTGTATGAGACGCTTACGTTTTGGACACCCAACCCCATCCTGTAAGAACCCTAATGAACTTTGTAGGAACTGCTCTGATAAAGTTCACACAGAGACAAATGAGACATGCCACTACGAAAAAAACTGCATAAACTGCAAAAACATCCCCGATACCGACTCCAAACACAACCCACTAGACCGCAACTGTCCAACATTCAAGAACTAACAAACATTAAAATTACAGAAAAAGTCGATCACAACACAGCACTTACAATATACCACACTCGCCACAACCATCCACTTCCCATAAGCTTCGCCTCAATTGTATCAAAAAATCTAACCAACACTACAACCTCAACACTCAGCAACTCTAATAAAAACGCACTACAAACCCGCCAAAGCAAACCACCTACATCCTACGACGACATCTTATCCAACACAAGACCTTCACTACCTCTATTAACAACCCAATCACCACCCTAACACATGGACACAGACACATTCAACATGGATTTCGACACTCCCACCACCTCAAAACATATGACAAGCGTAAAAACACAGGACCTTAAACTCCGAATTTTTTCTAGCGACAAAAACAAAACACTATCTTCAAACCTAAAACCCACAAAAGCCCACAAATCAAACAAAAATAAAAAAGTCAGATCCAGCAGTAGACAACAAATAGGCACAAAATCACCGACCTCCTCCACCAAATCCAATCAACCTTTAAAATGACCATGAAATTTGTACAATGGAATATGAACCGATACCTTAACAATTACTGCGAACTTCAATTAATCATAAAAAAGCACTTACCTCTTTTAACACATATAAAACACCCCAATATACCAATACCTGTTAATTACGCCCTAATAGGAAAAAGCACCTCATCGTCACACGGAGGCGTAGCCATCCTGGCTCATAAATCTCTGCAAACCAAAGAAATAACCCTAAACGATGACTTTGACGCAGTATGCTTAGAAGTAACCTCGAAAATCAAATTTAGACTCATCTCGGCATACATCGCTCCAAATAAAGCTTTCTCATTACAAAACCTTCAGGCTGTATTAGACAACTCTCCCACACCCACAATTGTCACTGGTGACTTCAACGGCTGGCACAAAAACTGGGGCTCAAAGCAAAACAATCCTAGGGGAAAAATACTAGAGAAATATATTACACAATCTAACTACATTCTTCTAAACGATATGTCTCCTACACATTTCAGCACACATAGCTCACTAACAAATGTCGATCTTACTTTCGGTAGCCAACTCCTTAAAATTGACAGTACCTGGCGCACAGAGGATAACCTTTTTGGAAGCGATCACTTCCCCATCATAATTAACTTCTTCACATCAAATACTGCCAACTTGCAATCAAACCCACTTTCATTATTGATAAGGCAGATTGGCATAAATTTGCCAAGCTAACAGAAAACTTCTCTGCACAACGACCACCGAGCACAAACATAAACAAAGAAGCTGCAACAATACAAAAAATTATCCTTTCGAGCGCTCACAAGGCTATACCACAAACACACCCAACGGGTAAGCCTCATAATTTACCATGGTGGAACAACAATCTCAAAAAACTACGAGACGATAAAATGAAAAAAAAAAACTCCTCTGCATTAAAAAATCTAAAACTTCTATATGATTACTAAAATCTGCGGTATTGAATGCCCAACAATTAGACACTAATAATTTCCTAAATTTTGTTTGTAATCTCTCTTTTCACTATTTAACTAATCGACGTAGCCGGCACTGCTGTTCATGGCCTAATATCTCGAGCGTTGGATAGTGGTGGCAAACTGTTACTATTAACATTGCACCCATAGATATCGAATATTCGATTGCAATAAAACCTAATAATAATAATATTTTATTTTATTTAAATTTATATGTAATTAGGTACTTATATATTTTTTTTAAATATTAAAGCACTAAAAAAATTCGCTTATTATGAAATGAAAGAAAACTTTTTGCCGCTGAAACGCAGCTAAATTGCACATTATAAACAAACATACTATAAAAATAATACATTTATTTCTTTTATTATTTTATTTTATAGGAATATAATTTTTTTTTTATTTTATGTTTTGTTTTACATGAATTTATATATCACTTTATGAATTGGTTTTATTCATATAGCTTTGTTCCCTCTCCTACAACTGAAATTTTCTTTCTTTTATTATTTTATCGGAATATACATTTTTTTTATTTTAACTTTTGTTTTACATGAATTTATATATCACTTTATGAATTGGTTTGATTCATATAGCTTTGTTCCCTCTCCTACAACTGAAATTTTCTTTCTTTTATTATTTTATCGGAATATACATTTTTTTTATTTTAACTTTTGTTTTACATGAATTTATATTTCACTTTATGAATTTGTTTGATTCATATAGCTTTGTTCCCTCTCCTATAACTTTTAACTTTTGTTTTACATGAATTTATATTTCACTTTATGAATTTGTTTGATTCATATAGCTTGTTTCCTCTCCTAACTGAAATGGTCACCGTCCCCGTGGAGAACTACAGTGCGGTGTAAGGCGATTTCGCTAGTTAGTCCAGTCCCACCAATCTATAGGGTAAATAGATTAAGTGCAAGAAATGACCTGCTGCGTATTTCATTTCCCTTCTACTTTAATTCTCTCTTCCTCGTTCTTCCTCAGGTAACTATTTCATGCGTTCAATAATATATTGATTTTTTACACATTAGTTCACACTTTCTGGAATTGTAAAATCGGGTGACATAAGCTCTCTGAAAAACTCAACAACTCAAAAAAATGTTTTCCGGCAGCATTCGACGCTCCTGACACCTACTCTCCCGCGCACCCACCAGAATAACAGGCGTTGGAGTCGACATTCCCGCGCCCAGAACTATAGAAGCACCGCCGTTGTATCGCTGTTTTATAGGTTTATCGTCTCCCATGACGATGTGGTGCTCCGCGATACTGGATACCCCTCTAAGGTTGTCAAATCTACTCAACTCAAACTCGAGATAGGCTATCGCCCGTGGATCTGCTGTTCCCACACTACTTCCAGAATCCTTCGTGGCTCTACGGTGGCCTTGACCTATTTAGAATGGGTTTAGAAATCTAACTTGTTCTTCCAGCGTCGATGTATCCGGTCGAAAATAAGGACTTTAGGATGGTGCCTATTTTATAAGGCTTATTATAAGTGTTATAGTATCACTTATTATTTATTTTATTATTTTTGTTAACTATTGTTCTCACTTATTATTTGCTTTATTATTTTTGTTAACTCAGTATCATCTCATACCTCGCAGAGAAAAGACGTGTTACTATTGAGCTCCTGTAGTCTACCTGCCAACAACCAAAAACAACAACTAACAACTGCTTATCAGAAAAAAACAAACAAGTGCGTAAAACAAAATAGTAAAAAACAAAAACAAAAACAACTAACTCAAAATCCATGTGCCGGGCGCCAGCCCGAAAACAACTACAACAATGGACAAACCACCGGACATAAGAAGTGGTACATCAATGTACAACAAAAACCCAGGTGAGCCAAAATTCATGATCATTAAAGGAATAGACAACAAATCACTCGAGAATCTTAACCCTTTCATACTTAAAAAAACGATTGACTTTACATGCGATGGTGAGGTGGAATCTTGCAAAAACACCCGTGCCGGATACATTTTGATAAAAACTAAAAACACCTTACAAGCAAGCAAATTACTTAAATTAAACAAAATTGCAAACATTGAAGTAACTGTCTCTGAACACAAAACCCTAAATTTTTCTAAAGGAGTCATATATTGCAACTTACTTTGCAACATAAGCGAAGCAGAAATCTTAGACGAACTAAAACCACAATAAGTCGCCGAAATGCGAAAAATATTGAAAAAAAAAGATCAATCCACGACTAAAACTGGTCTTATCATCATTACATTTGCTTCGCTTACCCTCCCAGAATACCTTAACATTAAATACGAAAAAATTCGCATACGTCCATATATCTCGATGCCTCTGAGGTGTATGAGACGCTTACGTTTTGGACACCCAACCCCATCCTGTAAGAACCCTAATGAACTTTGTAGGAACTGCTCTGATAAAGTTCACACAGAGACAAATGAGACATGCCACTACGAAAAAAACTGCATAAACTGCAAAAACATCCCCGATACCGACTCCAAACACAACCCACTAGACCGCAACTGTCCAACATTCAAGAACTAACAAACATTAAAATTACAGAAAAAGTCGATCACAACACAGCACTTACAATATACCACACTCGCCACAACCATCCACTTCCCATAAGCTTCGCCTCAATTGTATCAAAAAATCTAACCAACACTACAACCTCAACACTCAGCAACTCTAATAAAAACGCACTACAAACCCGCCAAAGCAAACCACCTACATCCTACGACGACATCTTATCCAACACAAGACCTTCACTACCTCTATTAACAACCCAATCACCACCCTAACACATGGACACAGACACATTCAACATGGATTTCGACACTCCCACCACCTCAAAACATATGACAAGCGTAAAAACACAGGACCTTAAACTCCGAATTTTTTCTAGCGACAAAAACAAAACACTATCTTCAAACCTAAAACCCACAAAAGCCCACAAATCAAACAAAAATAAAAAAGTCAGATCCAGCAGTAGACAACAAATAGGCACAAAATCACCGACCTCCTCCACCAAATCCAATCAACCTTTAAAATGACCATGAAATTTGTACAATGGAATATGAACCGATACCTTAACAATTACTGCGAACTTCAATTAATCATAAAAAAGCACTTACCTCTTTTAACACATATAAAACACCCCAATATACCAATACCTGTTAATTACGCCCTAATAGGAAAAAGCACCTCATCGTCACACGGAGGCGTAGCCATCCTGGCTCATAAATCTCTGCAAACCAAAGAAATAACCCTAAACGATGACTTTGACGCAGTATGCTTAGAAGTTACCTCGAAAATCAAATTTAGACTCATCTCGGCATACATCGCTCCAAATAAAGCTTTCTCATTACAAAACCTTCAGGCTGTATTAGACAACTCTCCCACACCCACAATTGTCACTGGTGACTTCAACGGCTGGCACAAAAACTGGGGCTCAAAGCAAAACAATCCTAGGGGAAAAATACTAGAGAAATATATTACACAATCTAACTACATTCTTCTAAACGATATGTCTCCTACACATTTCAGCACACATAGCTCACTAACAAATGTCGATCTTACTTTCGGTAGCCAACTCCTTAAAATTGACAGTACCTGGCGCACAGAGGATAACCTTTTTGGAAGCGATCACTTCCCCATCATAATTAACTTCTTCACATCAAATACTGCCAACTTGCAATCAAACCCACTTTCATTATTGATAAGGCAGATTGGCATAAATTTGCCAAGCTAACAGAAAACTTCTCTGCACAACGACCACCGAGCACAAACATAAACAAAGAAGCTGCAACAATACAAAAAATTATCCTTTCGAGCGCTCACAAGGCTATACCACAAACACACCCAACGGGTAAGCCTCATAATTTACCATGGTGGAACAACAATCTCAAAAAACTACGAGACGATAAAATGAAAAAATGGTACGTACTTAAAAGAAAAATATCTACATCAAACATTGTATAGTACAAAAGGGCAAATGCCCTATTTAAACTAACACTCAAACAAGCTAAAAAAGCAAACATTAATAAATTCACATCGCTTTTGCGGCATTAACCCTCAAAAACACATACACTGTATATTCAACCCATCCACAAAACAAAACACTAATAAAAAATTTGAAATTGCTCAACTCTTTTGCCAAAATTTCTCAGAAACCTCCTCCGACAGCAATTTTTCAAGTACCTTTATCAATCACAAACAAACGTCACTTAGCAATACCATTCATATTCCACATATTCCTAGCAAAAGAGCAACCGAAATAGAAAAGCCCATAACTGCAATAACACACCAGGATTTGACAGAATCAACTACACAATGCTAAAAAAACCTGGATAAAACAACAAAAAACAGAATTATTAACCTCCAAAACGCCATACCAAACAACTACATTCCACAAACATACAAAAATAGCTTAATAATACTGATCCTAAAACCAAATTCAGACAAAACCTTGCTTAACTCGTACCGCCCGATCGCACTAAACTCATGCCTAGCAAAACTGCTTGACAAAATAATAGCAAAACGGCCGTGGTGGTTTGTAATATGTCGTGTATTACAAACCACCACGGCCGTTTTGCTAATCCATAACAGTCAAACTGGCTTTAGAAAGGGGAAATCGGTTATAGACAGTCTACTACTCATAGACCATCTTTTAGCACGAGCTCTCTCAAGAAGAAACCATGCATCCATTATATCACTAGACTTTGCAAAGGCCTTTGATAGAATTGGTATCCACTCAATACTTGACCAACTTATAATCTGGAAAACTGGCCCAAAAATTCCTCAAGGCTCCCCACTCTCCGTGGTCCTGCTTGTGATCGCATATAACTCACTAACAGAAAAGCTCACACTTCATCCGAACATCAGCCTAAGCGCATACGCAGATGACTTCAACATCATCCTAAAACTAAAAAACAAAAAATAACTAAATATAAACCTAAATCCGATAATATCCACTATTATAGACTGGGCAGAATACTCAGGAGCCATGTTATCTACCACAAAATGCAAACACCTCCACGTTTGCAGAAAACATAACTGTAACTGCACCATAACAACAGGAAACACGCAAATGCAAGAAGTAACATCATTAAAAATCCTTGGTCTCCACTTCAATAACAAATACAGATGGAATACTCTCACAGAACTACTAAACAACAACCTCAAACAGTATATTAACGTAATAAAATATCTCTCAAACGCAAAGTTTAACTGCAACACCTCTACACTCCTAAATATAACAAAAGCAAAAGCGGCCTTCCAATCTACGGCCGTTTTGCTAATCCATAACAGTCAAACTGGCTTTAGAAAGGGGAAATCGGTTATAGACAGTCTACTACTCATAGACCATCTTTTAGCACGAGCTCTCTCAAGAAGAAACCATGCATCCATTATATCACTAGACTTTGCAAAGGCCTTTGATAGAATTGGTATCCACTCAATACTTGACCAACTTATAATCTGGAAAACTGGCCCAAAAATTCCTCAAGGCTCCCCACTCTCCGTGGTCCTGCTTGTGATCGCATATAACTCACTAACAGAAAAGCTCACACTTCATCCGAACATCAGCCTAAGCGCATACGCAGATGACTTCAACATCATCCTAAAACTAAAAAACAAAAAATAACTAAATATAAACCTAAATCCGATAATATCCACTATTATAGACTGGGCAGAATACTCAGGAGCCATGTTATCTACCACAAAATGCAAACACCTCCACGTTTGCAGAAAACATAACTGTAACTGCACCATAACAACAGGAAACACGCAAATGCAAGAAGTAACATCATTAAAAATCCTTGGTCTCCACTTCAATAACAAATACAGATGGAATACTCTCACAGAACTACTAAACAACAACCTCAAACAGTATATTAACGTAATAAAATATCTCTCAAACGCAAAGTTTAACTGCAACACCTCTACACTCCTAAATATAACAAAAGCAAAAGCGGCCTTCCAATCTACGGCTACTGCCCGTACACAACACTGCGCAAAGTAAAGACAACAATCAACACAGCCTTTAGAACTGCCCTCGGAGCCTTAAGAACCACCCCCAAAAATAACATACTATGCGAAGCAAATGCAGACGCTTTAGAAGACAGACGAGAATTAGTGTTTTCCGCAGAGCTACTGGCAATAATAGAAGCACTGCAATTACATAAAACTAAAAGAGGCAAATTTTGCATATGCTCAGGGTCGCTCTCTGCCATCGACGCAAAAAACACTAACAACAGCGAACACTATATCTCAAAGGCTCGTAATCTTCTACAAGAAAAGAATAATAAATTTAAACTGCTTTGGATCCCCGGTCACGTGGGAATACCTGGAAACGTGGGAATACCCTAGCAAAAACGCTACAAGACAACCACTCGCAACCATGGAAAACTTAAACACGCAGGACATATTTAGATATATTAAAAATACATATCTCTTGAAAATACAATCAAACATATCCAAAACTTCACACTGGTACCAAGCAATTAATCATCCACAACTCAACTGCCACCAAATTACCAAAAACATTCAGTCATCGATCTCACGTAGAGACCAGATAATAATAACAAGGATCACATACACATACACACTATATGGACCCAACTGTAACCAGGACCTGTCCGTTCTGCAATGATACCAACGATGCCTTATCAATTATTCACTTACTGACTAACTGCAGGTCACTAAACTACCAAAGGCAACTGATATTTAAAAACACCAATCCACTAGAATCCATCTCAAAACACATTACCACATTACCAAACGTTTCAAAACTAATACTATTCCTAAAGAATACAAACTTATATTACCTCATTTAGGATAATTCTAATTTAGCCAAAATGTACATATAAATGAGTGTACAATACATGAGTGTTATATGTAATTGTTGTAAAAAACCGAGCTGAAGGCCTCAACCTTACCTCTACCTACTAATTTTAAATTACTTAGTAAATCTTCATAAATAAATAAATAAATTGCAAGCCTCCTTGAGCTTGATTTTCTTGCCAAGATGACCCGCTGACATGTAAGCAAGATGCAAGTCAACGCGCAGAATACTACTATAATGGATAGCACTATCTGTTGTATTAGAGTGTGATTAACTTCCTTTCAAACGTTCCGGATGAACCTCTTACGTTCTACGTTCATTCAAGCGGTGAAGATAATGGAGACTCAAAACTTCGTGGCTGACGGTTATATTCAGCAATGAACCCGCCACACTTCTTTTTTTTATTTTGATTGACATATTTGATTTTATTGATTACAGCACGCTCGCTGAATGTTATGAGGTACGTTCAGTAAATCAGGACTTCTGAGCCGTTATCAACTCAAACGTGCGCTGAACAGTCATTAATAATAATGGTACTCTCATCTACGTGGATGATCGGAAGCCAGTTACTTGGCTTCGCAGTGTGCAGTCCCTCCTGCGTGTAGATCACTGGCGCAAGAACTAATTGCTGCAAGCCATCATAACGTGGCACCGGGTGATGTGGCGCAATCCCTGCCTTGATGACGTCGACTTTTAACTGAAGGATTACATTATCTTGGGCGACTGGGTAGCTTTCTTAAATGCAAATTTTGACCTAAGAAACTTTTTTTAAAAGTATAAAACGTTAGCGGACTGAAATATTTTTACGGACAAGACGGCCGAAAAATCCCTTATGGGGGTGCTGGACTCCTCCAGCCAAAATGACTCTAAATCTGTGTGATCTAATATATTTGGGCTGACGATATTGATTTTAGCTAAGGCTAAGTCGAATAGTGTAATTTTGGCTAAGTTTAGAATCTGATTGACTTTAGTTCTTACTAAGTTGATTTTATTTTTGTCTATTGTTTGAATTTATTAGCTGAGCTTCTTTGAACCTTGTTTTCTTAAAATGTTCTGCATTTGGAGAACTTTTAAAACAGAACCCAGGAAGTCTAAGCATCTGACTTTCCTTTAGTGCCCTTCCCAACGAATCCAGCAGGTCTCAAAGATGGTCAGTGTGTACCCTCAGAAGCTTTCTCATGTAAGACTGCAGACATTTGTCACCCATACCGACTTGCCTGTATTCCCAAAAGGTTCGCCGTATGTGTTACATGAGCAAACTCTTCCCATACTAGGATGCGGCTATCAGTTCGAACCTGTAAATTTAAAATCTGTTTAGACTGTGCTTATGTTGGGACTCCCCACCACCAGAAGGAAATACTTCAAACAGCTTGACATCATAACTAATGGCAAGGGGCTAAAAACTATAACTATTCAAAACAAAACTATAATACTATGTACTATAAAAGGTGAAGAGCCTAATGGTGTTACTTAAGGTGGTCTTGGTGTACCACCATTCCATTAATGAGTGTCATGGTCACCCTCAGTATCGCTTCAATGGTTATCTGCATACCCAACGGCGTGAACTTCTTACCGATTCTTCGGTTTAATTTTACCAGGACTTTGTAGCCTACTTCAAAAACCCTGTTTTGGCGAGAGGTATTTTTGCTGGCGCTGAATGCAGCCTGGGCGCTCCTGATCCAGTCTGGGATGCCTGTATGTTTTTCTACATCTGGCTATTTGTAAAAAGTGGTATTTAAGCGATTTACTTGACCACTCGAGTAACTGAGCAGGGGTGGCGCATTTGAAATGCCAACACCAAAGTGATCGGTCAGCATGGTCGATATTGTATGCGAGTTTAAAGAGGGTTCGTTGTCGCAATGTGTTGGGTTTACACCCTTGGGGACGACTGTTTCTCATTGAGCTCGTCAAGTAATGTCTCTTTGCAGATAAAGTTAATTATACATCGCCTTTTGTTTCAAAAAAGTACGAAGTTTCCGCAAAAAGCACGTTTCTTCCAGAATGATTTGATTCTGGAAGCATCTAGGCGGTTTGTCAGTTATTTCAATAGTTAAGTTAGCGAACGCTCTCTGTGCGTTGTGGCAGAGCAGGACTTTGCTACTTGATCCCCTAATGCATTGAGCTGTTGTCTGGAAAGGGCATCAGTAACTTAATTCTCTTTCACGCTTGTGTCTTCCCTTCGCTGCCCTACCAGTTGCGAAACAATAATTATTTGCTCCACAACAGGATGAATTATTTCCCAAATCTTAAAAAAAAAAATTAATTTTAAGGCATTTAGCAAGGAAAATAAATTTAAGAAAAGAAACATCACTGAAAAAAATGATTTAACAATTATGGTAAGCCATTTCACATTTTATTAACACAAAAAACACGTCTGAAAGTAATATAGCTCAATATACAATTTTACGTTAAAAAGTTTTAAATTGTACTACTTACTTCCGCATTTTGTCTCTGGACTTCGCAACAACTTGTTCACACTAACGGCTGTTGAAGAGGATTGTCTGAAATAGAAAACATACGAGTATGTGCCTACGTAACAAATTCGACCGTACATACCAAAGGAAACATTTGTGAAGCTGCACAGCTGCGCTCTGAGATTTTTGACCAACCATGTCGGGAAGTATGACCTGGTGTTCCACTAATAAAAGCCCTGGCAGTAGCATCGCATACAATTGCCCTAATTTTCACATTTATATAATTCTTCAAACAACGGACCTAAGTAATCAACGAAGTTCTATGGTTTTGTGTAGCTCAGAAAAACTCCTACACAAATAACTGTTTTGTTTACAAAATTATTATACTTATCAAAATGGACCAGAGCTGAGCTGACAGTCGGTCTTTATTAATGTCTAACACTAACTGATTTTCACTCTGATAGCAGTTAATTAACTTCAAAGTTAATTTTTATCTCATACATGTAAATATTGTCCACCTGATACCCGCGAAATAATTGGCTTGGAGAGACAAGAAGACTTATAAAAGGAACTTAAGTCAAATTTTTCTTAGTTCAAAATTTTAAAGAAGTCTATGGCGCATTCGCGGCTAATTGTGTTATTGGCAAAGCTTGTCATTTAACATACCACTATTTTGCAAAACTGGGGGTTCGTCATTAGTTCATACACCGAGGTCCTCTGAATTAAAAAATCTAAAACTTCTATATGATTATAAAAATCTGCGGTATTGAATGCCCAGCAATTAGACACTAATAATTTCCTAAATTTTTTTTGTAATCTCTCTTTTCACTATTTAACTAATCGACGTAGCCGGCACTGCTGTTCATGGCCTAATATCTCGAGCGTTGGATAGTGGTGGCAAACTGTTACTATTAACATTGCACCCATAGATATCGAATATTCGATTGCAATAAAACCTTTCGCTAATAATATTTTAGTTTACTTAAATTTATATGTAATTAGGTACTTATATATTTTTTTTTAAATATTTAAGAAGAAAACATTTTGCTGCTGAACCGCAGCTGAATTTCACATTTTAAACAAAAATACTATAAAAAATAATACCTTTCTTTCTTTTATTATTTTATTTTATCGGAATATAATTTTTTTTTTTATTTTAACTTTTGTTTTATATGAATTTATATTTCACTTTCTGAATTTGTTTGATTCATATAGCTTTGTTCCCTCTCCTATAATTCTTTTTCACTTGTAAAAAATACACAAGCCACTCATTGACCCTTAAGGGACCACTCAGTGGTCGATCCCTTTCCTACACTGAAATGGTCACGGGCCCCGTGGAGAACTACAGTGCGGTGTAAGGCGATTTCGCTAGTTGATCCAGTCCCACCAAACTACAGATTAAGTGCAAGAAATGACCGGCTACGTATTTCATTTCCCCCCTACTTTAACTCTCTCTTCCCCACTCTTCCTCAGGTAACTATTTCATGCGTTCAATAATATATTAATTTTTTACACATTAGTCCACACTTTCTGGAATTATAAAATTGGGTGACATAAACTCTTTGAATAACTCAACAATGAGTGCTAGGCAAATTTTGTTGAAAATGTTCCGTAGTCTTTAGTACAACTCAAAAAAATGTTGTCCGGTATATTATCTCTCTGCGGCTATGATTGCGCATTTCCCGCCTTCTGGCAGCATTCGACGCTCCTGACACCTACTCTCCCGCATACCCAGCAGAATAACAGGCGTTGGAGTCGACATTCCCGCGCCCAGAACTATAGAAGCACCGCGGTAGTATCGCTGTTTTATAGGTTTATCGTCTCGCCCTTTAAGGTTGTCAAATCTACTCAACTCAAACTCGAGATAGGCTTGCGCCCGTGAATCTGCTGTTCCCACACTACTTCCAGAATCCTTCGTGGTACTACGGTGGCCTGGACCTCTTTAGAATGGGTTTAGAAATCTAACTTGTTCTTCCTGCGTCGATGTATCCGGTCGATGTCGTCGGTGGAAAGCGTTTCGTTCCACGGCCTGTTCCTCCATGTGGGGCAACACAGTGCTAAGCTCCTGGCCCTCGTTTGTTGTGGGCGCCGTCGTCGTCTAAATCTTCCTGGGGAGGGCCGAATCTGAGTTCGGTGGGCCGTGCCTTGATGGGAAACCTAGGATAGGGTAGGCGGTCTGGTTGCTCTACCTCCTAACCACTGAATATTAAATTATCGACGCTCACCTTCAGTCCCAAGGTCTCTCCGTAGCTCGTCCAGGAGTGCGTACGTATCATAAGGGTGGACCTGAAAATAAGTACATTAGGATGGTGCCTTTTTTATTATAAGTAATATAGTATAACTTATTATTTATTTTATTATTTTTGTTAATTATTGTTATCAATTATTATTTGTTTTAGTATTTTTGTTAACTATTGTTAACTACGCAATTTTAAAAATGAAGGCCGCCCTCGGCCTCCTTGAGCTTGATTTTCTTGCCAAGATGACCCGCTGACATGTGAGCAAGATACAAGTCAACGCGCAGAATACTACTATAATGGATAGCACTATCGGTTGTATTAGAGTGTGATTAACTTCCTTTCAAACTTTCCGGATGAACTTCCCACGTTCTACGTTCACTCAAGCGGTGAAGATAATAGAGACTTAAAACTTCGTGGCTAATGGTTATATTCAGCAATGGTGAACCCGCCACACCTTTTTTTTATTTTGATTGACATATTTGGTTTTATTGATTACAGCATGCTCGCTGAATGTTATGAGGTACGTTCAGTAAATCAGGACTTCTGAGCCGTTATCAACTCAAACGTGCGCTGAATAGTCATTAATAATAATGGTTCTCTTATATACGTGGATGATCGGAAGCCAGTTACTTGGCCTCGCAGTGTGCAATCCCTCCTGCGTGTAGATCACTGGTGCATGAACTAAATGTGGCGCAATCCCTGTTTTGATGACGTCGACTTTTAACTGAAGGATTACATTATCTTGGGCGACTGGGTAGCTTTCTTAAATGCAAATTTTGACCTAAGAAACTTTATTAAAAATTATAAAACGTTAGCGGACTGAAATATTTTTATGGACAAGAAGGCCAAAATATCCCTTATAGGGGTGCTGGTGGGCTCCTCCAGCCAAAATGACTCTAAATCTGAGTGATCTAATATTGACGATATTGATTTTAGCTAAGGCTAAGTCGAGTAGGTTAATTTTGGCTAAGTTGAGAATCTGATTGACTTTAGTTCTTAGTAAGTTGATTTTATTTTTGTCTATTGTTTGAATTTATTAGCTTAGCTTCATTGAACCTTGTTTTCTCAAAATGTTCTGCATTTGGAGGAAGTCTAATCATCTGACTTTCTTTTAGTGCCCTTCCCAACAAATCCAGCAGGTCTCAAAGATGGTCAGTTTCTCATGTAAGACTGCAGAAATTTGTCACCCATACCGACTTGCCTGTATTCCCAAAAGGTTCGCCGTGTGTGTTACATGAGCAAACTCTTCCCATACTAGGATGCGGCTTTCAGTTCGAACCTGTAAATTTAAAATCTGTTTAGACTGTGCTTATGTTGAGACTCCCCACCACCAGAATGAAATACTTCAAATAAATGCCAAATGCCAAGTGGCTAAAAACTATAACTATTAAAAAAAAACTATAATACTATATACTATAAACGGTGTACAGCCTAATGGTGTTACTTAAGGTGGTCTTGGTGTACCACCATTCCATTAATGAGGGTCATGGTCACCCTCAGCACCGCTTCAACGGTTATTTGCATACCTAATGACGAGAACTTGTTACCGATTCTTCGGTTCATTTTTACCAGGACTTTGTCGCCTACTTCAAAAACCCTGTTTTGGCGAGAGGCATTTTTCCTGGCGCTGAGTGCAGCCTGGGCGCTCCTGATCCAGTCTGGGATGCCTGTATGTTTTTCTACATCTGGCTATTTGTAAAAAAGTGGTATTTAAGCGATTTACTTGACTACTCGAGTAACTGTGCAGGGGTGGCGCATTTGAAATGCCAACACCAAAGTGATCGGTCAGCATGGTCGATATTGCGAGTTTAAAGAGGGTTCGTTGTCGCAATGTGTTGGGTTTACACCCTTGGGGACGACTGTTTCTCATCGTGCCTTGACGAGCTTATCTGTTTGCAGATAAAGTTAATTACACATCGCCTTTTGTTTCAAAAAAGTACGAAGTTTCCGCAAAAAGCACGTTTTTTCCAGAATGATTTGATTCTGGAAGCAATTAGGCGGCTTGTCAGTTATTTCAATAGTTAAGTTAGCGAACGCTCTCTGTGCGTTGTGGCAGAGCAGGACTTTGCTATTTGATCCCCAACTGCATCGAGCTGTTTTCTGTAAAGGGCATCAGTAACTTAATTCTCTTTCACGCTTCTGTCTTCCTTTCGCTGCCCCACCAGTTGCGAAACAATAATTATTTGCTCCACAACAGGATGAATTATTTCCCAAATCTTAAAAAAAAAATTATTTTTAAGGCATTTAGCAAGGTAAATAAATTTAAGAAAAGAAACATTACTAAAAAAAATGATTTAACAATTATGGTAAGCCATTTCACATTTTATTAACACAAAAAGCATGTATGAAAGTAATATAGCTCAATATATAATTTAACGTTAAAAAGTTTTAAATTGTACTACTTACTTCCGCATTTTGTCTCTGGACTTCGCAACAACTTGTTCACACTAACGAGTGTTGAAGAGAATTGTCTGAAATAGAAAACATACGAGTATGTGCTTTTCGTAACAAATTCGACCGTACATACCAAAGGAAACATCTGTGAAGCTGCGCTCCGAGATTTTCGACCAACCATGTCAGGAAGTATGACCTGGTGTTCCACTAATAAAAGCCCTGGCAGGAGCATCGCATACAATTGCCCTAATTTTCACATTTATATAATTCTTCAAACAACGGACCTAAGTAATTATCACAGTTCTATGGTTTTGTGTATCTCAGAAAAACTCCTACACAAATAACTGTTTTATTTACAAAATTATTATACTTAACAAAATGGACCAGAGCTGAGCTGACAGTCGGTCTTTATTAATGTCTAACACTAACTGATTTTCACTCTGATAGCAGTCCTTTAACTTCAAAGTTAATTTTTATCTCATACATGTAAATATTGGCCACCTGATACACGCGAAATAATTGGCTTGGAGAGACAAGAAGACATATAAAAGGAACTTAAGTCAAATTTTTCTTAGTTTGAAATTTTAAATAAGTCTATGGCGCATTCGCGGCTAATTGTGTTATTGGCAAAGCTTGTCATTTAACATACCGCTATTTTGCAAAACTGGGGGTTCGTCATTTGTTCATACACCTAACTCCTCTGAATTAAAAAATCTAAAACTTCTATATGATTACTAAAATCTGCGGTATTGAATGCCCAACAATTAGACACTAATAATTTCCTAAATTTTGTTTGTAATCTCTCTTTTCACTATTTAACTAATCGACGTAGCCGGCACTGCTGTTCATGGCCTAATATCTCGAGCGTTGGATAGTGGTGGCAAACTGTTACTATTAACATTGCACAGGTAACTATTTCATGCGTTCAATAATATATTGATTTTTTACACATTAGTCCACACTTTCTGGAATTATAAAATCGAATGACATTAACTCTCTGAATAACTCACCAAAAAGTGGTATTTAAGCGATTTACTTGTCCACTCGAGTAACTGTGCAGGGGTGCCATCGAAAGCCAACTCGGAGCTGTGCTAGCTTACCGAAGTCTAGGACTCTAACCCAGTAAAAACTCCACCCCCTCCCCGCTTCCCCGGCGGTACTGCCAATAGGTATTACTTCGCCGGGGGGGGAATGCCCTAAGGGCGCTCTAGGATACTATCCTATTGGAATTTTGCAGCCTTTCTGAGATGCGCAGTTTTTTAAGAACTATTGTGGCCATGTTACATACAGCGGACCAATTTACTTCTGATTCAAGCTTAACTTCCACCAGGTTAGAAACGGCTGGCGTCCTCCCAACCCTTATGCTCAAATCTGGACGTTCATTTTCAAATCTCGGACAGACAGATCCTTCCCAGCCATCTCTGCAGTTCTGGGATAAGCTTATGCGTCTATCGTCCTTTGCTGCTATTTGCCCACCTCTCCTGCCACTTTTCAATGGTGAGTTGTCTGCACCTTTTTCGTAGGGATTCGACAGTTTCGACCCCTGTGCTACCTGCGCGGATACCCACTGACTCCACTGCTAGCAGGTCCATCGGTATTACTCCTGAAATAACTAGTGCCGCGTCATGGGATACCGTGCGGAGCGCACAGCAAACCCTCAGGGCACACAGTCTCTGTACGGAATCACCCTCCTGCAGATAACTCCCATTTTTTGTAGCTCGGGCCCATATGGGAGCAGCGTACATCAGCGTCGATGTGACAACTCTAACCAGTAATCTACGTCCTGGTTGCCTCGGTCTACGAGTGTTCGCCATATTTCGCGAAATTGCAGCCGTGGTTCTGCCTGCCTTGCCACTAGCGTATGCTAGATGCTCTTTGAGAGAAAACCGGTGGTCGATCATGACCCCCAAGTATTTTAAGCTTGGGCGAGATTTTATGGTGGCTTCTCCAATTTTAATAGTGACCGTTTCCACTTTCTGCCTGCTACTGATCAGGACTGCTTCGGTCTTATGAGCTGCCAAGGCGAGACCCTTAGAGTCGAGCCATGCGCTTGCTCGTTTCCCAGCTTCATTACAGATTCTTTCCGCGTCTGAGAGTTTCTTGGCCATAACTACTATGGCTACGTCATCCGCGAAACCAATAAGTCGTGCCCCTTCGGGCATCGTGGTCCTAAGGATCTCGTCGTACATGACATTCCACAACAAAGGGCCTAGGACTGACCCTTGGGGGACTCCCCCGGTGACCCTGTGAGTCGATTGCCCTGATTCTGTTTCATACAGGAGCAGGCGACCTTCGAAGTAGCTCGCTATTACTCGCTGTATGTACACTGGGACATTAAGTTTGCTTAATGCATTTAGTGTGTGGTGCCAGCTAGTGGAGTTGAATGCGTTTTTAACATCCAATGTTGCCGCTATGCAATACTGCTTAGTGCCGTACAACCACCTTTTTCCCTCAATGGCTTTGTCTGCGATCTCACACAGTTTACCAATGGCATCGATTGTAGATAGTCCCTTTCGAAAACCATACTGCATCTCAGAGAGGCCGTTGGTTCCGACAAGGGCACTTTGTAGCCGGGAGTGGATTATTCTTTCAAGAATTTTGCCCACCGTATCCAGCATACAGAGTGGCCTATACGAGGAAGGCTCCTCCGCTGCCTTGTGCCCCTTTGGTATGAGTACCAACCGCTGAATTTCCAGCGACTAGGGAACACACCTTCTGTTAGTCATGCGTTATACATGTCAACATACTGTTTTGTGTTTGCTTTTATGGCTATTTTTAATACTTTATTCGGGATTCCATCAGGTCCCGGTGCCTTATCGTCCTTTATTGTCTTAAGAACCTCAAGGACTTCCTCAGGACTTGTGAGCTTAATGCTTCTCGTGTCTACGATCTGTGCTATACGCGCCATACCCTCTTGATCAGCGAATAGTGTTTCTACTACCCTTTTTAGGAAGACTGGGCATGTCGGCGACGGTCTACTAAATGCCCGAAGCCGTTTTGTGACGAGTTTATATGCGAAGCCCCAAGGGTTGGAGTCTATTTCTTCGCATATATTATTAAAACACCTGCGTTTGCTTTCTTTTATTAGTTTTTCCAGGGCTCGACTTTTTTCCCTGTAATATATATGAAGTGCCCTAAATTGGAATCTTCCTCTCTTTCCTGGCCTCCGCAATGGATTGGTTCCACCAGTATGCCGGTATTTTCCTTGATGGGAGTTTCCCCTTCCCAGCGCTCACAAATGTAAGGTCAATGATGGAACTGGTTCCGGCTCTAGAAAAAGTCGGTTTTGTTCCAGAGTTCAGCAGTACTAGCTCAAGTGCGGCGAAGCTCTCCAGTAGCGCCCTTCCCCTCGCATTTGTTTGGGGGGAGCCCCACTCCGTAGCCCAGGCGTTGAAGTCCCCAGCAATTACGGCAGGGCGATTTTCTTGGGCGTGTTCTGCAATCTCTTCGAGCACATTTATTGTCTGGGGGAGGCTAAGGCTTGGCGGCAGGTAGCAGCTATAGGAAGCTATACCATTCACATGGGCCCTGGCGAAGCAATTTCCGCTTTTTTCCTGCTAATCTGGCGCCTTGGGTTTCCGCAGCTCCATATTGCCGATTTTTTGCTACTATTTGCTAGCCATTCACCGGAGTTTTTATTTCTATATTGCTCGCTTATGAGTGCCATGTCTACGTTTTGCTCGATGACATTTTGCTCCAGCAACGATTGGGCAACCTCGCAGTGGTTTAGGTTGATCTGAAGAATCTTCATTAGCCCCTTAGCCCTTTCAAAGCCCTCCTGAAGTACGGACATTTTCCACTCATTGTTGGGTGGTCACAGTCCTTCTCCTTTTTGCGCTTGCAGAGCATACAGCAGGCCTTTGCTTTGCAGCCTCTGGCTTGGTGCTCCTTCGCGCCGCAGTTGTAGCAGCATTTAGAGCAGTCCTCCTGGGATCTGCAGTTTCCTGCTACATGGTTGAATTCCATACACTTAAAACCCCTTTTGGGTGTTATCTTGGACCGGATTCTGCACCAGGTCCATCCCAACCTGAGTTTTCCCTTTTCCATGACACGCCTCCCTATGTCGGGCATAACTCTTAGTGTGGCGGTTTGGGTGCCCCCGTACGCCGCCCGTAGTCCTACCACCGCAGATTCTGGCAGTTCCACATCAAACTGTGACTTAACCGCACATATGACATCCGTTTTGTCCGTAGTCTCATCGATGTCCTTCACCTCGATTAGCGTTGTCTCAGTCAGCGCTCTGACGTCAACATTGTTGCCCAGGACCGCTTTCATTTTGCTCTGAAGCTCTGCGGTTTTTGGGTCAGAGACCTTGTTTAGGAGGATAAGCAGTTCCCCCTTTGCTGTTCGCCTGACGGCCTGTACAGCTTGACCTAGGTCTTCCAGCTGCAGATCTGCCTTTACCTTTTTAAGGATGTCCGCGTAGGACCCTCCATTAGATTTTGCGATAACTATCGCGTCATTTCGTGGCGGACGTACCTTGGGCTTACTCGCCTTCGGTTCTACTTTTTTCCACTCCTGTTGGGGGTTTTTGGGGCTTACTGGTGCTCTCGGTCGCAGCATGTTTGCCCCTATTTCCCCCTTGGCTAGCTTCGCTTGCCGGCGCCTTATGCATCGCCTTTTTTGCTGGCATGGCTAGCGTTTTCCCAGTTTCATGTCCCCTGTGTCGCTTGCTATTGCCGCTCGCGAGCACTTCTGCGCAGGTTTTTTTAGCGGTCACCTTAGCTCTTTCCTGTTCTTCGAGTATGCCTTGCACAGCCGACAGAACTTCTCTCTGAAGATAGTCAATTTCATCGACTATGTCCCGCATAGGGTTTGTGATGGAGCGCTTTCCGTCCATTAGCTTTTTCAGCTCCCTGGCCTGGACAGTGGCGTGTGGAATCCGTCCGCATTAGCCGGCGCCGCCAGTCCTTTGCTTGCCGGCGTACCACCGCCCACCACCAGTTTAACTCCTAGGCTAGGTCCAGGGGGTTGTGCCCCCGGTCCCCTACCCACCATATCCCCGCCTGGGGAATTCACCAGTACTGAACTAAAATTTGGGCCTTTACCCGCAGTGATCGGACTTTGCTTAATTATTTAATATAAAAGGAAAACATCTTAGTGATAAGGTTAAGAAGTTTTTTTATTTATAATTTCCCGCGAGAAAATACCGCCCAAGGTGTTTCTACGTGCTACGTGCTGCTATGGCACCCGCAGCCACTTTCTTACACTACGATCAGCTGGTCACGCAAGCGCTTTTTACCACTGATTTAGTGTTTACGAACAAAAAGCGCGAGTGGAAAATTTGGCAGCAACTAAACAAACAACGAGCGGAGATAAGGAAGAGGAAAAAGAAAAAGATGCCTCCCCTCCATCGCCTACGACCGGCCCCTGCCTGGCCGCCAAACCTGTTTGGGATAAATTCCCGGGTTGTTCCTGCATGCCGTCCACGACCTCCTGGTCACCAGCTGACGTCAAGGTATGTGTCCAGATACTCCAGGCCGGATAGCCGGCTGTTCCTTCGGGCTTTTGCTGAAAACTTCGGAAAATAGACGGAGCGAATTAAAAACGCGACCGCACTCTCCGCTTTCTCAACTCTCTCTCTAACTGTGCAGAGGTGACGCATTTGAAATGCCAACACCAAAGTGATCGGTCAGCATGGTCGATATTGTATGACCATTTAAAGAGGGTTCGTTGTCGCAATGTGTTGGATTTATTCCCTTGGGGACGACTATTTCTCATCGAGCTCATCAAGTAATGTCTCTTTGCAGATAAAGGTAATTATACATCGCCTTTTGTTCCAAAAAGTACGAAGTTTCCGCGAAAAGCACGTTTCTTCCAGAATGATTTGATTCTGAAAGCAATTAGGCAGCTTGTCGGTTATTTCAATAGTTGAAGTTAGTGAACGCTCTCTGTGCGTTGTGACAGAGCAGGACTTTGCTACTTGATCCCCTACTGCATTGAGCTGTTGTCTGGAAAGGGCATCAGTAACTTAATTCTCTTTCACGGCTCTGTCTTCCAATCGCTGACCTACCAGTTGCGAAACAATAGTTATTTGCTCCACAACAGGATTAATTATTTCCCCAACAATGAAAGAAAAATTTATTATTAGGGCATTAAGCAAGGAGAAAATAAATTTAAGAAAAGAAACATCACTGAAACAATTATTTAACAATAATGGTAAACTATTTCACATTTTATAAACACAAAAACATGTCTGAAAGTAATATAGCTCAAAATACAATTTAACGTTAAAAAGTTTTAAATTGTACTACTTACTTCCGCAATTTGTCTCTTGACTTCGCAACAACTTGTTCACACTAACGGCTGTTGATGAGGATTGTCTGAAATAGAAAACATACGAGTATGTGCTTTACGTAACAAATTCGACCGTACATACCAAAGGAAACATCTGTGAAGCTGCGAAGCTGCGCTCCGACATTTTTTACCAACCATGTCGGGAAGTATGACCTGGTGTTCACTAATAAAAGTCCTGGCAGTAGCATCGCATACAAGCCCTATTTTTCACATTTATATAATTCTTCAAACAACGGACTTAAATAATCATCACAGTTCTATGGTTTTGTGTATCTCAGAAAAACTCCTACACAAATAACTGTTTTATTTACAAAATAATTATATCTTATCAAAATGGGCCAGAGCTGAGCTGACAGTCGGTCTTTATTGATGTCTAACACTATCTGATTTTCACTCTGATAGCAGTCTATTACCTTCAAAGTTAATTTTTATCTCATACATGTAAATATTGGCTACCTGATACCCGCGAAATAATTGACTTGGAGAGACAAGAAGACTTATAAAAGGAACTTAAGTCAAATTTTTCTTAGTTCAAATTTTTAAATAAGTCTGTAGCGCATTCGCGGCTAATTGTGTTATTGGCAAAGCTTGTCATTTAACATACCGATATTTTGAAAAACTGGGGGCTCGTCATTAGTTCATACACCTAACTCCTCTGAATTAAAAAATCTAAAACTTCTATATGATTACTAAAATCTGCGGTATTGAATGCCCAACAATTAGACACTAATAATTTCCTAAATTTTGTTTGTAATCTCTCTTTTCACTATTTAACTAATCGACGTAGCCGGCACTGCTATTCATAGCCTAATATCTCGAGCGTTGGATAGTGGTGGCAAACTGTTACGATTAACATTGCACCCATAGATATCGAATATTCGATTGCAATAAAACCTTTTTCTAATAATATTTTAGTTTATTTAAATTTATATGTAATTAGGTACTTATATATATTTTTTTAAATATTTAAGCACTAAAAAAATCCGCTTGTTATGAAATTAAAGAAAATTTTTTGCTGCTGAACCGCAGCTAAATTGCACATTATAAACATAAAAAAATAATACATTTCTTTCTTTTATTATTTTATTTTATCGGAATATAAATTTTTTTTTTTTTTTAACTTTTGTTTTACATGAATTTATATTTCACTTTATGAATTTGTTTTATTCATATAGCTTTGTTCCCTCTCCTATAATTCTTTTTCACTTGTAAAAAATACACAAGCCACTCATTGACCCTTAAGGGACCACTCAGTGGTCGATCCCTTTCCTACACTGAAATGGTCACGGGCCCCGTGGAGAACTACAGTGCGGTGTAAGGCGATTTCGCTAGTTGATCCAGTCCCACCAAACTACAGATTAAGTGCAAGAAATGACCGGCTACGTATTTCATTTCCCCCCTACTTTAACTCTCTCTTCCCCATTCTTCCTCAGGTAACTATTTCATGCGTTCAATAATATATTGATTTTTACACATTAGTCCACACTTTCTGGAATTATAAAATCGGGTGACATAAACTCTCTGAATAACTCAACAATGAGTGCTCGGCAAATTTTGTTGAAAATGTTTCGTAGTCTTTAGTACAACTCAAAAAAACGTTGTCCGGTATATTATCGCTCTGCGGCTATGACTGCGTATTTCCCGCCTTCTGGCAGCATTCGACGCTCCTGACACCTACTCTCCCGCATACCCAGCAGAAAAACAGGCGTTGGAGTCGACATTCCCGCGCGCAGAACTATAGAAGCACCGCGGTAGTATCGCTGTTTTATAGGTTTATCGTCTCGCCCTTTAAGGTTGTCAAATCTACTCAACTCAAACTCGAGATAGGCTTGCGCCCGTGGATCTGCTGTTCCCACACTACTTCCAGAATCCTTCGTGGTACTACGGTGGCCTGGACCTCTTTAGAATGGGTTTAGAAATCTAACTTGTTCTTCCTGCGTCGATGTATCCGGACGATATCGTCGGTGGAAAGCGTTTCGTTCCACGGCCTGTTCCTCGATGTGGGGCAACACGGTGCTGTGACTTGAATGGGGCTCCTCACTTGCATTTTACACAAAGCTCCTGGCCCTCGTTTCTTGTGGGCGCCGTCGTCGTCTAGATCTTCCTGGGGAGGGCCGAATCCGAGTTCGGTGCGCCGTGCCTTGCTGGGAAACCGTCTGTTCCGGGTGGACCAGCAGGAACTGCCGCTCACAACTCGTTCACTGTGCCGTGCGGTCTGGTTACTCTACCTCCTAACCACTGAATATAAAATTATCGAAGCTCGTCGTTGATCATCGTCATGGATGATCACTCATCCAGGTATTTTATAAGGCTTATTATAAGTGTTATAGTATCACTTATTATTTATTTTATTATTTTTGTTAACTATTGTTATCACTTATTATTTGTTTTATTATTTTTGTTAACCATTGTTAACTTCGCATTTTTAAAAATGAAGGCCGCCCTCGGCCTCCTTGAGCTTGATTTTCTTGCCAAGATGACCCGCTGACATGTGAGCAAGATGCAAGTCAACGCGCAGTATACTACTATAATGGATAGCACTATCGGTCGCTGAATGTTATGAGGTACGTTCAGTAAATCAGGACTTCTGAGCCGTTGTCAACTAAAACGTGCGCTGAACAGTCATTAATAATAATGGTACTCTCATCTACGTGGATGATCGGAAGCCAGTTACTTGGCTTCGCAGTGTGCAATCCCTCCTGGGTTTAGATCACTGGTGCAAGAACTAATTGCTGCAAGCCATCATAACGTAGCACCGGGTGATGTGGCGCAATCCCTGTTTTGATGACGTCGTCCTTTAACTGAAGGATCACATTATCTTGACCTATTTTGACCTAAGAAACTTTATTAAATATTATAAAACGTTAGCGGACCGAAATATTTTTATGGACAAGAAGGCCAAAAGATCCCTTATAGGGGTGCTGGTGGGCTCCTCCAGCCAAAATGACTCTAAATCTGAGTGATCTAATATATTTGGGCTGACGATATTGATTTTAGCTAAGGCTAAGCCGAATAGTTTAATTTTGGATAAGTTTAGAATCTGATTGACTTTAGTTCTTAGTAAGTTGATTTTATTTTTGTCTATTGTTTGAATTTATTAGCTGAGCTTCTTTGAACCTTGTTTTCTCAAAATTTTCTGCATCTGGACAACTTTTAAAACAGAACCCAGGAAGTCTAAACATCTGACTTTCCTTCAGTGCCCTTTCTAACGAATCCAGCAGGTCTCAAAGGTGGTCAGTGTATACCCTCAGAAGCTTTCTCATGTAAGACTGCAGAAATTTGTTACCCATACCGACTTGCCTGTATTCCCAATAAAAAATTTATTATTTTGGCATTAAGAAAGGACAAAATAAATTCAAGAAAAGAAACATCACTGAAACAATTATTTAAGAATAATGGTAAACCATTTCACATTTTATTAACACAAAAAACATGTCTGAAAGTAATAAAGCTCAAAATACAATTTAACGTTAAAAAGTTTTAAATTGTACTACTTACTTCCGCAATTTGTCTCTTGACTTCGCAACAACTTGTTCACACTAAAGGCTGTTAAAGAGGATTGTCTCAAATAGAAAACATATGTGCTTTACGTAACAAATTCGACCGTACATACCAAAGGAAACATCAGTGAAGCTGCGAAGTTGCGCTCTGAGATTTTTGACCAACCATGTCGGGAAGTATGACCTGGTGTTCCACTAATAAAAGTCCAGGCAGTAGCATCGCATACAAGCCCTAATTTTCACATTTACATAATTCTAAAAACAAGGGACTTAAATAATCATCACAGTTCTATGGTTTTGTGTATCTCAGAAAAACACCTACACAAATAACTGTTTTATTTACAAAATTATTATATCTTATCAAAATGGGCCTGAGCTGAGCTGACAGTCAGTCCTTATAAATGTCTAACACCAACTGATTTTCACTCTGATAGCAGTTTATTAACTTCAAAGTTAATTTTTATCTCATACATGTAAATATTGGCCACCTGATACCCGCGAAATAACATAGACTTATAAAAGGAACTTAAGCCAAATTTTTTTTTAGTTCAAAATTTTAAATAAATCTATGGCGCATTCGCGGCTAATTGTGTTATTGGCAAAGCTTGTCTTTTAACATACCACTATTTTGCAAAGCTGGGGGTTCGTCATTAGTTCATACACCTAACTCCTCTGAATTAAAAAATCTAAAACTTCTATATGATTATTAAAATGCGCGGTATTGAATGCCCAACAATTAGACACTAATAATTTCCTAAATTTTGTTTGTAATCTCTCATTTAACTAATGCACGTAGCCGGCACTACTGTTCATGGACTAATATCTCGAGCGTTGGATAGTGGTGGCAAACTGTTACTATTAACATTGCACCCATCGATATCGAATATTCGATTGCAATAAAACCTTTTGCTAATAATATTTTAGTTTATATAAATTTATATGTAATTGGGTACTTATATATTTTTTTTAAATATTTAAGCACTAAAAAAATATGCTGGTTATGAAATGAAAGAAAACTTTTTGCTGCTGCACCGCAGCTAAATTGCACATAATAAACAAAAATAATATAAAAAAAAATACATTTCTTTCTTTTATTATTTTATTTTATCGGAAAATACATTTTTTTTATTTTAACTTTTGTTTTACATGAATTTATATTTCACTTTATGAATTTGTTTGATTCATATAGCTTTGTTCCCTCTCCTATAATTCTTTTTCACTTGTAAAAAATACACAAGCCACTCATTGACCCTTAAGGGACCACTCAGTGGTCGATCCCTTTCCTACACTGAAATGGTCACGGGCCCCGTGGAGAACTACAGTGCGGTGTAAGGCGATTTCGCTAGTTGATCCAGTCCCACCAAACTACAGATTAAGTGCAAGAAATGACCGGCTACGTATTTCATTTCCCCCCTACTTTAACTCTCTCTTCCCCATTCTTCCTCAGGTAACTATTTCATGCGTTCAATAATATATTGATTTTTACACATTAGTCCACACTTTCTGGAATTATAAAATCGGGTGACATAAACTCTCTGAATAACTCAACAATGAGTGCTCGGCAAATTTTGTTGAAAATGTTTCGTAGTCTTTAGTACAACTCAAAAAAACGTTGTCCGGTATATTATCGCTCTGCGGCTATGACTGCGTATTTCCCGCCTTCTGGCAGCATTCGACGCTCCTGACACCTACTCTCCCGCATACCCAGCAGAAAAACAGGCGTTGGAGTCAACATTCCCGCGCGCAGAACTATAGAAGCACCGCGGTAGTATCGCTGTTTTATAGGTTTATCGTCTCGCCCTTTAAGGTTGTCAAATCTACTCAACTCAAACTCGAGATAGGCTTGCGCCCGTGGATCTGCTGTTCCCACACTACTTCCAGAATCCTTCGTGGTACTACGGTGGCCTGGACCTCTTTAGAATGGGTTTAGAAATCTAACTTGTTCTTCCTGCGTCGATGTATCCGGACGATATCGTCGGTGGAAAGCGTTTCGTTCCACGGCCTGTTCCTCGATGTGGGGCAACACGGTGCTGTGACTTGAATGGGGCTCCTCACTTGCATTTTACACAAAGCTCCTGGCCCTCGTTTCTTGTGGGCGCCGTCGTCGTCTAGATCTTCCTGGGGAGGGCCGAATCCGAGTTCGGTGCGCCGTGCCTTGCTGGGAAACCGTCTGTTCCGGGTGGACCAGCAGGAACTGCCGCTCACAACTCGTTCACTGTGCCGTGCGGTCTGGTTACTCTACCTCCTAACCACTGAATATAAAATTATCGAAGCTCGTCGTTGATCATCGTCATGGATGATCACTCATCCAGGTATTTTATAAGGCTTATTATAAGTGTTATAGTATCACTTATTATTTATTTTATTATTTTTGTTAACTATTGTTATCACTTATTATTTGTTTTATTATTTTTGTTAACCATTGTTAACTTCGCATTTTTAAAAATGAAGGCCGCCCTCGGCCTCCTTGAGCTTGATTTTCTTGCCAAGATGACCCGCTGACATGTGAGCAAGATGCAAGTCAACGCGCAGTATACTACTATAATGGATAGCACTATCGGTCGCTGAATGTTATGAGGTACGTTCAGTAAATCAGGACTTCTGAGCCGTTGTCAACTAAAACGTGCGCTGAACAGTCATTAATAATAATGGTACTCTCATCTACGTGGATGATCGGAAGCCAGTTACTTGGCTTCGCAGTGTGCAATCCCTCCTGGGTTTAGATCACTGGTGCAAGAACTAATTGCTGCAAGCCATCATAACGTAGCACCGGGTGATGTGGCGCAATCCCTGTTTTGATGACGTCGTCCTTTAACTGAAGGATCACATTATCTTGACCTATTTTGACCTAAGAAACTTTATTAAATATTATAAAACGTTAGCGGACCGAAATATTTTTATGGACAAGAAGGCCAAAAGATCCCTTATAGGGGTGCTGGTGGGCTCCTCCAGCCAAAATGACTCTAAATCTGAGTGATCTAATATATTTGGGCTGACGATATTGATTTTAGCTAAGGCTAAGCCGAATAGTTTAATTTTGGATAAGTTTAGAATCTGATTGACTTTAGTTCTTAGTAAGTTGATTTTATTTTTGTCTATTGTTTGAATTTATTAGCTGAGCTTCTTTGAACCTTGTTTTCTCAAAATTTTCTGCATCTGGACAACTTTTAAAACAGAACCCAGGAAGTCTAAACATCTGACTTTCCTTCAGTGCCCTTTCTAACGAATCCAGCAGGTCTCAAAGGTGGTCAGTGTATACCCTCAGAAGCTTTCTCATGTAAGACTGCAGAAATTTGTTACCCATACCGACTTGCCTGTATTCCCAATAAAAAATTTATTATTTTGGCATTCAGAAAGGACAAAATAAATTCAAGAAAAGAAACATCACTGAAACAATTATTTAAGAATAATGGTAAACCATTTCACATTTTATTAACACAAAAAACATGTCTGAAAGTAATAAAGCTCAAAATACAATTTAACGTTAAAAAGTTTTAAATTGTACTACTTACTTCCGCAATTTGTCTCTTGACTTCGCAACAACTTGTTCACACTAAAGGCTGTTAAAGAGGATTGTCTCAAATAGAAAACATATGTGCTTTACGTAACAAATTCGACCGTACATACCAAAGGAAACATCAGTGAAGCTGCGAAGTTGCGCTCTGAGATTTTTGACCAACCATGTCGGGAAGTATGACCTGGTGTTCCACTAATAAAAGTCCAGGCAGTAGCATCGCATACAAGCCCTAATTTTCACATTTACATAATTCTAAAAACAAGGGACTTAAATAATCATCACAGTTCTATGGTTTTGTGTATCTCAGAAAAACTCCTACACAAATAACTGTTTTATTTACAAAATTATTATATCTTATCAAAATGGGCCTGAGCTGAGCTGACAGTCAGTCCTTATAAATGTCTAACACCAACTGATTTTCACTCTGATAGCAGTTTATTAACTTCAAAGTTAATTTTTATCTCATACATGTAAATATTGGCCACCTGATACCCGCGAAATAACATAGACTTATAAAAGGAACTTAAGCCAAATTTTTTTTTAGTTCAAAATTTTAAATAAATCTATGGCGCATTCGCGGCTAATTGTGTTATTGGCAAAGCTTGTCTTTTAACATACCACTATTTTGCAAAGCTGGGGGTTCGTCATTAGTTCATACACCTAACTCCTCTGAATTAAAAAATCTAAAACTTCTATATGATTATTAAAATGCGCGGTTGAATGCCCAACAATTAGACACTAATAATTTCCTAAATTTTGTTTGTAATCTCTCATTTAACTAATGCACGTAGCCGGCACTACTGTTCATGGACTAATATCTCGAGCGTTGGATAGTGGTGGCAAACTGTTACTATTAACATTGCACCCATCGATATCGAATATTCTATTGCAATAAAACCTTTTGCTAATAATATTTTAGTTTATATAAATTTATATGTAATTGGGTACTTATATATTTTTTTTAAATATTTAAGCACTAAAAAAATATGCTGGTTATGAAATGAAAGAAAACTTTTTGCTGCTGCACCGCAGCTAAATTGCACATAATAAACAAAAATAATATAAAAAAAAATACATTTCTTTCTTTTATTATTTTATTTTATCGGAAAATACATTTTTTTTATTTTAACTTTTGTTTTACATGAATTTATATTTCACTTTATGAATTTGTTTGATTCATATAGCTTTGTTCCCTCTCCTATAATTCTTTTTCACTTGTAAAAAATACACAAGCCACTCATTGACCCTTAAGGGACCACTCAGTGGTCGATCCCTTTCCTACACTGAAATGGTCACGGGCCCCGTGGAGAACTACAGTGCGGTGTAAGGCGATTTCGCTAGTTGATCCAGTCCCACCAAACTACAGATTAAGTGCAAGAAATGACCGGCTACGTATTTCATTTCCCCCCTACTTTAACTCTCTCTTCCCCATTCTTCCTCAGGTAACTATTTCATGCGTTCAATAATATATTGATTTTTACACATTAGTCCACACTTTCTGGAATTATAAAATCGGGTGACATAAACTCTCTGAATAACTCAACAATGAGTGCTCGGCAAATTTTGTTGAAAATGTTTCGTAGTCTTTAGTACAACTCAAAAAAACGTTGTCCGGTATATTATCGCTCTGCGGCTATGACTGCGTATTTCCCGCCTTCTGGCAGCATTCGACGCTCCTGACACCTACTCTCCCGCATACCCAGCAGAAAAACAGGCGTTGGAGTCAACATTCCCGCGCGCAGAACTATAGAAGCACCGCGGTAGTATCGCTGTTTTATAGGTTTATCGTCTCGCCCTTTAAGGTTGTCAAATCTACTCAACTCAAACTCGAGATAGGCTTGCGCCCGTGGATCTGCTGTTCCCACACTACTTCCAGAATCCTTCGTGGTACTACGGTGGCCTGGACCTCTTTAGAATGGGTTTAGAAATCTAACTTGTTCTTCCTGCGTCGATGTATCCGGACGATATCGTCGGTGGAAAGCGTTTCGTTCCACGGCCTGTTCCTCGATGTGGGGCAACACGGTGCTGTGACTTGAATGGGGCTCCTCACTTGCATTTTACACAAAGCTCCTGGCCCTCGTTTCTTGTGGGCGCCGTCGTCGTCTAGATCTTCCTGGGGAGGGCCGAATCCGAGTTCGGTGCGCCGTGCCTTGCTGGGAAACCGTCTGTTCCGGGTGGACCAGCAGGAACTGCCGCTCACAACTCGTTCACTGTGCCGTGCGGTCTGGTTACTCTACCTCCTAACCACTGAATATAAAATTATCGAAGCTCGTCGTTGATCATCGTCATGGATGATCACTCATCCAGGTATTTTATAAGGCTTATTATAAGTGTTATAGTATCACTTATTATTTATTTTATTATTTTTGTTAACTATTGTTAACTACGCAATCTTAAAAATGAAGGCCGCCCTCGGCCTCCTTGAGCTTGATTTTCTTGCCAAGATGACCCGCTGACATGTGAGCAAGATGCAAGTCAACGCGCAGAATACTACTATAATGGATAGCACTATCGGTTGTATTAGAGTGTGATTAACTTTCTTTCAAACTTTCCGGATGAACCTCCTACGTTCTACGTTCATTCAAGCGGTGAAGATAAAGGAGACTCAAAACTTCGAGGCTGATGGTTAGATTCAGCAATGGTGAACCCGCCACACCTTTTTTTTTATATTTTGATTGACATATTTGATTTATTGATTACAGCACGCTCGCTGAATGTTATGAGGTACGTTCAGTAAATCAGGACTTCTGAGCCGTTATCAACTCAAACGTGCGCTGAACAGACATTAATAATAATGGTACTCTCATATACGTGGTTGATCGGAAGCCAGTTACTTGGCTTCGCAGTGTGCAATCCCTCCTGGGTTTAGATCACTGGTGCAAGAACTAATTGCTGCAAGCCATCATAACGAGGCATCGGGTGATGTGGCGCAATTCCTGTTTTGATGACGTCGACCTTTAACTTTAGGATTACATTATCTTAGGCGACTGGGAAGCTTTCTTTCTTGACCTAAGAAACTTTATTAAAAAGTATAAAACGTTAGCGGACTGAAATATTTTTACGGACACGACGGCCGAAAGATCCCTTATGGGGGTGCTGGTGGGTGCTGCTCCTCCAGCCAAAATGACTCTAAATCTGTGTGATTTAATATATTTGGGCTGCCGATATTGATTTTAGCTAAGGCTAAGTCGAATAGTTTAATTTTGGATAAGTTTAGAATCTGATTGACTCTTCTTAGTAAGTTGATTTTATTTTTGTCTATTGTTTGAATTTACTAGCTGAGCTTCTTTGAACCTTGTTTTCTCAAAATTTTCTGCATCTGAACAACTTTTAAAATAGAACCCAGGAAGTCTAAGCATCTGACTTTCCTGTAGTGCCCTTTCTAACGAATCCAGCAGGTCTCAAAGGTGGTCAGTGTATACCCTCAGAAGCTTTCTCATGTAAGACTGCAAAAATTTGTCACCCATACCGATTTGCCTGTATTCCCAAAAGGTTCGCCGTGTGTGTTACATGAGAAAACTCTTCCCATACTAGGATGCGGCTATCAGTTCGAACCTGTAAATGTAAAATCTGTTTAGACTGTGCTCATGTTGAGACTCCATACCACCAGAATAAAATACTTCAAAAAACCTGTCTTTTTAACTAATGCCAAGTGGCTAAAAACTATAACTATTAAAAACAAAACTATCATACTATATACTATAAAAGGTGTACAGCCTTATGGTGTTACTTAAGGTGGCCTTGGTGTACCACCATTCCATTAATGAGGGTCATGGTCACCCTCAGCACCGCTTCAACGCTTATTTGCATACCCAACGACGAAAACTTGTTACCGATTCTTCGGTTTAATTTTACCAGGACTTTGTCGCCTACTTCAAAAACCCTGTTTTGGCGAGAGGCATTTTTGCTGGCGCTGAATGCAGCCTGGGCGCTCCTGATCCAGTATGGGATGCCTGTACGTTTTTCTACATCTGGCTATTTGTAAAAAAGTGGTATTTAAGCGATTTACTTGACCACTCGAGTAACTGTGCAGGGGTGGCGCATTTGAAATGCCAACACCAAAGTGATCGGTCAGTACGGTCGATATTGTATGCGAGTTTAAAGAGGGTTCGTTGTCGCAATGTGTTGGGATTACTTCCTTGGGGACGACTGTTTCTCATCGAGCTCGTCAAGTAATGTCTCTTTGCAGATAAGGTTAATTATACATCGCCTTTTGTTCCAAAAAGTAAGAAGTTTCCGCGAAAAGCACGTTTCTTCCAGAATGATTTGATTCTGGAAGCAATTAGGCGGCTTGTCCGTTATTTCAATAGTTGAAGTTAGCGAACGCTCTCTGTGCGTTGTGGCAGAGCAGGACTTTGCTACTTGATCCCCTACTGCATTGAGCTGTTGTCTGGAAAGGGCATCAGTAACTTGTTTCTCATTCACGCTTATGTCTTCCACTCGCTGCCCTACCAGTTGCGAAACAATAATTATTTGCTCCACAACAGGATGAATTATTTCCCCAACAATGAAAAAAAAATTTATTTTTAGGGCATTAAGCAAGGAGAAAATAAATTTAAGAAAATAAACGTCACTGAAAAAAATTATTTAACAATAATGGTAAACCATTTCACATTTTATAAACACAAAAACATGTCTGAAAGTAATATAGCTCAAAATACAATTTAACGTTAAAAAGTTTTAAATTGTAATACTTACTTCCGCAATTTGTCTCTTGACTTCGCAACAACTTGTTCACACTAAATTTTTTACGCTTTACGTAACAAATTCGACCGTACATACCAAAGGAAACATCAGTGAAGCTGCGAAGTTGCGCTCTGAGATTTTTGACCAACCATGTCGGGAAGTATGACCTGGTGTTCCACTAATAAAAGTCCAGGCAGTAGCATCGCATACAAGCCCTAATTTTCACATTTACATAATTCTAAAAACAAGGGACTTAAATAATCATCACAGTTCTATGGTTTTGTGTATCTCAGAAAAACTCCTACACAAATAACTGTTTTATTTACAAAATTATTATATCTTATCAAAATGGGCCTGAGCTGAGCTGACAGTCGGTCCTTATAAATGTCTAACACCAACTGATTTTCACTCTGATAGCAGTTTATTAACTTCAAAGTTAATTTTTATCTCATACATGTTCGAAGTTTTAAATAAATCTATGGCGCATTCGCGGCTAATTGTGTTATTGGCAAAGCTTGTCTTTTAACATACCACTATTTTGCAAAGCTGGGGGTTCGTCATTAGTTCATACACCTAACTCCTCTGAATTAAAAAATCTAAAACTTCTATATGATTATTAAAATGCGCGGTATTGAATGCCCAACAATTAGACACTAATAATTTCCTAAATTTTGTTTGTAATCTCTCATTTAACTAATGCACGTAGCCGGCACTACTGTTCATGGCCTAATATCTCGAGCGTTGGATAGTGGTGGCAAACTGTTACTATTAACATTGCACCCATCGATATCGAATATTCGATTGCAATAAAACCTTTTGCTAATAATATTTTAGTTTATTTAAATTTATATGTAATTGGGTACTTATATATTTTTTTTTAAATATTTAAGCCCTAAAAAAATATGCTGGTTATGAAATGAAAGAAAACTTTTTGCTGCTGCACCGCAGCTAAATTGCACATGATAAACAAAAATAATATAAAAAAAATAATACATTTCTTTCTTTTATTATTTTATTTTATCGGAAAATACATTTTTTTTATTTTAACTTTTGTTTTACATGAATTTATATTTCACTTTATGAATTTGTTTGATTCATATAGCTTTGTTCCCTCTCCTATAACTCTTTTTCACTTGTAAAAAATACACAAGCCACTTATTGACCCTTAAGGGACCACTCAGTGGTCAATCCCTTTTCTACACATTTTTTACACATTAGTCCACACGTTCTGGAATTATAACAGGCGTTGGAGTCGACCGCCGTAGTATCGCTGTTTTATAGGTTTATTGTCTCCCATGACGATGTGGTGCTCCGCGATACTGGATACCCCTCTAGGGTTGTCAAATCTACTCAACTCAAACTCGAGATAGGTTTGCGCCCGTGGATCTGCTGTTCCCACACTACTTCCAGAATCCTTCGTGGTACTACGATGGCCTGGACCTCTTTAGAATGGGTTTAGAAATCTAACTTGTTCTTCCTGCGTCGATGTATCCGGTCGATGTCGTCGGTGGAAAGCGTTTCGTTCCACGGCCTGTTCCTCCATGTGGGGCAACACAGTGCCAAGCTCCTGGCCCTCGTTTGTTGTAGGCGCCGTCGTCGTCTAAATCTTCCTGGGGAGGGCCGAATCTGAGTTCGGTGGGCCGTGCCTTGCTGGGAAACCTAGGATAGGATAGGCGGTCTGGTTGCTCTACCTCCTAACCACTGAATGTTAAATTATCGACGCTCACCTTCAGTCCCAAGGTCTTTCCGTAGCTTGTCGTCAATCATCGTTATGGATGATCTTTCATCCAGGAGTGCGTACGTATTAAGGGTGGACTTGAAAATAAGGACTTTAGGATGGTGCCTTTTTTATAAGGCTTATTATAAGTGTTATAGTATCACTTATTATTTATTTTATTATTTTTGTTAATTATTGTTATCAATTATTATTTGTTTTATTATTTTTGTTAACTATTGTTAACTACGCAATCTTAAAAATGAAGGCCGCCCTCGGCCTCCTTGAGCTTGATTTTCTTGCCAAGATGACCCGCTGACATGTGAGCAAGATGCAAGTCAACGCGCAGAATACTACTATAATGGATAGCACTATCGGTTGTATTAGAGTGTGATTAACTTTCTTTCAAACTTTCCGGATGAACCTCCTACGTTCTACGTTCATTCAAGCGGTGAAGATAAAGGAGACTCAAAACTTCGAGGCTGATGGTTAGATTCAGCAATGGTGAACCCGCCACACCTTTTTTTTATATTTTGATTGACATATTTGATTTATTGATTACAGCACGCTCGCTGAATGTTATGAGGTACGTTCAGTAAATCAGGACTTCTGAGCCGTTATCAACTCAAACGTGCGCTGAACAGACATTAATAATAATGGTACTCTCATATACGTGGTTGATCGGAAGCCAGTTACTTGGCTTCGCAGTGTGCAATCCCTCCTGGGTTTAGATCACTGGTGCAAGAACTAATTGCTGCAAGCCATCATAACGAGGCATCGGGTGATGTGGCGCAATTCCTGTTTTGATGACGTCGACCTTTAACTTTAGGATTACATTATCTTAGGCGACTGGGAAGCTTTCTTTCTTGACCTAAGAAACTTTATTAAAAAGTATAAAACGTTAGCGGACTGAAATATTTTTACGGACACGACGGCCGAAAGATCCCTTATGGGGGTGCTGGTGGGTGCTGCTCCTCCAGCCAAAATGACTCTAAATCTGTGTGATTTAATATATTTGGGCTGCCGATATTGATTTTAGCTAAGGCTAAGTCGAATAGTTTAATTTTGGATAAGTTTAGAATCTGATTGACTCTTCTTAGTAAGTTGATTTTATTTTTGTCTATTGTTTGAATTTACTAGCTGAGCTTCTTTGAACCTTGTTTTCTCAAAATTTTCTGCATCTGAACAACTTTTAAAATAGAACCCAGGAAGTCTAAGCATCTGACTTTCCTGTAGTGCCCTTTCTAACGAATCCAGCAGGTCTCAAAGGTGGTCAGTGTATACCCTCAGAAGCTTTCTCATGTAAGACTGCAAAAATTTGTCACCCATACCGATTTGCCTGTATTCCCAAAAGGTTCGCCGTGTGTGTTACATGAGAAAACTCTTCCCATACTAGGATGCGGCTATCAGTTCGAACCTGTAAATGTAAAATCTGTTTAGACTGTGCTCATGTTGAGACTCCATACCACCAGAATAAAATACTTCAAAAAACCTGTCTTTTTAACTAATGCCAAGTGGCTAAAAACTATAACTATTAAAAACAAAACTATCATACTATATACTATAAAAGGTGTACAGCCTTATGGTGTTACTTAAGGTGGCCTTGGTGTACCACCATTCCATTAATGAGGGTCATGGTCACCCTCAGCACCGCTTCAACGCTTATTTGCATACCCAACGACGAAAACTTGTTACCGATTCTTCGGTTTAATTTTACCAGGACTTTGTCGCCTACTTCAAAAACCCTGTTTTGGCGAGAGGCATTTTTGCTGGCGCTGAATGCAGCCTGGGCGCTCCTGATCCAGTATGGGATGCCTGTACGTTTTTCTACATCTGGCTATTTGTAAAAAAGTGGTATTTAAGCGATTTACTTGACCACTCGAGTAACTGTGCAGGGGTGGCGCATTTGAAATGCCAACACCAAAGTGATCGGTCAGTACGGTCGATATTGTATGCGAGTTTAAAGAGGGTTCGTTGTCGCAATGTGTTGGGATTACTTCCTTGGGGACGACTGTTTCTCATCGAGCTCGTCAAGTAATGTCTCTTTGCAGATAAGGTTAATTATACATCGCCTTTTGTTCCAAAAAGTAAGAAGTTTCCGCGAAAAGCACGTTTCTTCCAGAATGATTTGATTCTGGAAGCAATTAGGCGGCTTGTCCGTTATTTCAATAGTTGAAGTTAGCGAACGCTCTCTGTGCGTTGTGGCAGAGCAGGACTTTGCTACTTGATCCCCTACTGCATTGAGCTGTTGTCTGGAAAGGGCATCAGTAACTTGTTTCTCATTCACGCTTATGTCTTCCACTCGCTGCCCTACCAGTTGCGAAACAATAATTATTTGCTCCACAACAGGATGAATTATTTCCCCAACAATGAAAAAAAAATTTATTTTTAGGGCATTAAGCAAGGAGAAAATAAATTTAAGAAAATAAACGTCACTGAAAAAAATTATTTAACAATAATGGTAAACCATTTCACATTTTATAAACACAAAAACATGTCTGAAAGTAATATAGCTCAAAATACAATTTAACGTTAAAAAGTTTTAAATTGTAATACTTACTTCCGCAATTTGTCTCTTGACTTCGCAACAACTTGTTCACACTAAATTTTTTACGCTTTACGTAACAAATTCGACCGTACATACCAAAGGAAACATCAGTGAAGCTGCGAAGTTGCGCTCTGAGATTTTTGACCAACCATGTCGGGAAGTATGACCTGGTGTTCCACTAATAAAAGTCCAGGCAGTAGCATCGCATACAAGCCCTAATTTTCACATTTACATAATTCTAAAAACAAGGGACTTAAATAATCATCACAGTTCTATGGTTTTGTGTATCTCAGAAAAACTCCTACACAAATAACTGTTTTATTTACAAAATTATTATATCTTATCAAAATGGGCCTGAGCTGAGCTGACAGTCGGTCCTTATAAATGTCTAACACCAACTGATTTTCACTCTGATAGCAGTTTATTAACTTCAAAGTTAATTTTTATCTCATACATGTTCGAAGTTTTAAATAAATCTATGGCGCATTCGCGGCTAATTGTGTTATTGGCAAAGCTTGTCTTTTAACATACCACTATTTTGCAAAGCTGGGGGTTCGTCATTAGTTCATACACCTAACACCTCTGAATTAAAAAATCTAAAACTTCTATATGATTATTAAAATGCGCGGTATTGAATGCCCAACAATTAGACACTAATAATTTCCTAAATTTTGTTTGTAATCTCTCATTTAACTAATGCACGTAGCCGGCACTACTGTTCATGGCCTAATATCTCGAGCGTTGGATAGTGGTGGCAAACTGTTACTATTAACATTGCACCCATCGATATCGAATATTCGATTGCAATAAAACCTTTTGCTAATAATATTTTAGTTTATTTAAATTTATATGTAATTGGGTACTTATATATTTTTTTTTAAATATTTAAGCCCTAAAAAAATATGCTGGTTATGAAATGAAAGAAAACTTTTTGCTGCTGCACCGCAGCTAAATTGCACATGATAAACAAAAATAATATAAAAAAAATAATACATTTCTTTCTTTTATTATTTTATTTTATCGGAAAATACATTTTTTTTATTTTAACTTTTGTTTTACATGAATTTATATTTCACTTTATGAATTTGTTTGATTCATATAGCTTTGTTCCCTCTCCTATAACTCTTTTTCACTTGTAAAAAATACACAAGCCACTTATTGACCCTTAAGGGACCACTCAGTGGTCAATCCCTTTTCTACACATTTTTTACACATTAGTCCACACGTTCTGGAATTATAACAGGCGTTGGAGTCGACCGCCGTAGTATCGCTGTTTTATAGGTTTATTGTCTCCCATGACGATGTGGTGCTCCGCGATACTGGATACCCCTCTAGGGTTGTCAAATCTACTCAACTCAAACTCGAGATAGGTTTGCGCCCGTGGATCTGCTGTTCCCACACTACTTCCAGAATCCTTCGTGGTACTACGATGGCCTGGACCTCTTTAGAATGGGTTTAGAAATCTAACTTGTTCTTCCTGCGTCGATGTATCCGGTCGATGTCGTCGGTGGAAAGCGTTTCGTTCCACGGCCTGTTCCTCCATGTGGGGCAACACAGTGCCAAGCTCCTGGCCCTCGTTTGTTGTAGGCGCCGTCGTCGTCTAAATCTTCCTGGGGAGGGCCGAATCTGAGTTCGGTGGGCCGTGCCTTGCTGGGAAACCTAGGATAGGATAGGCGGTCTGGTTGCTCTACCTCCTAACCACTGAATGTTAAATTATCGACGCTCACCTTCAGTCCCAAGGTCTTTCCGTAGCTTGTCGTCAATCATCGTTATGGATGATCTTTCATCCAGGAGTGCGTACGTATTAAGGGTGGACTTGAAAATAAGGACTTTAGGATGGTGCCTTTTTTATAAGGCTTATTATAAGTGTTATAGTATCACTTATTATTTATTTTATTATTTTTGTTAATTATTGTTATCAATTATTATTTGTTTTATTATTTTTGTTAACTATTGTTAACTACGCAATCTTAAAAATGAAGGCCGCCCTCGGCCTCCTTGAGCTTGATTTTCTTGCCAAGATGACCCGCTGACATGTGAGCAAGATGCAAGTCAACGCGCAGAATACTACTATAATGGATAGCACTATCGGTTGTATTAGAGTGTGATTAACTTTCTTTCAAACTTTCCGGATGAACCTCCTACGTTCTACGTTCATTCAAGCGGTGAAGATAAAGGAGACTCAAAACTTCGAGGCTGATGGTTAGATTCAGCAATGGTGAACCCGCCACACCTTTTTTTTATATTTTGATTGACATATTTGATTTATTGATTACAGCACGCTCGCTGAATGTTATGAGGTACGTTCAGTAAATCAGGACTTCTGAGCCGTTATCAACTCAAACGTGCGCTGAACAGACATTAATAATAATGGTACTCTCATATACGTGGTTGATCGGAAGCCAGTTACTTGGCTTCGCAGTGTGCAATCCCTCCTGTGTTTAGATCACTGGTGCAAGAACTAATTGCTGCAAGCCATCATAACGAGGCATCGGGTGATGTGGCGCAATTCCTGTTTTGATGACGTCGACCTTTAACTTTAGGATTACATTATTTTAGGCGACTAGGGGCTTTCTTTCTTGACCTAAGAAACTTTATTAAAAAGTATAAAACGTTAGCGGACTGAAATATTTTTACGGACACGACGGCCGAAAGATCCCTTATGGGGGTGCTGTTGGGCTCCTCCAGCCAAAATGACTCTAAATCTGTGTGATTTAATATATTTGGGCTGCCGATATTGATTTTAGCTAAGGCTAAGTCGAATAGTTTAATTTTGGATAAGTTTAGAATCTGATTGACTCTAGTTCTTAGTAAGTTGATTTTATTTTTGTCTATTGTTTGAATTTACTAGCTGAGCTTCTTTGAACCTTGTTTTCTCAAAATTTTCTGCATCTGGACAACTTTTAAAATAGAACCCAGGAAGTCTAAGCATCTGACTTTCCTGTAGTGCCCTTTCTAACGAATCCAGCAGGTCTCAAAGGTGGTCAGTGTATACCCTCAGAAGCTTTCTCATGTAAGACTGCAAAAATTTGTCACCCATACCGATTTGCCTGTATTCCCAAAAGGTTCGCCGTGTGTGTTACATGAGAAAACTCTTCCCATACTAGGATGCGGCTATCAGTTCGAACCTGTAAATGTAAAATCTGTTTAGACTGTGCTCATGTTGAGACTCCCCACCACCAGAATGAAATACCTCAAAAAACCTGTCTTTTTAACTAATGCCAAGTGGCTAAAAACTATAACTATTAAAAACAAAACTATCATACTATATACTATAAAAGGTGTACAGCCTTATGGTGTTACTTACGGTGGCCTTGGTGTACCACCATTCCATTAATGAGGGTCATGGTCACCCTCAGCACCGCTTCAACGGTTATTTGCATACCCAACGACGAAAACTTGTTACCGATTCTTCGGTTTAATTTTACCAGGACTTTGTCGCCTACTTCAAAAACCCTGTTTTGGCGAGAGGCATTTTTGCTGGGGCTGAATGCAGCCTGGGCACTCCTGATCCAGTATGGGATGCCTGTACGTTTTTCTACATCTGGCTATTTGTAAAAAAGTGGTATTTAAGCGATTTACTTGACCACTCGAGTAACTGTGCAGGGGTGGCGCATTTGAAATGCCAACACCAAAGTGATCGGTCAGTACGGTCGATATTGTATGCGAGTTTAAAGAGGGTTCGTTGTCGCAATGTGTTGGGATTACTGCCTTGGGGACGACTGTTTCTCATCGAGCTCGTCAAGTAATGTCTCTTTGCAGATAAAGTTAATTATACATCGCCTTTTGTTCCAAAAAGTAAGAAGTTTCCGCGAAAAGCACGTTTCTTCCAGAATGATTTGATTCTGGAAGCAATTAGGCGGCTTGTCGGTTATTTCAATAGTTGAAGTTAGCGAACGCTAACAGGATGAATTATTTCCACAAGCTTAAAAAAAAATGTATTATTAGGGCATTAAGCAAGGAGAAAATAAATTTAAGAAAAGAAACACCATTGAAACAATTATTTAACAATAATGGTAAACCCTTTTACATTTTATTAACACAAAAACATGTCTGAAAGTAATATAGCTCAAAATACAATTTAACGTTAAAAAGTTTTAAATTGTAATACTTACTTCCGCAATTTGTCTCTTGACTTCGCAACAACTTGTTCACACTAAATTTTTTACGCTTTACGTAAAAAATTCGACCGTACATACCAAAGGAAACATCTGTGAAGCTGCGAAGCTGCGCTCCGACATTTTTGACCAACCATGTCGGGAAGTATGACCTGGTGTTCCACTAATAAAAGCCCTAGCAGGAGCATCGCATACAATTGCCCTAATTTTCACATTTATATAATTCTTTAAACAACAAACCTAAATAATCAGCACAGTTCTATGGTTTTGTGTATCTCAGAAAAACACAATATAAAAAAAAAATAAACAAATAACTGTTTTATTTACAAAATTATTATATCTTATCAAAATGGGCCTTAACTCAGCTGACAGTCAGTCTTTATTAATGTCTAACACTAACTGATTTTCACTCTGATAGCAGTCCTTTAACTTCAAAGTTAATTTTTATCTCATACATGTAAATACTGGCCACCTGATACCCGCGAAATAATTGGCTTAGACAGACAAGAAGACTTATAAAAGGAACTTAAGTCAAATTTTTCTTAGTTCGAAATTTTAAATAAGTCTATGGCGCATTCGCGGCTAATTGTGTTATTGGCAAAGCTTATCATTTTACATACCACTATTTTGTAATACTGGGGGTTCGTCATTAGTTCATACACCTAACTCCTCTGAATTAAAAAATCTAAAACTTCTATATGATTTTTAAAATCTGCGGCATTGAATGCCCAACAATTAGACATTAATAATTTCCCAAATTTTGTTTGTAATCTCTCTTTTCACTATTTAACTAATCGACGTAGCCGGCACTGCTGTTCATGGCCTAATATCTCGAGCGTTGGATAGTGGTGGTCGATATCGAATATTCGATTGCAATAAAACCTTTTGCTAATAATATTTTAGTTTATTTAAACTTTTTTTTAAATATTTAAGCACATAAAAATCCGCTTGTTATGAAATGAAAGAAAACTTTTTGCTGCACATTGCACATTTTAAACAAAAATACTATAAAAAAAATAATACATTTCTTTCTTTTATTATTTTATTTTATCGGAATATACATTTTTTTTATTTTAACTTTTGTTTTACATGAATTTATATTTCACTTTATGAATTTGTTTGATTCATATAGCTTTGTTCCCTCTCCTATAACTCTTTTTCACTTGTAAATAATACACAAGCCACTCATTGACCCTTAAGGGACCACTCAGTGGTCGATCCCTTTCCTACACTGAAATGGTCACTGGCCCCGTGGAGAACTACAGTGCGGTGTAAGGCGATTTCGCTAGTTGATCCAGTCCCACCAAACTACAGATTAAGTGCAAGAAATGACCGGCTACGTATTTCATTTCCCCCCTACTTTAACTCTCTCTTCCCCACTCTTCCTCAGGTAACTATTTCATGCGTTCAATAATATATTAATTTTTTACACATTAGTCCACACTTTCTGGAACTATAAAATCGGGTGACATAAACTCTCTGAATAACTCAACAATGAGTGCTCGGCAAATTTTGTTGAAAATGTTCCGTAGTCTTTAGTACAACTCAAAAAAATTTTGTCCGGTATATTATCTATCTGCGGCTATGATTGCGCAAATCCGTCATTCTGGCAGCATTCGACGCTCCTGACACCTTCTCTCGCACACCCAGCAGGTGTCGACCGCCGTAGTACCGCTGTTTTATAGGTTTATCGTCTCGCATGACGATGTGGTGCTCCGCGATACTGGATACCCCTCTAAGGTTGTCAAATCTACTCAACTCAAACTCGAGATAGGCTTGCGCCCGTGGATCTGCTGTTCCCACACTACTTCCAGAATCCTTCGTGGTACTACGGTGGTCTGGTCCTCTTTAGAATGGGTTTAGAAATCTAACTTGTTCTTCCTGCGTCGATGTATCCGGTCGATGTCGTGGGTGGAAAGCGTTTCGTTCCACGGCCTGTTCCTCCATGTGGGGCAACACGTTGCCAAGCTCCTGGCCCTCGTTTGTTGCGGGCGCCGTCGTCGTCTAAATCTTCGTGGGGAGGGCCGAATCCGAGTTCGGTGGGCCGTGCCTTGCTGGAAAACCGTCTGTTCCGTCTGAATATTAAATTATCGACGCTCACCTTCAGCCCCAAGGTCTTTCCGTAGCTCGCCGTCGATCATCGTTATGGATGATCACTCATCCAGGAGTGCGTACGTATCATAAGGGTGGACTTGAAAATTAGTACTTTAGGATGGTGCCTATTTTATAAGGCTTATATAAGTGTTATTATTTTTGTTAACTATTGTTGAAGGCCGCCCTCGGCCTTCTTGAGCTTGATTTTCTTGCCAAGATGACCCGCTGACATGTGAGCAAGATGTAAGTCAACGCGCAGATTACTACTATAATGGATAGCACTATCTGTTGTATAAGAGTGTTATTAACTTCCTTTTAAACTTTCCGGATGAACCTCCTACGTTCTACGTTTATTCAAGCGGTGAAGATAATGGAGACTCAAGTTCGTGGCTGATGGTTATATTCAGCAATGGTGAACCCTTCACACCTTTTTTTTTATTTTGATTGACGGATTTGATTTATTGATTACAGCACGCTCGCTGAATGTTATGAGGTAAGTTCAGTAAATCAGGACTTCTGAGCCGTTGTCAGCTAAGACGTGCGCTGAACAGTCATTAATAATAATGGTACTCTCATCTACGTGGATGATCGGAAGCCAGTTACTTGGCTTCGCAGTGTAGATCACTGGCGCATGAACTAATTGCTGCAAGCCATCATAACGTGGCACCGGGTGATGTGGCGCAATCCCTGTTTTGATGACGTCATCCTTTAACTGAAGAATCCCGTTATCTTGGGCGACTGGGTAGCTTTCTTACATGCAAGTGTTGACCTAAGAAACTTTATTAAAAATTATAAAACGTTAGCCGACTGAAATATTTTTATGGACAAGAAGGCCAAAAGATCCCTTATAGGGGTGCTGGTGGGCTCCTCCAGCCAAAATGACTCTAAATCTGAGTGGTCTAATATATTTGGGCTGACGATATTGATTTTAGCTAAGACTAAGTGGAGTAGTTTAATTTTGGCTAAGTTTAGAATTTGATTGACTTAAATTCTTAGTAAGTTGATTTTATTTTTGTCTATTGTTTGAATTTATTAGATGAGCTTCTTTGAACCTTGTTTTCTCAAAATTTTCTGCATCTGGACAACTTTTAAAACAGAACCCAGGAAGTCTAAACATCTGACTTTCCTGTAGTGCCCCTTCTAACGCATCCAGCAGGTCTCAAAGGTGGTCAGTGTATACCCTCAGAACCTTTCTCATGTAAGACTTCAGAAATTTGTCACCCATACCGATTTGCCTGTACTCCCAATAGGTTCGCCGTGTGTGTTCCATGAGCAAACTCTTCCCATACTAGGATGCGGCTATCAGTTCGAACCTGTAAATGTAAAATCTGTTTAGACTGTGCTTATGTTGAGACTTCCCACCACCAGAATGTAATACTTCAAATAACTTGACATTATAACTAATGCCAAGTGGCTAAAAACTATAACTATTTAAAACAAAACTATAGTACTATATACTATAAACGGTGTACAGCCTAATGGTGTTACTTAAGGTGGTCTTGGTGTACCACCATTCCATTAATGAGGGTCATGGTCACCCGCAGCACCGCTTTAACGGTTATTTGCATACCCAACTCGAGAACTTGTTACCGATTCTTTGGTTCAATTTTACCAGGACTTTGTCGCCTACTTCAAAAACCCTGTTTTGGCGAGAGGCATTTTTCCTGGCGCTGAGTGCAGCCTGGGCGCTCCTGATCCAGTCTGGGATGTCTGTATGTTTTTCTACATCTGGCTATTTGTAAAAAAGTGGTATTTAAGCGATTTACTTGACCTCTCTTTGCAGATAAAGTTAATTATACATCGCCTTTTGGTCCAAAAAAGTACGAAGTTTCCACAAAAAGCACGTTTCTTCCAGAATGATTTGATTCTGAAAGGAATTAGGCGGCTTGCCGGTTATTTCAATAGTTGAAGTTAGCGAACGCTCTCTGTGCGTTGTGGCAGAGCAGGACTTTGCTACTTGATCCCCTACTTTTGAGCTGTTGTCTGGAAAGGGCATCAGTAACTTGTTTCTCATTCACGCTTATGTCTTCCACTCGCTGCCCTACCAGTTGCGAAACAATAATTATTTGCTCCACAACAGGATGAATTATTTCCCCAACAATGAAAAAAAAATTTATTTTTAGGGCATTAAGCAAGGAGAAAATAAATTTAAGAAAATAAACGTCACTGAAAAAAAATTATTTAACAATAATGGTAAACCATTTCACATTTTATAAACACAAAAACATGTCTGAAAGTAATATAGCTCAGAATACAATTTAACGTTAAAAAGTTTTAAATTGTAATACTTACTTCCGCAATTTGTCTCTTGACTTCGCAACAACTTGTTCACACTAAATTTTTTACGCTTTACGTAAAAAATTCGACCGTACATACCAAAGGAAACATCTGTGAAGCTGCGAAGCTGCGCTCCGACATTTTTGACCAACCATGTCGGGAAGTATGACCTGGTGTTCCACTAATAAAAGCCCTAGCAGGAGCATCGCATACAATTGCCCTAATTTTCACATTTATATAATTCTTTAAACAACAAATCTAAATAATCAGCACAGTTCTATGGTTTTGTGTATCTCAGAAAAACACAAAATAAAAAAAAATAAACAAATAACTGTTTTATTTACAAAATTATTTTATCTTATCAAAATGGGCCTTAACTCAGCTGACAGTCAGTCTTTATTAATGTCTAACACTAACTGATTTTCACTCTGATAGCAGTCCTTTAACTTCAAAGTTAATTTTTATCTCATACATGTAAATACTGGCCACCTGATACCCGCGAAATAATTGGCTTAGACAGACAAGAAGACTTATAAAAGGAACTTAAGACAAATTTTTCTTAGTTCGAAATTTTAAATAAGTCTATGGCGCATTCGCGGCTTATTGTGTTATTGGCAAAGCTTATCATTTTACATACCACTATTTTGTAATACTGGGGGTTCGTCATTAGTTCATACACCTAACTCCTCTGAATTAAAAAATCTAAAACTTCTATATGATTTTTAAAATCTGCGGCATTGAATGCCCAACAATTAGACATTAATAATTTCCCAAATTTTGTTTGTAATCTCTCTTTTCACTATTTAACTAATCGACGTAGCCGGCACTGCTGTTCATGGCCTAATATCTCGAGCGTTGGATAGTGGTGGTCGATATCGAATATTCGATTGCAATAAAACCTTTTGCTAATAATATTTTAGTTTATTTAAACTTTTTTTTAAATATTTAAGCACATAAAAATCCGCTTGTTATGAAATGAAAGAAAACTTTTTGCTGCACATTGCACATTTTAAACAAAAATACTATAAAAAAAATAATACATTTCTTTCTTTTATTATTTTATTTTATCGGAAACACGTTCTGGAATTATAAAATCGGGTGACATAAACTCTCTGAATAACTCAACAATGAGTGCTCGGCAAATTTTGTTGAAAATGTTCCGTAGTCTTTAGTACAACTCAAAAAAATTTTGTCCGGTATATTATCTCTCTGCGGCTATGATTGCGCAAATCCGTCATTCTGGCAGCATTCGACGCTCCTGACACCTTCTCTCGCACACCCAGCAGGTGTCGACCGCCGTAGTACCGCTGTTTTATAGGTTTATCGTCTCGCATGACGATGATGTGCTCCGCGATACTGGATACCCCTCTAAGGTTGTCAAATCTACTCAACTCAAACTCGAGATAGGCTTGCGCCCGTGGATCTGCTGTTCCCACACTACTTCCAGAATCCTTCGTGGTACTACGGTGGCCTGGACCTCTTTAGAATGGGTTTAGAAATCTAACTTGTTCTTCCTGCGTCGATGTATCCGGACGATATCGTCGGTGGAAAGCGTTTCGTTCCACGGCCTGTTCCTCGATGTGGGGCAACACGGTGCTGTGACTTGAATGGGGCTCCTCACTTGCATTTTACACAAAGCTCCTGGCCCTCGTTTCTTGTGGGCGCCGTCGTCGTCTAGATCTTCCTGGGGAGGGCCGAATCCGAGTTCGGTGCGCCGTGCCTTGCTGGGAAACCGTCTGTTCCGGGTGGACCAGCAGGAACTGCCGCTCACAACTCGTTCACTGTGCCGTGCGGTCTGGTTACTCTACCTCCTAACCACTGAATATAAAATTATCGAAGCTCGTCGTTGATCATCGTCATGGATGATCACTCATCCAGGTATTTTATAAGGCTTATTATAAGTGTTATAGTATCACTTATGATTTATTTTATTATTTTTGTTAACTATTGTTATCACTTATTATTTGTTTTATTATTTTTGTTAACTATTGTTAGCTTCGCATTTTTAAAAATGAAGGCCGCCCTCGGACTCCTTGAGCTTGATTTTCTTGCCAAGATGACCCGCTGACATGTGAGCAAGATGCAAGTCAACGCGCAGTATACTACTATAATGGATAGCACTATCGGTCGCTGAATGTTATGAGGTACGTTCAGTAAATCAGGACTTCTGAGCCGTTGTCAACTAAAACGTGCGCTGAAGAGTATTTAATAATAATGGTACTCTCATCTACGTGGATGATCGGAAGCCAGTTACTTGGCTTCGCAGTGTAGATCACTGGCGCATGAACTAATTGCTGCAAGCCATCATAACGTAGCACCGGGTGATGTGGCGCAATCCCTGTTTTGATGACGTCGTCCTTTAACTGAAGGATCACATTATCTTGACCTATTTTGACCTAAGAAACTTTATTAAATATTATATAAATAATAAAATAAATATAAATAATAAAATAATAAATAAAGAAGGCCAAAAGATCCCTTATAGGGGTGCTGGTGGGCTCCTCCAGCCAAAATGACTCTAAATCTGAGTGATCTAATATATTTGGGCTGACGATATTGATTTTAGCTAAGGCTAAGTCGAGTAGTTTAATTTTGGCTAAGTTTAGAATCTGATTGACTTTAGTTCTTAGTAAGTTGATTTTATTTTTGTCTATTGTTTGAATTTATTAGCTGAGCTTCTTTGAACCTTGTTTTCTCAAAATTTTCTGCATCTGGACAACTTTTAAAACAGAACCCAGGAAGTTTAAACATCTGACTTTCCTGTAGTGCCCTTTCTAACGAATCCAGCAGGTCTCAAAGGTGGTCAGTGTATACCCTCAGAAGCTTTCTCATGTAAGGCTGCAGAAATTTGTCACCCATACCGATTTGCCTGTACTCCCAATAGGTTCGCCGTGTGTGTTACATGAGCAAACTCTTCCCATACTAGTATGCGGCTATCAGTTCGAACCTGTAAATGTAAAATCTGTTTAGACTGTGCTTATGTTGAGACTTCCCACCACCAGAATGAAATACTTCAAATAACTTGACATTATAACTAATGCCAAGTGGCTGAAAACTACAACTATTCAAAAAAAAATATAATACTATATACTATAAACGGTGTACATCCTAATGGTGTTACTTAAGGTGGTCTTGGTGTACCACCATTTCATTAATGAGGGTCATGGTCACCCTCAGCACCGCTTCAACGGTTATTTGCATACCGGTTTCATTTTACCAGGACTTTGTCGCCTACTTCAAAAACCCTGTTTTGGCGAGAGGCATTTTTCCTGGCGCTGAGTGCAGCCTGGGCGCTCCTGATTTAGTCTGGGATGTCTGTATGTTTTTCTACATCTGGCTATTTGTAAGAAAGTGGTATTTAAGCGATTTACTTGACCACTCGAGTAACTGTGCAGGGGTGGCGCATTTGAAATGCCAACACCAAAGTGATGGGTCAGGATGGTCGATATTGTATGCGAGTTGAGAAAGGGTTCGTTGTCGCAATGTGTTGGGTCTACACCCTTGGGGACGACTGTTCCTCATCGAGCTCTTCAAGTAATGTCTCTTTGCAGATAAAGTTAATTATACATCGCCTTTTGTTCCAAAAAGTACGAAGTTTTCGCGAAAAGCATGTTTCTTCCAGAATGAAGCAATTAGGCGGCTTGTCGGTTATTTCAATAGTTGAAGTTAGCGAACGCTCTCTGTGCGTTGTGGCAGAGCAGGGCCTTGCTACTTGATCCCCTACTGCATTGAGCTGTTGTCTGGAAAGGGCATCAGTAACTTAATTCTCTTTCACGCTTGTGTCTTCCACTCGCTGCCCTACCAGTTGCGAAACAATAATTATTTGCTCCACACCAGGATGAATTATTTCCACAAGCTTAAAAAAAATGTATTATCAGGGCATTAAGCAAGGAGAAAATAAATTTAAGAAAAGAAACATCACTGAAACAAATAGTTAACAATAATGGTAAACCATATCCCATTAAAAAGTTTTAAATTGTACTACTTCCTTTCGCAAATAACTAAAGGCTGTTAAAGAGGATTGTCTGAAATCAAAAACATATGTGCTTTACGTAACAAATATACCAAAGGAAACATCTGTGAAGCTGCGAAGCTGCGCTCCGAGATTTTTGACCAACCATGTCGGGAAGTATGACCTGGCAGGAGCATCGCATACAATTGCCCTAATTTTCACATTTATATAATTCTTCAAACAACGAACATAAAAAATCAGCACAGTTCTATGGTTTTGTGTATCTCAGAAAAACTCCTACACCTCCTCCGAATTTTAAATTCGGGCTAATTGTGTTATTGGCAAAGCTTGTCATTCAACATACCACTATTTTGCAAAACTGGGGGTTTCGTCATTAGTTCATACACCTTACTCCTCTGAATTAAAAAATCTAAAACTTCTATATGATTATTAAAAAAAAAAAATCTGCGGTATTGAATGCCCAACAATTAGACACCAATAATTTCCTAAATTTTGTTTGTAATCTCTCTTTTCACTATTTAACTAATCGACGTAGCCGGCACTGCTGTTCATGTTCAATATCTCGAGCGTTGGATAGTGGTGGCGAACTGTTACTATTAACATTGCACCCATCGATATCGAATATTCGATTGCAATAAAACCTTTCGCTAATAATATTTTAGTTTATTTAAATTTATATGTAATTAGGTACTAAATATTAAAAAAAAAATATTAAATATTTAAGCACTAAAAAATCAGCTTGTTATGAAATGAAAGAAAACTTTTTGCTGCCGAACCGCAGCTAAATTGCACATTATAAACAAAAATACTATAAAAAATAATACATTTCTTTCTTTTATTATTTTATGTTATCGGAATTTAAATTTTTTTTGTTTTAACTTTTGTTTTACATGAATTTATATTTCACTTTATGAATTTGTTTGATTTATATAGCTTAGGGAACAAAGCTAACGCTTTAACTCTTTTTCACTTGTAAAAACTACACAAGCCACTCATTGACCCTTAAGGGACCACTCAGTGGTCCATCCCTTTCCTACACTGAAATGGTCACTGGCCCTGTGGAGAACTACAGTGCGGTGTAAGGCGATTTCGCTAGTTGATCCAGTCCAGTGTGTTATTGGCAAAGCTTATCATTTTACATACCACTATTTTGTAATACTGGGGGTTCGTCATTAGTTCATACACCTAACTCCTCTGAATTAAAAAATCTAAAACTTCTATATGATTTTTAAAATCTGCGGCATTGAATTCTCAACAATTAGACATTAATAATTTCCCAAATTTTTTTTGTAATCTCTCTTTTCACTATTTAACTAATCGACGTAGCCGGCACTGCTGTTCATGGCCTAATATCTCGAGCGTTGGATAGTGGTGGTCGATATCGAATATTCGATTGCAATAAAACCTTTTGCTAATAATATTTTAGTTTATTTAAACTTTTTTTTAAATATTTAAGCACATAAAAATCCGCTTGTTATGAAATGAAAGAAAACTTTTTGCTGCACATTGCACATTTTAAACAAAAATACTATAAAAAAAATAATACATTTCTTTCTTTTATTATTTTATTTTATCGGAAACACGTTCTGGAATTATAAAATCGGGTGACATAAACTCTCTGAATAACTCAACAATGAGTGCTCGGCAAATTTTGTTGAAAATGTTCCGTAGTCTTTAGTACAACTCAAAAAAATTTTGTCCGGTATATTATCTCTCTGCGGCTATGATTGCGCAAATCCGTCATTCTGGCAGCATTCGACGCTCCTGACACCTTCTCTCGCACACCCAGCAGGTGTCGACCGCCGTAGTACCGCTGTTTTATAGGTTTATCGTCTCGCATGACGATGATGTGCTCCGCGATACTGGATACCCCTCTAAGGTTGTCAAATCTACTCAACTCAAACTCGAGATAGGCTTGCGCCCGTGGATCTGCTGTTCCCACACTACTTCCAGAATCCTTCGTGGTACTACGGTGGCCTGGACCTCTTTAGAATGGGTTTAGAAATCTAACTTGTTCTTCCTGCGTCGATGTATCCGGACGATATCGTCGGTGGAAAGCGTTTCGTTCCACGGCCTGTTCCTCGATGTGGGGCAACACGGTGCTGTGACTTGAATGGGGCTCCTCACTTGCATTTTACACAAAGCTCCTGGCCCTCGTTTCTTGTGGGCGCCGTCGTCGTCTAGATCTTCCTGGGGAGGGCCGAATCCGAGTTCGGTGCGCCGTGCCTTGCTGGGAAACCGTCTGTTCCGGGTGGACCAGCAGGAACTGCCGCTCACAACTCGTTCACTGTGCCGTGCGGTCTGGTTACTCTACCTCCTAACCACTGAATATAAAATTATCGAAGCTCGTCGTTGATCATCGTCATGGATGATCACTCATCCAGGTATTTTATAAGGCTTATTATAAGTGTTATAGTATCACTTATGATTTATTTTATTATTTTTGTTAACTATTGTTATCACTTATTATTTGTTTTATTATTTTTGTTAACTATTGTTAACTTCGCATTTTTAAAAATGAAGGCCGCCCTCGGACTCCTTGAGCTTGATTTTCTTGCCAAGATGACCCGCTGACATGTGAGCAAGATGCAAGTCAACGCGCAGTATACTACTATAATGGATAGCACTATCGGTCGCTGAATGTTATGAGGTACGTTCAGTAAATCAGGACTTCTGAGCCGTTGTCAACTAAAACGTGCGCTGAAGAGTATTTAATAATAATGGTACTCTCATCTACGTGGATGATCGGAAGCCAGTTACTTGGCTTCGCAGTGTAGATCACTGGCGCATGAACTAATTGCTGCAAGCCATCATAACGTAGCACCGGGTGATGTGGCGCAATCCCTGTTTTGATGACGTCGTCCTTTAACTGAAGGATCACATTATCTTGACCTATTTTGACCTAAGAAACTTTATTAAATATTATAAAACGTTAGCGGACCGAAATATTTTTATAGACAAGAAGGGCAAAAGATCCCTTATAGGGGTGCTGGTGGGCTCCTCCAGCCAAAATGACTCTAAATCTGAGTGATCTAATATATTTGGGCTGACGATATTGATTTTAGCTAAGGCTAAGTCGAGTAGTTTAATTTTGGCTAAGTTTAGAATCTGATTGACTTTAGTTCTTAGTAAGTTGATTTTATTTTTGTCTATTGTTTGAATTTATTAGCTGAGCTTCTTTGAACCATGTTTTCTCAAAATTTTCTGCATCTGGACAACTTTTAAAACAGAACCCAGGAAGTTTAAACATCTGACTTTCCTGAAGTGCCCTTTCTAACGAATCCAGCAGGTCTCAAAGGTGGTCAGTGTATACCCTCAGAAGCTTTCTCATGTAAGGCTGCAGAAATTTGTCACCCATACCGATTTGCCTGTACTCCCAATAGGTTCGCCGTATGTGTTACATGAGCAAACTCTTCCCATACTAGTATGCGGCTATCAGTTCGAACCTGTAAATGTAAAATCTGTTTAGACTGTGCTTATGTTGAGACTTCCCACCACCAGAATGAAATACTTCAAATAACTTGACATTATAACTAATGCCAAGTGGCTGAAAACTACAACTATTCAAAAAAAAATATAATACTATATACTATAAACGGTGTACATCCTAATGGTGTTACTTAAGGTGGTCTTGGTGTACCACCATTTCATTAATGAGGGTCATGGTCACCCTCAGCACCGCTTCAACGGTTATTTGCATACCGGTTTCATTTTACCAGGACTTTGTCACCTACTTCAAAAACCCTGTTTTGGCGAGAGGCATTTTTCCTGGCGCTGAGTGCAGCCTGGGCGCTCCTGATTTAGTCTGGGATGTCTGTATGTTTTTCTACATCTGGCTATTTGTAAGAAAGTGGTATTTAAGCGATTTACTTGACCACTCGAGTAACTGTGCAGGGGTGGCGCATTTGAAATGCCAACACCAAAGTGATGGGTCAGGATGGTCGATATTGTATGCGAGTTTAGAAAGGGTTCGTTGTCGCAATGTGTTGGGTCTACACCCTTGGGGACGACTGTTCCTCATCGAGCTCTTCAAGTAATGTCTCTTTGCAGATAAAGTTAATTATACATCGCCTTTTGTTCCAAAAAGTACGAAGTTTTCGCGAAAAGCATGTTTCTTCCAGAATGAAGCAATTAGGCGGCTTGTCGGTTATTTCAATAGTTGAAGTTAGCGAACGCTCTCTGTGCGTTGTGGCAGAGCAGGACCTTGCTACTTGATCCCCTACTGCATTGAGCTGTTTTCTGGAAAGGGCATCAGTAACTTAATTCTCTTTCACGCTTGTGTCTTCCACTCGCTGCCCTACCAGTTGCGAAACAATAATTATTTGCTCCACACCAGGATGAATTATTTCCACAAGCTTAAAAAAAATGTATTATCAGGGCATTAAGCAAGGAGAAAATAAATTTAAGAAAAGAAACATCACTGAAACAAATAGTTAACAATAATGGTAAACCATATCCCATTAAAAAGTTTTAAATTGTACTACTTCCTTTCGCAAATAACTAAAGGCTGTTAAAGAGGATTGTCTGAAATCAAAAACATATGTGCTTTACGTAACAAATATACCAAAGGAAACATCTGTGAAGCTGCGAAGCTGCGCTCCGAGATTTTTGACCAACCATGTCGGGAAGTATGACCTGGCAGGAGCATCGCATACAATTGCCCTAATTTTCACATTTATATAATTCTTCAAACAACGAACATAAAAAATCAGCACAGTTCTATGGTTTTGTGTATCTCAGAAAAACTCCTACACCTCCTCCGAATTTTAAATTCGGGCTAATTGTGTTATTGGCAAAGCTTGTCATTCAACATACCACTATTTTGCAAAACTGGGGGTTTCGTCATTAGTTCATACACCTTACTCCTCTGAATTAAAAAATCTAAAACTTCTATATGATTATTAAAAAAAAAAAATCTGCGGTATTGAATGCCCAACAATTAGACACTAATAATTTCCTAAATTTTGTTTGTAATCTCTCTTTTCACTATTTAACTAATCGACGTAGCCGGCACTGCTGTTCATGTTCAATATCTCGAGCGTTGGATAGTGGTGGCGAACTGTTACTATTAACATTGCACCCATCGATATCGAATATTCGATTGCAATAAAACCTTTCGCTAATAATATTTTAGTTTATTTAAATTTATATGTAATTAGGTACTAAATATTAAAAAAAAAATATTAAATATTTAAGCACTAAAAAATCCGCTTGTTATGAAATGAAAGAAAACTTTTTGCTGCCGAACCGCAGCTAAATTGCACATTATAAACAAAAATACTATAAAAAATAATACATTTCTTTCTTTTATTATTTTATTTTATCGGAATATAATTTTTTTTTATTTTAACTTTCGTTTTACATGAATTTATATTTCACTTTATGAATTTGTTTGATTCATATAGCTTTGTTCCCTCTCCTATAACTCTTTTTCACTTGTAAAAACTACACAAGCCACTCATTGACCCTTAAGGGACCACTCAGTGGTCGATCCCTTTTCTACACTGAAATGGTCACCGGCCCCGTGGAGAACTACAGTGCGGTGTAAGGCGATTTCGCTAGTTGGTCCAGTCCCACCAAACTACAGGGTAAATAGATTAAGTGCAAGAAATGACCGGCTACGTATTTCATTTCCCCCCTACTTTAACTCTCTCTTTCCCATTCTTCCTCAGGTAACTATGCGTTCAATAATATAATGATTTTTTACACATTAGTCCACACTTTCTGAAATTATAAAATCGGGTGACATAAACTCTCTGAATAACTCAACAATGAGTGCTCGGCAAATTTTGTTGAAAATGTTCCGTAGTCTTTAGTACAACTCAAAAAAATTTTGTCCGGTATATTATCGCTCTGCGGCTATGATTGCGCAAATCCGTCATTCTGGCAGCATTCGACGCTCCTGACACCTTCTCTCGCACACCCAGCAGGTGTCGACCGCCGTAGTACCGCTGTTTTATAGGTTTATCGTCTCGCATGACGATGATGTGCTCCGCGATACTGGATACCCCTCTAAGGTTGTCAAATCTACTCAACTCAAACTCGAGATAGGCTTGCGCCCGTGGATCTGCTGTTCCCACACTACTTCCAGAATCCTTCGTGGTACTACGGTGGCCTGGACCTCTTTAGAATGGGTTTAGAAATCTAACTTGTTCTTCCTGCGTCGCTGTATCCGGTCGATGTCGTCGGTGGTAAGCGTTTTGTTCCACGGCCTCTTCCTCCATGTGGGGCAACACGGTGCCAAGCTCCTGGCCCTCGTTTGTTGTGGGCGCCGTTTGTTCCGGGTGGACCAGGAGGAACTGCCGCGCACAACTCGTTCAGTGTGCCGTGCCTTTCTGGGAAACCTAGGATAGGGTAGTCGGTCTGGTTGCTCTACCTCCTAACCACTGAATATTAAATTATCGACGCTCACCTTCAGCCCCAAGGTCTTTCCGTAGCTCGCCGTCGATCATCGTTATGGATGATCACTCATCCAGGAGTGCGTACGTATCATAAGGGTGGACTTGAAAATAAGTACTTTAGGATGGTGCCTATTTTATAAGGCTTATTATAAGTATTATAGTATCACTTATTATTTATTTTATTATTTTTGTTAACTATTGTTAACTACGCCCTCTTAATATTGAAGGCCGCCCTCGGCCTCCTTTAGCTTGATTTTCTTGCCAAGATGACCCGCTGACATGTGAGCGAGATGCAAGTCAACGCGCAGAATTCTACCTTAATGGATAGCACTATCTGTTGTATAAGAGTGTGATTAACTTCCCTTCAAACTTTCCGGATGAACCTCCTACGTTCTACGTTCATTCAAGCGGAGAAGAAATTGGAGACTCAAAACTTCCTGGCTGATTGTTATATTCAGCAATGGTGAACCCTCCACACCTTTTTTTTTTTTATTTTGATTGACATATTTGATTTATTAATTACAGCACACTCGCTGAATGTTATGAGGTACGTGCAGTAAATCAGGACTTCTGAGCCGTTGTCAACTCAAACGTGCGCTGAACAGTCATTAATAATAATGGTACTCTCATCTACGTGGATGATCGGAAGCCAGTTACTTGGCTTCGCAGTGTGTAATCCCTCCTGCGTGATCACTGGCCCAAGAACTAATTGCTGCAAGCCATCATAACGTGGCACCGGGTGATGTGGCGTAATCCCTGTTTTGATGACGTCGACCTATAACTGAAGGATTACATTATCTTGGGCGACTAAGTAGCTTTCTTACATGCAAATTTTGACCTAAGAAACTTTATTAAAAAGTATAAAACGTTACCGGACTGAAATATTTTTACGGACAAGACGGCCGAAAGATCCCTTATGGGGGTGCTGGTGGGCTCCTCCAGCCAAAATGACTCTAAATCTGTGTGATCTAATATATTTCGGCTGATGATATTGATTTTAGCTAAGGCTAAGTCGAATAGTTTAATTTTGGCTAAGTTTAGAATCTGATTGACTTTAGTTCTTAGTAAGTTGATTTTATTTTTGTCTATTGTTTGAATTTATTAGCTGAGCTTCTTTGAACCTTGTTTTCTCAAAATTTTCTGCATCTGGACAACTTTTAAAACAGAACCCAGGAAGTCTAAGCATCTGACTTTCCTGTAGTGCCCTTTCCAACGAATCCAGAAGGTCTCAAAGGTGGTCAGTGTATACCCTCAGAAGCTTTCTCATGTAAGGCTTCAGAAATTTGTCACCCATACCGACTTGCCTGTATTCCCAAAAGGTTCGCCGTGTGTGTTACATGAGAAAACTCTTCCCATACTAGGATGCAGCTATCAGTTCGAACCTGTAAATGTAAAATCTGTTTAGACTGTGCTTATGTTGAGACTTCCCACCACCAGAATGAAATACTTCAAATAACTTGACATTATAACTAATGCCAAGTGGCTAAAAACTATAACTATTCAAAACAAAACTATAATACTATATACTTTAAACGGTGTACAGCCTAATGGTGTTACTTAAGGTGGTCTTGGTGTAGCGCCATTCCATTAATGAGGGTCATGGTCACCCTGAGCACCGCTTCAACAGTTATTTACATAGTCAACGACGAGAACTTGTTACCGATTCATCGGTTTAATTTTACCAGGACTTTGTCGCCTACTTCAAAAACCCTGTTTTGGCGAGAGGCATTTTTCCTACCGCTGAGTGCAGCCTGGGCGCTCCTGATCCAGTCTGGGATGTCTGTATGTTTTTCTACATCTGGCTATTTGTACAAAAGTGGTATTTAAGCGATTTACTTGACCACTCGAGTAACTGTGCAGGGGTGGCGCATTTGAAATGCCAACACCAAAGTGATCGGTCAACATGGTCAATATTGTATGCGAGTTTAAAGAGGGTTCGTTGTCGCAATGTGTTGGGTTTACACCCTTGGGGACGACTGTTCCTCATCGAGCTCGTCAAGTAATGTCTCTTTGCAGATTAAGTTAATTATACATCGCCTTTTGTTCCAAAAAGTATGAATATGAATCAAGAATCATGAATCAAACAATGAATTATTCTCCCAAGCTTAAAAAAAAATTTATTATTAGGGCATTAAGCAAGGAGAAAATAAATTTAAGAAAAGAAATATTACTGAAACAATTATTTAACAACAAACCATGAAACAATTATTAAACCATTTCACATTTTATTAACACAAAAAACATGTCTGAAAGTAATATAGCTCAAAATACAATTTAACGTTAAAACGCTTTAAATTGTACTACTTACTTTCGCAAATATCTAAGGACTGTTAAAAAGGATTGTAACATATGTGCTTTACGTAACAAATATACCAAAGGAAAGATCTGTGAAGCTGCGCTCCGAGATTTTGGACCAACCATGTCGGGAAGTATGACCTGGTGTTCCACTAATAAAAGCCCTGGCAGGAGCATCGCATACAATTGCTCTAATTTTCACATTTATATAATTCTTCAAACAACGAACTTAAATAATCAGCACAGTTCTATGGTTTTGTGTATCTCAGAAAAACTCCTACACCTCCTCCTAATTTTAAATAAGTCTATGGCGCATTCGCGGCTAATTGTGTTATTGGCAAAGCTTGTCATTAACATGCCACTATTTTGCAAAATTGGGGGTTCGTCATTCATTCATTCCTCTGAATTAAAAAATCTAAAACTTCTGTATGATTATTAAATCTGTGGTATTGAATGCCCAACAATTAGACACTAATAATTTCCTAAATTTTGTTTGTAATCTCTCTTTTCACTATTTAACTAATCGACGTAGCCGGCACTGCTGTTCATGTCATAATATCTCGAGCGTTGGATAGTGGTGGTAAGCTGTTACTATTAACATTGCACCCATCGATATCGAATATTCGATTGCAATAAAACGTAATAATTATAATATTTTAGTTTATTTAAATTTATATGTAATTAGGAACTTATATAATTTTTTTAAATATTTAAGCACTAAAAAAATTCGCAAAAAAAAAGAAGTCCGGTATATTATCGCTCTGCGGCTATGATTGCGCATTTCCCGCCTTCCGGCAGCATTCGACGCTCCTGACACCTACACTCCCACACACATATCACATATAATTTATTTTATTACTTTTGTTAATCACTATTTGTTTTATTATTTTTGTTAACTATTGTTAACTACGCAATCTTAAAAAAGAAGGCCGCCCTCGGCCTCCTTGAGCTTGATTTTCTTGCCAAGATGACCCGCTGACATGTGAGCAAGATGCAAGTCATCGCGCAGAATTCTACCTTAATGGATAGCACTATCTGTTGTATAAGAGTGTGATTAACTTCCCTTCAAACTTTCCGGATGAACCTCCTACAGTTCACGTTCTACGTTCATTCAAGCGGTGAAGATGATGGATGATGACCCGCTGACATGTGAGCAAGATGCAAGTCATCGCGCAGAATTCTACCTTAATGGATAGCACTATCTGTTGTATAAGAGTGTGATTAACTTCCCTTCAAACTTTCCGGATGAACCTCCTACGTTCTACGTTCATTCAAGCGGTGAAGATGATGGATGATGACCCGCTGACATGTGAGCAAGATGCAAGTCATCGCGCAGAATTCTACCTTAATGGATAGCACTATCTGTTGTATAAGAGTGTGATTAACTTCCCTTCAAACTTTCCGGATGAACCTCCTACGTTCTACGTTCATTCAAGCGGTGAAGATGATGGAGACTTAAAACTTCCTGGCTGATTGTTATATTCAGCAATGGTGAACCCGCAACACATTTTTTTTATTTTGATTGACATATTTGATTTATTGATTACAGCACGCTCGCTGAATGTTATGAGGTAAGTTCAGTAAATCAGGACTTCTGAGCCGTTGTCAGCTAAGACGTGCGCTGAACAGTCATTAATAATAATGGTACTCTCATCTACGTGGATGATCGGAAGCCAGTTACTTGGCTTCGCAGTGTAGATCACTGGCGCATGAACTAATTGCTGCAAGCCATCATAACGTGGCACCGGGTGATGTGGCGCAATCCCTGTTTTGATGACGTCATCCTTTAACTGAAGAATCCCGTTATCTTGGGCGACTGGGTAGCTTTCTTACATGCAAGTTTTGACCTAAGAAACTTTATTAAAAATTATAAAACGTTAGCGGACTGAAATATTTTTATGGACAAGAAAGCCAAAAGATCCCTTATAGGGGTGCTGGTGGGCTCCTCCAGCCAAAATGACTCTAAATCTGAGTGATCTAATATATTTGGGCTGACGATATTGATTTTAGCTAAGGCTAAGTCGAGTAGTTTAATTTTGGCTTAGTTTAGAATCTGATTGACTCTAGTTCTTAGTAAGTTGATTTTATTTTTGTCTATTGTTTGAATTTACTAGCTGAGCTTCTTTGAACCTTGTTTTCTCAAAATTTTCTGCATCTGGACAACTTTTAAAACAGAACCCAGGAAGTCTAAGCATCTGACTTTCCTGTAGTGCCCTTTCCAACGAATCCAGAAGGTCTCAAAGGTGGTCAGTGTATACCCTCAGAAGCTTTCTCATGTAAGGCTGCAGAAATTTGTCACCCATACCGATTTGCCTGTACTCCCAATAGGTTCGCCGTTTGTTTTACATGAGCACAACTATTCAAAAAAAAATATAATACTATATACTATAAACGGTGTACATCCTAATGGTGTTACTTAAGGTGGTCTTGGTGTAGCGCCATTCCATTAATGAGGGTCATGGTCACCCTGAGCACCGCTTCAACAGTTATTTACATAGTCAACGACGCGAACTTGTTACCGATTCATCGGTTTAATTTTACCAGGACTTTGTCGCCTACTTCAAAAACCCTGTTTTGGCGAGAGGCATTTTTCCTACCGCTGAGTGCAGCCTGGGCGCTCCTGATCCAGTCTGGGATGTCTGTATGTTTTTCTACATCTGGCTATTTTTACAAAAGTGGTATTCAAGCGATTTACTTGACCACTCGAGTAACTGTGCAGGGGTGGCGGATTTGAAATGCCAACACCAAAGTGATCGGTCAACATGGTCAATATTGTATGCGAGTTTAAAGAGGGTTCGTTGTCGCAATGTGTTGGGTTTACACCCTTGGGGACGACTGTTCCTCATCGAGCTCGTCAAGTAATGTCTCTTTGCAGATTAAGTTAATTATACATCGCCTTTTGTTTCAAAAAGTATGAATATGAATCAAGAATCATGAATCAAACAATGAATTATTCTCCCAAGCTTAAAAAAAAATTTATTATTAGGGCATTAAGCAAGGAGAAAATAAATTTAAGAAAAGAAATATCACTGAAACAATTATTTAACAACAAACCATGAAACAATTATTAAACCATTTCACATTTTATTAACACAAAAAACATGTCTGAAAGTAATATAGCTCAAAATACAATTTAACGTTAAAACGCTTTAAATTGTACTACTTACTTTCGCAAATATCTAAGGACTGTTAAAGAGGATTGTAACATATGTGCTTTACGGAACAAATATACCAAAGGAAAGATCTGTGAAGCTGCGCTCCGAGATTTTGGACCAACCATGTCGGGAAGTATGACCTGGTGTTCCACTAATAAAAGCCCTGGCAGGAGCATCGCATACAATTGCTCTAATTTTCACATTTATATAATTCTTCAAACAACGAACTTAAATAATCAGCACAGTTCTATGGTTTTGTGTATCTCAGAAAAACTCCTACACCTCCTCCTAATTTTAAATAAGTCTATGGCGCATTCGCGGCTAATTGTGTTATTGGCAAAGCTTGTCATTAACATACCACTATTTTGCAAAATTGGGGGTTCGTCATTCATTCATTCCTCTGAATTAAAAAATCTAAAACTTCTATATGATTTTTAAAATCTGCGGTATTGAATGCCCAACAATTAGACACTAATAATTTCCTAAATTTTGTTTGTAATCTCTCTTTTCACTATTTAACTAATCGACGTAGCCGGCACTGCTGTTCATGTCATAATATCTCGAGCGTTGGATAGTGGTGGTAAACTGTTACTATTAACATTGCACCCATCGATATCGAATATTCGATTGCAATAAAACGTAATAATTATAATATTTTAGTTTATTTAAATTTATATGTAATTAGGAACTTATATAATTTTTTTAAATATTTAAGCACTAAAAAAATTCGCAAAAAAAAAGAAGTCCGGTATATTATCGCTCTGCGGCTATGATTGCGCATTTCCCGCCTTCCGGCAGCATTCGACGCTCCTCACACCTACACTCCCACACACATATCACATATAATTTATTTTATTACTTTTGTTAATCACTATTTGTTTTATTATTTTTGTTAACTATTGTTAACTACGCAATCTTAAAAAAGAAGGCCGCCCTCGGCCTCCTTGAGCTTGATTTTCTTGCCAAGATGACCCGCTGACATGTGAGCAAGATGCAAGTCATCGCGCAGAATTCTACCTTAATGGATAGCACTATCTGTTGTATAAGAGTGTGATTAACTTCCCTTCAAACTTTCCGGATGAACCTCCTACAGTTCACGTTCTACGTTCATTCAAGCGGTGAAGATGATGGATGATGACCCGCTGACATGTGAGCAAGATGCAAGTCATCGCGCAGAATTCTACCTTAATGGATAGCACTATCTGTTGTATAAGAGTGTGATTAACTTCCCTTCAAACTTTCCGGATGAACCTCCTACGTTCTACGTTCATTCAAGCGGTGAAGATGATGGATGATGACCCGCTGACATGTGAGCAAGATGCAAGTCATCGCGCAGAATTCTACCTTAATGGATAGCACTATCTGTTGTATAAGAGTGTGATTAACTTCCCTTCAAACTTTCCGGATGAACCTCCTACGTTCTACGTTCATTCAAGCGGTGAAGATGATGGAGACTTAAAACTTCCTGGCTGATTGTTATATTCAGCAATGGTGAACCCGCAACACATTTTTTTTATTTTGATTGACATATTTGATTTATTGATTACAGCACGCTCGCTGAATGTTATGAGGTAAGTTCAGTAAATCAGGACTTCTGAGCCGTTGTCAGCTAAGACGTGCGCTGAACAGTCATTAATAATAATGGTACTCTCATCTACGTGGATGATCGGAAGCCAGTTACTTGGCTTCGCAGTGTAGATCACTGGCGCATGAACTAATTGCTGCAAGCCATCATAACGTGGCACCGGGTGATGTGGCGCAATCCCTGTTTTGATGACGTCATCCTTTAACTGAAGAATCCCGTTATCTTGGGCGACTGGGTAGCTTTCTTACATGCAAGTTTTGACCTAAGAAACTTTATTAAAAATTATAAAACGTTAGCGGACTGAAATATTTTTATGGACAAGAAAGCCAAAAGATCCCTTATAGGGGTGCTGGTGGGCTCCTCCAGCCAAAATGACTCTAAATCTGAGTGATCTAATATATTTGGGCTGACGATATTGATTTTAGCTAAGGCTAAGTCGAGTAGTTTAATTTTGGCTTAGTTTAGAATCTGATTGACTCTAGTTCTTAGTAAGTTGATTTTATTTTTGTCTATTGTTTGAATTTACTAGCTGAGCTTCTTTGAACCTTGTTTTCTCAAAATTTTCTGCATCTGGACAACTTTTAAAACAGAACCCAGGAAGTCTAAGCATCTGACTTTCCTGTAGTGCCCTTTCCAACGAATCCAGAAGGTCTCAAAGGTGGTCAGTGTATACCCTCAGAAGCTTTCTCATGTAAGGCTGCAGAAATTTGTCACCCATACCGATTTGCCTGTACTCCCAATAGGTTCGCCGTTTGTTTTACATGAGCAAACTCTTCCCATACTAGGATGCGGCTTTCAGTTCGAACCTGTGCTTATGTTGAGACTTCCACCACCAGGATGAAATACTTCAAAGAACTTGACATTATAACTAATGCCAAGTGGCTGAAAACTACAACTATTCAAAAAAAAATATAATACTATATACTATAAACGGTGTACATCCTAATGGTGTTACTTAAGGTGGTCTTGGTGTAGCGCCATTCCATTAATGAGGGTCATGGTCACCCTGAGCACCGCTTCAACAGTTATTTACATAGTCAACGACGCGAACTTGTTACCGATTCATCGGTTTAATTTTACCAGGACTTTGTCGCCTACTTCAAAAACCCTGTTTTGGCGAGAGGCATTTTTCCTACCGCTGAGTGCAGCCTGGGCGCTCCTGATCCAGTCTGGGATGTCTGTATGTTTTTCTACATCTGGCTATTTTTACAAAAGTGGTATTTAAGCGATTTACTTGACCACTCGAGTAACTGTGCAGGGGTGGCGCATTTGAAATGCCAACACCAAAGTGATCGGTCAACATGGTCAATATTGTATGCGAGTTTAAAGAGGGTTCGTTGTCGCAATGTGTTGGGTTTACACCCTTGGGGACGACTGTTCCTCATCGAGCTCGTCAAGTAATGTCTCTTTGCAGATTAAGTTAATTATACATCGCCTTTTGTTTCAAAAAGTATGAATATGAATCAAGAATCATGAATCAAACAATGAATTATTCTCCCAAGCTTAAAAAAAAATTTATTATTAGGGCATTAAGCAAGGAGAAAATAAATTTAAGAAAAGAAATATCACTGAAACAATTATTTAACAACAAACCATGAAACAATTATTAAACCATTTCACATTTTATTAACACAAAAAACATGTCTGAAAGTAATATAGCTCAAAATACAATTTAACGTTAAAACGCTTTAAATTGTACTACTTACTTTCGCAAATATCTAAGGACTGTTAAAGAGGATTGTAACATATGTGCTTTACGGAACAAATATACCAAAGGAAAGATCTGTGAAGCTGCGCTCCGAGATTTTGGACCAACCATGTCGGGAAGTATGACCTGGTGTTCCACTAATAAAAGCCCTGGCAGGAGCATCGCATACAATTGCTCTAATTTTCACATTTATATAATTCTTCAAACAACGAACTTAAATAATCAGCACAGTTCTATGGTTTTGTGTATCTCAGAAAAACTCCTACACCTCCTCCTAATTTTAAATAAGTCTATGGCGCATTCGCGGCTAATTGTGTTATTGGCAAAGCTTGTCATTAACATACCACTATTTTGCAAAATTGGGGGTTCGTCATTCATTCATTCCTCTGAATTAAAAAATCTAAAACTTCTATATGATTTTTAAAATCTGCGGTATTGAATGCCCAACAATTAGACACTAATAATTTCCTAAATTTTGTTTGTAATCTCTCTTTTCACTATTTAACTAATCGACGTAGCCGGCACTGCTGTTCATGTCATAATATCTCGAGCGTTGGATAGTGGTGGTAAACTGTTACTATTAACATTGCACCCATCGATATCGAATATTCGATTGCAATAAAACGTAATAATTATAATATTTTAGTTTATTTAAATTTATATGTAATTAGGAACTTATATAATTTTTTTAAATATTTAAGCACTAAAAAAATCCGCTTGTTATGAAATGAAAGAAAATTTTTGCTGCTGCACCGCAGCTAAATTGCACAATATAAAAAAAAATACTATAAAAAATAATACATTTTTTTTCTTTTATTATTTTATGTTATCGGAATATACATTTATTTTTTGTTTTAACTTTTGTTTTTCATGAATTTATATTTCACTTTATGAATTTGTTTGATTCATATAGCTTTGTTCCCTCTCCTATAACTCTTTTTCACTTGTAAAAAATACACAAGCCACTCATTGACCCTTAAGGGACCACTCAGTGGTCGATCCCTTTTGTACACTGAAATGGTCACCGGCCCCGTGGAGAACTACAGTGCGGTGTAAGGCGATTTCGCTAGTTGTTCCAGTCCCACCAAACTACAGGGTAAATAGATTAAGTGCAAGAAATGACCGGCTACGTATTTCATTTCCCCCCTACTTTAACTCTCTCTTCCCCATTCTTCCTCAGGTAACTATTTCATGCGTTCAATATTATATTGATTTTTTACATATTAGTCCACACTTTCTGAAATTATAAAATCGGGTGACATAAACTCTCTGAATAACTCAACAATGAGTGCTCGGCAAATTTTGTTGAAAATGTTCCGTAGTCTTTAGTACAACTCAAAAAAAAAAAAAAGAAGTCCGGTATATTATCGCTCTGCGGCTATGACTGCGTATTTCCCGCCTTCTGGCAGCATTCGACGCTCCTGACACCTACTCTCCCGCATACCCAGCAGAAAAACAGGCGTTGGAGTCGACATTCCCGCGCGCAGAACTATAGAAGCACCGCGGTAGTATTGCTGTTTTATAGGTTTATCGTCTCGCCCTTTAAGGTTGTCAAATCTACTCAACTCAAACTCGAGATAGGCTTGCGCCCGTGGATCTGCTGTTCCCACACTACTTCCAGAATCCTTCGTGGTACTACGGTGGCCTGGACCTCTTTAGAATGGGTTTAGAAATCTAACTTGTTCTTCCTGCGTCGATGTATCCGGTCGATGTCGTCGGTGGAAAGCATTTCGTTCCACGTCCTTTACCTCCATGTGGGGCAACACGGTGCCAAGCTCCTGGCCCTCGTTTGTTGTGGGCGCCGTCGTCGTCTAAATCTTCCTGGGAGGGCCGAATCTGAGTTCGGTGGGCCGTGCCTTGCTGGGAAACCTAGGATAGGGTAGGCGGTCTGGTTGCTCTACCTCCTAACCACTGAATATTAAATTATCGACGCTCACCTTCAGCCCCAAGGTCTCTCCGTAGCTCGTCCAGGAGTGCGTACGTATCATAAGGGTGGACCTGAAAATAAGTACTTTAGGATGGTGCCTATTTTATAAGGCTTATTATAGGTGTTATAGTATCACTTATTATTTATTTTATTATTTTTGATAACTACTGTTATCACTTAATATTTGTTTTATTATTTTTGTTAACTATTGTTAACTATGCAATCTTAAAAATGAAGACCGCCCTCGGACTCCTTGAGCTTGATTTTCTTGCCAATATGACCCGCTGACATGTGAGCAAGATACAAGTCAACGCGCAGAATACTACTATAATGGATAGCACTATCGGTTGTATTAGAACGTGATTAACTTCCTTTCAAACGTTCCGGATGAACCTCCTACGTTCTACGTTCATTCAAGCGGTAAAGATAATAGAGACTCAAAACTTCGTGGATGATGGTTATATTCAGCAATGGTGAACCTATTTATATTACATTTACATACATATTTGGTTTTATTGATTACAGCACGCTCGCTGAATGTTATGAAGTACGTTCAGTAAATCAGGACTTCTGAGCCGTTGTCAACTCAAACGTGCGCTGAACAGTCATTAATAATAATGGTACTCTCATCTACGTGGATGATCGGAAGCCAGTTACTTGCCTTCGCAGTGTGTAATCCCTCCTGCGTGTAGATCACTGGCGCATGAACTAATTGCTGCAAGCCATCATAACGTGGCACCGTGTGATGTGGCATAATCCATGTTTTGATTACGTCGACCTTTAACTGAAGGATTACATTATCTTGGGCGACTAAGTAGCTTTCTTACATGCAAATTTTGACCTAAGAAACTTTATTAAAAAGTATAAAACGTTACCGGACTGAAATATTTTTACGGACAAGACGGCCGAAAGATCCCTTATGGGGGTGCTGGTGGGCTCCTCCAGCCAAAATGACTCTAAATCTGTGTGATTTTATATATTTGGGCTGACGATATTGATTTTAGCTAAGGCTAAGTCGAATAGTTAATTTTTTGACTAAGTTTAGAATCTGATTGAATCTGTAGTGCCCTTTCCAACGAATCCAGCAGGTCTCAAAGGTGGTCAGTTTATACCCTCAGAAGCTTTCTCATGTAAGACTGCAGAAATTTGTCACCCATACCGACTTGCCTGTATTCCCAAAAGGTTCGCCGTGTGTGTTACATGAGCAAACTCTTCCCATACTAGGATGCGGCTATCAGTTGGAACCTGTAAATGTAAAATCTGTTTAGACTGTGCTTATGTTGAGACTTCCACCACCAGAATAAAATACTTCAAATAACTTGACATTATAACTAATGCCAAGTGGCTGAAAACTACAACTATTCAAAAAAAAATATAATACTATATACTATAAACGGTGTACATCCTAATGGTGTTACTTAAGGTGGTCTTGGTGTACCACCATTTCATTAATGAGGGTCATGGTCACCCTCAGCACCGCTTCAACGGTTATTTGCATACCGGTTTCATTTTACCAGGACTTTGTCGCCTACTTCAAAAACCCTGTTTTGGCGAGAGGCATTTTTCCTGGCGCTGAGTGCAGCCTGGGCGCTCCTGATTTAGTCTGGGATGTCTGTATGTTTTTCTACATCTGGCTATTTGTAAGAAAGTGGTATTTAAGCGATTTACTTGACCACTCGAGTAACTGTGCAGGGGTGGCGCATTTGAAATGCCAACACCAAAGTGATGGGTCAGGATGGTCGATATTGTATGCGAGTTGAGAAAGGGTTCGTTGTCGCAATGTGTTGGGTCTACACCCTTGGGGACGACTGTTCCTCATCGAGCTCTTCAAGTAATGTCTCTTTGCAGATAAAGTTAATTATACATCGCCTTTTGTTCCAAAAAGTACGAAGTTTTCGCGAAAAGCATGTTTCTTCCAGAATGAAGCAATTAGGCGGCTTGTCGGTTATTTCAATAGTTGAAGTTAGCGAACGCTCTCTGTGCGTTGTGGCAGAGCAGGGCCTTGCTACTTGATCCCCTACTGCATTGAGCTGTTGTCTGGAAAGGGCATCAGTAACTTAATTCTCTTTCACGCTTGTGTCTTCCACTCGCTGCCCTACCAGTTGCGAAACAATAATTATTTGCTCCACACCAGGATGAATTATTTCCACAAGCTTAAAAAAAATGTATTATCAGGGCATTAAGCAAGGAGAAAATAAATTTAAGAAAAGAAACATCACTGAAACAAATAGTTAACAATAATGGTAAACCATATCCCATTAAAAAGTTTTAAATTGTACTACTTCCTTTCGCAAATAACTAAAGGCTGTTAAAGAGGATTGTCTGAAATCAAAAACATATGTGCTTTACGTAACAAATATACCAAAGGAAACATCTGTGAAGCTGCGAAGCTGCGCTCCGAGATTTTTGACCAACCATGTCGGGAAGTATGACCTGGCAGGAGCATCGCATACAATTGCCCTAATTTTCACATTTATATAATTCTTCAAACAACGAACATAAAAAATCAGCACAGTTCTATGGTTTTGTGTATCTCAGAAAAACTCCTACACCTCCTCCGAATTTTAAATTCGGGCTAATTGTGTTATTGGCAAAGCTTGTCATTCAACATACCACTATTTTGCAAAACTGGGGGTTTCGTCATTAGTTCATACACCTTACTCCTCTGAATTAAAAAATCTAAAACTTCTATATGATTATTAAAAAAAAAAAATCTGCGGTATTGAATGCCCAACAATTAGACACCAATAATTTCCTAAATTTTGTTTGTAATCTCTCTTTTCACTATTTAACTAATCGACGTAGCCGGCACTGCTGTTCATGTTCAATATCTCGAGCGTTGGATAGTGGTGGCGAACTGTTACTATTAACATTGCACCCATCGATATCGAATATTCGATTGCAATAAAACCTTTCGCTAATAATATTTTAGTTTATTTAAATTTATATGTAATTAGGTACTAAATATTAAAAAAAAAATATTAAATATTTAAGCACTAAAAAATCAGCTTGTTATGAAATGAAAGAAAACTTTTTGCTGCCGAACCGCAGCTAAATTGCACATTATAAACAAAAATACTATAAAAAATAATACATTTCTTTCTTTTATTATTTTATGTTATCGGAATTTAAATTTTTTTTGTTTTAACTTTTGTTTTACATGAATTTATATTTCACTTTATGAATTTGTTTGATTTATATAGCTTAGGGAACAAAGCTAACGCTTTAACTCTTTTTCACTTGTAAAAACTACACAAGCCACTCATTGACCCTTAAGGGACCACTCAGTGGTCCATCCCTTTCCTACACTGAAATGGTCACTGGCCCTGTGGAGAACTACAGTGCGGTGTAAGGCGATTTCGCTAGTTGATCCAGTCCAGTGTGTTATTGGCAAAGCTTATCATTTTACATACCACTATTTTGTAATACTGGGGGTTCGTCATTAGTTCATACACCTAACTCCTCTGAATTAAAAAATCTAAAACTTCTATATGATTTTTAAAATCTGCGGCATTGAATGCCCAACAATTAGACATTAATAATTTCCCAAATTTTGTTTGTAATCTCTCTTTTCACTATTTAACTAATCGACGTAGCCGGCACTGCTGTTCATGGCCTAATATCTCGAGCGTTGGATAGTGGTGGTAAGCTGTTACTATTAACATTGCACCCATCGATATCGAATATTCGATTGCAATAAAACGTAATAATTATAATATTTTAGTTTATTTAAATTTATATGTAATTAGGAACTTATATAATTTTTTTAAATATTTAAGCACTAAAAAAATTCGCAAAAAAAAAGAAGTCCGGTATATTATCGCTCTGCGGCTATGATTGCGCATTTCCCGCCTTCCGGCAGCATTCGACGCTCCTGACACCTACACTCCCACACACATATCACATATAATTTATTTTATTACTTTTGTTAATCACTATTTGTTTTATTATTTTTGTTAACTATTGTTAACTACGCAATCTTAAAAAAGAAGGCCGCCCTCGGCCTCCTTGAGCTTGATTTTCTTGCCAAGATGACCCGCTGACATGTGAGCAAGATGCAAGTCATCGCGCAGAATTCTACCTTAATGGATAGCACTATCTGTTGTATAAGAGTGTGATTAACTTCCCTTCAAACTTTCCGGATGAACCTCCTACAGTTCACGTTCTACGTTCATTCAAGCGGTGAAGATGATGGATGATGACCCGCTGACATGTGAGCAAGATGCAAGTCATCGCGCAGAATTCTACCTTAATGGATAGCACTATCTGTTGTATAAGAGTGTGATTAACTTCCCTTCAAACTTTCCGGATGAACCTCCTACGTTCTACGTTCATTCAAGCGGTGAAGATGATGGATGATGACCCGCTGACATGTGAGCAAGATGCAAGTCATCGCGCAGAATTCTACCTTAATGGATAGCACTATCTGTTGTATAAGAGTGTGATTAACTTCCCTTCAAACTTTCCGGATGAACCTCCTACGTTCTACGTTCATTCAAGCGGTGAAGATGATGGAGACTTAAAACTTCCTGGCTGATTGTTATATTCAGCAATGGTGAACCCGCAACACATTTTTTTTATTTTGATTGACATATTTGATTTATTGATTACAGCACGCTCGCTGAATGTTATGAGGTAAGTTCAGTAAATCAGGACTTCTGAGCCGTTGTCAGCTAAGACGTGCGCTGAACAGTCATTAATAATAATGGTACTCTCATCTACGTGGATGATCGGAAGCCAGTTACTTGGCTTCGCAGTGTAGATCACTGGCGCATGAACTAATTGCTGCAAGCCATCATAACGTGGCACCGGGTGATGTGGCGCAATCCCTGTTTTGATGACGTCATCCTTTAACTGAAGAATCCCGTTATCTTGGGCGACTGGGTAGCTTTCTTACATGCAAGTTTTGACCTAAGAAACTTTATTAAAAATTATAAAACGTTAGCGGACTGAAATATTTTTATGGACAAGAAAGCCAAAAGATCCCTTATAGGGGTGCTGGTGGGCTCCTCCAGCCAAAATGACTCTAAATCTGAGTGATCTAATATATTTGGGCTGACGATATTGATTTTAGCTAAGGCTAAGTCGAGTAGTTTAATTTTGGCTTAGTTTAGAATCTGATTGACTCTAGTTCTTAGTAAGTTGATTTTATTTTTGTCTATTGTTTGAATTTACTAGCTGAGCTTCTTTGAACCTTGTTTTCTCAAAATTTTCTGCATCTGGACAACTTTTAAAACAGAACCCAGGAAGTCTAAGCATCTGACTTTCCTGTAGTGCCCTTTCCAACGAATCCAGAAGGTCTCAAAGGTGGTCAGTGTATACCCTCAGAAGCTTTCTCATGTAAGGCTGCAGAAATTTGTCACCCATACCGATTTGCCTGTACTCCCAATAGGTTCGCCGTTTGTTTTACATGAGCACAACTATTCAAAAAAAAATATAATACTATATACTATAAACGGTGTACATCCTAATGGTGTTACTTAAGGTGGTCTTGGTGTAGCGCCATTCCATTAATGAGGGTCATGGTCACCCTGAGCACCGCTTCAACAGTTATTTACATAGTCAACGACGCGAACTTGTTACCGATTCATCGGTTTAATTTTACCAGGACTTTGTCGCCTACTTCAAAAACCCTGTTTTGGCGAGAGGCATTTTTCCTGGCGCTGAGTGCAGCCTGGGCGCTCCTAATCCAGTCTGGGATGCCTGTATGTTTTTCTACATCTGGCTATTTGTACAAAAGTGGTATTTAAGCGATTTACTTGACCACTCGAGTAACTGTGCAGGGGTGGCGCATTTGAAATGCCAACACCAAAGTGATCGGTCAACATGGTCAATATTGTATGCGAGTTTAAAGAGGGTTCGTTGTCGCAATGTGTTGGGTTTACACCCTTGGGGACGAATGTTCCTCATCGAGCTCGTCAAGTAATGTCTCTTTGCAGATTAACTTAATTATACATCGCCTTTTGTTCCAAAAAGTATTAAGTGATTGAAAATGATTTGATTCAGAAAGCAATATGACCCAAGAATCAAGAATCAAGCAATGAATTATTCCCCCAAGCTTAAAAAAAAATTTATTATTAGGGCATTAAGCAAGGAGAAAATAAATTTAAGAAAAGAAACATCACTGAAACAATTATTTAACAATAATGGTAAGCCATTTCACATATTATTAACACAAAAAACATGTCTGAAAGTAATAAAGCTCAAAATACAATTTAACGTTAAAAAGTTTTAAATTGTACCTCTTACTTCCGCAATTAACTAAAGGCTGTTGAAGAGGATTGTCTGAAATAGAAAACATACGAGGTGTATTCAAAAAGTAAGGTGACTTTTCAATTTTCGCGGGCAACATGTTTTCGATTATCGATTTTTATGTTTTGTTATGTTGGTACACTCTTTCCTAACATCTGTACCAAGTTTCAATTGAATCCCCTTTTTTGTTTAGTTGTGAGAGACGTAAAAGTAACAAGTTGTTTTGCGTGCTCAGCGATTTTTTGCTATCGAAAAATATGGATCTAAGGATTTGCATCAAATTTTGTGTAAAAAATAAAACTAAGTGCTCCGAAACACTTGAAATGTTGACAGTGGCATACGGTGAAACTGTTCTGAGTAAAAAAAATGTTTACAAGTGGTACAAACTCTTCCAAGATGGCCGGGAAGATGCCAATGACGAGCCTCGCTCTGGACGCCCAAGCCCGTCAACAACTGATGAAAAAGTTCAAGCAGTGAAGAAAATTGTATTGGAAAATCGTCGAATCACTATCAGAGAAGTTACTGAAGATGTCGGTATATCGCTTGGCTCGTGCCATGAAATTTTTTCAAACGTTTTTTCAAACGAAGTTCTTTTCAAAATTGCTGAATTTTGACTAAAAGAACCGTCGCATGAGCATCGCTCAAGAGCTGTTGGATGACGTCAACGACGACCCAGATTTACTCAAAAGGGTCATAACTGGTGACGAATCATGGGTATATGGTTATGATTTCGAAACCATAGCCCAATTGTCACAACGGAAGAGACCAGGTGAGCCAAGACCGAAAAAAGCACGCCAAGTTCGATCAAATGTCAAAGTTTTGATCACTGTATTCTTCGATTACCATGGCGTGGTGCATCAGGAGTTCTTACCATATGGTAAACAGTAAATATTTGCGAGAAGCAATACGAAAGAAACGTCCAGAATTGTGGAAAAACAATTCATGGCTTTTGCATCAAAAACAACACCACAATAATGCCTCAGCCACCATATTCACCGGATTTGGCCACATTTGAATTTTTCTTGTCCCCAAAAACTAAAGAGACCTATGAAAGGACGGAGATTTGCAACGATTGAAGAGATAAAGACTGCATCGCTGGAAGACCTCAAGGCTATGCCGAAAAGTGCTTATGGGAAGTGCTTTGAGGGTTGGAAAAACCGTTGTCATAAGTGTATTGTATCTGAGGGGTTTACTTTGAAGGGGACAACATTAATATTGATAAATAAATTAATAGTTTTTCTTGAAAATACAAAGTCACCTTACTTTTTGAACACACCTCGTATGTGCTTTACGTAACAAATTCGACCGTACATACCAAAAGCAACATCTGTGAAGCTGCGCTTCGAGATTTTTGACCAACCATGTCGGGAAGTATGACCTGGTGTTCACTAATAAAAGTCCTGGCAGTAGCATCGCATACAAGCCCTAATTTTCACATTTATATAATTCTTCAAACAACGGACCTAAATAATCATCACAGTTCTATGGTTTTGTGTATCTCAGAAAAACTCCTACACAAATAACTGTTTTATTTACAAAATTATTATATCTTATCAAAATGGGCCAGAGCTGAGCTGACAGTCGGTCTTTATTAATGTCTAACACAAACTGATTTTCACTCTGATAGCAGTCTATTAACTTCAAAGTTAATTTTTATCTCATACATGTAAATATTGCCCACCTGATACCCGCGAAATAATTGGCTTGGAGAGACAAGAAGAAAAGGAACTTTAGTCAATGCTTGTCATTTAACATCCCTCTATTTTGCAAAACTGGGGGTTCGTCATTAGTTCATACACCTAACTCCTCTGAATTAAAAAATCTAAAACTTCTATATGATTATTAAAATCTATGGTATTGAATGCCCAACAATTAGACACTAATAATTTCCTAAATTTTCTTTGTGCCGACGTAGCCGGCACTGCTGTTCATGTCCTAATATCTCGAGCGTTGGATAGTGGTGGCAAACTGTTACTATTAACATTGCACCCATCGATATCGAATATTCGATTGCAATAAAACCTTTCGCTAATAATATTTTAGATTATTTAAATTAATATGTAACTAGGTACTTATATATTTTTTTTAAATATTCAAGCACTAAAAAAATCCGCTTGTTATGAAATGAAAGAAAACTTTTTTGCTGCTGAACCGCAGCTAAATTGCACATTAAAAACAAAAATACTATAAAAAAATAATACATTTTTTTCTTTTATTATTTTATTTCATCGGAATATAAATTTTTTTATTTTAACTTTTGTTTTACATGAATTTATATTTCACTTTATGAATTTGTTTGATTCATATAGCTTTGTTCCCTCTCCTATAACTCTATTTCACTTGTACAAAATACACAAGCCACTCATTGACCCTTAAGGGACCACTCAGTGGTCGATCCCTTTTATATACTGAAATGGTCACCGGCCGCGTGGAGAACTACAGTGCGGTGTAAGGCGATTTCGCTAGTTGGTCCAGTCCCACCAAACTATAAGGTAAACAGATTAAGTGCAAGAAATGACTGGCTACGTGCTACCTACCTACTCTCCCGCACACCCAGCAGAATAACAGGCGTTGGAGTCGACATTCCCGCGCCCAGAACTATAGAAGCACCGCCGTAGTACCGCTGTTTTATAGGTTTATCATCTCGCATGACGATGTGGTGCTCCGCGATACTGAATACCCCTCTAAGGTTGTCAAATCTACTCAACTCAAACTCGAGATAGGCTTGCGCCCGTGGATCTGCTGTTCCCACACTACTTCCAGAATCCTTCGTGGTACTACGGTGGCCTGGACCTCTTTAGAATGGGTTTAGAAATCTAACTTGTTCTTCTTGCGTCGATGTATCCGGTCGATGTCGTCGGTGGAAAGCGTTTCGTTCCACGGCCTGTTCCTCCATGTGGGGCAACACGGTGCCAAGCTCCTGGCCCTCGTTTGTTGTGGGCGCCGTCGTCGTCTAGATCTTCCTGGGGAGGGCCGATTCCGAGTTCGGTGGGCCGTGCCTTGCTGGGAAACCGTTTGTTCCGGGTGGACCAGGAGGAACTGCCGCGCACAACTCGTTCAGTGTGCCGTGCCTTGCTAGGAAACCTAGGATAGGATAGGCGGTCTGGTTGCTCTACATCCCAACCACTGAATATTAAATTATTAACGCTCACCTTCAGCCCCAAGGTCTTTCCGTAGCTCGTCGTCGATCACCGTTATGGATGATCACTCATCCAGGAGTGCGTACGTATCATAAGGGTGCACTTGAAAATAAGAACTTTAGGATGGTGCCTAATTTATAAGGCTTATTATACGTGTTATAGTATCACTTATTATTTATTTTATTATTTTTGTTAACTATTGTTATCACTTATTATTTGTTTTATTATCGCCCTCCTTGAGCTTGATTTTCTTGCCAAGATGACCCGCTGACATGTGAGCAAGATGCAAGTCAACGCGCAGAATACTACTTTAATGGATAGCACTATCTGTTGTATTAGAGTGTGATTAACTTTCCTTCAAACTTTCCGGATGAACCTCCTACGTTCTGCGTTCACTCAAGCGGTGAAGATAATGGAGACTTAAACTTCGTGGCTAATGGTTATATTCAGCAATGGTGAACCCGCCACACCTTTTTTTTATTTTGATTGACATATTTGGTTTTATTGATTACAGCACGCTCGCTGAATGTTATGAGGTACGTTCAGTAAATCAGGACTTCTGAGCCATTGTCAACTCAAACGTGCGCTGAACAGTCATTAATAATAATGGTACTCTCATCTGCGTGGATGATCGGAAGCTACTTGGCTTCGCAGTGTAGATCACTGGCGCATGAATTAATTGCTGCAAGCCTTCATAACGTGGCACCGGGTGATGTGGCGCAATACCTTTTTTGATGACGTCGTCCTCTTACTGAAGGATCACATTATCTTGGGCGACTGGGTAGCTTTCTTACATGCAAATTTTGGCCTAAGAAACTTTATTAAAAATTATAAAACGTTACCGGACTGAAATATTTTTACGGACAAGAAGGCCAAGAGATCCCTTATGGGGGTGCTGGTGGGCAGCCAAAATGACTCTAAATCTGTGTGATCTAATATACTTGGGCTGGCGATATTGATTTAAGCTAAGGCTAAGTCGAATAGTTTCATTTTGGCTAAGTTTAGAATCTGATTGACTTTAGTTCTTAGTAAGTAGATTTTATTTTTGTCTATAGTTTGAATTAATTAGCTGAGCTTCTTTGAACCTTGTTTTCTCAAAATTTTCTGCATCTGGACAACTTTTAAAACAGAACCCAGGAAGTCTAAGCATCTGACTTTCCTGTAGTGCCCTTTCTAACGAATCCAGCAGGTCTCAAAGGTGGTCAGTGTATACCCTCAGAAGCTTTCTCATGTAAGGCTGCAGAAATTTGTCACCCATACCGACTTGCCTGTATTCCCAAAAGGTTCGCCGTGTATGTTACATGAGAAAACTCTTCCTATACTGCGGCTATCAGTTCGAACCTGTAAATGTAAAATCTGTTTAGACTGTGCTTATGTTGAGACTTCCCACCACCAGAATGAAATAACATGACATTATAACTAATGCCAAGTGGCTAAAAACTATAACTATTGAAAACAAAACTTTAATACTATATACTGTAAAAGGTGTACAGCCTAATGGTGTTATCTAAGGTGGTCTTGGTGTACCACCATTCCATTAATGAGGGTCATGGTCACCCTCAGCACCGCTTCAACGGTTATTTACATACTCAACGACGAGAACTTGTTACCGATTCATCGGTTTAATTTTACCAGGACTTTGTCGCCTACTTCAAAAACCCTGGTTTGGCGAGAGGCATTTTTCCTGGCGATGAGTGCAGCCTGGGCGCTCCTGATCAGGGCCGTCCCACCGCATGGAGCAGGTGCCCCAGGGCCCCCGAAGTGAAGGGCCCCGCCGGGGTCCCTTCTTATCGACCACTTTTTTAGTTTTAAAAAAGCCTCACCATGGCTTTCGGACTTTCTACATGTGCTTTAAATGGATCACAGTAGTCTAACAAAATAAAAAAATTCTGAATTTTTTACAGTTTTATTAGATAATGTACAAAACGACATGTTTTCGCTTTATTTCAACATATCTCATTTGGTAAATACCATTAAAAACGCCGCTTTCTCGCTTTGCAAGCCGCAAATTCGTCGATCGCTTGGTTGAAATCGATCTTTCTTGCTCGCTCATTTTCAATCGATAATAATGCCAATCCACACAATCGCTCTTGCCCCATAGAGCTTCACACATAGATATACTTCCGTATAGGGGGCCCCAAATTTACTTGTTGCCCCAGGGCCCCCGAGGCTCTAGCTACGGCCCTGCTCCTGATCCAGTCTGGGATGCCTGTATGTTTTTCTACATCTGGCTATTTGTAAAAAAGTGGTTTTTAAGCGATTTACTTGACTACTCGAGTAACTGTGCAGGGGTGGCGCATTTGAAATGCCAACACCAAAGTGATCGGTCAGATCGGTCGATATTGTATGCGAGTTTAAAGAGGGTTCGTTGTCGCAATGTGTTGGGTTATACCCAACGAATGTTCCTCATCGAGCTAGTCAAGTAATGTCTCTTTGCAGATAAAGTTAATTATGCATCGCCTTTTGTTCCAAAAAGTACGAAGTTTCCGCGAAAAGCACGTTTCTTCCAGAATGATTTGATTCTGGAAGCAATTAGGCGGCTTGTCGGTTATTTTAATAGTTGAAGTTAGCGAACGCTCTCTGTGCGTTGTGGCAGAGCAGGACTTTGCTACTTGATCCCCTACTGCATTGAGCTGTTGTCTGGAAAGGGCATCAGTAACTTAATTCTCTTTCACGCTTGTGTCTTCCACTCGCTGCCCTAACAGTTGCGAAACAATAATTTTTTGCTCCACAACAGGATGAATTATTTCCCCAAATTTAAGAAAAGAAACATCACTGAAACAGTTATTTAACAATAATGATAAACCATTTCACATTTTATTAAGACAAAAAACATGTCTGAAAGTAATATAGCTCAAAATACAATTTAGCTTTAAAAAGTTTTAAATTGTACTACTTACTTCCGCATTTTGTCTCTTGACTTCGCAACAACTTGTTCACACTAACGGCTGTTGAAGAGGATTGTCTGAAATAGAAAACATATGTGGTTTACGTAACAAATATACCAAAGGAAACATCTGTGAAGCTGCGAAGCTGCGCTCCGAGATTTTTGACCAACCATGTCGGGAAGTATGACCTGGTGTTCCACTAATAAAAGCACTGGCAGGAGCATCGCATACAATTGCCCTATAGTTTTGTGTATCCTACACAAATAACTGTTTTATTTACAAAATTACTATATCTTATCAAAATGGGCCAGAGCTGAGCTGACAGTCGGTCTTTATTAATGTCTAACACTAACTGATTTTCACTATCATAGCAGTCTATAAACTTCAAAAATTAATTTTTATCTCATACATGTAAATATTGGCCACCTGATACCCGCGAAATAATTGGCTTGGGGAGACAAGGTTACTTATAAAAGGAACTTTAGTAGTTTTTCTTAGTTCGAAATTTTAAGCAAGTCTATGGCGCATTCGCGGCTTATTGTGTTATTGGCAAAGCTTGTCATTTAACATACCACTATTTTGCAAAACTGGGGGTACGTCATACACCTAACTCCTCTGAATTAAAAAATCTAAAACTTCTATATGATTGTTCTGGCATTTCTACTGAAAGCAAATCATGACATGATATGTGTTGTATAAACAGGGGTTATTTCTATATCGCGCTTTTAAGAAATCGTGATTCCTATCGTATAAATATAGTAACAGTATATTAGTCTGGTCACACTTTTACAAAATGTTAGCAAACCACAATTTTAGCCTGAAAGCGTTTATTTGTGGTGCGCAACCAACTTAACGCTATGCAGTCCATGTGGCAACGCTGTGTCTTGCTATTAATAAAGCCATCGACCTTCTGTGCCTCCTCTCAGTAACTTTGGAATTTAATTTTCCGGTTCCTATTTGCAATTGTAAATGAAAAATTTTAGTTTTTCCATCGCATTGTTTGGTTTGTTTACATTTTGTAAAAGTGTGACCAGACTAAAATACCAAGTTTAACACGTCTGGCATCTCTACTGAAAGCAAATCACGAAATGATATGTGTCGTATAAGCAGGTGTTATTTCTATATTGGGCTTTTAAGAAATCGTGATTCCTATAGTATAAACATATTATATGATTTCAGCGTGAAAGCGTGAATTTGTGGTGCGCAAGCAACTTAACGCTATGCAGACCAGGTGGCAACGCTGTGACTTGCTTTAAATAAAGCCATCGACCTTCTGTGCCTCCTCTCAGTAACTTTGGAAATTAATTTTCCAGATCCTATTTGCCAATTGTAAATGAAGAATTATAGTTCATCCATCGCGTTGTTTACTTTGCTTACATTTTATAAAAGTGTGACCAGACTTAAATACCAAATTTAACACGTCTGCATCTTTACTGAAAGCAAATAACGAAACGATATGTATCGTATAAACAGGGGTTATTTCTATATCGGGCTTTTAAGAAATAGTGATTCCTATCGTATAAAGATAGTAACAGTATATCTGAGGGATTGCACATAGAATTAGGAAAAAAATTTGTTTTCAAAATAGAATAAGGAACGAAAAATTTTTGTAAGTTTAATTTTTTGGTACAAAATTTAATTTTTGTCATTTTAGTATAAATTTCATATATATTTTAAAAATTAAACTGACAAAAATTACTTATATATACCTATAAAGTAAGGTCCTGAAAAAAGGTGGGTAAGTCTTCAGCTTTTTTTATTTGGCTTGCAGCTGCCAAAAAAATAACATTTTCCCGGGACTGCAAATTTGAGATGCTTGGTACTTGGTACTAGCAATTTTGCGGTCAATAAAATTTGAAGATTCTTTCACAAATTTGTATTAATTGTTGTTTACTTTAAAAAATAAATCCTTTTTACAGCTAATTTTTTGCCGGCACTGTGTTCCTTGAGATATAGAAAAATAACAGCTTGTATTTTAATTTATGTTTTATCAATAAACTTGAAAATAGTTCTACATTTATAAATAAATGGTGTGAGAGACTTACCAGTAGTTGCTTTTAAGTTTTATTAATTAAAAAACACTCGTTTATCAAGTTTCGGTCTAACTCCTTCAACTAGGTAAACGCAAGTAAAAAAATATAAAAAAACAACAACAACGGTTCGTTTCTGTTTTATTGGCATGTCACGTTTGTTAGTGAATTTTTTGTTGCACAAGAGAGCAGGGTATTCATGGACATGTTCAGCTATGCCAATTGTTATGTAAAAAAATAAATTTGAAAATTCACTTATAACATATAATTTACGATATACGATGAAATAAAAAAAAATAAACAAACAAATTAAGTTCCCACACATATTATAATAAATTTGTTGTTTTTAAATTTAATTAACAAAAATTATCCATTAATGAAATTGGTAGAAAAAAAGTCTAGTCACGTTAATTGCTTGTCCCATTTGCCTTCACTCACATTTTTCAGGAAAGGCATGTCGTGAGAGGGAGAGAGAAAAATTCCTTTTTGGGCGTTCTGTACTGCTAAAGAGCGCGGCTCTCATTTGTCTCCTCCTGAGTCGCTGGCTGCTCTGCCGACTTTGCGACTGCAAATTGAGCGCTTAAGCTGAATTGTGGAACTACAGGGTACACAAGACAGCTGCTGCTTATCGAAAAATACGGAAGGGACATCAGTACCGCGTGGTGGAAACCGGATTTAACAACTTTTTGAAGAAAATGTGTGCAAATGCTATAAAGTGCATTATAATTGATGAACTAACACTGGATACGTACTATATTATTAAAGGCAAACGGTTTTTTTCTCATATGTTTTCGCGGTCACACTGTATATAAGAGTACCAACAAAAAGGAGTGTAAAGTAATATACATACATACTATTTACTATTGTTGACAGCAATAATGGAACTAGAATTCTTGTAATTATTTTTTAAAAAATATTGACATAAAAAAAGTGCTTATATTAAATAAGACATAAGTAAAAAAATACAAAAAAGGATATGGCAGATTTGGAAGCGGTATTAGCTGATGTCAGCTATCTAATGGCAATGGAAAAGTCAAAGTGTACTCCTGCTGCAAGGGCAAGCAAGAAATTAATTTTACCCGACCCCAGGTACTGATCTTTTATAAATATGTATGAATTTTGTGTACATCGGTGGGTCAATATTCGTAAATATGTTATCCATACATATGTGAAATATCAAACGACACACGACATTGCAGACAATATTATAAAGTTGGTCAGAAAAAGGCGTTTCATACCCTCCAACATCACTAAAAGAGTCAGTATAGCCCATTCTGTTTATGGTTTCAGTATTAGGGCAAGCGATTTGAAATATTCCCAATCGTCATAGCATAAGCAGTGTTCGGATCAAATCAATCGCCCCGGTTTTCGATTTTTGTTGGATTTGCAAAATTGCGCTGCGCATGAAGACCATTTTCATGGTTTTCGAGATTTCGGCGTTTATATCGACAGACGGACATGGTTAGATCGGGTCGGCTGGTGATCCTGATCAAGAATATCTATACTTTAAAGGGGCGGAAACGCTGACTTCTGCCTGTTACATAATTTCCGACGAATTCAGTTTACCTTTTTACTCTACGAGTATCCAAATTGTTGGATACCTCATACTTTAAGGATTTGTGAGCTTTTAACTGGATGTAGATTAATGAAACATGGCATTATAAGCTGTGGTACAATCTACACGTCAAAAGTTCACTGCCTAGCTTTACAAATTTAAACCCTTCCTAGCAGCGATACCCTTATTTCCTAAAATGTTTTGAATTAATCCAATTTACACTTTAACAAAATCTTATTTTGACGCCGGTTATGATCAATACAGTGGGAGTGGAACATCGGTAGAGACTAGGTTACCCGTTTTAAAGTCCGCGCAAACTGGGGCGGTGCGAAGCAAACTCAAGCGAAGTCGTCATGGCAAATGTCCTGTAATTGATAAATTCGATTTCATAATCGAATTTGTAGTTTTTAGCTGTTCTTTGTTATAGAGATAACGAAAATAAAAGATATCGGAGCTGCAAACACCGCTCTTTGAGCATTCATGCGGTGACGCGCTGCGTCGCACCGAGAGGCTCCGCGCCAGTGTGCGGGCACATTTATACTTTTCTAAAAGTGAAATACCGAAACACAACACACATTTCGATAAAGTAAAAACCGAAATAGTCGACGTCTTTTCTTAATCAACAAAGCGTCCAAAATTGCTTTTGTTAATTTATGTATTTTAGCTTTTAGTTAAAAGTTGGTTTTAGCAGGGTGCCACGACAACTCTGACGCCTACAATTCGCGAACAATTGTTGCGCGTACAGATTTTATGATACAACAAGAAAGGAAGTTAACTTCGGCAAGCCGATATTTGTATACCCTTGCAGTTATAAGAAAAATGCAGTTCTAAGAAAAATTTCACTTTAGTAACACAATGTGAAGTTTTCAAGGATTGTTGCTGACTTCAGTGATATTAAAAAAAAATATTTCATTCCTTTTTTTCAGAACATTTTTTTGACATTTATATGTAAGAGTAGTCCGATTTTTATTTAATTGAATTCGAAATTCTTAAAAATATAAAAAATTTTATTCTCAATATTATAAGATAATATGTCAAAAGGCTCCAAAGCTATAATTTGTTTCATATCATTTTCTCACCAATTTTACGATCGTTCCTATGACAGCTATAAGATATAGTCGTACCATTTTGATAAAATTGAATTCGAAATTTAGAACTAATGAAAAATTGTTATTTCGAAGCGTAGGAGGTTATATGCTTAAAAACATCGAAGATATACTTTTTTTATATTATTTTACCACCAATTTTGCGATTTTGACTATGGCAAGTATATGATATAGTCTTCCGATTTTGATAAAATTGAATTCTAAATTCAGAACTAATCAAAAATGTTATTTCCAAGCGTAGGAGGTTATATATTAGAAAACTTATATACTACCGACAATAGTTTGCGTAGAAACGGACAGACAGACGGACATGGCTAGATCGACTCGTCTAGTGACGCTGATCAAGAATATACATATATGCTTTGTGGGGTCGGAAACGTCTCCTTCACTGCGTTGCAAACTTCCCTTGCAGAGGTTATAATGAAAATTGGTAAAAACTAAAACGTCCACCTTAGTTAACTCATTGGTCCGAAAGTTCATGGAACATACTTTAAAGTTCTAGGAACATACTTATAAGGAGCAGAAGTAAGCAGATACCTGAACATTTTGATTGTTGTACTTTACAAATATTTATTATCAATGCATTATATGCCAATTTGTATTAACAGTATTAATAACTATTTTTTATACAAAACAACAAATATCCTTTTCATAAAGAAAAAAAACAACATCTATTTACATGTTCTCTGGTATGCTCTTTATATATAAAAATAAAATACAAAATGTATAGGTGGATCCATTTGCTGCTTAATAAAACCGAGAAGATGCTCTTCGAAATATCCTCAATAACATATCTTGTCTTCTGTCCTTAAATCATGAATCGATGCCAGATATTTAAATATACCGTTCAGTTTTAAGGCGTTTTCTGGAAAATGTATTAATTTTATTTATACTTTTCGATTGACCTAACAAGTTAAAAAAGAGCTTCCAGCTCAGTAACTTTTATCTGATTTGCGAGTCAATCGACTAAATAGTTCACCCACTTTTCTGAATGCGGTGCCCTAGGGCGAGAGTTGCGTATGGTGACCTTCCGGTCGGAACTACGTTCTCACCAAAAACATCTTTCACTTGATGGTCTTTATAAAAAAAAACAAGGAAGCACGGCATTTGGGGGCGTTAGAGTGGGCGTGGCAAATATTAATAATAGGTCAATCGAAATGTTTTAATGAAGCCTTATAAGCATGGAAATAAATGACTGAAATCATTATACCCTCTGCAAGGGTATAAAAATTTCTAGAATGACAACTGTGGCCACCACAGTTTTGTGCGGTTTTAGGCGTTAGAGTGGGGGTGGTCAATCGATGGCAGCTCAGAAGGTGAGACCACTTCTAGTGGACCTCCCCTAATATATACCACATACATTTTAGAAAGAAAAATATTCTACCATGAAAACAGTCTTGAGAGGTTTGTGGGCATGAAACATTAAGGTCAATTATAGGTATTGATGAGACAAATAAATATCACTTAAATTTTTTTTCTATCATATAAACTGTAGGCTCTACAGATTTTCGCGGATTTTGGTCGTTATAGTGGGCGTGGCACTCTGCTTAAACAAACTTGTGCTGCGCAGGAAGCCCAGGAATCTCCATGCCTTGGCTGACTGTTCTAGCTGTTATAGTTTTCGAGATCTAAGCGTTCATACGAGCAGACAGACAGAAAGACAAACGGACAGACAGACATGGCTAGATCGACTCTGCTAGTGATCCTGATCAAGAATATAAATATACTTATACTCAGGGACTGAAGAGAACCGGTACCGGTACCGGTACCGAAACCGGAACCGGGACCCTTTCCTTTTTACGGAACCGGAATCGAAACGAAACCGAAATTTTAATTTTCGATGGAACCGGAACCGATTATTTGGCATACTGTGGAACTGAAACCGGAACCGAAACCGATATTCTTTTTTTGAGAATGAGTCTCGGATTTTAAATCATAAAATATTTCATCATAGTACAGTTCTAACAGTGCTCGCAATAGGGCAATTGACGAACCAATCAGTTTGCTTCTTACAAATTACGTGATAAGCTCAACATCAAGTACTTAGAAACTCAGTTTAGTGTGCAACGCTCTGGGACGCAATAGGAGTTTTTCACGTGATGGGGCGTACACTACAAAACAAAGCTCATGAGCATTATTCGTATAATGCGGTCCAGAATATATGAACATGCAAAATATGCCAAATTGCCATCAGATTAAGCAGGGACTGAAGAGAACCGGTACCGAAACCGGAACCGGAACCGAATCGTAATATTTTTTAGGAACCGGAACCGAAACCGGAATCGTTTTGCGATTTTTCTTAGGAACCGAAATTGGAACCGGAACCGCTAACAGATTTTTATAGGAACCGAAACCGGAATCGGAATCGGTATTCCAATCGGTTTCAGTCCCTGCTTATACTTATGGGGTTCCTCCTACTTGTTACATACTTTCTGACGAATCTAGTATACCCTTTTACTCTACAAGTAACGGGTATAAAAAACGGTTTAAATACGCGATGGATTTTAATGCATTATAAAAAAAAAAACACTTCAGTAAGGCACCGTAATGCAATGCACCTAGTTGTTGTAGTTGCGGTTACTAAAGCAAGTTTGGTTACAGTTATCGATTAACCTATCTATAGATATCAGCTAGTGATGGTTTTGGATTAATTATCACTTCCATTTCGGCAGCGAGTAAGACCGGTTGTGTTTTGCTTCGTTCAAGAAAAAACTTAATTTTTATTTAAGTATCAAAGGCTCCGGTAAAATGTTTGTGACAAAAAGTAGAAAGCTGTTTAGAAGAGCTAATTTATTTTTGGATTGTGAATAACAAAACTTCTATTAGAAGTGGTATTCTGGTTAGTTTTTGAAAAGCTGGTAAAACCATCGACTAACATGGCGAACGCCGGTAAAACGGTGTCGGCCAAAATCAAACCCCCTGATGTAAATTCTAACAGCAATATAATTGCAAAGAAAAACATTTATCAGCAGCCAGAAAATAGTTTTTTTAAGGGATGCTCATGTAAAAAAATCATGGCAAAAATAAAATTGGCTGGGGTAATCCTAAGTATGCAAGTGTTAGTGCGAATCAGATGGACATAACGAATGATGAAACTGACGAACGCAAGAACACGGCCGCCACTTTAGGCAGCGAAAAGAATTGAAGAATGGGGCTGCAGCCGACTGCGGTAAAATGACCCCGGATGCCACCAACAAAAATACCAACACAATTTCAGATCCAAATAAATTAGCAAATAGTGAGGATAGCAAAAATCGAAAAAAGCTTCTTTTTTGTTTATATGGGAAAAATAACGTTGGTTGCTTTAGTTTCAACCAAGGAGGTTCAGCTGTTTGAAAATAAGAGAATCAAGAGTAGACTTTTTATGTACAAAAATATTAGACATGTCAAATTTCATGGTTTCAAGGAAATTATTCCACTTACAGCCTGCCTATATAAAATGTATTTTCAAAACGCTCGAGATGCCAACTCCCTAGATAAACGCTTTTATTCTGCGAAACTTTGTTAAGTATCTAGGAGTTATAAGGGCTATTCCCACAAATTTATCTGAACAAGAAATTATTGAAAATTTACAGCGATCCACTTAAGGCAGGTTTCCACCTTGTGGGGTCAAACAGTGCTCTTATTTTAGGCTTTTTTTTTGAGAAAACGGTTAAAGATACAGCGCTGAAATTTTCGTCTGAATATGACCATATATTTATTTAAAGAATACATTTTTTGAACTGGAAAAAATCCAAAAAAGGGGAGGGGCGCCCATTGGTGGCGGCATGCATTTTGCTCCCGTGTAGGATTGGCTCAAAACCCGTGATCAGAAACCCAAAAACCGAAAACATTCTTAATTAGTATCGTAACATCTACCAAATGACCTATAATCATGAAAAAAATCAAAATTCCAAAAGCTTTGAGGTTTTGAAAAAAAATGTAAATTTTCGCATTTTTTTCTTCACTGATTATTTTTTTATATAAACAATTTCAAATATTTTTCGTTGGAACATTGTAAAACATTGTAAAAAAATATTGGTGATTCGGTTAAATCAGGTTCCTTTTTGAAATTTTTAATTGAGCAGATACCTCTTAGATGAGAATCTATATTCTAAAAAGAACATTGAAAATCCGGGCTTTGTTCTGAAGGATCTTGAAGAAGACAAAAAACTACAGGAGGAGCGTCCAAAAAACTTAAAAGAAAAAAAAAATTTTGTAGATGTAGTCCTTTGTTAGAATGCTTTGTTAGGCGCAAATGCGAATGAAGAGGCCGATGCCATAAAGAGGCTGGAGATCAGAATATTGTCCTATAACGTGGAAGGAATATAAAATAAGCTTATAAATAATGTTTTTTTTCAGTACATTCAAATTTTCAATCTACCTAAATCATTCCTTGAAATCAAATTGGATGCTGTCGGAGTCAAATTTGTAGACTGTGCTTAGATGGGTGCCCGCCATCCGAACCAGCGCCAGAGGACGAGCAAGTGGTGAAATGTTATTTGGAATAAAAAATAACTTCACGGCCGGAATACAATTAGTTTTATAAATGTAGATGAGATCAGTATTATCCAACTGAGCTCTGTAGAAAGTGTCACCTATTTTTTGCAATCTTTGGGAAAGAGATTCTGGGAAGTGAAATTAAAGTGCACTGATCGTAGGAGTTTGTAACGCAAGCCTGGGAGAAGCTCAAGTTCATGGATTCAACCAACAGTTACCTCCCTTAATGAAGCCCGTAATGCCAAATTTGGGCGATTACAATTTTATGAGAGGTGAAGCTCATTCCACCAGCGTACTATGTATGGCACTCAGTACATGGATAGAAATTATCAAGGACTTAGTGAGCAGTAAAATATTCCCTGATTTAAATTAAAGGATTTCTTACAGAGTGCATTACCAAGGGCGCTAATAATTGAGGACGAAGAAATCCCAAAGCAAGAGTGGAACTCGGAGCAGTGTGAGGCAGCTCGAATACTTTCTATCAACTTTCTAAAGCAAGCCAAATCATCAAGAAGCAAACGCCGCATAGAAATTAACTTGTCAAAAAGATCGGACGCCATTTTACATCACCGTAGCGAGATCATTAGATTCCACAACAGTTATCAGGGCATATTTCAGTAAAATCGTTGGAAGTTAATGCAGATGATCTAGAAAAACACTTCCGTGACCGGAATAGACGCTATCTCTGCACTTTGCATGAATGTGTAACAGGACTAGAAGTGGAAACTGCACTTGCAATGTTAAAAGAAAGAAAAGCACCCGGGCCTGACTGGATACCATCGGAATTCATAAAGTACGCTACTTCGTCATTTGAAGCTAGCTATGTCACTGCATTCAACTAGTTCTTGGGATCGGAAACAGTCCCAAAACCCTTTAAAAAGCTATAATTTTTCCTATCTTTAACCTACAAGCTCACACGATCGGCATATCAACGACATTTTTAAACGCCCTACAACGCAGTTTGGGATGGAGAACAACTGTCAGACTGGTTTACTACAAAAGCAAGGATGTCTACTCAGCAGACTTCCATTTTTTTAAATGACATTACGGATAGCCTGCCTAGTGGTATTCAAATATGCGGATGCTAGATCTATGCTCTGCTGTATGCAGATGACATTGTGATCCACCCCGAATCCCTCGTTGAACTGCAAACAATGATTTATGTTCTGCACATACGTATACTGATTGTTAGTAAACACTGAGAAGTCAAAAGTTCTGATTTTGAAGAGGCATTGGAGAAGGCTGGCACAAAACTAAAAGTGGAATCAAGTAGTGAAGTATCTGGAAGTCTGGATTTAGCATAACGGTCGTTTTAACAACCATTTAAAGGAGAAACTTCGAGATGCAAAAATAGCCATAAACTTCACATGGAAATCGGTGCTAGGCAAACAAAATGTAGCAAGTACAGATTGTTTAGTGCAGCAATGTGGTCAATCCTTTGTTACGGCGCGCAGTTCTGGGGCACCTCACCTTATGTAGAAGTTAAAAGCCTTTTAAGATTGTTCTTAAAGAAAATGATTGCTCTACTCAGGTTTACTTCGAACAGGATGATAAGTCGCCGCTGCATACCTTTACAGCTGAAATTTATTTCAGGTATATCCAGAAAGTGGTAACCATGCCCGAACATAGTGCAGAAACGTAAGTAATGTGTCATAGAACAGGAGACGTTTGCCAATAACTACAGAGAAAGGCTACTGTTAGGCGACGAAAAGTATTTTAGTACATATGAATGAAACCTATAGGACTCAGTTTAAAACTTACTTGACTTATTGGTCCCTTAATAATGATCTGGGACTTGATAACTAATTTACTAATGCTTTCAAGGTTGAGAAGATCCGTAGGAGAGAGATCCTACCACTAAGCTATATTCCAAACATGAATGCTAACGACACTGAGTGCCCGACCTGCAAAATGAGGGAGCAGGAAAACGTCGTGCACTTAATAGGACAGTGCCCCATTCTACGGGAGATCCGCCTGCTGCATTTTGGTAAGGAACAGCTGCAGCCGGGAAGTATTCAATTCGCTGGATCGGCAATCACGAAGAGTAAACTGTGCAGTTTTGACTCTGGGAAAGCGGAGATCGACAGACGGTTAAAATAAATAAATCGATATATTTTATTTCTTTCTTAAATATGTGAATCCTTATAATTCTACACTTGCAATGCCGTTTTTTTCAATGTTTTTTTTTGTTTTATAAAATTAATGCCCTATAGGTCTTATGTTTACCAGAAAGGAAAAGGTGTGTGTAAAAAAGTAGCGAATGTAGCTGTGCCTAATCAAAAAACGGTTCATTTTCTAGTTGGAATAATGACTAGAAACATGTCACATAAAGAGCATGTCAAGAAGATAAAAGCTGATACTAAGAACAACTCACAAAAGTTTTCAATACGCTACTACGATCAAATCTGGTTTGAAGCCCAAAGTCAGTACAAATCTTTTCAAATCGTTTGTAAGAAGCCAGCAAGAATAGGCTATAAAAAGTCTTGCCGACATGGGCTGTGGAGTGAATCAAACCATAGAGATTGCTCAGGCTGGAATCTTGAGAAGATGTGTATGTGTGCCTCCGGCCCAAGCAAGCATGCAATGTTTGTGCTTCCCGGTGTAATGCCACAGAGATTCAGAGCCAAACTTCTGACCGCCAAAGAATTGTTCAAACTGAAAACAGAAAATGGCTAGTAAAAATAGTAAAAATGAGTTTTCATTTAAGAATCTCCGTGCCGTTTATGGGAAAATCTTTGAGAAATATATTAGAAATGGATGGAATATAATTAACAAAGTGGCACTGGGATAATAGAACTACCCAGCGGGGTTTCTCACAAATTCAAATGTAGTGTAACGTAATGTAAGTGCAGAACTATCAGGAATCAAAATTGGCTGTGATATTTCTGTGATTGCCTTGGAGCTCAATTAAACTACAACTAATAATAAAAAGTCAGGAGCGTACATCGTTCAAGACATACATAAAATAATTGAAATTTCAGATGTTGAAGAGCTAAAACTAGTTCGGGAACCTTGCCTGTAAACGAAGGGGAATTAATAGTCATTAAGCTTAACATTATAGATGCTCTAAAAGAATACAAAAAACTTTTAGAATCTAACTGGAATGAGGATTACAAGAATAAGTGTACAATCAAGGGATCAAACGTCATAAAAGTTTTCCCAAGTAAACCAATAAAGCCATGACACGATAATCTAAAATGAAACGTACAAATTTGTGTGATCTATGTACTGTACCTGAAAATGTCAACGGTATCATCTTTGAATGTCAAAAACTTACCAACATTCGATCCAAATTCAACATTTATTAAGTACTATAAAGGTTTATGAATTACTTATTAAATAAGAACCACTCCATTTAAGAGACCTGGCATAATTCATTAGTATAGCAAATCTAAACTTTTAATCAACCTTTTTTTCACCATTTATAGCAAGTTAAATTCTGTAGCGTTTGGCCAACTAACCACCGGTCAAGCTCACTGCCAGGACATTTCAAAACCTCTCGGATAACCTATCTGACATCACTCCTTGAGAGGATAATTTTTATCAATTCACGAATTATTTAAATAATTTGTGTGTAAAGTTTAATATATTTGTTTTTTTTTTTTAAATTAATAAGTTTATGGTTAAAAATTTAATAAGTGAAATTTCAAAATTGTATTTTTATATAAAGTTTTGCATAGTGCAACGGAATATGCGTAAACAAGCAGGACATGCCAGTAAAACAGAACAACAACGTATTAAAATGGTTGCTTTTTTGTTTTTTTTTGAAAGACTGGTCTTTTTAAGTCTTTCTTACTTGCGTTTACGTTTGAAGGAGCAAGACGGAAACTTTCCAAACAAGTGTTCTTTAATTAATAAAAAAAAAAGGCAATTACAGGTAAGTCTCACATAAAAGTCTCATTTATAAAAGTAGAACTAATATAAAGTTTATTTATAATAACATTTATCAAAACACAAGTTTCCCAAAAACAACAGTGTCGGAAAAAAATTGCAGTGAAAAAGATTATTTTTTGACGAAAAAGACAATAAATACAATACTAAACAAAAAGAAGTTGAAGGCTTACCCAAATTTTGTCCCGGCCTTACTTAGTAAGTTTTTATTACGGGCTGAAAATAATTATTATTCGTAAGTTTAATTTTTAAAAAACATGGGATTTTTACTCTTAGTGCCAAAAACTACATTTCTTGTATCAAAAAATAAAACTTACAAATTTATTCGTGTCTTGTTCTATTTTGAAAACTAATTTTTTTATAATCCTATGAGCAATTTTTCAGATAGAGACATCCGAGCCTCCGAAGAAAGCGCTGCAAAAGGCAATGAGGTATATTAAGAACTTCATGCAGAGGTACCAAGGTCCCCAACGACCCCAATAACACCCGTACCGACATTGTAAATCGATAAAAAAATTAAATCAAATCAATAAAGGAATGCAAAAATTACATTTTATGGTTATATATCTGCTATGCGCTCAACCTGTGCCAAATCTGTGCTTTTTCGGCCGCTTAATTAGGCGCCTAGCCTGTGCCGAATCTGTGCCTTTTCTTCTGCCTAATTAATCTGTGCAGTTTCGTCTGCTTAATTAGGCGCTCAACCTGCGCTGATCTTTGCTTTTTCTTCTCCTAAAAATGTTTAAAAAAACACTATCTGTGCTCAGTGACTAGCAGTTTGTAGTAATTCAGTGCTCATTCAGTGCTAAATGGAACTCCAGGGCACATTTAGTGTACTCATACAATATTGTAAAGAATGACCACGCTACCTATAGTTATAGTTGTTACTCTTTTTCAATACAATGTGTAGGCTTCTCAATCTGAAAAATACTATGAGTGTCTTCTCAATTACTATTGTCTGAGTAGAAAAGAGAGGAAAATTGATTTGCCCAATAATGAGATTACCGAGTGCGATATTATTTATTAATTCTATCACTTCCGAGAAACCTTCCAAATGGCTTCAACTGAAACCATGGTCAAGAAAATGTTTCTTAAATCCAATATAGACAGCATTAATAAAAATGCCTTAAATATCGAGTATTGTGTTGATAAATCCCGCAATACTTTATATAAAACTAATATTTAAATTCATATGTATACCCCTGCAGAGGGTATAATGATTTCAGCCATAAGTTTGCAACGCAGTGAAGGAGAAGTTTCCGATCCCATAAAATATGTATATTCTTGATCAGCATCACTTGACGTGTCGATCTAGCCATGTCCTTCTGTCCGTCTGAAAGCTATCACGCTGAAACTTTCGTAAAAGTCTTCTTTCTTTTGCAGGTAGTGTATAAGACAGAACAAGCCGGATCGGACAACTATATCTTATAACTCCAATAGAAATAAACAAAAAATAATTTTTTTTCAATTATATATTTGGTTTTATTTATCTATGATTAATTAACTAATTAACTTATATCTATTATCGGAAATGTATCCTTCTTGTCCCTCTAACTGAATCTTATGGTTGAAGGCAGGGAATTAAATATTAGAGCCTTTATTATTGGCTCATTGCGTGCATAATTGGCCCTGACTGTACTGTCCAGGAAGGGGACTAATGTACGGACAGGAATCTTGCAGGAACATTAAAATTCATGCATTTCAGCAGGCAAGGACAATCAATATTTCATACTAGCAGATAATTTAGAAAGGGAATGCGAGCAATTGTAAGGCGATCCTTCAAGGAATAAGTATGAAGCAGGAAACACTGATTAGCATAGGGTGGCGCCGGTTCCTTAAAATGCAAGGATTTCAATGCAAACTTCATAAATTTATTCTGCAATCTCTCAATCCTATTGATCTGGACACTTCCCGAGGACCAAACGCAGATTAAACAGACAGTCTGGAATACGGATCATTGACTAAGAAAGTGTTTTGCCTAACAAAGCCTAACATTGCTTATGCCTTTTCAGGTTTTCGCTAAACAACAATTGTTCATCAAATAATACCCTCAGATCAACTATTTCATTCAAAACAGAGAGACGGTGGTTAATGGTTATAGTACTTTCCGATATAGCGAACGATGTGGCATTTGTTAAGGTTTAAAGGAAAATTATTCTTGAAACACCACCAACCGGTACTATCTAGGTCAGATTGAAGCACTATCATAGCTGTCATAAACGGTAGAAAAGTTATCTAGGTGAGCCTGGTAAAGCCCGGATTCACTGCCAGGTGGGTTTTAGGAAACCACAATCAAATTCCTCCCGGATGAGCCAAACACCGTCATCGTCAACTGGTCCAAAGTCGAGTCATCATTAAGGAAGTGGAAGTGCAATGCAACCGAATTTACGGCTAACAGCCACGATGACACCACTCCCTCCCTCACACAGCATTCTGCCAAAGTCTCTATCTTTACGAAAAACTTGAATTAATTTAGGATCGAAGAATTCGTTCGAACTAATGTCGGAATTTAACCAATTTTCAACGAGTTTCATATTGTTATAATCACTGGTAAAAGTATGCATAAAGACAGATTTTAGTTCTCATGCCGGAAATATTTAGAAAGTAAATTTTCAGGCCATTTTTCCTGAATGATGGCTGTATGAATTTACTGTTGAAAAGTTCCTAGCAGGTTGCAAGTCAGCGCATATTATTGAAGAGGAATTCCCAGGATCCAGGATGTCGGCCTGGCATGATCATAAGAACTATGAAGTACCTTGCGCAACTTATCCGTACTTATTTTTATACCCTTGAATTCATTGCAGTCAGAAGTTTGCAACGCAGTGAAGGAGACGTTTCCGACCCCATAAAGTATATATATTCTTAATTAGCATAACTAGACGAGTCGATCTAGCCATGTCTGTCCGTTCTACGGAAACTAGTCTTAGAGCTATTGGGCTGAAACTTTCCCGACAGTCTTCTTTCTTTTGCAGGTAGTATATAAGTCGGAACCAGCCGCATCGGAAATTATCAAAACAAAAATTTAAAAAAATTATATATTTTGTGTTTTAAAATATATAACACCCTACGCTTGAATATAGAATTTTTAATAAGTTCTGAATTTCGAACTACATTTTTTCAAAATCAGACGTCTATATCATATAGCTGTCATAGGAAGGATCGGAAAATGGGTGGGAAAAGAATATGATATTTTATCTGTGGTGTTTTTTAACATAAAACTTCCTACACTTGGAAATAACATTTTTTAATTGGTTTTGAGTTTTGAATTAAATTTTATCAAAATCGAGCGACTATATCATATAGCTGCCATAGAAACTATCGGTCCAGAATATCAAGCAAAATAAGGAGCTCTTTGGGCTCAAAACAGCGGATACTTCAAAACACTTGGGGTATATTGAGCAGCAACATCGAACTCATTTAAATTTTCCTATGCTGCTGTAGGGGGAAAAACTCGCCTTATTTAATCTTGCAATATAATAAATTCAGAATATATTTAAGCTGAGTAGGTAGCTGCCGGCTATCGTAAGCTAAAATTCCTACAGAAGGTAAGACTTTATCAATGGAGTTCTCCGGATTTGTTCAGCTATTTATGTTTGGTGAAAATACATGTCAATTTTATAACGGTAAGCCCCACCCGCAACTACTTAAATACAAAGGCTTGAGTTAAGAGTGAGCTTTTTTTTTAAGTAAACTCATGGAAAAATGAAAAAAACAATGTATTCTATTCCACCAGAGTTCTTGGTTGGATATCCTCGCATAGAGTTACACGCATTCAAGAGGTAACCAAGTTGGAAGTTTATTAAGTTTACCAGTGGTCTTGGGTACGTTTATAAATGGTGACAACAGAGTTGAAAGGACTTACAAAGTACAGTGTAGCCTATATCACAAAGCTCCTTTTTTATAACAATATAATCATAAGGTAGTCAGGCACTATATACAAACATTTATAAATTAAATATGCATACCGGAGCACAGACTTACGCTTCCATCAGAAACCAGGCCTGTCATTAAGGGAGCCGAGAATCATAGCGGTGAACTTTACCTTCTGGTACCTTTACTCATACAACACTCACATAAAGAAGTCCGCAGTCTTGGTGCTTATCTCAGAGGATAATACACGTCCAGGACAACGGGTCCTGGGACGAGTTGTAGATGTTCACCATAGAGCGGATGGAGCAGTTTAGATAGTTACCATTAGGACAACATCAAGAGTTTTTAAGCGTAATAAACACCGAATCTGCCCTCTACCCGTTGGGAGTGAGACGCGTTGTTCACGCCAAAATCCTCCCTGTTTCTACGGACGGGAAAATTAGTTTATTCCTTTACCACATGAGTTTATTAATTTGTTGACAAACGAATTTTTAATTATATTTTCACCGATGCAGATTTAGTAATAAACCGTACCTACTATTACACATATTATTTTTTAAATATTTAGCATTATTAAACCCGTTACTAGTAAAGTAAAGGGATACACTAGATTCGTCGGAAATTATGTAACAGGTAGAAAGAAGCTTTTTCGACCCCATGAATTATATAATTAAATGATTGCACCATAAGTTTAATATAAAAAAACTTTATTTAATATAATAATAAATTAGTCTGAAAATATGAAAAAATTATATCTTTTGGAGTTTTTAACATATAACCTTCTAAGTTGGAAATAGCATTTTTTAATTAGTTCTGAATTTCGAATTAAATTTTATCAAAATCGGACGACTTTATCAAATAGCTGCTGTAAGCTGTTAGTGGTAAAATAATATGAAAAAATTATATCTTCGGTGTTTCTTAACATATAACCTCCAACTTGGTAATACATTTTTCATATTTTTAAGAATTTTGAATTAAATTTAATAAAAATCGGACTACTCTAACATAGATGTAAAAAAAGGTCTAAAAATAAGAATAAAATATTTTTTTTTAATATCACTGAAGTCAGCAACAATCCTTAAAAATTTCACATGGTGTTACTAAAGTTGAGTATTTCTTATAACTGCAAGGGTATACAAACTGCGGCTTGCCGAAGTTAACTTCCTTTCTTGTTTGTTTTATTATCTACTCCTGAATGTTGTCAAATGTTAAATAAGTCGAGGCAACCTATATAGTGCAAATAAACTTGTGTTTTTATACCCTTGCAGAGGGTATAATGATTTCAGTCAGAAGTTTGCAACGCAGTGAATGAGACGTTTCCGACCCCAGGAAGCAATCATAAGTCAAACAAGTGTTAGCGCATACAAAGCGCTTTTCGAAAAGGTTTAGCAAGACCCGATGCGACGAACAAAACTAGAACGACGTGCTTGTAGCGACAATTAGCAAAAATACCGTAAGACCTAATAATCTATAGGTTGCCAGGACTTATTTAAAATATGATTATATTTAGAAAAAAAAAAATAAGAAGAAGTTAACTTCGGCAACCCGAAGTTTATGTACCCTTGCAGTCATAAGAAATAATCAACATTAGTAACACCATTTTAAATTTTAAAGAATTTTTGCTAGCTTCAGTTATTCAAATTAATTCCAAAGTCTGAAAGATATAAAATATGATATACCCAATATTATAAGATAATATGCCAAAAAAAACTCGGAACCTATAATTTGTTTCATATTATTTCCCAACCAATTTTCCGATTGATTCTATGACAGCTATATGATAAAGGTATCCGATTTGGATAAAATTAAACTCGAAATTCATAACTCATTGCTATAACAAATCCAATATACTTTTCTCATGAAATTGGTTTAAACCGAAGTTAAAGCAGTGGTCAATCGATTTCAAGAAAATAGAAAATACTTTAAAAACATTTGTGGAAGATCGAAAGTGGAAATTTCTAACGGAAAATTCAATAAATATTTAATATTTTTAAATATATGGGTATTTAAAATTGGGTAACTAATGGCTCTCAATAGAATACTTAATTTTTAATTGGAATAAATTGTAAAATTGTGTTAGCTATGGCTACTCAAAACTATAAGTACTACTCAAAACTATAAGTGGCTTTCAATAAAACACCAAATTTTGGTTTGGAATATGTCGTAGGTCCTTTATCCTTATTTATTTACTTGGCTTTGGCTTTGCTTTGCAAGTATGGTTTTTTAAGTATTCTTCTGTAAAGTGCGCTTTCGATTGGATTTATGCGACACCCCTGTACATATTCAAATCCTCAGTGATGGAACTTCCGTGGTCACTTGTCCCTTTTTTAAATTTAATTTAACTAATAAATTAATACATTTTTTCAGCGTTAGAAGTGTAATGCATAAGTATTTGGAAAAGGAAAGCGAACTTAATTTTCATAAAATATTCAACGAAGTATTAGGTATGTATTTCGCAACAAAAGTTATTTAATTAAATTAAGTTATTGGCAGGTTACTTGCTGTTTAAAGACTTTTGCGAATACGATTCAGATGAACCTATACAGCAACTCAAATTTTTTGAACAGGTACAAAATTTTATATTTGATCAAAAAAGGTTTTTAATACTTTTTTCATGTTTTGCATTTCAGATAAAAATATTTGAAAAAACAGAATGTTACGAAGAAAGAAAAAAAATGGCGAGGGAAATTTATGATAATTTTATAATGGAGGAAATGCTGTCACACACCTATGCAAGTAGCCCTGATTGGAAATTAATAAATTTGTAATACTCCAATTTATTTTAGGAGTACTCAAAAAATGCTGTTGCAAGTGTTCAGAAGTATTTATTAAAAAATGAAGTTCCGGTTAACTTATTTGAGGCAAGTATTTGTATTAAAAATATCCTTAATTTAACTATTTTAACGTGTTACTAGTACAGTAAAATCAAGAAAGAAAGTTATAGTCGATGTAAAGGTGAGCGCGAGGAAGATGGAAAGAACATTGTACATCCCGGAACAGCGCAATCTAGCGTCGATTCCTTTTGTTGCTTATGCATTCTTAATGGATGGTCGGACTATATCAATAATTACAATTCCATTTGTATACCCTTGCAGAGGGTATAATAATTTCAGTCAGAAGTTTGCAACGCAGTTAAGATCAGCGTGATTAGACGAGTCGATCTGGCCATGTCCGTTTGTCCGTCTGTTTCTGCGCAAACTAGTCTCTTAGTTTTAAAGCTATCGAACTGGAATATTCCCAAAAGTCGTCTTTCTGTTGCAGGTAGTATATAGGTCGGAACCAGCCGGATCGGACAACTATATCTTATAGCTCCCATAGGAACTATTGGGGGAAAAAATTTAAAAAATTATATCTTTCATGTTTTTTAACATATACCTTTCTAAGCTTGTATAAAATCGGACGACTATATCATATAGCTCCCATAGGAACAATCGAAAAATTAGTGGTAAAATAATATTGAAAAATTATATCTTTGGTGTTTTTTAACATATAGCTTTCTAAGGTTGGATATAACATTTTTAAATTAGTTCTGAATTTCGAATTAAATTTTATCAAAATCGGACGACTATATCATATAGCTGCCATAGAAACTATCGGTCCAGAATATCAAGCAAAATAAGGAGCTCTTTGGGCTCAAAACAGCGGATACTTCAAAACACTTGGGGTATATTGAGCAGCAACATCGAACTCATTTAAATAGTTCACCCACTTTTCTGAATGCGGTGCCCTAGGGCGAGAGTTGCGTATGGTGACCTTCCGGTCGGAACTACGTTCTCACCAAAAACATCTTTCACTTGATGGTCTTTATAAAAAAAAACAAGGAAGCAAGGCATTTGGGGGCGTTAGAGTGGGCGTGGCAAATATTAATAATAGGTCAATCGAAATGTTTTAATGAAGCAAATAAATTTTTGCAAAAAACAAGAAAGGAAGTTAACTTTGGCAAGCCGAAGTTTGTATACCCTTGCAGTTATAAGAAATAATCAACTTTAGTAAATAATTTGTATACCCTTGCAGAGGGTATAATGATTTCAGTCAGAAGTTTGCAACGCAGTGAAGGAAACGTTTCCGACCCCATAATATTCTTGATCAGCGTCACTAGACGAGTCGATCTAGCCATGTCCGTCTGTCCGTCCGTCTGTCTGTCCGTTTCTACGCAAACTAGTCTCAGTTTTGAAGCTGTCGGGCTGAAACTTTCCCAAAAGTCTTCTTTCTATTGCAGGTAGTATGTGAGTCGGAACCAGCCCGATCGGACCACTATATCTTATAGCTCTCATAGGAACTACCGGGGAAAAAATTAAAAAAAATTATATCTTCGATGTTTTTTAACATATAACCTTCTAAGCTTGGAAATAACATTTTTTAATTAGTTCTGTCGGTTCATCATGAACGATGAGATCTCGAAAACTTTAAAATATAGAAAGTAGGGATTTGGCAAGCAGGTTTTTTTTTAGTTCTGCGACAGCGCAAAATTAGTTCAGCAGGATGCCACGCCCACTCGAAGACCCATAACGGTACCGCTAATAAAATCAATTTTGTAAGATATTGTAAAACTAATAAGAAAGGAAGTTAATTTCGCCAAGCCGATGTTTGTATACCTTAGCTTATCAACTTTAGTAACACCATGTGAAATATTTAAGGATTGTTGCTGACTTCATAGATATTAAATAAAAATTATTTCATTCTTTTTGTCAGATCGTTTTTTTTATATCAATTCGTTAGAGTAGTCCGATTTTTATTAAATTGAATTCGAAATTCTTAAAAATATAAAAATTTATATTCCCAATATTATAAGATAATAAGTCAAAACGCCCCAAAGCTATAATTTGTTTCCCACCAATTATCCGATCGTTCCTATGACAGCTGTATGATATAGTCGTCAGATTTTAATAAAATTTAATTCGAATTTCAGAACTAATTAAAAAATGTTATTTTCAAGCATATAAGGTTATATGTTAAAAAACACAAAAGATATCATTTTTATTTCATGTTTTCCTACTAATTTTTCGATCGTTCCTATGGCAGCTATATGATATAGTCGTCTGTAGTTAGTTTTTAGTCAATAGAGTGTGACGGAATCTTACTACTTCTGCAAAAGTATAAAAACGTCGTCTGGCTGAAGATAGTTTCCTTCCTTTGGAATATTTTAGTCAATGAATGAATTAAAAAATATTTGTTGCGTACTTTTGGGCATGTAATCAAATAATAAAATACTTTCCATACTGAAGAGAAGTGGGTTGCTCTTTTTATCGTTTAAAAGCTTCCGAACCGTAATTTTTAATGCAAAAAGTGTTATATATCTCGGTTCGGTTCTATTTTGAGAAACTAGTCAAAAGATGGTTTTAAAAAAGAACTTTTTGTCGTAACTCTATTAAAATTATTATTAAATCTATTATATTCAGACAATTTTAAATTATCTTTTCAGAGACATATAGCAAGTCTTCGTAGCATTATTTGTTCAGAAATTATTAGCATTCGAAGCTTTTTAGTGACTTACGAGGTTCGACGGACGGTAAATGACCGTTCCAAACCTATTGCATTCTATGGCCACATCTCCCGAACGGACGAATTCGCGGGATGATTGACGCTTAGAAAAAAATAAGATATATTTCGAGGGAAAAAAGAGGATCCTGTGCAAGAAAATTTTATATTAATCTTTTTATTTATTATGGTGAAAATATGGTACTCTAAAAGGTTTATGCACGTCAAAATTATGTAAATGTAATTTATTTATAATCTGTATGGAACAGAAAAGCTTAGCCAAGTCAAGGCTACAAATTTAACTTTGAATAAAGTTATAAATCATACTTCTTCCAAGCATCGTTCGGCGGTTAGCTAGGCAGGGTATGTTATTTAGGATAAATCTACTACCATCCCAGCATAGTCGGTATAAAGCAAAATGTTCTTCTGTACAGATTTGATATAATCAACAAGAATACCGTATTGGGGACTGCAGACGGGGGATCCATAATTAGGTATCGGTCGGACAAGCAAAAAAATAAGATCTGTAATTTTTCAATGCTATGAGTCTTCATTCAGCGTGTATGTCGCATAAAAAAAAATAAAATTAAAGCAAGAAAAAGTCATTACACCAAGAATTTGTCCCTAAAGTTTCAGGAGGAAAATCAAAATATTTTTTAAGTCACGGGAGAAATAGTGAGGAAGCCTGAAATAGGTATTTAAGCGGCCGGAAAACTTTGACGGGCGATTTTTCAATTTTTTATTTTTACAATTTTACATAGTTGGCGAAAAAATAAACGTCGTATCAGAACGAGACAAAATGTACTGTATTCGGGATAAAACTATCTTCTAGTTGAACCTAAAAAAACTTTATAATGTTATGGTTCATCCTCAAAAGAGTGATTTTAATTTGCAATCAATATTTGGCTTAACTAGAAGGTAAACTATTGAAAATATAATATTATATAAAGTCTTATAAGCCCGCATTGACACAGAGATTTAAATGATCTGCACAGGTGCAGCAAATGGCGTTGGGGGTTCTGACAATTTAGAGATTGTTTGTCCCTAGTCTTATTATAATTATATTCTTTTGGTGGGGCCAACTATATAGCATTGAATAAACGCCACGTTTCTTTAATTCAGTTGTATACATTCGCAATGACGGCAGGCATTACTAAAATGTGTATCAGCGATATGTTTATGGCAAGAACGTGACGTGCTATGGAACGGCATGTGCTCCATTCCTCTTTGATTCTCCTCCCTTAGCTTTACATACTCTTATGTCGATGACTTATAAACAAGGGCTGATTTTATCCAGTGAGCCGTCGGGTAAGTGAGACATTGAATATAACATGTTGAATAGCAATTCTCATAACCAGTGGGTGACGCTTAGCGCCTGGTACTGATTTGTTGGGTGCTAGTCACCCCCGAGAACCCGTGGGTGCGAACATTGCAAGAGCTCAATAAACGACAGTACACTCCCTAACATTGGAATTTCTGTTAGTGCATCCGCGGAATTTTCCAGAGAAGCTAGAGTCTTTTGGTCTAGTTTTCTTCTAATAATAAAACACAGAGTTGGATCCCAGGATTTTGTGCAGATGTCAAGGTTTTTAAGAGTGCGGAAACTCCTTCGCACTGTGTCTTGTAGTGCTCGAAGCTGATGCCCAGACCTGTTAATAGGCACGTAATCGACGATTCCTCCTATTGCCGCAAAGACTAAAATTTTGCCGTTTTGGTACCTGGCTTTTAGTCGTTGCCAGGTGTCGTCGTATCCGCCCTACGAGATGGTCGTATCTGTCAAAATGTTTTTGGCTTCACCGCGGAGTGAGCCATGCAGAATATGCAACTTCTGGCTGGCTGAGTATGGTTAATTATGCACTATTTCCACAAATAAATCGTGAAACCGGGGCCAATCTAGATATTCGCCATTAAACTCGGGAATAATGATTGGTGGCAGAGACAAATTTAGACTTATTAGAGATTCGTTTTCTAAAGACAAGTCCTTTTTATATACTTCATTGCATCATTAGATTGGGACGACTCAGTGCCAGATCAACTCTCCGAGCGGTGTAGACAGATCATTCAAGAGTTCCCCAACATTCAAGAAATACACATCCCTCGTTGGTTATGCTACGATCTAAGGCATGTCTCGACTTTGCAACTACACATGTTTTGTGTCGGATCATCCATGGCGTCTGCAGCATGCGCTTATTTCCGAGCTAGTTGTACGGATGGTTCCGTGCAGGTTAACTTAGCCGCCCGCAGTCGAGTCACACCTGTTAAGCCGCTAACAATTCCGAAAGTTGAGTTATCCGGAGCCGTAGCCGAATGGATTATCAATCAACTTCAACCATCACATCACACAATCTCCGTACCCTACTGAACGAATGCAATGATAGTGCTGTATTGGATCAGCGAAATGGGCGTTCGAAGCAACTGGATTACACTGGGGCGATTCAGATAAAGTCATCAAGATTCAGAGAACACACTTGCTATAAAGCTTACATTGCAGTTTTCATTTGCTTAACGAGCAAAGCGATTCATTTGGAAGCGGTCACGGGAATGTCGGCACACCATTTTCTGTGGGCCCTGTAGCGTTTTATCGGCCGTAGGGGCTTTTGTCAACATCTATACAGCGACTGTGGAACCAACTTTATCTCATCCGACAAGTCCTAAAAGCTGTGGACCAAGGAATTGAAGACACAGTAGTTCCTGAACTTACTCGTTGAAACATTCAGCGGCATTTCAATCCTCCACATAGTCCAAGCTTTGGAAAACTCTGGGAACCCACGTTAAAGCTGTTAAAACCCATCTTCATCAATCGACTGACTTAGATGATTTGCAAGCTCTCACCCCGGCACATTTTTTAATTGGTGATTCGATGATGTACCTTCCTGAGCCTAGCCTTAACGATTCTTCACTAAACACAGAGTTTCTGAATGGTCAAAGGATCTTTCGCCTCTTTTGGAGAAAATGGAGTGCAGATTGGCTATCTCATCTGCAGGCGCGTCCCAAGTGGCGCCACGAAACTGACAATCTTCAGCGTAACGATATGATCATCATCAAGGATGATCGAACTGATCCTTCTGACTGGAAATTAGGGCGAATCATCGACACACATCCTGGGGCCGATGGGCTCGTTCGAGTAGCTACAATCAAGACCTAAACGGGTATATACAAGAGGTCTGTGTCAAAGATTTGCCGTTTACCCTTGCCAAGATTCACTGAAGAGTCTAGTTCAAGTACAAAACCCATGCACCTTTGAATATACCCGCATTCACTCCATAACACACTTCAACCTTTTTAGAATTCAGCATGGTCGAAGGTTTTGAATACTGGATCCAGTATCGGGGGCGGCATGAACGGGTGTTTCTGTCGATTATAAGAATCTTGACAGCTGTTTTCTGGCACCTCTGAGAAGCAGTGGACAACTGCAGTTTTAACAGCGAATGCTAGATTTTTTGCTGCTAATGTAAGCAGCGCACACAATACGAAGGAGACAGAAAGAAAAGCTGGTAGCGTTTTTTATAACCGAGTTTTTATATTTCCTAATTTGTAAATTAAAGACTAACAATAAGTCAAAGATTGAAAGTATACATCTGATTACAATTGATGAAGTTCAACATATTTCTAAGTTTTATTTACAAAGTGACCCCCAGAGTAGATTTCTGCTTAACTTTGACGATCGGGTGCAATCGTCACAACAGTGGTAGAGACAGATTTCGTCTCATTAGAGAGTCGTTTTCTCGAAGCAAGGCCATGTTATATTTTTCATATAAGGTCTGAAATCGTTTAACCTCTTCTGTGGCGGCTGCCTCTGCTCCAGGCGTATTATCGAGGTCATCATGGGCCTTTCTCAATAAGTTCCATTGGACCCCCAGGTATCGTTGTAAAGCTGGGGTGTTGGTTGGCGAATTTAATGAAAGAATAAGAGATGATTCTAATTTGTTGCACCGTCTCTGTAGTTGACGAATAGCGGCGCCGATTGATAAGTCACATTTGATTTGCTTGACTAACGGGTCCTTTGGGTTGTTCTAGATCAGCCGAGGTACCCATTTCCAGTGGGTAATGCTGCTTGCTGAACTTCTTCATCTATGTCACAGAACTGCTGCCAGAGATCGCTTAGTTTACTAAAACAATAACCGTCTCGGTGGCGTCGTTCGGCAGAATCCTTGCCAAAGTTCTTTATGAGCTGTTGGATCTGTTCTTGTAGCTCATTTTGGTTGTCTAGTAATAGTTTGTACAACTCGATTCTTTTGTGACTTGTTTCCTCAATGAATGAAGTTGAAGTTGGTGTGAATCGAAGAATTCTGTGAAGCCGGATGAAACTGTGAGTCCTGAAGAGCTGGACGAAGCTTGGTATCCTGTGAAGTTGGAAAAAACTGCGTATCCTGTGAAGCTGGATCGAGCTGCGTATCTTACGATGCTAGATCAAGCTGATGTATGTCCTGCGAAGCTGGAGTAAGCAGCGTATCCTACGAAGCTAGTTCAAGCTGCTGTGTTTCCTGTGAAGCTGGATGAGCTATGGTATCCTGTGAAGCTGGTGTAAGCTGCGTATCTTGTGGAGCAGGATCAAGCTGTGGTATGCTGTGAAGCTTGAGTAAGCTACGTATTCTGTGGAGCTGGATCAAGTTGTGGTTGTCACCAATGTTTGTGCATAACCGAAGTAGGCACTTCTAGTCACGCCGCGGGACAAGGGGGTTATAGTGAGCGTGTTATCGCTGGCACGGGGACGCTTAAATGGTAGGAAGAGTTATGAGTGCGTCGATAACTGATTTATTCTTAAGTTGGTACTTGCTTATATACTACTTAGAACACGGAAGTTTACTGATATGAGTTATTTTCTAGGATAGGTCAGTGGGTGATGGTAACAGTTAGCGTAGCTGACTCGGTTGACACTGAAACAATGTTCTCACATTTTGGTGGGCCAGTGCGCCGTCGGGTTAGTGAAACGTTGAGTAAACCGTTCACATTGATTATAACATGTTGATCAGCAATTCTCATAACCAGTGGTTGACGCTGAGCGCCTGGTAGTGTTTTGTTGGGTGCTGGTTGAGCTGAGCACCATTGGGTGCAAAATACTATAATAATTTGTTTTAATCAAAAAATGTTTTTCCTTTCCTAAAAATTTCTGAAAAGAATAAATCTTTTCATGCCTCTTATGCAGGCCTCCCTTAAGGGAATCTTTTTGCTTAATTATACATCGAACACCTTCTTACGCAAGTTGACACGACAGCACGCTCTTATCAGTTTAGGTTGATCAATGCACAACACGAGTGCAGTTTCCGATATAAACTTTCTTTTCTTTTTGCAAATAGTGGGATACCTGTCGATTGGCCGTATCCAAGTCAGTTGCCCTGCCGACCAGTCGATCTGCTTGGTCCAATTCGAGTACCGCTGAAGCGCATGGCAGGCAGCTCTACAAATTAATGAAGTTCTTAAATGTTTTTCAATGAAAGCGGTTCATATAGAACTGTTGAAGAACCTTACGTCTTAGTCGTTTATTACCTCTCTTAGCAGAATTTTTGGAAACGCTCACAAGAATTTAATGCTTAATCCACTTTTTAGTAGGCTCTAAGAGCGCTACTTCACAATATAGAAAGTTTTATGGGATGTCCGTTTTTTCCGCTCTTGAAAAAAAATAAGGCCATGTGTTACATGTTTTACCTGTATACTTGTATTTTTACCTTTTCAAAATCCCTTTGAGGGATTTCAACACGTCACTTTCGGGTAACAGAACCAGAACTTTCTGGATTATGTTACAAAACCTATAAAAAATCTCAAAAAGGGTTCTTCTCTAAACGTGCACAACATCTTCAACTTAAGCAAGCACTTGCCAGACTTGGTTTTTTTTTTTAAATATCACTTCTATTAATAACGTGTCGCAGTGCACAATTTGAACAGCTGCTGCTTTTATTTTCATAACTTTTTTTCATAACAGAATGCAACAGGGGTTCTTCTTCTTTTGGTTTCTTTCTGAACATAACGGAGTAATGCAAAAAAAGGACCGGCCGAAGGTTGTCTCCCTGAAAGCCGCGGGCAGGTAGATTATAGGACACACAAAAGAGAGGGTAATCTCCGAAGGTCTGCCTTGCCAAACCGCTTTCGTCAACCCTCTCTACGCTGCTCTTAATTCTCTGCTGATGTCGACAGCAGCATAAAGTTTTAGGAAAGAAAAAACAAAAAAGCTTTTTGCCCTCGGATATGTCCCGGCGAACGGACTGCGGAACTGAAGTGATGAGCATGGAACCAATACTATTCAAGAAAGCTTTAAAAGTACCGAAAAGGTATCTATTAGAAGTTCTTAAAAAAGATAGTTGGTAACATCACTTCCATTTGAAATAAACGCAAAATTCGCGGATAATGGAACAAAGCTTATTTTTTAATTATACTAGTGCGCTCGAGAATCATATAGGGTATATGATTCTCCTTGAGCAAATAATATTTTTTAAGACACATGCCTCAAAATGCATGTATAGTCATATCGGAAGAGGTTTCTTAAAGCTCCATTTGCTAGCTTGGTGCAGCGTGAAAAAATAATAAACGATTAAATTTCTATAAAGCACAGATCAAAACTGCTTACACTGCTGCCTTATAGGCTTGATTTGTTTTTACTTACAGAACACAACTTACGGCTCTAGCTCGTTTTATATTGTGACAGGCAGCTTTGTGCCTTATATTCTATAGTAATTATTTTTTGTCTGAAACTCAAAAAATCTTGAAATAAGAAAAAACTTACCACAGCTCGAATAATATTCCAATTTTTATTTATACAGCCATACATGGAAGAAATATTCACACAACTTAAAGGAAGGCCGTTTAAAAAATTTTTAGAGAGGTAAGTTTTTATTTATTGATTTTAATCCCATGTGGTCTATTAGTTTTTATGATTATGTAATAATCAGGAAGAAAACATGATTTTTTTTTCCTGACGACACAGTTAAAATGAATATATTCAGCGAAATGAATGAATATATTCAGAGTGACATATCTTATCCAATTTTTACAAGTACTTTTAAGTACTTTTAAAAAGTACTCAAAAATATGGCAACGGACTTGTCTCGAAAAAAATTGAATTGCGGTGCCGCCCATAACTCATCGCTGGATCATATGAAATCAAAAATTCTATGTCATTCGTTAGATAATAGTTAAGACTAGGTAACGCTGTGGGTTTTTTTTTTATAAAATTAAGATTTTTTAATTTTTTTTTGAAGACTGAGAAAAAAAATCGTCTAATTTGTACGAGCGGAATTAAAAACAAAAAAATCGACAGCGTTACCTTGTAAAATCTGCACAGAAATAGTGTTTAAAATTTGAAAAGGATCGGTGATGTAGTTTTGAAGTTATGATGGGCACCGACTTTGAAAATATGAGTTTTTAGGTATTTAACAAAAAAAAAGGTGTAAAACGAAAATCCGGCACTTATAAAAATACTCACTTCAATAATAACTTCAACAATTTTGCTTTAATTATCTTCAAATCTTGACAAAATATTCTTCAAAAATAATGCATTCATCAAAAAAAAAAAACAAAAAAAAAATTAAGTATATTTCTTTGCTGCTTATATATTTCCATTTTTATTTTGCTTCCTCAAGCTGAGTAACAGATACCCGTTACTCAGCTTGAGCAAGCAAAATAAATAGATAGTCGTGGCGCTGGAAGGGTGTACATTACAGTTAATTTCCGTTCATGTTTTAAATTATTAGGTAAATTATTACCTAAAAAAAAACTCAAAAAGGGTTCTTCTCTAAACGTGGATTAACGCACAACATCTTCAACTTAAGCAAGCACATTAGGTGTTTAGCTTAGTTGATATCAACAAGCAGTAAACCTCCTTAAACTTAAACTTTTGTGTAAGTTTATTATCCGTTAATTTTTTGTAAAAGAATTAATTTAGTTGGTCGATTCTTGAAATTAAAAAAAAAAAAAAGTTGTTAGTTTGAAGTATTATCAGTATAACTCCTTAAACTTAAACTTTCCCAAAATGTTTTTAACTGATATGCTGCCGTTAATTATTCGTAAGATACGCAGGCAAATTTAACAGGATTGTGAAACATTGTCTACCATGAAACCTGCCTATTAATCATAGTCTGACTATTAAGATGTAAAATAAAATCATTAAAACACTATTTACCAGTATAACATTTAAAATACAAAGTTTTGTGTCGACATACAATTGGGGGCTGCCGTCCGAATAACTTTTTATTGGTTATGAACATATGTATATTGTAAAGTATGTAAAAGGTGATTGATCATATAAATATTTGGGTAACGTAAAAAATTTTAGTGGAAAATAGGACAAAAGGCAACATTTTTAATTATTGACAATTAAATTCTGGTAACTCTATATAATTATCGGAATTGTAGACCGATAGAAATACATGAACACGTCTCAATTTTAACAAGCAAGCTAATTAATATACATTTTTAATTTTGCCGATTAAAAATGTGTAATACTGGTTTGGGCACATTTTTCTTTAATACAAACCAGTTTCTTACATCTTAATGGAATAAAATAATCAATTAAATTATCGGTCACACCTTTTTTCCATCGGTCCGTCATCTCTGTCAGCTGAGATGGAATAAAGGGATGGATTCGCACGTGTCGAATAAACAGGATCAAATTTTAAGTCATGTTTTTAAGAAATAATGAAATCTTTAGCATAAACATAGTAAATGACGTCACCGCCAGACTATTATGTTTTGGCAGCTTTCATGGTAGATGAAGTATAACAGTTTTTTGATAGTAAAGTAGTGTAGTAATTTCAAAGAAAGGGAAAAAGGGAATTCTTAAAGAGCTAAAGATTACAAGAGGGTTATTTTTTGTTAATACAACAAGCGCTTGAAAATAAAAAAAAAAATTTTAAATGAACCGATTTAATGAATTTTTTTACGAATAATTAATAATAATAGAAGAATAATAACGGGTAAGTAACGGCAAAATAACAGTTAAAAAAAAATTTAAGTTTAAAGTTTTTACTGCTGACTTGGTATCATCTTAGCAGATCACCTTATAATTTTTAAAAAATTTAAGCAGCAATTCTTTTTACGAATAATATACGGATAATTAACGGCAAATTATCAATAGGAAACAAGTTTGGGCACCCACTCCCATCCGTGATTATGAACGGCAATGGAAACGATGGTTAAGTGTATCGTCTTTTCTGTTACCGTGTTTAGGTGCCTGTTTCGTCTCTGCTGCCTGTCCGGGTCTCTTTTCTTTTATAAGATAGACGGTAAGTCTATGTTCTTGGTGTCGGTCGGCCGGATCTGGTCTTATGCCACCCGTTTGCCTCTTCCAGATATTACCGGTTCCTTTCCCTGCAGGCTTTTTGATGAACCTTTGCTAGTTACTTAAATGTTCTCATATATGATCCCAATTTAGCTCCACGTCGTCTAATTCAGTCCGCCGCTCCTATTCTGTCTCTTAACTGCCCTGAGCGCTATAAATTTTATGAGCGACCATTTTAATCTCTGCTGCCTTGATCGCTTCCAATATATTTGGTTTAACATATAATGCCATCATTAGGCATAACTAAGTGCAAAAATTTTCTGGAATATAAACAAATGTGGTGTTTCAAAAAAAAGTTTATAAAATTGTCACAGATGACAAATCATGGATCAATGCTTTTAAACCTCTAAAGCGACCCAAATTCAATGAATAATGCTCGTGAATAATGCTTTTCGAAGAAAATGGTCGCCTGTTTCTTAGGTAAAACTGGTCATATGGCTACTTTACTTCTCAAGCAACGTAGGACAGTAAATTTTGGAGTCTTTGGAGAATTTCGAAAAGCGATCATGAGAACACGGATCATTGTGCTCCATGACAAGGCTTTAACCAGCGTCCATTTGACCGACGAAAGCACTCTGTAGTATGCACATATATAAAATATATGTATCGACCACCCACTGTACCAAGAGTACTAAAAGGACACCCACTGTAACACTTTGTCGCAGTGTTTATACAATTGAGAGTCTCGGTCATCAGCCTAAGTGCCCGAAATAAGAACCGCTCGCTGTGCCTTGGCCTGCAGACTGAAAGTGCAAGTGTCAGCATAATTGCAACACGAGCGGACGTCATGTATGTGCATATACCTCCGCGCTCCAGACTAAGTGAGCGCTGCCGCTGTTGGTAGCGCCGCTACGAGACTTAGAACTTTCAGCTCCTCAGTATATTGGGCTTGAGAAGAACCTTCTTCAAGCTCGGATCGGCAACGCTGCTCCGAAACAATCAAAAAACTTGTACAAAAACAAATATAAAATAAATGATAAATTTAAATAATGAACGAGAACAAGAAAAAACTATGAACCTACCAGATTATATTGTTTAAGGTTTCTGGAAGACTAGACTAGGGAGACTATTAACTCCCTCGAGGCATTTTTGAATAATATATTTATATATATATATAAAATTAGACCAACCGACCCTACTTCTATAAAGTTTTTAATCAACTTATATTTTTTACAAGAAGGGAAGATTTCTGTATCATTTTTCTTTCGACTTATTAGTGTTTCCGCGTCACGAACGCTATTAGCTGGGCTGTGTAACTGGAATCATTCTTTTACAAATGCGGTGGGTGTGGTGCCGATTTCAGCTCGGGCTTATATGGGAACAGCTTACATCAGCGTTGACGCAAACCAGTAATCTACGACCTGGTCCCCAAGTGTTTACCATAATTTGCGGCCGCGGTCCTACCTGTCTTGTCAAATTTTAATAGCAGCCGTCTCCACTTTCTGCCTGCTACTAATTAGGACTGCTTTCAGTCTTGTGCGCTGCCAAGGCGAGTCCCTCGGAGTAGAGACATGCGCTTTGTCGTTTCCCAGCTTCTTTGCAGATTCTTTCCGCATCTGGGAGTTTCTTGGCCGTAAGTCGGTACAAATCTTGGGCGTTTCTCGGATCACCCTAGTGCCCTAATGATCAGACTCAGCATAAGACGCCTTTAGTGGCCGTGCCTGGTTCTTGGCATGGCGAGTTATGTATTTTCTGCTAGTGTCCGCATTTTTGTATGACAAGCGGTCATCTGCCGGCCACGTTTAGCCATGGTACAGCTTATAAATTTCAGTTTGATTTTTATATGAATAAAGAGCGCATAGCTCCGTCAAGTCAACTCCAGCGAAAGCTTAATTATTGATGTGGTTATTGAGCCTTAAGGGTCGTTAATAACGGGAAGAAGCTCTCCCATCATATTACTGCCATATCCAGAAACAGTGTTGAGCCCACCAATCGAGGCTAGCGCATGCCCCGGAGAAGGAGTTCTCAAATCCCACACATCGGCCACAGAGGAGACCCACTGGCAACCAAAGACAGCCACTTCATCACCCACTCCTCACGGACAACGGCGAGGGGCGGCCGCAAGACTACCAATATAATGTATACACTAGGATATTTAAGTTCCTCAAAACATTTAGTGTGTGGTACCAGCTAGCGGAGTTGAATGCGTTTTTTACATCCAATGTTGCCGTTATGCGGTATTGCCGTACAACCACCATTTTGGATCTCAGAAAGGCAGTTGGGTTTTACAAGGGCACCTTCTAGACAGCAGTGGATTTATCTTTGAACAATATTTTCTACTGTATTCAGCCAGCAGAGTGGCCTATACCTTCTCTAACGCATGCGTTATACATATCAATATTCTCTTTTGTGTTTTCTTTTATGGCAATGTTAATAACTTTATTCGGATTCCTTCTGGTCCCGATGCCTTGTCGTTCAGTATTGTCTTCAGTACCCGGAGGACTTCCCTCAGCACGATCTGTAAGGCTTGTGCAATACTCTCTTGCTCCGGAAATAGTGTTTCCACTATCTTTTTAGGCGGTGATGGTGATGGCCTACTAAATACCCGAAACCGTTTTGTATTGAGTTTATATGCAAAGCCCCATGGGTTGGAGTCTATTTCTTCGCATATACATATTATTGAAGCACATTCGTTTGCTCTTTTTTATAGTTTTTTCAAGAGCTCGTCTTCTTTCCCTGAAATTTTTCTGACTTCCGCAGTGGATTGGTTCCACCAGTATGTGGACTCTACACCAAGTCCATCCCTGCCGAATTTTACCCTTCTCTGTGAGCCGTTTCCGTAAGTCGGGCATGACTCTTTGTGTGGCGGTTTGGGTGCCTCCGTATACCGCACTTAGTCTTACCTCCGCGGATTCTGGCAGTTTCTGCTGTGGTTAAGCATATACCTTTTTTAGATTAACCTTCAGTAGAAGTTGCAATGACTATCGCCTCGTTCCGTGGCGGTCGCACCTTGTGCTTTTTACCTTCTGCTTCACCTGTTTCCACTCCTCTGGCTTCTTCCCAGGTTTTTGGGGCTGTCTGCCAGACTATTTGCACCTGCACTCCACCTTTTTTCTGGCGATCTCACCATTACACTGCTTTTGTTGAACGGGTCAGCTCCAATGTTGACCCAATCAGCTAGACTGAACAATGGCGTATGGAAGCCGTCGGCACTAGCCGGCTCCACCAGGCCAGGATGATATGCCCCGACCCCCTGCCCACAATTTCCATGCCTGGGGAGTTCAGTGCGTGTGCACAGGTACTGCATGCAGTTTGGACCTTTACCCGCAGTATCCTTTTGTTCTTCGATCAGACTTTATTATTTAAAATAAATTATTTAATTAAATAGAATAAATATAAATAATAAAGTTTTTGTTATTTATTTTTTAAAAGAACCGTCCGAAATTTCCCTACGGTACGCACTCAGCTGCATGGCCGCCAAACCAAGCTGTTCCCAGGTTCGTCCACGGCTTCCTATTCACCAGCTGATGTCCAGGTGCGTGTCCAAATACTCCACGTCGGATGGCCTTTTGCACTTTTGGCTTTATGCCGAAAACTTGGAGAAATAAATGGAGCGACTTTAAAAACCGACCGAATTCTCTGATTTCACCACTCTCCTTATATTGTGAGTGTTTATGTTTCCATTTGTAAAGAAGCTCCACAATGCAATTAAAAGGTTTTTTTGTAATGGGTCCAAGCGTATGTTTTAAAAAATATAAAAAAAAAAATGGTTTTGCATAAATATGTTGTTTGTATAATGATATTTGCCTTTGCGCACAGGAATCGACGCGATACCTAACAACAATCGATATCTAATAACGGAAAACAGTTTAATAAGATTTAACTTACCCCATTATATTTTTATAATAATTATATTAATTCTCTACGATATTTCTGAAAGCAGCAATTTATCATTTAACTCAAAAATTCATGTGCGTTCAGCAGACAATCGTATAAATTCCAACAGTTATCAGGTATCATCTTGTACAACTGAACGCAGCCATTGACTTTGAGCCCCAAGAATTACTTTTGAAATGAATTGGTAATCTCAGTTATAAAAAATAATAATTACAAAAAAAAGCATTCATTACTTTTGAATTTAAAAAAAAACAAGGAAGAACGCTATAGTCTTGTGCCCACTACCAGATACCCGTTACACAGCTTAAGGGTGCAAAAGGTAATGGAGATATATAACCAGCAAAGCGGTATTTTGGGGCGCCACCTAACGGATACTTCAGTAAATGAAATTTTGGAGTCTGACAGATTTAAGAGTTTAAGCCGTTTGTGGGCGTTAGAGTGGGCGTGGCACATTTTTTTTAGGTCAGTCGATAGGTATTCATGAGACAAACAAAATTCAGTTAAATGATCCTATCATAAAAACTGTAGGCGTTAAAGATTTTCGCGGATTGTGGGCATGGCACCCCGTTCTAGCTCTTATAGGTTCGGAGATCTCAGCGTTTATACGGACATGCGGACATACGGATATGGCTAGATAGACTCGGCTAGTGATCCTGATCAAGAATATATATACTTTATGGGGTCGGAAACGCTTCCTTCTACCTGTTACATACTTTCCGACGAATCTAGTATACCCTTTTACTCAACGAGTATCGGGTATAAAAATACATGGTAGCTTGGGGTCAATGAAATCTAAAGCTATGACCATTTTAATCCAATCCAATTTAAATTAAATAGGTATGAATTTCCTGATTTTAGTTATCCAGCACATAAAAACCGTAGATCAGCATTTAAAACGGCAAACAACCCTTGTAGCCTTCCCTTTTGAAGAAATAGCTGTTTTTTTATATACACCTCTAAAGTCTAAAATGTTGTAATTCAATTGGTGTAACAACAAGATACCTATGGATGCATATGGTATATGCGGTTTTTATATCCAAAGAATTTAGAGAAATCGTATATATATATATTAGGCAAAAAAACTTAAAAGAGCAGTTAACGGACCATTAGCAATGTCAGCTGTGCTACGCCCTTGCTGGCGCCTTTCAATAGAAGGGCATCGTAACGAAAATAAAATTTGTTAATGAAATTACCAAACATATCCCGCGTTGAAGCGCTGCAGGCCTTCAATAAATATGTAGAGTTACAAGATTGTTTTTATTGATCGTCTGTTTGATGACAATTGTTCCTCGTTGAACGTTGTGCTATTCCCTTTTACACTTAACCCTTTGGTGCAATACTGCGATATAATAACGAGACCATTATCGCTAAAAACATTGTTTACTTGCTGATATGAACTTCCAGTGTTTAAGGTACGGAAAGTTGTTGTCCGGATGCGGATATACTGATTTTTGGGGTAAAGCAGCGAGCGTCGTGCCAACCCGAAACTGCGCAATACATTTTTAGAGCTGGCCTGCCCCGCACTCCCAGCGACAATTAGGTTGGACCGAACCTTAATGGTTTGTGGTTTATATTTAAAACAACAATGGCACTGCGCTCGCCTCTTGCGTTGACTTATCAAATTTTCTTCCGAAACAAGACTACTAGCGCGCGATACTGCATGGTAAAAGTGATTAATATATAATGTACCAAAACAATTTGAGAGTTTGGCACTGGATGTTAAGTCCGAGATCGTTAGTCTTAGCGGTCGACTAACGATCTCGGACTTAACTGCACTAGTGTAAAAAGCGGTTTTCGAAAGTTTGATTGCTGATCCATGGCTGAGCCGTTTTGGTGAGAATTGGGTAGTTGGTAGTTGGTTTGTTGAATTGGTATTCAGATGTCCTGCGCTGAACAGCTTGCGCTATAAAGAAAGAAAACCTCAGTTCTGCAGATGATAAAACGTGATTGTTCCGCAGTTCTAGGTCCTGCCGTATACGAAACAAAATATCAGTGTTGTTACTCCAACGACCTTCAAATAGACGCTTACGTCATCTGGACCCTTGCTGGCGGTCTCATTTTATGTTGACTTTCGATGAATATTGCAGCGATGTGGTGATTAGACTAGTTCTATGGGTCAGTGCATAGGCAATAAAGAAAGCCTTTCGAACCATGGCGACGATCTTTGACCATACAAGTTTGAAGATTGACAACTAAATAATTATTTATAAAGAGGATAAACAATAAATGATTTGATAGGTATTCCTTTATGTGACTAACGACTATTTTATGTATGAGGAACCTACATGGATTTATTACAAAAAGAAACGAAAGGTTATTTGCAAATGATTTTTCACTCAACATTTTGTCAGGGGTACACAACTGTGATTTCGTTAATTCAGGTATCTTATGGATTTCATTAAAGATTTAATTTAAAGAGATTGCAGTTTTTTTGGCCAACACCCTGACATCTTTGGTAAAACAATGCATTCATTACTCAGCTAAAAGCAACTGTTTACAATTGCACACCCGCAATGGCGACACCTACCCTGCAGTTCCACAATTCAGATTAAGTGCTCAATCAGCACAAGTCGACTCCGACGTCGGCAGAGCAGCCAGCGACTTTTCCGACTCCATAAAAATATGTTAAAAAACACAGAAGACATAATTTTTTTATATTATTTTAACACTAATTTTTCGATCGTTCCTATGGCAGCTATATGATATAGTCGTCCGATTTTGATAAAATGTAATTCGAAATTCAGAACTAATTAAAAATGTTATTTCCAAGCTTAGAAGGTTATATGTTTAAAAACACCGAAAATACAATACTTATACAAGTATACTACCTGCAATAGAAAGAAGACTTTTGGGAAAGTTTTAGCCTGATAGCTTTAAAACTGAGGGACTAGTTTGCATAGAAACAGACGGACAGACGGCCAGACGGACATGGCCAGATCGACTTGTCTTGTGATGAATTTATATACTTTATGGGGTCAGAAACGTATCCTTTACTGCGTTGCAAACTTTTGACTGAAATCATAATACCCTCTGCAAGGGTATATATTTCTATTTCTTATAACTGCAAGGGTATACAAACTTCGGCTTGCCGACGTTAACTTCCTTTCTTGTTATATAACGATTTGTATAGACGGAGATACCGATATTATTAGCGAAACATTTGTTGTTGCTTGTTGTGTTTTTTTTTTGTAAGATTTGCGTCTATTTTCGGCTTCTTCCCTTGTTTTTACCCACTTTAAGGGGTTAGTCGAAAGTTTACCAAACAAGTGTTTTTTAAATTAATAACACAAAAACCAATCACAGGTAAGTCTCTTACGCCATTTATTTATAAAAGTGCAACTAACAACAAGTTACGTTATATTAAAGTTAATAAAATACAAGTTTCCCAACAAACACAGTTTCGAAAAAAGTAGCAGTGAAAAAGATTTTTAAAAGACAATAAATACGAATCTGTGAAAGAATTTCAAATTATATTGACTGCAAACTTGCTAGTGACAAAAGATAAGGAAAGTTTGTTTTTAAAACTTTATGACTTTTTAGATAAAAGTGCCAAACATCTCTAATTTTCAGTGCCGGGGAAAATGTTATTTTTTCGGAAACTGCAATTAATATATGTTGTACCAAATAATAAAAAAAGATAAATAATTTGTAGAAAACTAAAATTTTTAAAACAACTTTTACAATTTATTAATATTTAAGAAAAATACATATTTTTTTTACTTTACGTTCAAATATATTTATTTGCTTATTGGCAAAGAAGTATATGTAAATATCGTCAATAGCTTTATTTTTCGTTTTCAAGATATATAAAACTATAAAAAAATAAAATTTTAAAAATTTATTCGTGTCTCGTTTTATTCGAAAACTAATTTTTTTCTAATTCTATAAAGGCAACTTGAGCTGCCTTAAGCGGAAGGCTACTCAGACCCTTAATGCACAGGTACCCAGGAGCCCAACGACCCCAATAACACCCGAGTCCACATGTAAATCGAAAAGAAAATTTAAATAAATAAAAGAAAACAATTATTATATTTTATCAACCTGTGCTGAATCGGTGATTTTCCGTCTGCTTAATAAAGCCCTCAACTTGTGCCAAATCTTAGCTTTTTCGTCTAATTAATTAAGCGGTTAACCTTTTTGACTCTGTGATTTTTCTTCTGCTGAAAGAAGCGCTCAAAAGCGTGCTTTAAAAAGCACTGAATCTTTGCTCATTTCTGAGCACTGCTGAATCCTAGGACATGCCTATGTTAATTTAAGCAGTCATTTTCAAACAAATTGTGAACTGAAAGAACGCTTAGTGATGAGGACTTTTTAGTGAGTCGGTGCTTATTCAGTGCTGAATGGTACTGCAGGGAATGGTCCGACTTCGAGCATTTTTGTCATAAGGATATATAATTCAAATTGGACGTGTGGGCGTGATTTCAGCGTTCATAAGGATGGACACACAGATAGACAGAAGGACATTGCTAGAATAATTCAGCTGGTAATGCTGATAGGTATTGTGTCGGAAACACTTCCTTCTACCTGCTATACACTTTTCGGCGAATCCAGTATACAGTTTTACTCTACAAGTAACGGGTATAAATAATTTTGTTTGTAATTTGTATACCAAAAAAGGGGTTAGTTATATATTATGCTCGGAAAGTCTTTAAAAGTACATGTATTCTTAATAGAAATCACTAGCCGAGTCGATCTAGCCATGTTCGCGTGAAGGCTCCTTAAAGTCTATATAATTACGAATAAGCTCTAACGACCGCAAACCGCATATGCAAATGCAGATATCTTGGAAGCTATAAAAACAAGAGCTTTGGAACTAGGCATATAGATTCTAAAAATTTTTGCACGTCGCAAAAGTATCCAGGGTGTTAGACTCTAAAGCTTTTACGATTAAGCAAGAACATCGTGAGCAATGTAACAGCCAGGAAATAAATATACTCGTATGTATTAGAGTATTCAGCAAAAGATTCAAACGGTTTTTACCGTCTAAAGAAGTTTTTATGTAATTAAATGGAAGCGTGTCACCGCGACGAAGCATTCGAGCGGCGTTTGCCGCGCCAACATCTTTTATTCTCGGAATCTTGAGCTGGACATTTTTCAATTGTTGAGCTTGGAATAAACGATTAATGTTTGTAGATTCACATAAAGAAATACAACAAGTGAATGCTAAGAAAATATAAAACAAGGAAGTATCGATTACACTACATTTGCTTCGACGACTTTGCTTGAGTTTGCGTTCCTCAGGCGGCGTCGCACAGCTCAGCGTCGTGTCGTATCCCCAAGAGAGACAAAATTTAAAGTGCCCGTGACCCACAATTGGCCCCATTTTAAGTTGTCACAAAACACCCAAAACGGCGCGGATCACCTTCCTCCCTCACAGCGCAGTCGGTGCGCCATAATCTTATACTCGTAGTGGCTGCGCAAAATCTCGTCTTCTAGGCACACATTTAGCTGTCCGTTTACAACTTCATCTTTCGTTGGTGAGAAAGCAAAGTGTTTGAAATCTCAGACTCATAGAGGGAGTTCCCATTGACTGCGTCCCGAACCGCAAAATCGTCGCCATTAATCATCTGCAGTGCGCCTTCAACCCGTCACCGTAAAGGATACTAAACGGTAACTTCATCATCATCACTTGGCTTACAGTCGTCACACGCTTTTAGCCCCATACACAACACTTTCAATATGGCGGTAATTTAGCTGCCTTGCCACGTTCTTCGATAGCATATCGCGCGTAACTTAGTAAATTTCTCCAGTACGGTAGGCAAAGCAGACATTAGATCGATATTAGCAGCAGGGGAGAGTTAAAGAATTTATGTCAATGTCAGTCTTTAGAGCTGTCAAGTTGACCATTTTATATAACGTTGTACGTCTTTCGCAAATATTCCGTTAAACTTGCAAAGAGAATATGTTTTTGCAGCATTTGTCAACGCAGAGGTCATGGATTCTCAACAAGCCAATCATCTAGTTATCGAATTTGTACAAAACCTAATCATACAGATCTCAAGTTTCGCCTAGCTATCACTAAATGCCACGCAAACCTATGCCACAAAGATTAATTCACTTGCAACGGCCCTCGTCGAAGTTCGAAGTTAGTCAGGAGCCTAGTTGTTCGGTAGATTTTAGCTATACTCTGAATTACATATTAATTTTTATAAGAAGTAGTTGATATATACTTCGCAAATAACGATTCCGCCTAAGGCGATACCGTCTGACATTGGGAATTATACAGGCTCAGTTAACTTTGCAGTTCGGACAATTATTGAGTCCTATCTGAAGCCCGGAATGCTCCAGCGTCCGCGCCCGGAAATTATCCAGCGACCACTGCCGCGGGATCAGGCAGCACAGCGACAAGTCCCAGTTCGCTAATCCGAGAAAGGAGAAGAAAAAATTGTTAATCCCTTTTATTAACCCCTGGCGGTAATTGAAATTCACGTTGTAAAAATCCGGGCTGATCTCGTCACTTGTTCACTTCGGGCCGTTACCTGATTCTGCCTGAAACTTGGCCGACATCACTGTCAGCGTCGTTGGTTGTCTTTCACACTCCTTGTCTGCTGTCTGATGTCTGCTGTCTGCTTAACTAGTCTGTGCTTGATTGTGTTTCGCTCTGATCACTTACATTTTGTTCGACTCGGGGTCATCTTTATTACAAAGTAGTTAGTAAATTATTTGCAATTACAACAGTAACGCATAAGATTTAAATTAAATCGTCTGGCATTGACGCCTTTATTCTAACATAAAACTGAAGGTCACTCCAGCAAAATACCCAGGCAAAATGCCCTACGTAGAAATACGTGACCTAGACGACACTAAGGAGGAGGTAGCACCAGCTGTTGACGTACTAACGAGCCACTAGGAGTACGCTTCCAACGTCAAAGCGCTTCGCCCAGCTTACGCGGGAAAAATCAACATCAACCATTGCGAAGCCTCGCATGACCCGCTAGGCCAGACCTAAACCAAGCGGACGTAGCGCTAACCAGTGAGCTGTACAAAAAGACCCCCGTGCCGAACAACATATTGGATGCAAAGAAGTGCGCAGCTATCCTGAAGATGGGCTCATTCCTTTCCTAACAAGTGCTAGTTGGATCCTACCTTATCCCGGCTTCGGTGAACGAGGTACTATTTGCCACCACGCCTTGGTGAACGAGGCAAGAGGCAAGAAACACGTGGTTATCGCTGGGGACCTCAACGCATGGGCCGAAGAGTGGGTATCGGTCTACACGAACGCTAGAGGAAAAGCAGTGCTTCAAACCATCGTATCACTGTATGAAGTCACTTTTAGTGTGCATATATTGAATATCTACTTTACCAAGAGATCTTAAGAGAAAACACTGTAGTCCTTTGTTGCAGTGTTTTCATTAATTAACTCTCGGTCATAAACCTTAGTGGCCGAAACATGAGTCGATGCTAGCGTTCTGTTGCACGCGGAGACCGCTTAACCAAACTAAGGTATATGGATACTACACCCTAGTGAATACTGGATCGGAGCACACATAGAAGAGCCGGCTCAGTCGTGAACCTCACATTCCAGTTCGCTTTTCTAACTTGCTCGATGGCGCCTTAAAGAACCCTACACTGCGAGCGACCATAAGGCCGGCTACAGCAGCCCCAACACAGGCGCTTCAACCTAAAGTCGCGTTCCACAGAGCATGGAGAGACCTTCAGATAGGCGAGCACGCGGTGAGCAGCGAGGAGAAGCTCATGGGAGCCCTGTCGACCGCATGCACCCAGCGTGAGAGAAACGAACCGGTCTACGGGTGGACAGAGGAGATAGCGGCAGCCCGTAGCAAGGAGTACTCCGAGAACAGGAGGCTCATCAAGCAGACAAAGAGGAAATGCTTCCTGGAACTGTGCGACGTAGTCGACCAGAACCCTTAGTGTTTAACCTACAAAAGGGTGATAAAGACGATGAGTCGCGCAGACGAAGCCAACCAAATGAAGGCGATAGTAGAATATCTGTTTCCAACAGTGCGCTCAGCTCCACAGCGCGATCAGTTAACTTTAGCACCGTCAAGCATTATCCAGTCGGAAGAAATAAGGAGGGTAGCTAAGGCTTTGCCCTCAGGAAAGGCGTCAGGCTTGGTTGGCTCCCGGACAGTGCAGTAAAAGTTGCTATGCTAGAGCACACGGAACAATTCGCCGACGCCTTCAACCATTGTCTCAGGGAAAACACTTTCCCGGAGCGGTGGAACATACCACCGGAGTATCTGTCGTCGTACATGCCCATTTGCCTGATCGATTTGAAAGGGAAGGCACTAGAAAAGTGCATCAGCAACAGGTTACAAGAAGACATCTTAGCCGACCTGTTACCCATGCAATTCGGCTTCAGGTAGTAGAGATCCACAGTAGATGAAAAGTCGACAGTAAAGGACATTGCTCCGAAGGCAATTGAAGGAACAAGAAGATGGAACTTAAGATAGCGGGGAGGCCCGAAGGAATACTTCTTAGTCGTGACCCTGGACATTAGAAATGCCTTCAACTCGGCGAGCTGGGTCGCTGTTAGGCATCGTACAATCCTACTTCGGCGACCGCCCCCTACTCTAAGACACGGACAGTGGATCACAAGATCACTTGTGGAGTACCGCCACAGAAGAAATCCTGACCCTGCGAAGCAAAGCCACGCGGTAGTCCCGCATTACCATGAACTAATTCCTCTTCTATATATTCTCCTCTACTATATTTCCCCGTAAAAAATACTGGTCACACTTCCGAAACTCAATAAACCCTCCTCCCTATGAACAGACTGATAATTAAAAAAAAAACATGACTATGTTGAAATCACTGCTGTGGAACATGCCGTGATACCTCAGTCCAACAACAGAGCGGTTCGAGCCGCCGAGTCACGGTTGGCGGTGGTAAGCCTCTTTCTGGTCTCACAGAAGACAGAACCCGTGCAGATCTTAAGCAAGAAAGAGGTAGAAACAGTACATATACAGAAAGGCGGAACTGTAATATTTTCGCAGGTACCTGGGTACTCTTCTTAAGGAAACACCTGGAGTACGCACACAAGAAGGATAACTATACTGTATGAGGATTCTCAACGCTGAACCCAAAGACTTATACCGGACATTAGGCCCTATATAGGACGGAACCGCGGAGAGGTAGACTTCTATCTAACAAAAATCTTTAGCGGACATGGAAACGCGGACAGGCAGATTAGCTGAAAAAGCAAGACCTTCACACCCAAACGACAAGTGCTAGCTGGCCATATATGGCTTGCGGCGCTGATAGTCCTAGGTTATAGTTGCCCAAGAGTTGCATAACTGAATGGAAGAGGCGTCCGATGTTCAGGCACCATTCTTTCCAGCATTAGCACCGTCGTATTCGGGTCTTGGGATCTTGGTAAGCCTCTCTCGTCTCCAACATAACGAGAATAAATATTTAAAGTGCCTGGAAAATAATATTAATGCGTAAAGTTTGTCAGTCGTCAGTACACACTGCCCCACAATCTCAGTTGTCGCTTGATCGCAATACAATCAGGCTGTGTTTCGGCCATATTCCCTCCCCTTTACATATTCGTATGGATCGTCGCGGGCCGCGCAAACGATCCCCTTATGTCAAGGTTATCCTTCGAATGTTATGTCATTGTTCTTGACCTACTCTACTCCTTGTATCAGCACATCCCCCTTGTTAAAGTTCTAGCACACCATGGCTTCAATTTTCTTTTCACATTATAAATGTATTGGGTAAAATGTATGTCGGCACATGCCGTGGATAAGCAATATTGTGTGGGCTAAAACATATGTAATAAATCTACTTGACAATTATTGTGGACTGCACAAATATTTATATATGTATACTTTAAGAAAGTAACCAGGTTCCGACAAAACTTACCCCCTTCGGATCCTGGAATGCAAAATATTATATTGAATATATTTGTATATAAATATACGAGCACCAAAAAGATGATGATTTATGGCAAGCCGATTTAGTTGAAATGATAAGTTATGAATTATAGAATGAGGGCTATCAATAACTTAACTGTTATTGAAAAGTTTTCGAAGCAAGCAAGGGGTATTTAAAACAAACAGGAGACAGCGTCACAAAGAGTATAAAATGAAAATACAAAAAATGACGATTAACCGTTTTACTAATAGAGAGGGTTTGCCTTCCAAACACCTCAGAGGGCTCAATGTCACGCAAAATCACTGGGTCTTTTGCACTGTTTAAACTTGAATTATGTATTCTCTTGGTCGAGAAGACATAAATCCTTCAAGTTTATTGAAGGATATTTATTGTACTATTCTATTTATTCTTCTTTTTATTTACATCAGTTAATTGTTGAGTATATATATTTTTGAGCAGCATTACAAGCCGAGTCGATTTAGCCATGTCCTTCTGACTGTCAGTCCGTATGAAAGTTAAGAAAAGAGAGAAAACCGAAACGCTAGAAAATTTACAACCCACCTAGCTCCAACGTTTTTAAAAATTAAAAAAAAAAAATTGAATGCAATTTGATTTTGATGGTCAACTTTTACATATATCTCCATCTCTGTTAACTGAGTAACCGGTATTTAATAGTCGATGACATCGACTTCATCGTTTCTATTGTTTTAATTTGGTTTATTTAAAAAACAGAATGATTTTTTACATAAATATTTCATATGTTTATTAATTTTTTCAGTAGTGTATTGGCTTTTACATAATTTTTATATTAAATTATTTTCTTAGTCTTTGACATTATTTTTTAAATTGTTTTTAGATCTTTTATTATAATTTTTTCTTGTTTTTAAATTTATTTTTTTGCTTGTAGCGTTCTTGTTTTTAAATGATTTGCTTATCAAACAAAAATACCTATTCAATAATACCTTCAACAAAAGAATGTTCTGATATAAACTTTTGGTTCAGCTACAACTAGGCGTTTCGAATGGCAATATTCATCCCCAAAAGATGAAATTTTCTAAATTTTCTCCACGCTCTTTCTATCTCACAGATTTTGTGTTTCCTTTGTTTTTTTTTTAATTATATTCATTATAAATTCTTTTCATTGCGGGAATCGATTCCACATTTACATCTCTAATTAACCAGTGTGGTTATTGGCCGAGGCGGCACGACTGTTATTATAACCGCAGCTCCGTTAATTGCTTGTGTACGGGGTTCGAATGAAAAAGAGGGTCATGATTTGACAGACAAAAAACCGAATATTTTCATTATTGACGTTCAGAAACATTGCAACATTGAAACTTTTCGTCAAAAACCGTTCAAAATAGCGTAGCGATGTACCTTTTTGATGTAACATAGTGTAATTAAAAGGAAAACCCCATATCCCTTTTTAAAAAACTCCGACGATAGAGAAATTTTATCGCTTAAGGCGTTATTGTGCGTGGGACCCTTTTAAAATAAACTTACGCTGCGCAAGAAATACCTAGATGCGAAATACCAATCTTCTCGCTCTTATATCTTTCGAGATCTCAGCGTTCATACAGTAAAATCAAGGTTTGAATAAAACAACAACAATTAATGTTTTGAGTAAAGATATCTTTGAGAATTTGTAATGAAACTTATTGATATAAATGCCAATAAATTGGCCTTCCATAAATTTGCATCATATTTTTAGTCGATTACAAACTAGTTGTACCAGTTACTCGTAGGATAAAAGTGTATACTAGATTCGTCGGAAAGTATGTAGGTGGAAGGGTTTCCGACCCCATAAACCGGTCGATCTAGCCGTGTCCTTCTGTCCGACCACCTGTATTAACGCTGGGATCTCGGAAACTTATAAGGAGTTGAGCAGTAAAACTTCCAGATTACTGGGCTTCTTGCGCCGGGCAAGTTTGTTTCAGCAGGCCTGGTCTCGTCAAAATCTATCGTTTGACACCCACAAAAGCCCATAAATCTTAAATCTGTCTACCGCTTACATAATCATCGCGGTTAGATGTACCTTTACAATCTCACTTTTCTGTTTGTATATCTCCATATTGAAAATAAAAAAACTAAATTATACACATTCCACAAAATGCTTTGCTTTCCGTCATGGAGCACCTTGAATTCTCCCACAAATGGGCAAGCGAGACCGCCATAGCACTGTGTTGGTTTCTTCCCTGCATCAGAGGTCTTAAGCAAGGATAAAGAAAGCTGCCTGCGAACGTCGGTACGTTCCACAGAGTGTGTGTATGAGTCTGAAGAAAAAAATTATAAGAGAGAAAGTAATGCCACTATCACCTGTGCGATAATAATTATTTAAAAAGCCTGGAAAATAATATTCGTGCGAAAAGTTCGTCAGTCCATACTGTCCCACAAGCTTAGCTGTCGCTTAATTGCATATATAATCGCTGTGTTTCGACAATAATCTCTCTCCTTCACAAATTCGAAAGTTATGTCATTGTTCTGAACCTGCGCCACTTTTCGCGTCAGCAAACCCCCCTTAGAGCTCTAGCACATCCTGGTTAATAATTCTTTATCACTTTACAAATTTATTGAATAACATATCGGCGTGTGCCGTGGATGAGAAAAATACACTGGACAAATTTGACGAATATAAAATTTAATATACTTATAAACATAGTTATTGTAAACTTTGTCAGCTGAACAATTTAAAAAAAGGAGCACGAGTACCAGGGCCACCAACATCCAATAATGTCGGATGTCGTCCAAATGATGGATCCTGCCCTTGCTGCTGCGGTTTAACACATAAGATTCTTTCGAGATGCAATTTATGTCCAGTTACCTGGGTATGGTTACTAGTAGGTCGATCGTGCCCTTTATTCCGGCCAGAAGACACCCCTGAATTGCCAAATGGCATTTTGTTCTGCCTTTACCAGTCTCTTGTAACTTTGTGTTAGCAAATCAGTCCAGAATGTTTATGACGAAGGTACCTCTTCAATGAGGGCGTGATCGAGGGCGTACGTAGGGTCAATGTAATCGGCTAAATTGACTATATCTAATGGAAAACATTATATTATTAGTTTAGTGGTGTTGGCAACGGACAAGTTTTAAAAGCGTAAGAATGGTATCTTTAAAATAATGCGAAGTAAAAAATAGTTTTTACTCCATTGTTAAAAGGCATATATGTTACTTATTAAGTAGGCACTTGTGTTCAAAATACAAGTAACAGATTTAGATGACGGCCAGGAAGTCTAACAATAAAAAAAACCAAAGCAAAAAAAGTATTTTAGAGGAGTGATCTCGTTTCTCAAGAATTTAATAGCTTTCGGCTGATTTTAACATAGGTGGTTAAAAACAGTATGTCACTATCACTGATTTTACAACCCTTACTTGAAACTAACAAGTATTTTAGGTGGTGAACGTAAGATCGTAGCTATTTATCTCTGTCGACACTGGCTATACCATACACATAAGCTCAACATTATAGTGGCTATAAATCGTAAAAATAAATTTACATATTTTGCACATTTCCCACGTTTTTCGCATATTCTTAAGATATTTTGTACATTCCCCTTCATGAGAAATCATCTTGTTCTCAAGTTTAAAATTTTGAGTTATTTGAAGCGACAAACCTATAATCCGATTCAAATTAAAATAATAATTTGTTTCATATAAGATGTATTGTTTATGGTCGGTTTTCCATCCGAGAAATTGTGGAAATTTGGAAGTTATAACTTCGATTTAAAATTCCAAACATTCTATGTTTTGATAATGCCGCCATGCCGCCGTAAGGAAGTAAGATGTATAATACATCTGTTATTATTATTATACTTTTAAAGCGTATATTTAGATATTAAAAACGGCGATGCTAAATAAATGCGTTACCCTAATGTTTACGGTCCTGCTCTTTCTGGAACCTATCAAACGACCTGGCAAATGCCTAATGCAACGTGGGGCGTCGGCCAGAAAGCCCATCCAAATTGTATTTACGTTAATTTCAACAAATAGTAGTTCAGCACTTAGTAGTAAGTATAGTATTATAAGAGAGATAACTCATAACTCTTGATTTAAGAAATTTTTCTGGTATATTTTCTTATGAACAAAGCAGGAAAATTTGCGATTAAAAACATTTCAAAGTCATGTCGCTATTCTGAGACAAAGTTCTGGTTGAGTGGCCATTCAACACTAACAATCACAGCAGTTGGGGACTTTAAAATCATTATTTGGAGAATAAAAACAAATAATTACAAACAGTTATTACATTCAAAAACAGTTTTATCTCCCTGCTCTAAGAGGCGTCCGATATTCAGGCCTCTTACCGACATAAGCTCATCGTATTCGGATCGTGGGCCTCTTTCCTCCCTAACATCACGAGAATAAATATTTAAAGCGCCTGGAAAAATATTAGTGCGTAAGTTCGTTAGTCTTCAGTCCACACTGCTCCACAAGCTTTCCCTTGATCGCATTACGATCGGGCAGCAGTTCGGCCATTTTCCCTCCCCTCCCCTCCCCTCCCCTCCCCTGCCCTCCCCTTCAATTTAATTTTAAATTTTTATGTTAAAACCTTTTGTTCAACAAAATCAAATGTAGCGACTATTCTGTGGTTATTCTTCAGCCTCATTTAAAGAAAATTGGTTACTTTTATGTTGAGCGGAATTTATTTAAATAATTAACAAGTAAGGAAGTTAACTTCGGCAAGCCGAAGTTTCTATACCCTTGCAGTTATAAGAAATACTCAACTTTAGTAACACCATGTGAAATTTTTAAGGATTGTTGCTGACTTCAGTGATATTAAAAAAAATATTTTATTCTTATTTTTAGACCTTTTTTTACATCTATGTTAGAGTAGTCCGATTTTTATTAAATTTAATTCAAAATTCTTAAAAATATGAAAAATGTATTACCAAGTTGGAGGTTATATGTTAAGAAACACCGAAGATATAATTTTTTCATATTATTTTACCACTAACAGCTTACAGCAGCTATTTGATAAAGTCGTCCGATTTTGATAAAATTTAATTCGAAATTCAGAACTAATTAAAAAATGCTATTTCCAACTTAGAAGGTTATATGTTAAAAACTCCAAAAGATATAATTTTTTCATATTTTCAGACTAATTTATTATTATATTAAATAAAGTTTTTTTATATTAAACTTATGGTGCAATCATTTAATTACATAATTCATGGGGTCGAAAAAGCTTCTTTCTACCTGTTACATAATTTCCGACGAATCTAGTGTATCCCTTTACTTTACTAGTAACGGGTTTAATAATGCTAAATATTTAAAAAATAATATGTGTAATAGTAGGTACGGTTTATTACTAAATCTGCATCGGTGAAAATATAATTAAAAATTCGTTTGTCAACAAATTAATAAACTCATGTGGTAAAGGAATAAACTAATTTCCCGTCCGTAGAAACAGGGAGGATTTTGGCGTGAACAACGCGTCTCACTCCCAACGGGTAGAGGGCAGATTCGGTGTTTATTACGCTTAAAAACTCTTGATGTTGTCCTAATGGTAACTATCTAAACTGCTCCATCCGCTCTATGGTGAACATCTACAACTCGTCCCAGGACCCGTTGTCCTGGACGTGTATTATCCTCTGAGATAAGCACCAAGACTGCGGACTTCTTTATGTGAGTGTTGTATATGTAAAGGTACCAGAAGGTAAAGTTCACCGCTATGATTCTCGGCTCCCTTAATGACAGGCCTGGTTTCTGATGGAAGCGTAAGTCTGTGCTCCGGTATGCATATTTAATTTATAAATGTTTGTATATAGTGCCTGACTACCTTATGATTATATTGTTATAAAAAAGGAGCTTTGTGATATAGGCTACACTGTACTTTGTAAGTCCTTTCAACTCTGTTGTCACCATTTATAAACGTACCCAAGACCACTGGTAAACTTAATAAACTTCCAACTTGGTTACCTCTTGAATGCGTGTAACTCTATGCGAGGATATCCAACCAAGAACTCTGGTGGAATAGAATACATTGTTTTTTTCATTTTTCCATGAGTTTACTTAAAAAAAAAGCTCACTCTTAACTCAAGCCTTTGTATTTAAGTAGTTGCGGGTGGGGCTTACCGTTATAAAATTGACATGTATTTTCACCAAACATAAATAGCTGAACAAATCCGGAGAACTCCATTGATAAAGTCTTACCTTCTGTAGGAATTTTAGCTTACGATAGCCGGCAGCTACCTACTCAGCTTAAATATATTCTGAATTTATTATATTGCAAGATTAAATAAGGCGAGTTTTTCCCCCTACAGCAGCATAGGAAAATTTAAATGAGTTCGATGTTGCTGCTCAATATACCCCAAGTGTTTTGAAGTATCCGCTGTTTTGAGCCCAAAGAGCTCCTTATTTTGCTTGATATTCTGGACCGATAGTTTCTATGGCAGCTATATGATATAGTCGCTCGATTTTGATAAAATTTAATTCAAAACTCAAAACCAATTAAAAAATGTTATTTCCAAGTGTAGGAAGTTTTATGTTAAAAAACACCACAGATAAAATATCATATTCTTTTCCCACCCATTTTCCGATCCTTCCTATGACAGCTATATGATATAGACGTCTGATTTTGAAAAAATGTAGTTCGAAATTCAGAACTTATTAAAAATTCTATATTCAAGCGTAGGGTGTTATATATTTTAAAACACAAAATATATAATTTTTTTAAATTTTTGTTTTGATAATTTCCGATGCGGCTGGTTCCGACTTATATACTACCTGCAAAAGAAAGAAGACTGTCGGGAAAGTTTCAGCCCAATAGCTCTAAGACTAGTTTCCGTAGAACGGACAGACATGGCTAGATCGACTCGTCTAGTTATGCTAATTAAGAATATATATACTTTATGGGGTCGGAAACGTCTCCTTCACTGCGTTGCAAACTTCTGACTGCAATGAATTCAAGGGTATAAAAATAAGTACGGATAAGTTGCGCAAGGTACTTCATAGTTCTTATGATCATGCCAGGCCGACATCCTGGATCCTGGGAATTCCTCTTCAATAATATGCGCTGACTTGCAACCTGCTAGGAACTTTTCAACAGTAAATTCATACAGCCATCATTCAGGAAAAATGGCCTGAAAATTTACTTTCTAAATATTTCCGGCATGAGAACTAAAATCTGTCTTTATGCATACTTTTACCAGTGATTATAACAATATGAAACTCGTTGAAAATTGGTTAAATTCCGACATTAGTTCGAACGAATTCTTCGATCCTAAATTAATTCAAGTTTTTCGTAAAGATAGAGACTTTGGCAGAATGCTGTGTGAGGGAGGGAGTGGTGTCATCGTGGCTGTTAGCCGTAAATTCGGTTGCATTGCACTTCCACTTCCTTAATGATGACTCGACTTTGGACCAGTTGACGATGACGGTGTTTGGCTCATCCGGGAGGAATTTGATTGTGGTTTCCTAAAACCCACCTGGCAGTGAATCCGGGCTTTACCAGGCTCACCTAGATAACTTTTCTACCGTTTATGACAGCTATGATAGTGCTTCAATCTGACCTAGATAGTACCGGTAGGTGGTGTTTCAAGAATAATTTTCCTTTAAACCTTAACAAATGCCACATCGTTCGCTATATCGGAAAGTACTATAACCATTAACCACCGTCTCTCTGTTTTGAATGAAATAGTTGATCTGAGGGTATTATTTGATGAACAATTGTTGTTTAACGAAAACCTGAATTTTATATTACAAAAGGCATAAGCAATGTTAGGCTTTGTTAGGCAAAACACTTTCTTAGTCAATGATCCGTATTCCAGACTGTCTGTTTAATCTGCGTTTGGTCCTCGGGAAGTGTCCAGATCAATAGGATTGAGAGATTGCAGAATAAATTTATGAAGTTTGCATTGCAATCCGGGCTTTACCAGGCTCACCTAGATAACTTTTCTACCGTTTATGACAGCTTGAAGGACTCTGATGGCTCATGTGTAGCGGAAGACTTTAACCTCAGCTCTGTTTACTGGACGTATGACCTACAAGCACCTGCTGTGGTGCTAGGAAATAATTGTCATTGATGACTGTTTTAGTATGGGCCTCACCCTAGTTAATAAAATGTTTTATGACCTTCACAAGCTTCTTGGTTTAATCTTCATTAATTCTATTGTTCATTCTAACGTAACTCTTGCTGAATTCACAATATAAAATTAATCATGTGCATCACAAACCCTTGTGCTTAATTATTGAATTTTACACCGTTCTGCCATTTATTGATAGTTGTCCTCAATATGTACATAGTTGATCCCCCTAGTTTATGTTCTTGCAATCGAACTCTTGCATTGAAACTAATTATAAAACCTTTCTTTCAACGATTAGAAATACTCTGACAGCAAAGTTCTCTCCAAGGTTCGGGGTTGCTATAGGGTTCCTTGGTATACTAAAGGACTGCAAAAATATCACAGAGAGTGAGATTGCAAATTTGATTTTGTGTGTTTCTCCTCCAACATGATATAATCAGGAAACTTTAAATTCAATTCCAGAAATTTGCAACATTGGACCGCTGGACATAACAGAAATGTCATCTCTGTAGCAATTAGTTATTGCTATGAATTCCTATCCCAAGGCTAGACTTTGATAGAATTTCTTCATTCTTCCTTAAGAATGGTATTGCCAGCATTTACCTACCGTTGCAAATCATGTTCTCTTCCTCTTTGTCTCAAGGTAGATTCCCTGGTAGATGGAAAATTCATAGTCGTCCATAAAGGAGGAAGTAAATTTGATATATCGAATTATAGGTCAATTGCTAAAATTATCAACATTTTCTTTTTTAATAGTGTCTTATTTCAAACCTGGCTTTATGTCTGGTCGATCTACGACGACCAACTTTGCTATTTTTTCCAATCATTGTGTACATGCATTTGAGGATCATTCACTGATGGACACGATTTACAAAGATTTTGCCAATGCGTTTGACAAGGTTTGTCACTCAGCCCTAAAGGCTGATGTTTCCAAACTTGTCTTTCACTACTTATTTCTTAATTGGATAGCATCGTACTTGGATAACCGACGTAATAAGTTGAAGTAGGTGGTGTGTTGTCCAATCCGTATAAAGCGGCATCTTGACTACCTCAGAGTAGCTCACTTGGCCCTCTACATTGAATTATTTTTATAAATAACATTTGTGCCTGTATTTTAAATAAGTCCTGGCAACCTATAGATTAATAGGTCTTACGGTATTTTTGCTAATTGTCGCTACAAGCACGTCGTTCTAGTTTTGTTCGTCGCATCGGGTCTTGCTAAACCTTTTCGAAAAGCGCTTTGTATGCGCTAACACTTGTTTGACTTATGATTGCTTCCTGGGGTCGGAAACGTCTCATTCACTGCGTTGCAAACTTCTGACTGAAATCATTATACCCTCTGCAAGGGTATAAAAACACAAGTTTATTTGCACTATATAGGTTGCCTCGACTTATTTAACATTTGACAACATTCAGGAGTAGATAATAAAACAAACAAGAAAGGAAGTTAACTTCGGCAAGCCGCAGTTTGTATACCCTTGCAGTTATAAGAAATAATCAACGTTAGTAACACCATGTGAAGTTTTTACAGATTAATGCTGGCCTCAGTGATATTACAAAAAATTTTTTTATTATTTCTTTGACCGTTTTTTTGATAGCTTTATGTTACAGTCGTCCCATTTTTTTTATTTTAATTTGCAATTCTAAAAAATATAAAAAAAAATTTGGATTGTTCCTATGGCAGTTATATGATAAAGTCGTCCGATTTTGATAAAATTTAATTAGAAATTCAGAACTAATTAAAATATGTTAGCTTAAAAGGTTACAAGTTAAAAAACACCGAAGATATATTTTTTTTAAATTTTTTTCCACGAAAGTTCCTATGGGAGCTATAAGATGTAGTTGTCCGATCCGGCTGGTTCATATTTGCATTTTGCCTTGTAGCTCAAAATATTTATAGATCCTTTACTAGATTTAATATTTACAATATATGGTTCAATAGGCACTCTCAACAGAAAGATTGTGGACGGTAATCGTCTATGATCGTCAGATGGTTACTAGTAAAACAGTAATACAAATGTATATCAAAAACAAAGGATTGCATACCAAGAAAAATGAAAATTTCAAAAATTTGATCTGTTTTGGCGGTTAATAAGTTGTTAAGTTTGTTAGTCTATTGTATTCTCACTTAAAATTCCGCGTGGAATGATGCTCCGTTCGGATGCTCTGATCAAATATTTTACTCAAAACACAAAAAATTTTAAGGTTTCTCAGAATGAAAATATTTTGTTTGACATTTTAGTATTTAGTATTTTCCTGCAAATTCTAAACGATGTTAAACAGCTAAAAATAAGAAACATTAGTTCTACCACTTTAAAAGAAAAATCGCTAATTAGTCCGGAAAACAGCTATAAATAGTTCAATGTTGTACACAATTAACTTATAAACTACTAAATATTGTGTTACATGTCGTTGAAGGTTTTTTTTTTGTATAACTTTGTACCACCGCTTAAAACTTGTGGACAAAAGATTATAGTTTATTCCGATTTTTAAGCTTTTTTTCATTTCTCTGAAACGGGATAAACTTTAAAATATATAGCCCTTAACTTTCCTCAACCTTTTACGTTTTAATGCTACTAAGAAACAAAAGTTTCCACAATTACAAGTTTAAAACATTTTGGAGAATTTCATTTTTATTGTACGCATCCGCAATCTATTGTAGTATTTTGGAATCACTTATATTGTTATGAAAAGTTTCACATAAGAAAGTTGAAATCTACAACTTCTGTGAAAGTAGATGAACTAAATATATGAATAATGTTTGAAATAAAAACTTCTGATATCAAACAAGAACTCTTATTGACGAGGTAGAAATCTAGTGACGATCGCACAACAAACAAGAGTTTTGAAAAAAACTTTAGAATTGGTTTTTTTACTATTTCCGTTTCTTGAAATGTTAAGAGGTATGAAGTGGTTGGGAGTCACTAAGAGATATGTTAGCCTTTCCATTTGAAGAAGTTGGAAGGGATATGTTAGTCTTTCCATTAATTAAGCATCACATTTATTTGCTTTGGCGATGGTCCCACGTTTATATCGTGTATGTCTTTACATTACTCTTTTAATTCTAAATCAAGCTTAGTCTCGTCGCTGAACTGCACACAGACGGCGTTAGAGAGATGGCTGTGTATATGTATGTTTATAGGCTATGCTTTCTTGGGCGGGAGCGCGAGGTATATGCACGTGCGGTCCGTTCGTGTTACAATTATGCTGATGCTAGTGTGTGGACGTAATTTCATAAAGTTATTTAAATTCTTATTATGTATAAAATAAGTTTTTTTTTTGTGTTTTTTTTTTAGAAAGGATAAAGAAACTTAAATGATGAAAAATATTTAGATATCAAAAACATTGATATATATATATGTTATTATCTATGTATGGCCATACTAAGTGAGATTATGAAATAAAATGTTTTATTCTATCCTAATGAACCATCTGTTTTTTGTTTTTGTCATTAACTATTATAACATTATTTCTATCTCTCATTTCCGTTTCTTCATACGGACCAGGACCAGGATCATTTAGGATCTAACTTATGACCTGTTTCGTTTTTTGGTAAAACTTTATATTCTACTGATATATCTATATTTTTTACATTCTGCCATTGATGAGATCGTGTTAAAATGAGAGACAAAATATTGAAGCAATACATCTCAATCAATCAAGCGATATTTAAGATCATATGTATTCATTAAAAGTTCTATGACTTGTTTTGATTGTCGCAACTTTCTGGCGGTGGTGTGCGATAGATGTTAAATTTTTAATGTTCAAATATTTGCAAAAGTCATTTATAATTGAATTCTTTTATTCTGTTCCCATGTCCGTAATGAACGTCTTCATTGGAATAAATGATTCAAAATTTGCTTTAGCGACAGTATTTGCGTTCTTATATGCAACTGGCATGACAATAAGGAAGTTGGAGACCATCATTGTTTTGAGTTATACATAACTCTTTATTAAAATCTGGATATTGTAGCAAACTAGGTTCCATAAGTTTTGCTTTTAAATATTGGAATGCATTTTGACATTCATCCGTCCATTGAAAAGGAACATTCTTTTTACATAATCTTGTTATGTGCCTTGAATAGTCGGAAAAGTTTTTATAAAACGTCTATAATAATTGACATAAAATTTTTTGTCGTCAGGAAGTATTCCTTTATCAGTGCATTTATGACCTAAAAAAGTCACTTCATGCATAACAAATGAACATTTTTCTGGATGTAACTTTAGGTTGTATTTCCTGCATTTCTCAAAAACGTCTGTTAGTTCTTAAGCATATGGTTTTGGAAAAATCGATTACTATTAAGTCGTCCACATAAAGGAATGCTTGAGAAGGTTCTAGTCCAGAAAATGCAATAGTCATCATTCTTTGAAATGAGTTAGGAGCTGTTTTAATCCAAAAGGTAATCGCGTGAAGCTATACGTGCCATTGGTAGTTGAAAAAGTCGTTATATCTATTAAACTATTCAATTTGTTGAAATCCAAATATTTTGCTCGTCTTCGAGGGAGTGGAAATTTATCAGGTAGTAATTTTTTATTAATCTGGCGATGGTCAATCACAAACCGCCATTTGTTTACTTCTGACCCGGAAGATGGTTTCTTAGGCACAAGTAACAATGGGCTATTATATTCGGATACGGATAGTTAAACAATCCCATCGGAGATCAACCTTTCTACTTGCTTTTGAATTTCATTAACCTGTTGCTATGGTATGTGCAATGGAAATACCATGCAGAATTTCTTGATTTGGAATTAATACACTGTCTTCTTTTGAATTGAGTTATATTTTTCGAATAACTTGAGTTGTTGCCAGAAATGTGAGCTATTGGTACATTAATTGGAAATTTTAAGTTTTTGGGTCTTATTATAAGCCAATCTTCAGATGGCTTGAAGTCTAATTGACAGTTGACATAGGGAATTGTGAATTCACGATATGAAAATCGTGTGGATTTATATATTTAGTCGTCTGTATTTCAATAGAAACTAGACCTTTGGATTTAGTTATTTCTTGACTTATCCCTTTTATGTCTATAATATAATTATCTTGGATGTCGTAAAAGATATCAGAAATATCTTTTAAAATGGATATGTCTGCACCTGTGACAAGAAAGACAAGTTCTTTTCCAGTAGCTACATTGATAAATGAAACGAATATATTTTGATTAAGAATAAAAACTCTTGCATCTTCTACTGCTGAACATTTAAAAGGTTTTGGGAGTTTCCCGATGAATTTTTGGCAACTCTGATATTTTTGTGGTTGTTGTTGTGGCTTCGATTCGAGTTACCACGGCCTTTATAGTTTCCTGAACACCACTTTAATAATTGTTGTTTCGTTTCCGACTACATTTCTGGCGACACCTTTTAGCTTTGTTTTTATTATGGAAACTGCAAAGTGTTCGTGCTTGCCCTTTATTGATTCTATTATTTGTAATGCATCATAACAACTTGTTAAATTTTCAGCTTTCCATCGAAAACTGGTATAAGCTTGGATGCTGTGTTAATAAAATCAATCAATATTAGATTGTCCCTTTGTAATGTTGTTGCTTATTTTACTCTCTATTATGCTTGAACTATCATCACAATCTGTAAAATTATTAGTTAAGTATGGTTGGTACCAATATATCTAATTGAATTTATCTTAATTGAATTTTTGTTTAATTAATATTAAATTAGATCGTAGTCCGATCAAGAATTTTGATACTTGGGACCAATGACCTTGATTTAATTTTTCTCTCTGGCCATGTATTAGCATTCGTGCTTCATTAAAGCATTTTACTAGTTTTTCTACATGTTTTTAATAGTGTTCTTTTGAATTGGCCTCTTTTAATTAAGTGACTTATATGATTTGTCAAAGTCAACTTTTATGTTATGTATTTGCTGATATAATTCATCCCATTCCATTATATTATGAACATGAATTATTGCTTAGATACCATCATAACAATTGCTTTTCCTAAGATTGGATGCTCGTCTATTCTTGATCTAACATGCACACCCGGAATGGTTGTTAGTGATTTTCCTTTTTGTGTTGCAGTGCAGTAAAACAATGGTGGGGCATGACAGTTAAATGTGTCTATATAAAGGATTTCTAACTCGTATACACTAACAGGGGTTGTAGATACTAACTGCTGAACTCTTTTACTGAAGTCTGGGTCCCTTTCATATGTTTCTCTAATCGCCATTAGTGTAGCCATACTTTAGTTGCCCATATTCGACGGATCCATCTGACGACGCCATAACTTTTGACAGAGATGCCAGATCGCTGAAGGACATACCGCGTTTGAAGCGTCAGTCCAAGCAGATTTTTACCATGGAACAATACACGCCACGCGAGCGCTCTGAAATAGTTGAAATTTACATTCAACAGAACAAGTCAATTGTGAAAACTCAACGTGCTTTTAAAAAATTAAAAAATGTGAAAAATTTACGACTGGTGAGGCTCTTTCTAATCCGAAGAGGCCAAATAAAAGTCGACCAAGACGATCGGACGAGAATATCGCTGCCGTACGAGCCAGTGTTGAGATGTCCCCAAGAACATCCCAAAAACGCCGTTCTCAGCAGTTGGACATGGCTCGGTCCACTTTACAACGGATTATTCGAGTTGATTTGCATTTGTTCCCGTACAAAATTCAATTGACGCAAAGATTGTTGCTTACGGACAAGCCTCGTCCATTGGAATGGGCCCAAAGAGTCATCGAAATGGCCGAAGATGACGATCAATTTTGGAACAAAATTATCATGTCCGATGAAGCCCATTTCACATTGAATGGGACCGTAAATAAGCAAAATTGCCGTATTTACGCCACTGAAAATCCTGAGAAGTGCCTCTTCACGACGAAAAAGTCACAGTTTGGTGCGGCGTTAGTTCGAAAACGGTCATTGGGCCGTTTTTCTTCCAAAATGAAAACGGCCATGCTTTTACCATCAACCAGGAGCGTTATCGCGACATGATGACCAATTTTTTGATGCCAATTTTTCGTCGAAAGCGTATGAGGCAGTTCTGGTGTCAACAAGACGGCGCTCCACCGCACACAAGTCGCATAACAATCGATTTTCTGAAGAAATTGTTTCCGGGCCGTTTGATGTCGAAAAGTGGTGATTTGGACTGGCCACCGCGTTCGCCCGATTTGACGCCGCCTGACTTCTTCTTGTGGGGATATTTGAAGTCAAAGGTTTACGTTAACAAGCCAAGGACCCTAGAAGAGCTCAAGGACAACATTCGTGAAGAAATAGCCGCTATTCCGGCCGAAATGTTGGCGAAAACGATGGAAAATGCTGCAAAAAGGGCACAATACGCCATCAACGCCAGAGGCGGCCATTTGAGAGATATCATATTCAAAAATTGATGTAAACAAATCTACTTGGAACAAATTAAATGATTAAGATTGCCAACCGCCAAATTTTTATTTTTTTCTTTGATTTAAAAAAAAAAAACATGGGTCCGTCGAATATGGGCAACCAATTTGTATATATTCATTTTTAATGTTAACAGTGGAGTCCACTGAATTAACGTTTACTACTCCCATTTCTGAAATATATATATATTTTGATTATAATTATAACTATTTCTTTCTTCAGAAAATTTACTCATTGCATTACTTTGCATTTACTTTTACAGGTTTCCTACCTATTGATTTGTATAGATTTAAGAACTACACTTCTAATTGGGCAGAAATAGTTCCGCTCAATTTAAATTTTTTTATAGTATGTACGTTTATATTTAAATATATTTCTGCTTCGGCTCCAATTAGGGATGTCTTTATAATCCAGTTGCATCAGCTGGTCGTCGCTGGCTCGCTGATGCTCCATGTTGATTTACCTGCAGATGTCCTGGGCTTTTGAGCTCAGGAGGTACCGGTGCCGGTCATCGCACAGGTCTCGAACAGGTTGATTCGCAGAATTGACTCTCCAATGGTCCCGGGCAATCATTGGGACAGTTCTTTTCTCTTTTGGCAGCTGTTATGGAAATGTAGGTGTTATTTTTTTCGTTAATTTGCTTAATTACTTAGTGAGCTGGAGCTTTGGACTTTATTTTTACAAGAGTTGACTTAAAGAAATCAAGCTCTTCTTGCCATTTTTGGGCTGTTGCCCAGGGGGCTGGTGGTGGATTTGTAAATAATAGCCACCTAATGTGCGCTATTCTTTTAGTAATTTTATTTTTGACGCCCCTCTTTTTGCAATTGCTCCATCTCTACTCACTCAGATTTATTTGTTCCAGTCTTCAATTGTCTTCTTTCCGGTTGACTTTTCGATAGAACTTCATTTCCAATTTAGCGGTATTTTTGAGGGTTTACAGGTGCTAATGTCACGTTTGCTATGAAGTAGTTGGGAGTCACCAAGAAGTATGTTAGTCCTCCATTAATTTAACTTCACATTTATTTGCTTTCGTTTTATTTCTTTATTTTGTGGGAGCAGCAATGGTTCCGCTCCAACGTTTATATGGTGTCTGTACTTACATTATTCTTTTAATTCTAAGTAAGGCTACGTCTCGTCTCTGAAAAAACGCGTGTTCTACCCTACAAGGTTAATATATTCTTAATCAGCATTACTAGCCAATCGTCCGTATGAGAACGCAGAGTTCCCGGAAACTTTGAGAACCAGGAAGTTGGGATTTTGGAGCAGATTCTTGAGTCTTTCAACTTTATTACATTAGGCGGGCACGCCCTCTCAAACGCGCCCACACTCGCCGATAACGCAAAAACACGTCTGGCGCCCAGATTTGTATACGATTTTGTACAATACTAAATTGCTTTTGGCTATGGTTTTCTTATTCATCCATAATCATCCATAAAAAATTTTGGGAGCAATTAAATGTGCAATCTTTGGAAATCAGAGCACAACTTACGGGAAGTGCTGGTGTCAGCATATTCCCCAGGCCTGAGTGCAGACAAATACAATGAATGCACATATAACTTTTCTCCCGGCTATCAGCCAAATACGAGTACATTTGTGAGCATATACTTTGATACATAAAGAACGGCAGCTGACAATGTTTGCGTGAAGTGCAGCCGCGAATAGCTAGTTGTAAGTCACTTCACTGTGCAAACAAAGCTATATTTATATGACGAATGCAGCAGGATAAAAGTGTGGGAGGCATGGCCAGGCGTAAACCTACGAGCTAAATGCAATGAGATCAACAACGACGTTAGACTAGAGGAAGTTGCTCCTGTCGAGGAAAGGGATGTACAAGTAAGTCTAGAGGTGTGTCCAAACGAAGGACCACACCCCTCACAATAGCGGAGTACAGGGCATGTCAACAAAATAAGACCAAACCCAATAGGAAGAGGAGCGGCAAGAGAAAAACCTTTTTGCGCCAACGGCTAAAATTGAAAGTCAACTTTGTGCAATGGTGCGAAGTAACGTAACAATGGCTGAATTAATTGCCAATTCCTAAGTTACCTTTAATATTAAACTATTATACTCAAGCCTATGCATGAAAGTGCTGTTTGAAAACTACTAACCCTTGTAAGGCAGATATTTTGATTATACAGAGCGACACATTGTAAATCTGTCATGTGAAAAAAAAAAATACTTATACCCAATATTTCGCTTACTTTCATAATTATTCTTTATGAACAATACTACAAATAAAGTAAAAAAAAAAATCGCCATATATACTTGGAATAAAGTTAACAATTTTGGAAAACATTCCCAATATGGGTTTTGTAGACAAAAAAGTTGTCAATTCGGCGGCGAACGTCGTTAATAAAGTAGAATCTCAAAATAATGATCTAGAAACCATAACAATACTATTAATAATAATTATACTTATAATGTCAGCAAATGTTTTCCTAAAAGCCTATAAATTACACAATAGGTGATTAAAGAGAGATTCCAGAGTCGCACAAACAACATGGATTAAATTTATAAATAAAAAAAAAAGACAAAAAAAATTGACGTTTATATTTTCAAGCTTTTTAAAAGTAAAAAATTTTAAAAAAATCTATTTTTATTCCTAATAAAATAATAACCGAAAAAATATTTATATCTTTTTTTATGCCCACATGTATAGGTAGATAAACAAACAAGAATGAACGTATTAGACACTTAATAAAACCCATATGAGAGAGAGAATAATAACACTGGTCTTTACGACCCCGATTACTACTTATGAGTCAGAAAAGGTATATATGTCAACTTATAATTTAAAAACCTCACCATTTTTACATTGCTCTAATAAACAAAAAGCGATGGTATTGAGCACCATTCCGGGTGTTCATGGGAGAACAATTTCAAGCAATCGTGACATATTAGATAGAACTAGCATTTTAGTAGTATACAAGAATAATTCATATTCATCTTATAATAGAATGGAGTGTATAATAAGAGGATCTAAATATTAAAAATCGATTTCGATAAATCATATAATTTACGCAAAATAGATCAATACAACAAGCTACGTGCAGAAATAAGTAACTTGCTTCAACAATGCGCATATATTAATACATGAGCCAAGAAACTAGATAAAAATTGTTGATCTGAATTATCGAAATTTCTGACCAGACTTCGATCGTACTATAAATAAAAGGTATATTTCTGTAAAAATATTTCAATACCAACCATAATAAACATCCCTTTGAAAGTAGAAACTGGGGACGAATTGGAATCAGCAGAAGTAGAAGAATCTGAATCTGACAGAGAAAGATTTCAATAATCTTACAATTCCAGCTGTACGTGAATGAATTTACTTTAAACGGAATATGTTTTTGGCGGAACATCCGGTGTAGACAAAGCAAAAATGGCAAAAACTGCGTAAACAAGAAAAACACCAGGAACCTTCAAAAATGAAGTTTATAACTTACGAAAACTACTTGAAGCTTTGTATATTGGTGAAGAATTACCCGATGAACACGAAGACAAATTCAGCACCAAGGAGGATAAAAACACAATGGTCAAAAATTGTGAGCACGGCCGTCTCAAAACAATCCTTGAGGCAGGCAACTTTTCATCAATGAATGAGGCTGTCACCAAGTACATACTCGTACAATGTAGTAATGAAATGACGGGTTATGCCAACGCAATACTATTTGCAAGAAGAGGACAGCCCTACAGGCCTGTATATAGATAACTATCGTGGTAGAGGTATTACCAGTATAACGGCTACAACCGAAATAGCGGTTACATCCACAATAATGAAAAACTAAAATAACCAGCCCAATAGCTATAATAGGTAGTAAAAATACAAATAGATACACAAATATCCGCTTTACCCAGCCAGTTTCGGGAAACTCCAGGCCCAGACAAATAAAAATGCAATAAATGTTCAAGGAATAGGCGAGGGAATCAGAAAAACCAAAGGACTTGCTCCGATACTTTAAACAGACAAATATATAATTCCATGTAATTTTTATAAATACAACTCTCCAAAACCAAATCAGGAGATTTAACCTGGTATTTACATTGCCAATACTATCACACTCAACAAAAATAGTACTGGTCAACTGATTAGTAAATAATTTTAAAATGTGATCCAATATCCGATTATAATGTAATTCAACGCCCTTCAAGTAATAGAGATCAAAACATCATAGAAGAACTAAAAAATGTTACCGTTCAATCCGAACCACAGTTAACGGAACTACACTGACGTATTCGGTCTATGAAACCAAATAAATAACAACAAACAATTTTTGAAAGCAAAAATTTAGATTGAAGGGAAGGAATGAACCAATTACTATAAAAAAATATCGAAGCCCGCACAGCCAACTTGAGAAAATTCAAAAACAAGTAGCAAAATTAATTAAAGATAATATAGGCGAACCATCTGTATCATAATACAACAGCCCACTTCTACTTGTCTCAAAGAAAACCCTCCAGGGTTCAACCCAAAAGAAATGGCGACTATTAGTTGACTATCGCCAAATCAACAGAAAACTTCTGTCTGATAAATTTCCACTCGCAAGAATTGGTGACATTTTGGACAAACTAGGTAGGTCAAAGTACTTCTCATGCCATGATTTGATGTCAGGAAATATAACGATTTTTTTAACGAGCAATGGCACATATCGCTTCACGCAAATACCTTTCGGTTTAAAAATACTTGGACTTGAAGCTTCTTAAGCATTTTATTATATGGATGACTTAATAGACATAGGTTGTTTCGAAAAACATATGCTTAAAAACTTAAAAGACATTTCTGAAATATGCAGAAAATACAATTTAATACTACATCCACAAAAATGTTAATTTTTTATGCATGAAGTGGTCATAAATGTACAGACAACGGAATTTTACCGGACGAAGAATGTCATATGCAGATAGCGCTAGACGATTTATAACATTTGCAATTATTATAGACGTTTCAATAAAAACTTTCCGACTATTCACGGCACATAACTGGATTATGTAAAAAGAATGTTCCATTTGAATGGTCTTGGGAATGCCAAAGTTCATTCCAATATTTAAAAGATAAACCTTTAGAACCTACATTATTACAATATCCTGATTTCCGTGAAGAATTTTGTATAAGACAATTTTAATAAACACAAATAATTTAATTTCATTACTTTTTAAATTAAAAAATATATTTATAGAAAATAATTTCATTACATTACGTATTTTTCAAAAGGCAGGAGATGTAGTATGCATGTATCATTGTAGCGAGTACCCGCCCTGCAAGCAAAAGGTCGAATATTCTATCACCTATCGTCCAGAAGTCACTTCTGGTAGATAGAATGACGGTAGCACACATTTTACAAAAAGAGTGCGACGCTGAAGCTGTCCGATTACTTTGAGATATTTACATATTACCTGGCAATGGAAGATTCTCCACATGATTATAAACGGTAATTTCATCTAATTTAGTTTTGTTTAAACTAGGAACAAAATTTAATTTCTGTTTATTTCAGAAATGGCTACAATTAAATTTCCCATGTCATCGGAGTTGGACATAAATAAAATTATTAAGCTGAATTTCCGACACGCCAAGGACCGTGTCTCAAACCCCTTATAGGAAAAGTACATGCAAAATACTGCAAAACAAGTAAAAACAAGTTTTTTATTCAAGATCTCCAAATGGGAAAGGTTTTTCTGGTATTTTCTACAAGCGCATTTTCGCATTCGGATCGCGACAGTGATTCCCGTCGGGATGTAATATGCCGCTTCGGCGGCACTTCTCGGAGTCAGTTAGGCGACACTTTTAGAAGTATCGCCAAAGTCACTTTTGGAAGTGTCGCCAAAGTAACATCAAGAAGTGTCGCCGAAGTAACTTCCTATGGCAGCTATATGATATAGTCATCCGATTTTGATAACATTTTATTTGAAATTTAAAACCAATTAAAAAATGTTATTTCCAAGAAGAAGGTTATATGTAAAATATTACTGAAGTCAGCGACAATCATTAAAAATCTCACATGATTATTTTTTATAACTGCAAGGGTACACAAACTTCGGCTAGCCGAAGTTAACTTCCTTTCTTGTTTAGATTTCGATTTAAAAATAGGAGATCAGGTTTTATTGAAAAATGAAACCGGACATAAGTTAGATTTTAAATATATAGGTCCTTATAAGGTGGAACAAATAGGAGATAGAGATAACATAACTATAATAAATAATAAAAAAAACAAGTAATACATATAGATAGATTAAAACTCTTTATTAATAATAAATTTTTATTTTATAAATATATCAAGTATGGCCATATATAATATAAGAGAACATAGGATAACCATATCTAAAATAAGAATACACAAAAAAAAGGAAAAAAAAATAAAAACACAAAACAATAATAGAAAAACAAATTAAAAAAAAGAAAACAACACAAAAAAAATTAAATTTTTTTGCCATAAGTAATATTATTTTTTGTTAATACTAGAAAATAACCATTATATTACGTTATTTTTCAAAAGGAGGGAGATGTAGTATGCACATATAAAATATATGTATCGACCACCCACTGTACCAAGAGTACTAAAAGGGCACGCACTGAAATACTTTGTCGTAGTGTTTATACAATTTAGAGTCTGTCATTAACCTAAGTGCCCGAAATAAGAACCGCTCGCTGTGCCTTGGCCTGCAGACTGAAAGTGAAAGTGTCAGCATAATTGCAACACGAGCTGACGTCATGTATGTGCATATACCTCCGCGCTCCAGACTAAGTGAGCATAGTTATATACTGAAGAATACATAGGCCGTCTTTCCGCTGCCGCTGTTGGTAGCGCCGCTACGAGACTTAGAACTTTTAGCTCCTAAGTATATTGCGCTTGAGAAGAACCTTCTTCAAGCTCGGATCGGCAACGCTGCTCCGAAACAATCAAAAAATTTGTACAAAACCAAATATAAAATAAATAATAAGTTTAAATAATGAACGAGAACAAGAAAAAACTATGAACCTATCAGATTATATTGTTTAAGGTTTCTGGAAGACTAGACTAGGGAGACTATTAACTCCCTCGAGGCATTTTTGAATAATATATTTATATATATATATAAAATTAGACCAACCGACCCTACTTCTATAAAGTTTTTAATCAACTTATATTTTTTACAAGAAGGGAAGATTTCTGTATCATTTTTCTTTCGACTTATTAGTGTTTCCGCGTCACGAACGCTATTAGCTGGGCTGTGTAACTGGAATCATTCTTTTACAAATGCGGTGGGTGTGGTGCCGATTTCAGCTCGGGCTTATATGGGAACAGCGTACATCAGCGTTGACGCAAACCAGTAATCTACGACCTGGTCCCCAAGTCCCCATAATTTGCGGCCGCGGTCCTACCTGTCTTGTCAAATTTTAATAGCAGCCGTCTCCAATTTCTGCCTGCTACTTATTAGAACTGCTTTCAGTCTTGTGCGCTGCTTTCTCGGATCACCCTAGTGCCTTAATGATCAGACTCAGCATAAGACGCCTTTAGTGGCCGTGCCTGGTTCTTGGCATGGCGAGTTATGTATTTTCTGCTAGTGTCCGCATTTTTGTATGACAAGCGGTCAGCTGCCGGCCACGATTAGCCATGGTACAGCTTATAAATTTCAGTTTGACTTTTATATGAATAAAGAGCGCATAGCTCCATCAAGTCAACTCCAGCGAAAGCTCCTTAATTATTGAGGTGGTTATTGAGCCTTAAGGGCTGTTAATAACGGAAAGAAGCTCTCCCATCATATGAAGTGCCCCCATAACCTTCAATACTTATTGCACCGAAGATTTAACGTGGAAAAGCCACATAAAAGGAACAGCCCAGAGCAGTGCAAAAATTGTCAGGAGTATGGACACACCAGGGCATACTGTTCACGTCAAACAGACTCTGTAGCTTATGAAGACTTCAGGGGCTGTCCAATTTACAAGTGACAGCATCGCGTCATCATAATGTTGTGATCATATGTTTGGCGAAATTGAAACGTTAATTAATAAGGAATCAGAGTTGACTTCAATCGGTAAGTTTCAGCATTTGCTATCCTGTTTATCTGGCACAGCATTGGAGACCGAAAGATTGATGGAAATGAAGGCTGCTTACAACCAAATTGTATTTGATAATTTTATAGACAAACGTCTTATTATACAACCTCATATAAAAGAGGTATTTGGGTTTGAGCGAGTGGACTTGTAGGTTGCATGGTTTCGGGCTTTGACGGTCCATTTAACATCACATCATCGTGGAAGAAATCGTCCACCTCTTTGGAAAGTAGATTTGCAAGTCTGCAAGAGGCGTGGGTACTTATCAAAGAAAAGCATTTGCAACTTTAGCTAACTCGGCGTCATGCATGGGGGCAGCAGGCCCCCAAACATTCGTCGCAACTTATCGCTGTTTGGAGGAGCCTGGTGCTACTTCATTAGTCGAGGTCGTAGCTCGGTTTTGGGTTGCCAAAGGTAACTTCCTTTCTTGTTAAATTTAAGAAATGTATAAACAACACGTAAATCTGAAAACATATTTAAACGTGTCAGCTTTTGGTCCCCAAAACCTACCGAGGACTTTTTCTGGATCTGCGATCTCCTTTGGCGTTGTAGATCGAAATAATCACTCTGTTAATGTTTCAATACTGTGGGTGAATTAAAAGTTCACTTTCTTTTATTGAAACATCCAGCCGCGAGTATGTCACGGACATTTAGGGTAACTTCGATTGATACAGTTTTGATTCTTTATACTTTCGTATATTATCATTTTTTAAAGAATGCTACAGCCGAAAGATCTTATAAGATCTTTCCCTTCCTTTTAGAATCGCACTGCAACTGTCTAGTCCTTTGTTGGGATGGGTTTAACCGATGAATTTATGTAAATTAATCGACGTTTCACAATGTCTGAGAACGGTAACATAACCTTTACTGTAAATAAAGCTATAAGTGTTCTTGGGTTTATAAAGCGTTGGACTACAAATTTGTATGATCGAAATTATTATTTACCTCCCTTCCGTCCTAATTTAGAATGCTGTTCTTCGGCTTGGAGTCCACAATATCAAAAACAAATTGACCGTATAGAGTTCGTCCAGAAACAATTTCTTCCTTTAGCTTTAAGTGGTTTGAACTGTGATCAAAACGTCAGGTTGCCTTAAAATTAGCCTTTTTTAAAATAAAAATAAAAATAATTTTAAAATAAAACTAATAATAATATTTTTTTATCAAATCTTGTTACACGTGTTTACTTATTAACCGACTAGTATACATAAAAAAAATTTTAGGAAAATCAAAAATTCGGTTCGTAAAAAGTTAGGTTTATAAAAGAACAGCCCATATATATGTGTATAATTGCACATTTACTTAAAAACAAATTGGTTACTGGTAATAATTACTCTTGTCACACTGTTTAGGTTTCCATTTTTTTTAACAGCTGGAAAACTAATAAAAGCTAATGATTTGGACGTAATGAAGAAATACACCCGTAGCGAGGCGTTCGCTTCGGGTTTTACATGCGCGTTAACTATTTGGTGGGTTAATTTACACGTATTCTTTTGTTTTTGTTGACGAAATCAATGTTTTTATACCCTTGCATAGGGTATAATGATTTCAGTCAGAAGTTTGCAACGCACTGAAGGAATCGTTTCCGACCCCATAAAGTATTTATATATTCTTGATCTGCGTCACTAGACGAGTCGATCTAACCATGTCCGTCCGTTTCTACGCAAACTATTCTCTCAGTTTTAAATTCGGGCTGAAACTTTCCCAAAAGTCTTCTTTCTATTGCAGGTAGTATATAAGTAGGAACCAGCCGGATCGGACAACTATATCTTATAGCTCCCATAGGAACTGTCGGGGAAAAAATTATATTTTTGGTGTTTTTTAACTTATAACCTTCTAAGCTGGCAAATAACATTTTTGAATTAATTCAGAATTTCGAATTAAATTTTATCAAAATCAGACGACTATATCATATAGCTGCCATATGAACGATCGGAAAATTAGTTGTAAAATAATACAAAAAATTATATCTTTGGTGTTTTTTAACATATAGCTTTCTAAGCGTGGATATAACATTTTTAAATTAGTTCTGAATTTCGAATTAAATTTTATCAAAATCGGACGACTATATCATATAGCACCCATTGGAAAAAAAGGAAAATTAGTGGTAAAATAATATGGAAAAATTATATCTTCGGTGTTTTTTAGCATATAACCTCCTACGCTTGGAATTAACATTTTTTATTTGGTTTTGAATTTTGAATTAAAATAGCTTTCATAGGAACGATCCGAAAGTTGGTGGGAAATAATGTGAAACAAATTATAGTTTTTGGGCTTTTTGACATATTATCTTATAATATTGGGAGTATACATTTTTATATTTTTAAGAATTTCGAATTCAATTTATAAAATTATTGATTTTTTTATAACTGCAAGGGTAAACAAACTTCGGCTTGCCGAAGTTAACTTCCTTTCTTGTTTAGATTTCGATTTAAAAATAGGAGGGAGATGTAGTATGCACATATAAAATATATGTATCGACCACCCACTGTACCAAGAGTACTAAAAGGGCACGCACTGTAATACTTTGTCGTAGTGTTTATACAATTCAGAGCCTGTCATCAACCTAAGTGCCCGAAATAAGAACCGCTCGCTGTGCCTTGGCCAGCAGACTGAAAGTGCAAGTGTCAGCATAATTGCAACACGAGCGGACGTCATGTATGTGCATATACCTCCGCGCTCCAGACTAAGTGAGCATAGTTATATACTGAAGAATGCATAGGCCGTCTTTCCGCTGCCGCTGTTGGTAGCGCCGCTACGAGACTTAGAACTTTTAGCTCCTAAGTATATTGCGCTTGAGAAGAACCTTCTTCAAGCTCGGATCGGCAACGCTGTTCCGAAACAATCAAAAAATTTGTACAAAACCAAATATAAAATAAATGATAAATTTAAATAATGAACGAGAACAAGAAAAAACTATAAACCTACCAGATTATATTGTTTAAGGTTTCTGGAAGACTAGACTAGGGAGACTATTAACTCCCTCGAGGCATTTTTGAGTAATATATTTATATATATATATAAAATTAGACCAACCGACCCTACTTCTATAAAGTTTTTAATCAACTTATATTTTTTACAAGAAGGGAAGATTTCTGTATCATTTTTTTCGACTTATTAGTGTTTCCGCGTCACGAACGCTATTAGCTGGGCTGTGTAACTGGAATCATTCTTTTACAAATGCAGTGGGTGTGGTGCCGATTTCAGCTCGGGCTTATATGGGAACAACGTACATCAGCGTTAACGCAAACCAGTAATCTACGACCTGGTCCCCAAGTGTTTACCATAATTTGCGGCCGCGGTCCTACCTGTCTTGTCAAAGTTTAATAGCAGCCGTCTCCACTTTCTGCCTGCTACTTATTAGGACTGCTTTCAGTCTTGTGCGCTGCTTTCTCGGATCACCCTAGTGCCCTAATGATCAGACTCAGCATAAGACGCCTTTAGTGGCCGTGCCTGGTTCTTGGCATGGCGAGTTATGTATTTTCTACTAGTGTCCGCATTTTTGTATGACAAGCGGTCAGCTGCCGGCCACGTTTAGCCATGGTACAGCTTATAAATTTCAGTTTGATTTTTATATGAATAAAGAGCGCATAGCTCCATCAAGTCAACTCCAGCGAAAGCTCCTTAATTATTGAGGTGGTTATTGAGCCTTAAGGGCTGTTAATAACGGAAAGAAGCTCTCCCATCATATGAAGTGCCCCCATAACCTTCAATACTTATTGCACCGAAGATTTAACGTGGAAAAGCCACATAAAAGGAACAGCCCAGAGCAGTGCAAAAATTGTCAGGAGTATGGACACACCAGGACATACTGTTCACTTCAAACAGACTCTGTAGCTTATGAAGACTTCCACAATTCGGTTAACTACCTGTCAACAAAGAAGACCCAAAAAAGGAAAAATGCATTAACTGCCACGGTAACTACGTGGAAAACTTCAGGGGCTGTCCAATTTACAAGTGACAGCATCGCGTCATCATAATGTTGTCATCATATGTTTGACGAAATTGAAACGTTAATTAATAAGGAATCAGAGTTGACTTCAATCGGTAAGTTTCAGCATTTGCTATCCTGTTTATCTGGCACAGCATTGGAGACCGAAAGATTGATGGAAATGAAGGCTGCTTACAACCAAATTGTATTTGATAATTTTATAGACAAACGTCTTATTATACAACCTCATATAAAAGAGGTATTTGGGTTTGAGCGAGTGGACTTGTAGGTTGCATGGTTTCGGGCTTTGACGGACCATTTAACATCACATCATCGTGGAAGAAATCGTCCACCTCTTTGGAAAGTAGATGTCGTACAACGTTGAGAATACTATGCAAGGCAATCCGTGGCAAATTTGCAAGTCTGCAAGAGGCGTGGGTACTTATCAAAGAAAAGCATTTGCAACTTTAGCTAACTCGGCGTCATTCATGGGGGCAGCAGGCCCCCAAACATTCGTCGCAACTTATCGCTGTTTGGAGGAGTCTGGTGCTACTTCATTAGTCGAGGTCGTAGCTCGGTTTTGGGTTGACAAAGGTAACATCCTTTCTTGTTAAATTTAAGAAATGTATAAACAACACGTAAATCTGAAAACATATTTAAACGTGTCAGCTTTTGGTCCCCAAAACCTACCGAGGACTTTTTCTGGATCTGCGATCTCCTTTGGCGTTGTAGATCGAAATAATCACTCTGTTAATGTTTCAATACTGTGGGTGAATTAAAAGTTCACTTTCCTTTATTGAAACATCCAGCCGCGAATATGTCACGGACATTTAGGGTAACTTCGATTGATACAGTTTTGAATCTTTATACTTTCGTATATTATCATTTTTTAAAGAATGCTACAGCCGAAACTTTAATAAACGCTTTTAATAGCACTATTAATAAATCAAATTACAAAATAAAAAAAACAAAATTTATAAGATCTTTCCCTTCTTTTTAGAATCGCACTGCAACTGTTTAGTCCTTTGTTGGGATGGGTTTAACCGATGAATTTATGTAAATTAATCGACGTTTCACAATGTCTGAGAACGGTAACATAACCTTTACTGTAAATAAAGCTACAAGTGTTCTTGGGTTTATAAAGCGTTGGACTACAAATTTGTATGATCGAAATTATTATTTACCTCCCTTCCGTCCTAATTTAGAATGCTGTTCTTCGGCTTGGAGTCCACAATATCAAAAACAAATTGACCGTATAGAGTTCGTCCAGAAACAATTTCTTCCTTTAGCTTTAAGTGGTTTGAACTGTGATCAAAACGTCAGGTTGCCTTAAAATTAGCCTTTTTTAAAATAAAAATAAAAATAATTTTAAAATAAAACTAATAATAATATTTTTTTATCAAATCTTGTTACACGTGTTTACTTATTAACCGACTAGTATACATAAAAAAAATTTTAGGAAAATCAAAAATTCGGTTCGTAAAAAGTTAGGTTTATAAAAGAACAGCCCATATATATGTGTATAATTGCACATTTACTTAAAAACAAATTGGTTACTGGTAATAATTACTCTTGTCACACTGTTTAGGTTTCCATTTTTTTTAACAGCTGGAAAACTAATAAAAGCTAATGATTTGGACGTAATGAAGAAATACACCCGTAGCGAGGCGTTCGCTTCAGGTTTTACATGCGCGTTAACTATTTGGTGGGTTAATTTACACGTATTCTTTTGTTTTTGTTGACGAAATTAATGTTTTTATACCCTTGCATAGGGTATAATGATTTCAGTCAGAAGTTTGCAACGCACTGAAGGAATCGTTTCCGACCCCATAAAGTATTTATATATTCTTGATCTGCGTCACTAGACGAGTCGATCTAACCATGTCCGTCCGTTTCTACGCAAACTATTCTCTCAGTTTTAAATTCGGGCTGAAACTTTCCCAAAAGTCTTCTTTCTATTGCAGGTAGTATATAAGTAGGAACCAGCCGGATCGGACAACTATATCTTATAGCTCCCATAGGAACTGTCGGGGAAAAAATTAAAAAAAAATTATATTTTTGGTGTTTTTTAACTTATAACCTTCTAAGCTGGCAAATAACATTTTTGAATTAATTCAGAATTTCGAATTAAATTTTATCAAAATCAGACGACTATATCATATAGCTGCCATATGAACGATCGGAAAATTAGTTGTAAAATAATACAAAAAATTATATCTTTGGTGTTTTTTAACATATAGCTTTATAAGCTTGGATATAACATTTTTAAATTAGTTCTGAATTTCGAATTAAATTTTATCAAAATCGGACGACTATATCATATAGCACCCATTGGAAAAAAAGGAAAATTAGTGGTAAAATAATATGGAAAAATTATATCTTCGGTGTTTTTTAACATATAACCTCCTACGCTTGGAATTAACATTTTTTATTTGGTTTTGAATTTTAAATTAAAATAGCTTTCATAGGAACGATCCGAAAGTTGGTGGGAAATAATGTGAAACAAATTATAGTTTTTGGGCTTTTTGACATATTATCTTATAATATTGGGAGTATACATTTTTATATTTTTAAGAATTTCGAATTCAATTTATAAAATTATTGATTTTTTTTATAACTGCAAGGGTACACAAACTTCGGCTTGCCGAAGTTAACTTCCTTTCTTGTTTAGATTTCGATTTAAAAATAGGAGATCAGGTTTTACTGAAAAATGAAACCGGACATAAGTTAGATTTTAAATATATAGGTCCTTATAAGGTGGAACAAATAGAAGATAGAGATAACATAACTATAATAAATAATAAAAAAAACAAGTAATACATATAGATAAATTAAAACTCTTTATTCAAAATAAATTTTTATTTTATAAATATATCAAGTATGGCCATGTATAATATAAGAGAACATAGGATAACCATATCTAAAATAAGAATACACAATAATAGAAAAACAAATTAAAAAAAAGAAAACAACACAAAAAAAATTAAATTTTTTTGCCATAAGTAATATTATTTTTTGTAAAATTAATACTAGAAAATAACCATTATATTACGTTATTTTTCAAAAGGAGGGAGATGTAGTATGCACATATAAAATATTTGTATCGACCACCCACTGTACCAAGAGTACTAAAAGGGCACGCACTGTAATACTTTGTCGTAGTGTTTATACAATTCAGAGCCTGTCATCAACCTAAGTGCCCGAAATAAGAACCGCTCGCTGTGCCTTGGCCTGCAGACTGAAAGTGCAAGTGTCAGCATAATTGCAACACGAGCGGACGTCATATATGTGCATATACCTCCGCGCTCCAGACTAAGTGAGCATAGCTATATACTGAAGAATACATAGGCCGTCTTTCCGCTGCCGCTGTTGGTAGCGCCGCTACGAGACTTAGAACTTTTAGCTCCTAAGTATATTGCGCTTGAGAAGAACCTTCTTCAAGCTCGGATCGGCAACGCTGTTCCGAAACAATCAAAAAATTTGTACAAAACCAAATATAAAATAAATGATAAGTTTAAATAATGAACGAGAACAAGAAAAAACTATGAACCTACAGATTATATTGTTTAAGGTTTCTGGAAGACTAGACTAGGGAGACTATTAACTCCCTCGAGGCATTTTTGAATAATATATTTATATATATATATAAAATTAGACCAACCGACCCTACTTCTATAAAGTTTTTAATCAACTTATATTTTTTACAAGAAGGGAAGATTTCTGTATCATTTTTTTTCGACTTATTAGTGTTTCCGCGTCACGAACGCTATGAGCTGGGCTGTGTAACTGGAATCATTCTTTTACAAATGCAGTGGGTGTGGTGCCGATTTCAGCTCGGGCTTATATGGGAACAGCGTACATCAGCGTTGACGCAAACCAGTAATCTACGACCTGGTCCCCAAGTGTTTACCATAATTTGCGGCCGCGGTCCTACCTGTCTTGTCAAATTTTAATAGCAGCCGTCTCCACTTTCTGCCTGCTACTTATTAGGACTGCTTTCAGTCTTGTGCGCTGCTTTCTCGGATCACCCTAGTGCCCTAATGATCAGACTCAGCATAAGACGCCTTTAGTGGCCGTGCCTGGTTCTTGGCATGGCGAGTTATGTATTTTCTACTAGTGTCCGCATTTTTGTATGACAAGCGGTCAGCTGCCGGCCACGTTTAGCCATGGTACAGCTTATAAATTTCAGTTTGACTTTTATATGAATAAAGAGCGCATAGCTCCATCAAGTCAACTCCAGCGAAAGCTCCTTAATTATTGAGGTGGTTATTGAGCCTTAAGGGCTGTTAATAACGGAAAGAAGCTCTCCCATCATATGAAGTGCCCCCATAACCTTCAATACTTATTGCACCGAAGATTTAACGTGGAAAAGCCACATAAAAGGAACAGCCCAGAGCACTGCAAAAATTGTCAGGAGTATGGACACACCAGGACATACTGTTCACTTCAAACAGACTCTGTAGCTTATGAAGACTTCCACAATTCGGTTAACTACCTGCCAACAAAGAAGACCCCAAAAAGGAAAAACGCATTAACTGCCACGGTAACTACGTGGAAAACTTCAGGGGCTGTCAAATCTACAAGTGAGAGCATCGCGTCATCATAATGTTGTCATCATATGTTTGACGAAATTGAAACGTTAATTAATAAGGAATCAGAGTTGACTTCAATCGGTAAGTTTCAGCATTTGCTATCCTGTTTATCTGGCACAGCATTGGAGACCGAAAGATTGATGGAAATGAAGGCTGCTTACAACTAAATTGTAGTTGATAATTTTATAGACAAACGTCTTATTATACAACCTCATATAAAAGAGATATTTGTGTTTGAACGGGTGGACTTGTAGGTTGCATGGTTTCGGGCTTTGACGGACCATTTAACATCACATCATCGTGGAAAAAATCGTCGGCGTCATGCATGGGGGCAGCAGGCCCCCAAACATTCGTCGCAACTTATCGCTCTTTGGAGGAGCCTGGTGCTACTTAATTAGTCGAGGTCGTAGCTCGGTTTTGGGTGATATAACACGTCATTGAACCTATTAGATGGATGTCAAAGGAATAACTCCAGTGCGAAGGGCATTTTAATAGGAATAATACTTCCATCTCGAGAATCTTCGGCTTGTCTCTTTAAAAAACGTGACCTTATCTTTATGAGTGAGTCTTACACGCAAGCCCAAAGGTGTTTGGAAAACATTAAGCGTGAACTTAATAGAAACCCTACAATAAAATTTGCCTACTGTGCCTTTGTAAAGGAATATTTATTTATTTAGTCTGGAGGTACATGGAAATGTTTTTTTCCGCACCATTGCTAATTTGAAGAAGAAAGTACGAATGAATGAACTTCTTTAATCGGGACCTACAATTAAATATTGTTTATACTTTCATTCGGTTTCCCTGGTTTCCCATTTGCAAAAAGTGCCGTTGCGTATGCGTTGCAACTCCTGATACAATGCTTCAGGTATTCAATTTGGGAACAGAAGTTTTAGAAAAAATATGTCACAAAATGGACCCCACTGCTAATGTCATTAATAAAATCGAATCTTAAAAATATTGATACCGATATAACAAATATATTATTATCAATAATTGTTTTCATTATGAGTGCATACATCTTGTATAAAGCTTATATGTGCTTTACCACAATAAGTATGTATCAAAGAGTGCGATAAACAGAAGCTAGGCTAGCTGGATAAAATTAAATTAATAAAGTGAAAACAATTATTTTAAAAATATGTTTCAAACCAAAAAAAAATATTAAATTTGTATAGGTATAAAAGGAATAAAAATTTTGAAAAAAATAAACAAAAATTTTTAAAAAAACCTAAAATGAATACCACAGGTTGCATTACTATAGCCAATCAACCAACTTTTGAGAATAAAGTATTAGCTATAACTAGAAACAGAGCACAGCCTCTATCAATTTCATATTTTGAAAACGAGTATATGAATAGGTATGACCTACCTTTTTCCCCGATTATTCATTGCAGCGCCACGCAAAAAACAATAGTACTGTCTACCATAAGAAACTGTAAAGTATTCTCGGAAATAGACATACACCCAGTGTTAGGACACATAAATGTGCTAAAAATTATGCACAATTAATGCTAAAAAATTAATGCAGTTTTAATGGGAATGGGAACAATTAACTCTTTATATCCGTGAAATAAAATAAAACTTTGGTAAGTCTTACAAATGTATAAGCCAAAATAGGCCAATACATAAAGACACCATTAAATAACATGCAAAAGTTCTTGTAGATTCTTTCAATGCGGGAAGAACTTTAGTACATACAAATAGTGAAGCAATAAATAGAACGAATTATTCATCAAGTTACGAACAACTTAAAACTTATCAAAGATAGGTATTATTTAAATATATCGATATCGACAATTTTTAATGCGCCTTTGAGAATAGATCAAGAAATAGACCTGACGGAAAATGAGAAGGAGTTGAAATTAAAGAAAAAGATCTACATGATATAACAATTCTTGCATTTATATCAGTAACAGAAGCAGAAGAAGAAGAAATAACCTCAGATATAATTGCGCCAGACATAAAAGAAAACATAATGGAAGACCCAGCAGCCCAAAGGGCATATATAAGATATCTCGAATGCCATTTCGGAATTTAACAGACAAAAAATACACCTCCAAAGATTTGTAACTGCTTTTAAGTTACAAAGTTCACAGTGTGCGAAAAACGAAATTCTGTCATCACGAGAGCAAGTCGAGATGTATTATTACTGTAGAATAAGCAACAAAACAATTTTAAAATTGAAAAAATTGTACAAATATTTCACGATCAGCATGTGTAAGAGACAAGTTAAATAAGAAAGGAAGTTAACTTCAGCAAACAGAAGCTTGAATACCCTTGCAGTTAAAAAAAATAATCAATTGGCAATATTAGTAACAATCGTCCAATTTTGATTAAATTTAATTTGAAATTATTAAAAATATAAAAAATTATTTTCCCAATATTATAAGATAATATGTCAAAAAACATCAAAGCTATAATTTGTTTCATTTTATTTTCCCACCAATTTTACGATTGCTCCTATAACAGCTATATTGTATAGTTGTCCGGTTTTGATAAAATTTAATTCGAAATTCATAACTAATTAAAAAATGTTTCCAAGCTTAGACAGACGGACATAGCTAGATCGACTCGCCTAGTGATGCTGCGTTGCAAACTTCTGACTGAAATCAATATATCCTCTGCAGAGGTATAAAAAACCAAACCCAACAAATTGAAAAATTCACAGCATAATCAAGGACCGGCACTATAATCTTTAGGTATCAAAACTCCAAATTCTAAGTATTTAAAATTAAAAGCTTAGTTCAACCCTTCATTGCTTTGATATCTCAAATGACCGAACAAGTTTTAACACACAAATCTCGCGTACCACGCAACGCAGAAACATCAAGGAAAAAACTAAAAATATATTTTCTCCAACTTTTTCTCTCCAACAGCATATTCTTAGTTACTCTTTGCAGATCTATCTAATCTAATCTATTTACTGTGCCGTCTAAGCCATGGCACTCAGCCTCTAAGCCAAAATCTTTCAGGTAATGCGTTAGATGTGCAAATTTTTTTCTTGTTGTATTGGGCGCCAGCTCTATCCGAAAAAAAGTTATATTTTTTTACTTTCGTCAGTTTGGTTATAAAAAGAACGGCCCATATGCTTTTTAAAATTTAAAGTCATTTGAAAATCGAATAGAACGGCTGCAGTATATACAGAATTGGCATAATAATAAAAATGCAAATATTTATAATCAAAGATAGGTTTATTGTTTTTAAATAAGTATTCTCCAGCTAAATATATACACTCAATATACTTTTTCCACTTCGATGAGAGACCGCAACAGCATCTTTTGGTGATGAAAATATTTAACTATGCATTTTTGTATTGATGTGCTGGAATTCAGAATAAGTTATGTAATTTAAGTTAAGACTTGGATTCGGCGTATTGAACTATCAAAAAGAGGAGAGCTTAAGCTGATGTGTTATTTTTGTTATTTTGGTTTGTTTGTTTTTGTTTTTGACTTTCGAATTAAATTAACAAAATGGAACTACTTGTCATATAGCTCTCGTAGGAACGATCGGAAAATTGGTGTGAAAATAATATGAAACAAATTATAGCTTTGGGTATACAAACTTCGGCTTGCCGAAGTTAACTTTTTTTCTTGTTAACTGTGAATCGTTTTGTATATTGATTTTAGTTTTATTCCCTTCTCCTTTTGGGCCAAGAGGTTGTGCCAGCCACGATTTACTCGGATCTCTAAGGATAATGAGGTCACACATGGATAATGCGATTAGGCACAATACGTTGTAGACTTTATCTAATACATCTATGTGGTCGACCACCTACAATTTTATGATTACGTTAGCGGCGTTAAGACACTTTGGATCCCATTTTTGATCCTTAACCCGAGACGTTATGCTTCGCGGTGAATGTTACAAAATATTTTTTCGCGTTGACCGACAGAGGTAGATGAATTTCTAAAGTTTATCTACCTCTCTGTACACCATAACAGGCGCTCGTAACAGAAGGACCAATTTCCTTTCGGAAATACATTCAGTTCTAAGTTGAGATGGCATTTTAACTAAATATTTCTAAAGTAAGTTTTTAATTTTATAAAAAACGGAAACGACCTAAAAGGATACAGAAATTTCGCCTTGCCGATGCTAGCTTCCTATCTTATTATTACTATTGGATTATGCTTGATTAATTTGAAATCTCCTGGCCTGGTGCCTACAGTGGCCGAACGCACGTGCCGGTCACTTTCTTGTACAGTGGCTAAACTTTTCCCACTGCGAACGATGAACGTTACCGTAAGTTACGATGAAAACGTCTATATATATATCTATATGAGTGTGCAATTTGCTGCACAACGCGCCTCTCTTTTGTGCCTAAAGTCCACCTCCTGTGAATGTGTCATTTGGATGAAATGGCCGGTAGCGATTTTACTGTTGTCGAGCTCTCGTATCCTAAAGATGGGCAACATTTAGCTCCGAATCTCATTACGTGCGTTTCTTGAACTTTAATATTTCAAGGATTTCAAAGAATTCGTAGTTTCAGGCCAGACAACAAGTGGCTATCCGTGCGTTTAGCTTAAAATTTGTGATGTTGTCCGGCGCCAATTTTTCAATTTATCGTAATGGCATTTGACGGCGTGATGCACTCCATATCACTGATCTGGTTTCTTCTTATCATTTCCCGCACACTACCCAATCTAACTTTGTTCTGGCCTCAGCTGTTCCAGACCAGTTCATTGATGTCTTCTTCTGGGGTACTGTCACCAGCGAACTGGGATATTTTTTAAACAAAAGAATGGAATGCTTGGGTAAGCGGCTCGTTTTCCGATCAGGTCATAAATAACTCCATCATTGTCCCCAGTTATTCTAATTAACATTAACATGCGGCTCGTCACATATGTGGCCTTTGGATCTCCAAAACTATTCTAGTGTCAGATTTTCTCTCTTACCTGCAACTCTAACGCTTAGGTTTCAGACCCGTGCATAGGAGTTATGGCAGAGCCTTCGTCTAGACCATAGCAACTTACTTTCATATAAAACCTTTGATCTGTTGTAGCTCATGGATTTTTGCCACAAGTCCAACATTAAATTATTCCCTTTTTGGTAATCGTTAGTAGTATTATCCACTCAGAATTTCCACTTACTTTTTCTTGTGGGTTCCGTTACTACTACAAATGTACCTCAAAGTCGTGACCCGCACGTACAACTTAAAATGTTCCTTGTATTGGACCGGAAGGGGAACTAAATATACCCTTCAGTTAAGCAGTTCGCTCGCCGGAACATATCCGAGCGCAAAAAGGTTTTTTGGTATTTTTTTCTGCCTAAAACTGTTGCTGTTGTCGACATCAGCATGTCTTTGGAGACAACCTTCGGCCGGTCCTTTTTTTGCGTATCTCCGTTATGTTCAGAAAAAAAACAGAAGAAGAAGAAGACCGGGTGCATTCTGTTTGAGTTTTGAAAAGAGAAGCAGCGGCTGTGCGCTGCGACACGTTTTAATTTATTAACAAAAGTGATATTTTTTGATAAATTCAAGTCAGGTAAGTGATTTCTTAAGTTGAAGATCTTGTGCGTTGATCCACGTTTAAAGAACTTTTTTTTTTACATTTTGTAAAGGTTTTGTAAAATAACCCGAAAGTGGCGTGATGAAATCCTTCAAAGAGTTTTACAGAGTTTGAAAAGGTAAATATTCAAGTATACAAGTAAAACACATTTTTTTAAGCGCATGCCCTTATTTTTTTCAGGAGCGTTGGTCAGGGATTCCGAGGACCCTGACCGAAAAGCGATGTTAAATGATAAAAACAAATTATCAAAAAAAAAAAAAACATAGACTTGCGAGTAATAATTGTAATTCAACGGAAAATTTAAATAATACAATTTAACAAAATATAGTAAAAAGTAAATGAATATGTATGTATTTTAAATTCAATATTTGAAACGGTGAAATTGATATTCCTGGGACGTTTCCCTTGCAAGGGATTTCACAGGTTAAACTCAATGGAAATATAAAGAATGTCCGATGTGATTTCCCTGAGACGTTTCCCTTGCAGAGGATAGGACATACAACAAATGAGTATGAGGAACAAGGGAAATCCAAAGGGACTTTGAAAATGTTTTTTTTGCATTTTCCCTTCGGAAAAAACGGACATCCCATAGAATTTTCTATTTGGGGCGTTCCTTGGACTTCCGTGAATTCCCATGGGAAACTTTTCGGAACTGAAGGGTATTGATTCCGAGCGCGTGAGGAGTGATGTGGGTTTTATTTCCTTTCTAAAATAATTTAAACTATTACCTTTTAACTTACTGTTATTTTACTTATTAATATTACTGTATTACCGGCACAATAATTAAAACCATAGTAACAACAATCGTGTAACCTGGTTCGCTTTAGAAACTAAATATAAGTAATAGACGATTTACTGTCTTAATAATATATATTTTTTCTACTTTTTAGCGATAAATTTACCAGGTTTTGCCAGTGGAAAAATTTGGAACTAAACTTACAAGTACGTATAATATTAGTATTCTATTCATAAAACTAGCTTACAAAATAAAATATTTTTTTTTATCTGTTGTTAATGGCAACGTTTTAGTCAATGCATTTTTGAATAATAAAATATAACACTTCCATCTTCAAGTATAAGGTCCCAGTTTCTCGAGTCCCTGACTTAGTCCCTCAAAGCTATCTGTCCATATATAGTTATCAAATAAGCAAATCAGTTGTCTTAACTTATTTAATTTAATTAAAGGTCGGAAAAAGTAGATGTAGTTGGACTGTATTGAAAGTGATGGTGGAAGTGGACTTTATTATGTAAATATATACAAATCAAATTTTTATTTCTATAGAATTATTAACGAAAATAAATTTACTTTCTTGTGTGGAACATACACCCGAAACCGTATTGATACGCAGAAAAAATTATAACGCTCAGGCAGTGTTATAGGTTTTGAACTAGTACAAGTAGTCACTTTTAATGAACAAAAACTTTAAAACGGGACTTTTACAACAATGTGTTGCATTTAAAACGTAAGGAAATGTCAATGGGTATACACCTTAAGACTTAATCGAAATCGTTAAAGCCGCTTTTCAAAAATAGGAAAAAAAAATTTTTTTTAATATCGAAACAAAAAAATGTTTAGTAAAAACATTAAACGAAAAAGTTAAACCAAAAGTGGAATTTTTCTTATATTAGCAGTTTAACATCATCTTAAATTTTTAGGACTTTCTGAGCCTTGGAACCTTCATTAAACCATGGCCTTTTACTTTCTTCTATAAACATTCGATTTAATTTACAAAATCTGAATCTAATAGACCATAAGCGATTTGTTTGCTGTAAATGGCCCTATCATTTATGGTATTTATTTTACTGCGAGTATCTGTTCAAAAAGGAATCTGCATATTTTGAATGCTCTTCATTTGATAATTATTAACAATTTATTCTCCGGATATTTTCTTTGAACTCTTTGATTAACCACTTCAGAGTTGGATCCGATTTGAGACTTTTCATCAAAGTATTTAACTTAAGTAACTTAAGTATAGAACAGGTAAAAATAAGCGTTTCCGACCCCATGAAGTATATATACTCTTGATCAGGATCACTAGCCTAGTCGATCTAGCCATGACCGTCTGTCTGTCTGTCTCTCCGTATGAACGCTGAGAACTCGAAAACTATAAGAGCTAGCACAGTCAGACTTGGCATGCAGATCCCTGGGCTTCCTGCGCAAGTTTTTTTCAACAGGGCGCCACGCCCACTCTAACGCCCACAATGCTCGAAAATCTGTGGCGACTACAGTTTTTATGATAGATGATGACTGCCGCCCTTATAATATGTACTGAAATAGCCGGTAGGTGGCGCTCTCATATATATCGCTTTGGTGCTCATGTATCTCAATTTCCGTTTTGCTCCCTTAAGCTGAGTAACGAGTCGAGGCTCTCCATGTGATCTCGACGCTTCGGATCTTGGGATATGCAAAATATTATATTGTATAGATATATTTAAATATACGTGCAAATATACGTAACTGCTGATCCAATTCACTTAAACACAAAATATAAAGTGCCTAAAGCACGCGACGTTCTTAACGGATCCGATTCATCAGGATCCCCACTTGGTCTACCGATTCACTTCATTTAAATGTATCCAAATGCATTTTTAATGTTGTTGATCTTATATTACTTTCCAGTTGTATTAAAATGATCTGATCCTTGCTGACCCTGGTGGCAGAGGACTCCGTGGACGACTGCGACATTTTGCCACTTTTTCTGGCCAAAATTAATAACTCCTTGATTTTCTTCTCGTTGTTTGGTGATCCTGTTGGATTCTTGGTTGATGATCCTGTTCGGAGTCTTTTTTTTTTCTTCTTTTTTCCTTCCTTCTTTTTTAATGTTTATTTTTGGAGAGGGATTGCCCTTTAGCCTGTGATTTCGATGATTATTTGATAATAATTTAAAATTATTTTCCTAATGGTTTGATATTTCTATAAATTTTGTTGTTACTTTTTGTTTTTTATATTGTCAGAGCAGTGAATTTTTCGTTAGGATCACTATTTTCTAATTTAAGATTTAAGAAGATTATTTCATTAATTATTTTCCACCTTAGTATTTTATTTTCATTAGTATTAACTTTTTTATTGTTTGACGATAGTTTTGAATTTAAGGAAATTATTGAATTTATTAATTTCCACCTTATTTTTTTATCAAAACTAGCTTTATATTTTTGTATCGGGGTTTTGGTTGGTCGGTTTTTTTTTATTTTAAAACTTTTTTAGCATTTATTTGTTGTTTTAGCCTTGTTTTAGCCAGATGAAAAAACGTTTGAAAACGCGTTTGAAAGTTCATTAGCGCTAAAGCCTTTTAACGGCATCAAAAAAAATCTGTTCTTTTCACCCCAACATGGGATGACGCCCTTAAACCTAGAATTTTATGCAGATTCTAGACGGTTGTGGTCCTTCTTACCGTGTGGCCTCGAGGATAATACACCGGTCGTAGATTTTCGATTTATTTTTATACCCTTGCAGTAAATATAAAGATATTAGACAGAAGTTTTCAACGAAGTGAAGAAGACCTTTCAACATTTCAGAATTTTTATTAAAATTAAAAATAACAAGAAAGGAAGTTAAGCCCAATTTGAATACCCCTGCAGTTATAAGAAATAATCAACTTTGGTAACACCATGTAAAATTTTTAGGATTCTTGCTGACTTCAATAATGCTAAAAAAAAATTATTTTATTTTTTTAAGACCATTTTCTTACATCTATATGTTAGATAAGTCCGATTTGTATTAAATTGCATTCAAAATCCTTACAAATATAAAAAATTATATTCCCAATATTATAAGATAATATGTCAAAAAGCCCCAAAGCTATAATTTGTTTCATATTATTTTCCCACCAATTTTCCAATCGAACCTATGACAGCTATATGATATAGTCGTCCGATTTTGATAAAATTTAATGCAAAATTCAGAATTAATTAAAAAATGTTATTTCCAAGGTTATAAGTTAAAAAACACCAAAGATATGATCCATATTTTCCGACTACTTTTCCGATCATTTCTATGGCAGCTATATGATATAGTCGTCCGATTTTGATAAAAATTTAATTCCAAATTCAGAACTTATTTTAAAATGTTATTTGGATATAACAAAAATTATATGTAAAAAACACCGAAGATATAATTGTTTTTACAAATTTTTTCCCCGACATTTCCTATGGGAGCTTTAAGATATAGTTCTCTTCTTTTTCTTCTTATATACTACCTGCAATATAAAGAAGACTTTTGGAAAAGTTTCAGGCCGATAGCTTTAAAACTGAGAGACTAGTTTGCAGAAAAATGAACGGCCAGACGTACATGGCTTGATCGACTCGTCTAGTGACGCTGATAAAGTATATGTGTACTTTATGGGATCGGAAACGTCTCCTTTACTGTGTTGCAAACTTCTGACTGAAATCATTATACTCTCTGCAAGGCTATAAAAACGTATACCTTTCATAGAAACTATTTGATACTTAATATCAAAGTAATACAAATACCGTTATATTTCTTTTTAGTAAAAATAATCGGTAATATATTTATATGTAAACTTATCTTAATAATTCTGTAATAAGTTGTTCGTTTACTAAAAAACTAAATGTTCTGCACATAAAATTTTCCTACGGGATTGACCTGCAAAAGTATAGAAACTTTCGCATGCCATGCTTAGGTTCCATTATTGTTTTATTATACCCCTTACTCGTAAAGTGAAGGAAGCATTTTCGACCCCATATAGTATGTATATTCTTAATCAGGATCACTAGATTTTTGGATCTACCCATATACGGGGCTTCGGCAAGTAGATTCTTGAGATTCTTGTGCATCCAAGTTTGGTTTAGCAGCGTGATCGTCGCCTTCGCACACTCTGCTGGTGCGCTCCGTCACTACGTGGACTGCCGTCCACAGTGATATTTTTTTTATAAGTTGATCGATTTTTAATATTTTAATACCCTTGCTGATGATGATTTTAGTCAAAAGTTTGAAAAGCAGTCAAGGAGACGTTTTCGACCTCGTAAAGAATATACATATCCTTGATCAGCAACACTAGACGAGCCGATCTATCCATGTCCGTCAGTCCGATTGTTTTTACGCAAACTATTCTCTCAGTTTTAAAGCTATCGTGAAGAAACTTTCTTAAGTCTTCTTTCTTTTGCAGGTAGTATTTAAGTCGGAAACAGCCAGATCGGACTGGCTAGCTCCCATAGGAATAATCGGAAAAAAAAATTTTAAAATTATATCTTTGCTGTTTTTAATCATATAAACTCCTACGCTTGAAAATATAAAAATCGGACTACTTTATCATACATCTGCCATAAGAACGATCGGAAAATTGGTGGGAATTGGCGGCGGTGTTTTTGACATACTCGTATTATCTTATACTATTGGGAATACCATTTTTTGTACTTTCTACAATTTCGAATTTCATTTAATAAAAGGCGGATGAGTCGAATATTTAGCTGTCAAAGAAGTTATAAAATTTTTGTTTTTAATGTCACTGAACCTATAACGGCATTTCTTTCGGAAAGCCGAAATGAACTTCCTTTCTTGTTTGTGTTTTTTTTGTTTTGTTTTTAATATCTCTACGAAATTTTCAACCAACAGAATATGCTGCTGAAGAGAAAAAGTTGGAAAAAAGATTCCAAAAAACGATGAATGTTAAAGGCACTTTATCCCTTCCCTGCTTTATACTAAAAACCTAAAAACTAGCTACGGCTAATCACCATTCTTTGCATGAAAATCGACTTGTGTTAAAATAATTGCATAATAAATGTAGTAAATATAATAAGAAACAAGAAAGAACGCTTTTCAGTAGATGTTATGTGGGCGGCTGACAGCTTTAAGCGTTTTAGCCATTTGTGGGCTTTAGAGTAAGCGTGGTACACCGCTGAAACAAACTTGCTCTGCGTATATTCTAGCTCTAATAGTTTCCGAGATCTCAGCGTTCATACGGACATGGCTAGATCGATTCGGCTAGTATATATATATATACTTTGTGGGGTCGGAAACGCTTCCTTTTACCTGTTACATACTTTCCGATGAATCTAGTATACCCTTTTACTCTACGAGTCACAGGTATAAAAAAATAAATAAATTTAGAATTTGGAAAATTAATTATCTTTTTATTCTTAAATATATTTCCTATATATTTCCTGATATATCGATATCAGACTATCAGATACCCGTTACTCAGCTTAAGTAAGAAAATAAAAATATATACAGCTGTGTTCATTAAAATATCAGTGCAACAGAAGCAACACTATAAAATTAGCATAGTCCTTTTTGCTAGTTGATCACTGGTACATTTTTTTTCTAAAATGGATCTTAGTGATTAAAATCAAGTACAAATCTTGATAGATTAGATTAGTTTTAGGGTTGTTTTTGTATTTTTGCACACCAGCACTACGTTTTGGCTGTTCATTGAAATAGCAGTTTTTAATTTTCTCCCACGAAAAATGCCAAAAACTCTTGAAATGTGGTCAAAAGCAAGTTTAATTAATATCCTTATTATAAATAATACGACAATATATAATAACAATGGCAAAATATTATTTTAGTGGAATACAGTTACAAGGTAGAAGGAGAAAAAATAATTAAACTGAGAAAGATGGGCAAAACATTAAAATATTCTGCCCAGATATTTTCCAAAGCTATAAAACATGAATCGAAGCGCGAAAACCAAGGCGCGATACACAAAACCACGATTGTAGACGACCAACGCATAGTGCGCTTCAGCAAAGCCAATCCTTTTGCATCCTCTAGAGATATTCGGCGAAGATTTTGGACAAAAATTTGAATGTGCAAAATCAACGAAAGGAGTAGTTACTTGGTAAAAGACATTTCAAACCTAGGATGGAGTTTGTCAAATACCTCTTGAATTGGCCACTATCCAAATGGCGTAATATCCTAAGGAAATATTATTCTAAGCTGGTGTTATTTTGTGGAACAGGTTCAAGACAGTATGTCCGTCGACACCAGCACCAGCAAAACATACGCCTAAGACCGTTAAGCACGGTGACCTTAAAATCATGGTACGGGCATGTTTCTTATACTGCGGTGCGAGCCCGATACATGTGATCGATGGGTTAATAGACCAACGGGTCTATTGTATTATACTGAGAAACTTTATGATGCCTTATGCTAAGGATGAAATGCCCTTAATATGGACGTTTCAGGAGGATAATGATCCAAAACATACCAGCAAACTGACCAAGGAGTGGTTAAGCCAAAACCAAATTGACGTAATACCGTAACTAGCACAGTCCCCGGATTTAAATCTTATTGAAAACTTATGGGGGGACATCAGGTGATAAGTGGCCAAGAAATCCCCGATGCCGCAGCTTTGGCAAGTTGTGCCGGAAGGATGGACTCCATTCTACGTAGGTGTGATGCTGTAATAGCCAATAAAGGCTATATAACAAAATATTAGGTCGTAATCAAATCAAATTTTAGTAGGATTAAGTTATTTATAAGCCACATTGAATAATTTTATACTTTTCTTTTAGCACTGCTATTTCAATAAACATGCACTGCTATTTCAATGATCACAGCTGTATACATATATATATACTGGGCGGCAGACAGATTTAAGCGTTTTAACAGTTTGTGGGCGTTAGAGTGGGAGTGGTACATTTTTTTAGGTAAATGATAAATTTAGTAAAATAATCCTATCATAAAAACTGTAGGCGCTACAGATTTTCGCGGATTGTGGGAGTTATAGGGGACGTAGAACCCCGCTGAAACAAACTTGCACTGCGTAGGAAGCCCAGGAATCTGCATGAATATGCTAGCTCTTATAGTTTTGTGATCTCAGCGTTCATACGGACGGACGGACATGGCTAGTGATCCTGATCATGAATATATATACTTCATGTGGTCGGAAAAGCTTTATTTTACCAGTTACATACTTTCTGACGAATCTGACCCTTTTATTCTACAAGTAACGGGTGTAAAAATAAAAAAAATCGATTGTTAATGACAAATGGGGGGCAAATTTTAAAATTACAGAAAAATATATTTTTTTTGTGGCGTCAATAGTTTAAAAATGTTTTAAAATTAAAATTGGGTTTTGTCTTAAAGAAATTAAAAATTGTGTGCTTAAAAAAATGTATTTTAAAAGTAGAGGCTACTTTTTGAAAACAAACTTTTTTTATAACTAAAAAATCATTTTTTTTTTGGCCAAATCCTTATACACGTGTTTACTTATTTTCCGAAAAGTATAAGTAAGAAAAGTATCAGGCAAATAAAAAATTCTTATTAAAACATCTCTTTTTTTCGGGCAAATCCTTATACACGTGTTTACTTATTTTCCGAAAAGTAAAAGTAAAAAAAGTATCAGGCAAATCAAAAACGTGATTCTTTTTTTTTGCCAAGTTCGTTCGGTTTGTAAAAGAACGGCCCATATGTGCAACCATTGACACCTCCTTTATTATGACCGCAGCTTTATGAATATATTAATGTCGTCTTTTAATTATAACTCCGTTAAATAAAATCCTAAAATTTTTTGTGTACGGGGTTGGAATGAAAAATAGTAAAACCTTCCAAATGTTTTGACAGACCAACAAACCAAGAAATCATACTCCTGTAATAGTGGCTCAAAAAACAGAATTTTATCATTATTGAGGTTTTTTAGGAGAACTTTTCGGCACAGTTTACAATAGCGTTTTTAGGCGCATACATTTTTTTAACATCCATCGACGTAAATTGTGATGTTACAAAGTGTAATTAAAGGAAAACCCCACTTGCCTTTTTTAAAATGCGTTGTCGTTAGGTAGGTTCGGTAGGACGTGCCTCGTTCGATTTGTCTAGTGATCCTGATTAAAAATATATATAGTTTAGAGGAAAACGCTTTATTCTTTTATTTCATACTTTACGGTGAATCTTTAACAACCATTTACCCAATGAGTAACGGGTTTAATTACACTGCCCGTCAGAAAAATCGCGGGTTGAAAAAAATAACAAAAAATGAATGTTATTAAAGATAATTCGCGCAGCACCTTTCGGAGCCGCTTCAGCGCGCTGAGCTTTTGGAACCTCTGACACCTTTTCACAGGTCGGATTTCCCGGTATAGGTAGGACTGCGTACCTCGAGTACGTATGCTCTGCAATGCTTGGAATCTGAATCTAAGGAAGAATCATGGAAAAAGAAAAAAATTCAGAAACACACACAAAATACACAGCTGCGGTACATTAAAAAACTTTCGCCAACCAGTAAAACATCCTCTGCGGAGGGCTCACCTAAATTTGTCAGGCAGCTGGGCTAAGGACAAAACTTTTGCTACACTTCTTTCAGCCGAACACTGGTTTATGTGTCCTAACACAAATCGAATCTGAATCTATTTTTCTACCGACATTATTTTAGCCAAATAAGATTAATTGTAAACTCTTCTATGGGATCATACGTCTCGTCTACTATCCGAAAAAAAATGAAAAAATCCATTATCATTATGATACCAAAGCCCGGAAAGACCACACAATTCCTTTATCCTACAGACCAATTAGTTTCTTATCGTATCTGTCTGAGTTGTTCGAAAAATTCCTTCTAACCCGCAAAGTACCATATCTAGGAGCACACAATGTTATCCTGGTTCATTAATTTGGGTTTCGTCAAAAAGCATGGAACAATAAAAAAGTTAATAGAATAACATAAATATTTTATATAAATTATATTTGCAAACAAAACATACACAGGGACCTACGCATTCTTACCAAAAAAGATGAAATAGACAAACAAAAAGTGTCCTACAGTGTCGTACCTTAGATTAATTAGTTTAATATTTGATATACTTATTGTTAGTATCCAAAGGGAGAAGATTCAATAAATAAATAGCAAAGCATAAAAAAAACCTTAAGAGCATGTGGTAATTGGAATCCTGCGTAGGTATCAGTGCCTTTTTTAAAGCAGTAGCAAAAATAACTTGATTACTACAGAGAATATAAATTGTCCTCTGATTGCACTTGGTGCACTAATTCCGAAATGGTGGGGTTGTGCTTTGCCCCGTATCTTTAAAAAAAGCGAGTAATGAGGCTTTGGGTAAACACGACACTTCTGCGCCTTTCACATACTTACTAACTATCCTTGCTTAAGAAAATATATTATATGATACGAGGTGTGCTCAAAAAGTAAGGTGACTTTGAATTTTCAAGAAAAACTATTAATTTATTTATCAATATTAATGTTGTCCCCTTCAAAGTAATCCCCCTCAGATACAATACACTTATGCCAACGGTTTTTCCAATCCTCAAAGCACTTCCCATAAGTACTTTTCGGTATAGCCTTGAGGTCTTCCAGCGATGCAGTCTTTCTCTTCAATCGTTGCATATCTCCGTCCTTTCATTGGTCTCTTTAGTTTTGGGAACAAGAAAAAGTCACATGGGGCCAAATCCGGTGAATATGGTGGCTGAGGCATTATTGTGGTGTTGTTTTTGGCCAAAAAATCTCTCACAAGAAAAGATGAGTGTGCATTTTCAATTCTGGACGTTCCTTTCGTATTGCTTCTCGCAAACGGAGCATAACTTCCAGATAATACTGTTTATTGACCGTACGACCATATGGTGGTAAGAACTCCTGGTGCACCACGCCATGGTAATCGAAGAATACAGTGATCAAAACTTTGGCATTTGATCGAACTTGGCGTGCTCTTTTCGGTCTTGGCTCACATGGGCTATTTCATTGTGACGATTGGGTTTTGGTTTCGATATCATAACCATATACCCATGATTCGTCACCAGTTATGACCCTTTTAAGTAAATCTGGGTCGTCGTTAACGTCATTCAACAGCTCTTGAGCGATGCTCATGCGACGGTTCTTTTGGTCAAAATTCAGCAATTTTGGAACAAAACTTCGCTGACACACGACTCATGCCCAAAACGTTTAAAAAAATTTCATGGCACGACCCAAGCGATATACCGACATCTTCAGCAACTTCTCTGATAGTGATTCGACGATTTTCCAAAGCAATTTTCTTCACTGCTTGAACGTTTTCATCAGTTGTTGACGTGCTCGGGCGTCCAGAGCGAGGCTCGTCATTGGCATCTTCCCGGCCATCTTGGAAGAGTTTGTACCACTTGTAAACATTTTTTTTTTACTCAGAACAGTTTCACCGTATGCCACTGTCAACATTTAAAGTGTTTCGGAGCACTTAATTTTATTTTTTACACAAAATTTGATGCAAATCCTTTGATCCATATTTATCGATAGCAAAAAATCGCTGAGCACGCAAAACAACTTGTTACCTTTACGCCTCTCACAACTAAACAAAAAAGGGGATTCAATTGAAACTTGGTACAGATGTTAGGGAAGAGTGTACCAACATAACAAAACATAAAAATCGATAATCGAAAATATTTTGCCCGCGAAATTTGAAAAGCCACCTTACTTTTTGAACACACCTCGTAAGTTTGACGAAATTTAAACGTTAGTTAATAAGAATGCAGACGACCTGACGGAAGCTTGTGCATGTTTTGGTGACAGTTTTCATCGCAGGATATTTGTTCAGCTGAAGCAGCCTTCGATATTTCTGTGACTTGTTACAAGTCAATAAACGTTCCACAAAAAACAAGAGAATAAATTTTATCTTTAACATTGACGCCGCTACACACCAGAGCTCACAACGTATATTTCCCCCACCAACGTATATTTCCCCCACCAACGTATATTTCCCCAAAACAGGTAGGCTTTGTGACGTGCTACCGAGTTTTTTTTCCCAACAGTGGTAATATTTAAGCCCAAATCGTCTGTGCAACCGTATACGCTAAGCTAAGTCTTCGGCAATAAAAATGATTTGCGAACCAGAATCTGACAATAAGGCGAAAAGACGCTCATTGCGATGAAACCGCTAATGTTTATAATTACATAAAGAAAAGTGAAATATACTCGTAACTTGAACTTGCTTCGTTTAACTTTTGGCATCAATGAAAAGGTAATTTAAATGCCGTTTTAATGATGCACTACTTTTCTTAACCTATTCGGTACTTATTGAAAATTCCGAATTTGTGTGTCTACTCTTAAATTTTTTTCCTCATCTTGAAAATTTAAATTTTTTGATGCAAAAAGTTTGTTTAAACAAAAATAATAGAAACTGCAAGAAGAATTTTTCAAAAACTATTTTCTTATATTTTTTATGATTTTTTTTTAAATGTTTAGTAATAAGCACTTGAGCCACTTTTTCCCCTTTTTCATATAAATTCTTCCCGACACTGTCACCTTCAAAAAATCATAAAAAATCTAAGAAAAAAGGAGGCCTAACGAAAACCTAAGCCCCCACCAATTTACATTAGGGAGAAAATCTCGAACCCTGTTCAACGAAATTGTTTCATGTTGTCCCGGTCATAAAAGGGGAAATCCATGAAACCAAGCTTCAGAACAAATCTGAAGAACATTTCCGAGCTGTATCCAAATACCTAAAGAAACTAGGAAAAGCTACTACACGTTCCAACTAAAAAGCAGCAAAGGTCTGCAAGTGGTACTAAAAGTAATCCATCCGACTTAACCCCCAAGATAGTTATCGATGCTCTCAAAGAAAACGGGTTTTCTGTAAAGAACGTCATTAACATCATTAACAGGTGAAAAGAGCCGCAAACACTCTTCAGGGTCATGCTGGAACCAGACAACAGAGTTTTGAAGAAAAATGAAGTGCACCCATAACCTTCAATACTTATTGCACCGAAGATTTAACGTGGAAAAGCCACATAAAAGGAACAGCCCAGAGCACTGCAAAAATTGTCAGGAGTATGGACACACCAGGACATACTGTTCACTTCAAACAGACTCTGTAGCTTATGAAGACTTCCACAATTCGGTTAACTACCTGCCAACAAAGAAGACCCCAAAAAGGAAAAACGCATTAACTGCCACGGTAACTACGTGGAAAACTTCAGGGGCTGTCAAATCTACAAGTGAGAGCATCGCGTCATCATAATGTTGTCATCATATGTTTGATGAAATTGAAACGTTAATTAATAAGGAATCAGAGTTGACTTCATTCGGTAAGTTTCAGCTTTTGCTATCCTGTTTATCTGGCACAGCATTGGAGACCGAAAGATTGATGGAAATGAAGGATGCTTACAACTAAATTGTAGTTGATAATTTTATAGACAAACGTCTTATTATACAACCTCATATAAAAGAGATATTTGGGTTTGAACGAGTGGACTTTTAGGTTGCATGGTTTCGGGCTTTGACGGACCATTTAACATCACATCATCGTGGAAAAAATCGTCGGCGTCATGCATGGGGGCAGCAGGCCCCCAAACATTCGTCGCAACTTATCGCTCTTTGGAGGAGCCTGGTGCTACTTCATTAGTCGAGGTCGTAGCTCGGTTTTGGGTAATATAACACGTCATTGAACCTATTAGATGGATGTCAAAGGAATAACTCCAGTGCGAAGGGCATTTTAATAGGAATAATACTTCCATCTCGAGAATCTTCGGCTTGTCATTTTAAAAAACGTGACCTTATCTTTATGAGTGAGTCTTACACGCAAGCCCAAAGGTGTTTGGAAAACATTAAGCGTGAACTTAATAGAAACCCTACAATAAAATTTGCCTACTGTGCCTTTGTAAAGGAATATTTATTTATTTAGTCTGGAGGTACATGGAAATGTTTTTTTCCGCACCATTGCTAATTTGAAGAAGAAAGTACGAATGAATGAACTTCTTTAATCGGGACCTACAATTAAATATTGTTGATACTTTCATTCGGTTTCCCTGGTTTCCCATTTGCAAAAAGTGCCGTTGCGTATGCGTTGCAACTCCTGATACAATGCTTCAGGTATTCAATTTGGGAACAGAAATTTTAGAAAAAATATGTCACAAAATGGACCCCACTGCTAATGTCATTAATAAAATCGAATCTTAAAAATATTGATACCGATATAACAAATATATTATTATCAATAATTGTTTTCATTATGAGTGCATACATCTTGTATAAAGCTTATATGTGCTTTACCACAATAAGTATGTATCAAAGAGTGCGATAAACAGAAGCTAGGCTAGCTGGATAAAATTAAATTAATAAAGTGAAAACAATTATTTTAAAAATATGTTTCAAACCAAAAAAAATATTAAATTTGTATAGGTATAAAAGGAATAAAAATTTTGAAAAAAATAAACAAAAATTTTTAAAAAAACCTAAAATGAATACCACAGGTTGCATTACTATAGCCAATCAACCAACTTTTGAGAATAAAGTATTAGCTATAACTAGAAACAGAGCACAGCCTCTATCAATTTCATATTTTGAAAACGAGTATATGAATAGGTATGACCTACCTTTTTCCCCGATTATTCATTGCAGCGCCACGCAAAAAACAATAGTACTGTCTACCATAAGAAACTGTAAAGTATTCTCGGAAATAGACATACACCCAGTGTTAGGACACATAAATGTGCTAAAAATTATGCACAATTAATGCTAAAAAATTAATGCAGTTTTAATGGGAATGGGAACAATTAACTCTTTATATCCGTGAAATAAAATAAAACTTTGGTAAGTCTTACAAATGTATAAGCCAAAATAGGCCAATACATAAAGACACCATTAAATAACATGCAAAAGTTCTTGTAGATTCTTTCAATGCGGGAAGAACTTTGGTACATAAAAATAGTGAAGCAATAAATAGAAGAATTATTCATCAAGTTACGAACAACTTAATAACTATCAAAGATAGGTATTATTTAAATATATCGATATCGACACTTTTTAATGCGCCTTTGAGAATAGATCAAGAAATAGACCTGACGGAAAATGAAGTTTCCGATTCGAGAGGAGTTGAAATTAAAGAAAAAGATCTACATGATCTAACAATTCTTGCATTTATATCAGTAACAGAAGCAGAAGAAGAAGAAATAACCTCAGATATAATTGCGCCAGACATAAAAGAAAACATAATGGAAGACCCAGCAGCCCAAAGGGCATACATAAGATATCTCGAATGCCATTTCGGAATTTAACAGACAAATAATGCACCTCCAAAGATTTGTAATTGCTTTTAAGTTACAAAGTTCACAGTGTGCGAAAAACGAAATCCTGTCATCACGAGAGCAAGTCGAGATGTATTATTACTGTAGAATAAGCAACAAACCAATTTTAAAATTGAAAAAATTGTAAAAATATTTTACGATCAGCATGTGTAGGAGACAATTTAAATAAGAAAGGAAGTTAACTTCGGCAAACAGAAGCTTGTATACCCTTGCAGTTAAAAAAAATAATCAATTGGCAATATTAGTAACAATCGTCCAATTTTGATTAAATTTAATTTGAAATTATTAAAAATATAAAAAATTATTTTCCCAATATTATAAGATAATATGTCAAAAAACATCAAAGCTATAATTTGTTTCAATTTATTTTTCCACCAATTTTACGATTGCTCCTATAACAGCTATATTGTATAGTTGTCCGGTTTTGATAAAATTTAATTCGAAATTCATAACTAATTAAAAAATGTTTCCAAGCTTAGACAGACGGACATAGCTAGATCGACTCGTCTAGTGATGCTGCGTTGCAAACTTCTGACTGAAATCAATATATCCTCTGCAGAGGTATAAAAAACCAAACCCAACAAATTGAAAAATTCACAGCATAATCAAGGACCGGCACTATAATCTTTAGGTATCAAAACTCCAAATTCTAAGTATTTAAAATTAAAAGCTTAGTTCAACCCTTCATTGCTTTGATATCTCAAATGACCGAACAAGTTTTAACACACAAATCTCGCGTACCACGCAACGCAGAAACATCAAGGAAAAAACTAAAAATATATTTTCTCCAACTTTTTCTCTCCAACAGCATATTCTTAGTTACTCTTTGCAGATCTATCTAATCTAATCTATTTACTGTGCCGTCTAAGCCATGGCACTCAGCCTCTAAGCCAAAATCTTTCAGGTAATGCGTTAGATGTGCAAATTTTTTTCTTGTTGTATTGGGCGCCAGCTCTATCCGAAAAAAAGTTATATTTTTTTACTTTCGTCAGTTTGGTTATAAAAAGAACGGCCCATATGCTTTTTAAAATTTAAAGTCATTTGAAAATCGAATAGAACGGCTGCAGTATATACAAAATTGGCATAATAATAAAAATGCAAATATTTATAATCAAAGATAGGTTTATTGTTTTTAAATAAGTATTCTCCAGCTAAATATATACACTCAATATACTTTTTCCACTTCGATGAGAGACCGCAACAGCATCTTTTGGTGATGAAAATATTTAACTATGCATTTTTGTATTGATGTGCTGGAATTCAGAATAAGTTATGTAATTTTAAGTTAAGACTTGGATTCGGCGTATTGAACTATCAAAAAGAGGAGAGCTTAAGCTGATGTGTTATTTTGTTAATTTGTTTTGTTTCACAACTTTCGTTACATTTTGGTGATTGGAACCGTGGTTCGTATGTGACGATCTCATTAAGTATATATATTATTGATCAGCATCACTAGACGAGTCGATCTAGCCATGTCCGTCTGTCCGTCCGTTTCTACGCAAACTTGTCTCTCAGCTTGAAAGCTATCGGGCTGAAACTTTCCCAAAAGTCTTCTTTTTATTGCAGATAGTATATAAGTCGGAACCAGCCGGATCGGACAACTTTATCTTTATATAAAAAGAAGACAGACGGACAGACGGACTTGGCTAGATCGACTCGTCTTGTGACGCTGATCAAGAATATATATTCTTTATGGGGTCGGAAACGTCTCCTTCACTGCGTTGCAAACTTCTGACTGAAATTATTATACCCTCTGCAAGGGTATAAAAAATAAAATATTTGGTACTTTTTAACATACAACCTCCTACTCTTGGATATAGCATTTTTTATTTAGTTCTAAATTTTGAATTTAATTTTATCAAAATCTGACGACATTTCTAGCTGTTATAGGTGAGAAAGCAATATAAAATAAATTATAGCTTTTAATAATAATAAAATAATATGAAACAAATTGTACCGGAGGTGTTTTTGACATATTATCGTATACTATTGGGAATACCATTTTTAAATTTTTAAGAACTTTGAATTAAAGTTATTAAAAGTCAGACTTCCCTTACATATAGCTGTCAAACAAACGGTCAGATAAATAATGAAATATTTTATTTTTAATATTTTAGAATTATTGTTACAGCAAGTAAGCTTTATAAAAAATCCTTAAGTAGATAATTATATCTTGTGTTTGTTTCAGACCGGTCTGAAATCACAGTATGTAGAATTGACGCTCTTTTTGTACCTTAAGACCAATATCATCCAACTATGGAACTGACAATTTGCCTCCCTTGCTCTGATACCCTTTCTCCTTTAGTTTCTCCAACTAAAATGAGATGTTTTCGTAAATGTGACTATAATAAACTTAATGATATGATTTCTCATTATAATTTGACAGACTTGTACAATTGTACAGACATTGAAAGTGCCACTGAAGTGAAGTCTATACAGTGTTAAATATGTTTTTTAATGAATGCGTAACTGATAGTTTTCTTTCAAACCTATCTAAATCAATGTAAATTTGTATTTTCAAACGATCCGAAACAGTTTTACAATTTTGTTAATGCCAAGCGTAAGGCATCGGCATTGCCTTCATCGGTACGTCTAAACTCAATGGAGGCATCGACGGAATCTGAAATTGCTGATTTAATTGCTGAGTTTTTCCAAACTTCTTATAGTTCGACAGCTTGGTCAAATTCTAACTACCCTAATCCCTTAAATAGGGCAAATTGTATTTTCTCCCCTGTAATCACCGAAAGCTCTCTCGTAAGAGATTCAGCAACAACAACGCCAACATGTTGTCCCGGTTCAGATGGATTTCCTGGATGTGTGCTTAAGTTTTGTGCATTAACCATTTGCAAACCGATTCTTAAACTTTTTAATAAAAAGGATATAAGGTGCGAAGGCAGATGCCCAAAATTATAGAGGTATTTCTAAATTGTCGGCAATTCCTAAAGCATTTGAACGCATTATCCCTTCTCATTTGGAACATTTATGTTCCTCGCTTCTATCAACGTGTCAGCATGGTTTTGTTAAGCGAAGATCGACCACCACCAATCTTCTTGAATTGACATCTAATAAATGGCTTAAAAAAAAATGCAGACTGACATTGTATATACAGATTTTAGAAAGGCCTTTGACTCCGTTAACCACTCTCTTCTTTTATTTAAATTAGATCAGCTTGGGTTTCCTGGTAATCTATTATCTTGGATTTCATGTTACTTGAATGGTAGGACTCTGAGGGTTATATTCAAGAATGCTTTTTCAAAATTGAACTACGTGACTTCTGGAGTGCCTCAGGGTAGTCATTTGGGCACTTTGCTGTTTAAGTGGCTTCTAGAAGATGAAAACTATCGTCCGCGATATCGCATTCAGATCGCGGAAGTCACTCCCGTCGGGAAGAAATGTGCCACTTCGGCGACACTTCGGGAAGTCACTTCGGCGACTCTTCTTGAAGTGTCTTCGGCGACACTTCCAAGAGCTTTTTGACCTTTATCTTCAATGCGGTTCTCTCGAACAAACCTTTGGATGATGTATTGTACAGTACTGGGACTTAGGGCTATCATTTCTGCAATGACCCGCTGACTCTTTCCACTTTTAAAGTGTTTAAGCACAAGTTCTCGCTGCTCAATGGTTGTGCGTGATGCCATTTCGGCAATTCCCCTGTATCTCCTTATTCAAGTGTGACCAAGCTCACAATTTCATAGAATATATATTTGTTAGTATTTTAAATAATCAAATAATGAAAAAAACTGTGATTTTTAAGACTGAGTATTCAATGTTTTGACTTTAAACATACTGCACGAAATAAGCTGCGGCATGGAAAAAGCCTGTACATTTTGTTTTTTTTTAAATAATTATTTTGTTTTTTTGATTAAGAAACTCGCTTTCGTTTAATAAACAAGGTAATATTCCCTATTAAGATACTGCATTTAATTTTTTCTGTTATCTTTTTTAGTTTAGCCGGAATAACGACTTAAACTTTTTTTAGGTAACTGCAGGAAAAAAGCTGCGAGCCACTGTAGTTGAAAGCCGTCAGTTGTTGAGAAAATCGATTTTTCAGTAATGATTCTTTCACTAACCTTGCTTTAGGCGATTCCTAATCTGTCAATATACCCTGCATGTTGGTACAACGTCTGAGAGTGGAGCCCTGTGCAATTTAATATTTGCACCCTTTTTTGCATAAGATTAATTTCTCAAAAACTGACGGCTTTAGCTCAATGATACTTTCAGACAAGAAGCTTGAATTAACGCCCAATAACCGGGTTAACCGTCCATGCTGGTTACTATCTAAATCGATTGATACTTTAATTCCAAAAATGTTCCGATTTGGGCCCAAGAAAAGTAAAAATAAAAAAAATAAAAATACGCCCCATGTTCCAAATTCCACCGTTCCCTAATCGCCGCTAAGCCGATAATTTGACACACATGAGTGAAATCAGGTAAACTTAATCGAAATCCCGGAACATGCTAGTATGAATCAGAGAAGGCGTCGTGCACGAAGTCCTTGTTTTCTTGACTACCCTGCAAGCAAAAGGGTGATAATTGGCCTATCATCCAGGAGTCACTTCTTAGTAACTTTGGAAGATAGAAAGACGACAGCAAATTAACAACCAGCTCCCAACATAAGCCAGGCGGGCAATTTTACATTTTTTTATATGTCATTTTACATTTCTCTATATCACTCAATAATCTTTATATATTATACCTATATTTCTCACTTATGACCACCCTTATATTGTACCACCCTTATGGTGTCCAAGAAGCTGAGCCAGCAAAGTTTACCGCTATGGGCCGTGCCTTTGTACTATTGGTGTCCAGCGATCGAAGGACTTTAGCAATTTTGCGCTTGGTCAGCGAAATGCCATGAGCGTCCGGTCATACGTTTTACTTTTTGTCAACTTAACCAACTTTGTATAACCAACAAATAAAGATCCAAAACTCGCTAACAGAACTGCGACTATCGCCGTTATCAATTTATTAATTCTATACCCCGTCTGAGTCTCATGGCCAGCGGGTAAAAAAAGGCAGTTACCCTCTCAACCTAATCAACATCAATTTATACAGTTGATGCCACGGGCCAACCGGCCACTTTCTACATCCATTGCGTCTAAGACCACTTGCTGCAACCACAGTTTACTATGTTGAATTTGACCTGTTTCCCCATGGCCCAAATTAATATTTTTTAAATTAACAAGATATTTTAATGCAGGTTTCATTTACAATAATGGCTATGACTATTGGAGGGCATTTCAGAAAAGTAGGCGTGTCTACGCCCCACTCCGCCCACAAAAAACTTCAAAATTCTAAGCAATTATAAAGTTAGAGACCCCAAATTTGGAACACAGGATGAATGTCCTATTTCAAATGTGTCCTTCAAACTTGGAACATAGCAAAATAAATGTAGAAGATATTCAATCAAATTTTTTATTTGCTTGTGTTACCTTATGTATTTATTTTCAACTTGATCAATGTCATCAATTTTCTTATTATTATAAAAAAAAGAAAAGAAGTTAACTTCGGCAAGCCGAAGTTTGTATACACTTGCAGTTATAAGAAATAATCAAGGTTAGTAACACTGTGTGAAATTTTATTAATATTAAAAAAATCTTTTACTATTTCTCTGACCTTTTTATGGACAGCTATATGTTACAGTCGTCCGATTTTTATTAAATTTAATTTGAAATTGTTTTAAATATCAAAATTTATAATGCCAATATTATAAGATAATATGTCAAGAAACGACGAAGCTGTTTCATATTATTTTCCCACCCATTTTTCGATCTTTCCTATCACACCTATATGATATAGTCGTCTGATTTTAATAAAATTTATTTCAAAATTCAAAACTAATTAGAAAAGGTAGGAGGTTGTATGTCAATAAACACCAAATATATTATTTTTTCATATTATTTTCACGCACATCTTTTTTATCTTCTTCTATTTCTTTAGTTATAGTCGTCCGATTTTAATAAAAGTTAACCCGAAATTCAGAACTAATTAAAGAGGGTTATTTTGAAGCTTTTAAGGTTATGTGTTAAAAAACACTAAAGATATAATTTTTATTTAATGTTTTCCGACTAATTTTCCGATTGTCCCTATGGCAGCTATATGAACTTCAAAACCAAATAAAAAAATGTTATTTCCAAGCGTAAGAGGTTATAAATTAAAAACACCGAAGATATAATTTTTCAATATTATTTTACCACTAATTTTCCGAGTGTTCCTATGGGAGCTATATGATATAGTCGTCCGATTTTGATAAAATTTAATTCGAAATTCAGAACTAATTTAAAAATGTTATATGCAAGCTTAGAAAGGTTTATGTTAAAAAAGACGAAAGATATAATTTTTTAAATTTTTTCCCGATAGTTCCTATGGGAGCTATAAGATATAGTTGTCCGATCCGGCTGGTTCCGACTTATATACTACCTCCATAGGAAAAAAGACTTTTGGGAAAGTTTCACCCCGATAGCTTTAAAACTGAGAGACTAGTTTGCATAGAAACGAACGGACAGACGGACATGGCTAGATCGACTCGTCTTGTGACGCTGATCAATAATATATATACTTTATGGGGTCGGAAACGTCTCCTTAGATGTTGCTTCCTAATAACTCTACAACAACAATACAAGTACTCACTGAAATAATTTGAAATTTGTTTTTAAACTCTTTGGAAAGTTCAACTTTCATTCCAAAAAAAGACAAGGGGACAGCAGATGCTAATTATACAAATATTTAGAAAAATATGAACAAAACACCCAACATATTAATATGAACACATAGTACTAATCTTAAGAATTAATATTATTTTTAAATTTGATTATTTAATGATTTTTTGTCAGATAAATGGTACCGCAAAGTTAACCCTTAAGATAGCATGTGTTGTTCGCTTGCAACAGCTGATTTGAACAGATGTTATTTTAACACTAAACTGTTAAGTTAACATTTAGGTATGTAACATTTTGATCATTTCTTAACATAGTAACATTGAAAAAACGGCAAATTGCATACTTGCATAAAATTAGTTTTGGCCACGAAAACTTTCGGCCTTTATCTTCAATGCGGTTCCCTCGGACAAACCTTTGGATGATGTATTGTACAGTACTGGGACTTAGGGCTATCATTTCTGCAATGACCCGCTGACTCTTTCCACTTTTAAAGTGTTTAAGCACAAGTTCTCGCTGCTCAATGGTTGTGCGTGATGCCATTTCGGTAATTCCCCTGTATCTCTTTAATCAAGTGTGACCAAGCTCAAAATTTCTTAAAATATATATTTGTTAGTATTTTAAATAATCAAATAATGAAAAAAACTGTGATGTTTAAGACTAAATATTCAATGTTTTGACTTTAAACATACTGCACGAAATAAGCTGCGGCATAGAAAAGGCCTGTACATATTGTTTTTTATTAAATAATTATTTTGTTTTTATGATTAAGAAAATCTCTTTCGTTTAATAAACATGGTAATATTCCCTATTAAGATACTGCATTTAAATTTTTCTGTTATCTTTTTTAGTTTAGCCCGAATAACGACTTAAACTTTTTTTAGGTAACTGCAGGAAATAAGCTGCGAGCCACTGTAGTTGAAAGCCGTCAGTTGTTGAGAAAATCGATTTTTCAGTAATGATTCTTTCACTAACCTTGCTTTAGGCGATTCCTAATCTGTCAATATACCCTGCATGTTGGTACAACGTCTGAGAGTGGAGCCCTGTGCAATTTAATATTTGCACCCTTTTTTGCATAAGGATAATTTCTCAAAAACTGACGGCTTTAGCTCAATGATACTTTCAGACAAGAAGCTTGAATTAACGCCCAATAACCGGGTTAACCGTCCATGCTGGTTACTATCTAAATCGATTGATACTTTAATTCCAAAAATGTTCCGATTTGGGCCCAAGAAAAGTAAAAATAATAAAAATACGCCCCATGTTCCAAATTCCACCGTTCCCTAATCGCCGCTAAGCCGATAATTTGACACACATGAGTGAAATCGCTAAACTTAATCGAAATCCCGGAACCTGCTAGTATGAATCAGAGAAGGCGTCGTGCACGAAGTCCTTGTTTTCTTGACTACCCTGCAAGCAAAAGGGTGATAATTGGCCTATCATCCAGGAGTCACTTCTTAGTAACTTTGGAAGATAGAAAGACGACAGCAAATTAACAACCAGCTCCCAACATAAGCCAGGCGGGCAATTTTACATTTTTTTATATGTCATTTTACATTTCTCTATATCACTCAATAATCTTTATATATTATACCTATATTTCTCACTTATGACCACCCTTATATTGTACCACCCTTATGGTGTCCAAGAAGCTGAGCCAGCAAAGTTCACCGCTATGGGCCGTGCCTTTGTACTATTGGTGTCCAGCGATCGAAGGACTTTAGCAATTTTGCGCTTGGTCAGCGAAATGCCATGAGCGTCCGGTCATACGTTTTACTTTTTGTCAACTTAACCAACTTTGTATAACCAACAAATAAAGATCCAAAACTCGCTAACAGAACTGCGACTATCGCCGTTATCAATTTATTAATTCTATACCCCGTCTTAGTCTCATGGCCAGCGGGTAAAAAAAGGCAGTTACCCTCTCAACCTAATCAACATCAATTTATACAGTTGATGCCACGGGCCAACCGGCCACTTTCTACATCCATTGCGTTTAAGACCACTTGCTGCAACCACAGTTTACTATGTTGAATTTGACCTGTTTCCCCATGGCCCAAATTAATATTTTTTAAATTAACAAGATATTTTAATGCAGGTTTCATTTACAATAATGGCTATGACTATTGGAGGGCATTTCAGAAAAGTAGGCGTGTCTACGCCCCACTCCGCCCACAAAAAACTTCAAAATTCTAAGCAATTATAAAGTTAGAGACCCCAAATTTGGAACACAGGATGAATGTCCTATTTCAAATGTGTCCTTCAAACTTGGAACATAGCAAAATAAATATAGAAGATATTCAATCACATTTTTTATTTGCTTGTGTTACCTTATGTATTTATTTTCAACTTGATCAATGTCATCAATTTTCTTATTATTATAAAAAAAAGAAAAGAAGTTAACTTCGGCAAGCCGAAGTTTGTATACACTTGCAGTTATAAGAAATAATCAAGGTTAGTAACACTGTGTGAAATTTTATTAATATTAAAAAAATCTTTTACTATTTCTCTGACCTTTTTATGGACAGCTATATGTTACAGTCGTCCGATTTTTATTAAATTTAATTTGAAATTGTTTTAAATATCAAAATTTATAATGCCAATATTATAAGATAATATGTCAAGAAACGACGAAGCTGTTTCATATTATTTTCCCACCCATTTTTCGATCTTTCCTAGCACACCTATATGATATAGTCGTCTGATTTTAATAAAATTTATTTCAAAATTCAAAACTAATTAGAAAATGTAGGAGGTTGTATGTCAATAAACACCAAATATATTATTTTTTCATATTATTTTCACGCACATCTTTTTTATCTTCTTCTATTTCTTTAGTTATAGTCGTCCGATTTTAATAAAAGTTAACCCGAAATTCAGAACTAATTAAAGAGGGTTATTTTGAAGCTTTTAAGGTTATGTGTTAAAAAACACTAAAGATATAATTTTTATTTAATGTTTTCCGACTAATTTTCCGATTGTCCCTATGGCAGCTATATGAACTTCAAAACCAAATAAAAAAATGTTATTTCCAAGCGTAAGAGGTTATAAATTAAAAACACCGAAGATATAATTTTTCAATATTATTTTACCACTAATTTTCCGAGTGTTCCTATGGGAGCTATATGATATAGTCGTCCGATTTTGATAAAATTTAATTCGAAATTCAGAACTAATTTAAAAATGTTATATGCAAGCTTAGAAAGGTTTATGTTAAAAAAGACGAAAGATATAATTTTTTAAATTTTTTCCCGATAGTTCCTATGGGAGCTATAAGATATAGTTGTCCGATCCGGCTGGTTCCGACTTATATACTACCTGCATAGGAAAAAAGACTTTTGGGAAAGTTTCACCCCGATAGCTTTAAAACTGAGAGACTAGTTTGCATAGAAACGAACGGACAGACGGACATGGCTAGATCGACTCGTCTTGTGACGCTGATCAATAATATATATACTTTATGGGGTCGGAAACGTCTCCTTAGATGTTGCTTCCTAATAACTCTACAACAACAATACAAGTACTCACTGAAATAATTTGAAATTTGTTTTTGAACTCTTTGGAAAGTTAAACTTTCATTCCAAAAAAAGACAAGGGGACAGCAGATGCTAATTATACAAATATTTAGAAAAATATGAACAAAACACCCAACATATTAATATGAACACATAGTACTAATCTGAAGAATTAATATTATTTTTAAATTTGATTATTTAATGATTTTTTGTCAGATAAATGGTACCGCAAAGTTAACCCTTAAGATAGCATGTGTTGTTCGCTTGCAACAGCTGATTTGAACAGATGTTATTTTAACACTAAACTGTTAAGTTAACATTTAGGTATGTAACATTTTGATCATTTCTTAACATAGTAACATTGAAAAAACGGCAAATTGCATACTTGCATAAAATTAGTTTTGGCCACGAAAACTTTCGGCCTTTATCTTCAATGCGGTTCCCTCGGACAAACCTTTGGATGATGTATTGTACAGTACTGGGACTTAGGGCTATCATTTCTGCAATGACCCGCTGACTCTTTCCACTTTTAAAGTGTTTAAGCACAAGTTCTCGCTGCTCAATGGTTGTGCGTGATGCCATTTCGGTAATTCCCCTGTATCTCTTTATTCAAGTGTGACCAAGCTCAAAATTTCATAAAATATATATTTGTTAGTATTTTAAATAATCAAATAATGAAAAAAACTGTGATGTTTAAGACTAAATATTCAATGTTTTGACTTTAAATATACTGCACGAAATAAGCTGCGGCATGGAAAAGGCCTGTACATTTTGTTTTTTATTAAATAATTATTTTGTTTTTATGATTAAGAAAATCTCTTTCGTTTAATAAACATGGTAATATTCCCTATTAAGATACTGCATTTAAATTTTTCTGTTATCTTTTTTAGTTTAGCCGGAATAACGACTTAAACTTTTTTTAGGTAACTGCAGGAAATAAGCTGCGAGCCACTGTAGTTGAAAGCCGTCAGTTGTTGAGAAAATCGATTTTTCAGTAATGATTCTTTCACTAACCTTGCTTTAGGCGATTCCTAATCTGTCAATATACCCTGCATGTTGGTACAACGTCTGAGAGTGGAGCCCTGTGCAATTTAATATTTGCACCCTTTTTTGCATAAGGATAATTTCTCAAAAACTGACGGCTTTAGCTCAATGATACTTTCAGACAAGAAGCTTGAATTAACGCCCAATAACCGGGTTAACCGTCCATGCTGGTTACTATCTAAATCGATTGATACTTTAATTCCAAAAATGTTCCGATTTGGGCCCAAGAAAAGTAAAAATAAAAAAAATAAAAATACGCCCCATGTTCCAAATTCCACCGTTCCCTAATCGCCGCTAAGCCGATAATTTGACACACATGAGTGAAATCAGGTAAACTTAATCGAAATCCCGGAACATGCTAGTATGAATAAGAGAAGGCGTCGTGCACGAAGTCCTTGTTTTCTTGACTACCCTGCAAGCAAAAGGGTGATAATTGGCCTATCATCCAGGAGTCACTTCTTAGTAACTTTGGAAGATAGAAAGACGACAGCAAATTAACAACCAGCTCCCAACATAAGCCAGGCGGGCAATTTTACTTTTTTTTATATGTCATTTTACATTTCTCTATATCACTCAATAATCTTTATATATTATACCTATATTTCTCACTTATGACCACCCTTATATTGTACCACCCTTATGGTGTCCAAGAAGCTGAGCCAGCAAAGTTCACCGCTATGGGCCGTGCCTTTGTACTATTGGTGTCCAGCGATCGAAGGACTTTAGCAATTTTGCGCTTGGTCAGCGAAATGCCATGAGCGTCCGGTCATACGTTTTACTTTTTGTCAACTTAACCAACTTTGTATAACCAACAAATAAAGATCCAAAACTCGCTAACAGAACTGCGACTATCGCCGTTATCAATTTATTAATTCTATACCCCGTCTGAGTCTCATGGCCAGCGGGTAAAAAAAGGCAGTTACCCTCACAACCTAATCAACATCAATTTATACAGTTGATGCCACGGGCCAACCGGCCACTTTCTACATCCATTGCGTCTAAGACCACTTGCTGCAACCACAGTTTACTATGTTGAATTTGACCTGTTTCCCCATGGCCCAAATTAATATTTTTTAAATTAACAAGATATTTTAATGCAGGTTTCATTTACAATAATGGCTATGACTATTGGAGGGCATTTCAGAAAAGTAGGCGTGTCTACGCCCCACTCCGCCCACAAAAAACTTCAAAATTCTAAGCAATTATAAAGTTAGAGACCCCAAATTTGGAACACAGGATGAATGTCCTATTTCAAATGTGTCCTTCAAACTTGGAACATAGCAAAATAAATGTAGAAGATATTCAATCAAATTTTTTATTTGCTTGTGTTACCTTATGTATTTATTTTCAACTTGATCAATGTCATCAATTTTCTTATTATTATAAAAAAAAGAAAAGAAGTTAACTTCGGCAAGCCGAAGTTTGTATACACTTGCAGTTATAAGAAATAATCAAGGTTAGTAACACTGTGTGAAATTTTATTAATATTAAAAAAATCTTTTACTATTTCTCTGACCTTTTTATGGACAGCTATATGTTACAGTCGTCCGATTTTTATTAAATTTAATTTGAAATTGTTTTAAATATCAAAATTTATAATGCCAATATTATAAGATAATATGTCAAGAAACGACGAAGCTGTTTCATATTATTTTCCCACCCATTTTTCGATCTTTCCTATCACACCTATATGATATAGTCGTCTGATTTTAATAAAATTTATTTCAAAATTCAAAACTAATTAGAAAATGTAGGAGGTTGTATGTCAATAAACACCAAATATATTATTTTTTCATATTATTTTCACGCACATCTTTTTTATCTTCTTCTATTTCTTTAGTTATAGTCGTCCGATTTTAATAAAAGTTAACCCGAAATTCAGAACTAATTAAAGAGGGTTATTTTGAAGCTTTTAAGGTTATGTGTTAAAAAACACTAAAGATATAATTTTTATTTAATGTTTTCCGACTAATTTTCCGATTGTCCCTATGGCAGCTATATGAACTTCAAAACCAAATAAAAAAATGTTATTTCCAAGCGTAAGAGGTTATAAATTAAAAACACCGAAGATATAATTTTTCAATATTATTTTACCACTAATTTTCCGAGTGTTCCTATGGGAGCTATATGATATAGTCGTCCGATTTTGATAAAATTTAATTCGAAATTCAGAACTAATTTAAAAATGTTATATGCAAGCTTAGAAAGGTTTATGTTAAAAAAGACGAAAGATATAATTTTTTAAATTTTTTCCCGATAGTTCCTATGGGAGCTATAAGATATAGTTGTCCGATCCGGCTGGTTCCGACTTATATACTACCTGCATAGGAAAAAAGACTTTTGGGAAAGTTTCACCCCGATAGCTTTAAAACTGAGAGACTAGTTTGCATAGAAACGAACGGACAGACGGACATGGCTAGATCGACTCGTCTTGTGACGCTGATCAATAATATATATACTTTATGGGGTCGGAAACGTCTCCTTAGATGTTGCTTCCTAATAACTCTACAACAACAATACAAGTACTCACTGAAATAATTTGAAATTTGTTTTTAAACTCTTTGGAAAGTTCAACTTTCATTCCAAAAAAAGACAAGGGGACAGCAGATGCTAATTATACAAATATTTAGAAAAATATGAACAAAACACCCAACATATTAATATGAACACATAGTACTAATCTGAAGAATTAATATTATTTTTAAATTTGATTATTTAATGATTTTTTGTCAGATAAATGGTACCGCAAAGTTAACCCTTAAGATAGCATGTGTTGTTCGCTTGCAACAGCTGATTTGAACAGATGTTATTTTAACACTAAACTGTTAAGTTAACATTTAGGTATGTAACATTTTGATCATTTCTTAACATAGTAACATTGAAAAAACGGCAAATTGCATACTTGCATAAAATTAGTTTTGGCCACGAAAACTTTCGGCCTTTATCTTCAATGCGGTTCCCTCGGACAAACCTTTGGATGATGTATTGTACAGTACTGGGACTTAGGGCTATCATTTCTGCAATGACCCGCTGACTCTTTCCACTTTTAAAGTGTTTAAGCACAAGTTCTCGCTGCTCAATGGTTGTGCGTGATGCCATTTCGGTAATTCCCCTGTATCTCTTTATTCAAGTGTGACCAAGCTCAAAATTTCATAAAATATATATTTGTTAGTATTTTAAATAATCAAATAATGAAAAAAACTGTGATGTTTAAGACTAAATATTCAATGTTTTGACTTTAAACATACTGCACGAAATAAGCTGCGGAATGGAAAAGGCCTGTACATTTTGTTTTTTATTAAATAATTATTTTGTTTTTATGATTAAGAAAATCTCTTTCGTTTAATAAACATGGTAATATTCCCTATTAAGATACTGCATTTAAATTTTTCTGTTATCTTTTTTAGTTTAGCCGGAATAACGACTTAAACTTTTTTTAGGTAACTGCAGGAAATAAGCTGCGAGCCACTGTAGTTGAAAGCCGTCAGTTGTTGAGAAAATCGATTTTTCAGTAATGATTCTTTCACTAACCTTGCTTTAGGCGATTCCTAATCTGTCAATATACCCTGCATGTTGGTACAACGTCTGAGAGTGGAGCCCTGTGCAATTTAATATTTGCACCCTTTTTTGCATAAGGATAATTTCTCAAAAACTGACGGCTTTAGCTCAATGATACTTTCAGACAAGAAGCTTGAATTAACGCCCAATAACCGGGTTAACCGTCCATGCTGGTTACTATCTAAATCGATTGATACTTTAATTCCAAAAATGTTCCGATTTGGGCCCAAGAAAAGTAAAAATAAAAAAAATAAAAATACGCCCCATGTTCCAAATTCCACCGTTCCCTAATCGCCGCTAAGCCGATAATTTGACACACATGAGTGAAATCAGGTAAACTTAATCGAAATCCCGGAACATGCTAGTATGAATCAGAGAAGGCGTCGTGCACGAAGTCCTTGTTTTCTTGACTACCCTGCAAGCAAAAGGGTGATAATTGGCCTATCATCCAGGAGTCACTTCTTAGTAACTTTGGAAGATAGAAAGACGACAGCAAATTAACAACCAGCTCCCAACATAAGCCAGGCGGGCAATTTTACATTTTTTTATATGTCATTTTACATTTCTCTATATCACTCAATAATCTTTATATATTATACCTATATTTCTCACTTATGACCACCCTTATATTGTACCACCCTTATGGTGTCCAAGAAGCTGAGCCAGCAAAGTTCACCGCTATGGGCCGTGCCTTTGTACTATTGGTGTCCAGCGATGGAAGGACTTTAGCAATTTTGCGCTTGGTCAGCGAAATGCCATGAGCGTCCGGTCATACGTTTTACTTTTTGTCAACTTAACCAACTTTGTATAACCAACAAATAAAGATCCAAAACTCGCTAACAGAACTGCGACTATCGCCGTTATCAATTTATTAATTCTATACCCCGTCTGAGTCTCATGGCCAGCGGGTAAAAAAAGGCAGTTACCCTCTCAACCTAATCAACATCAATTTATACAGTTGATGCCACGGGCCAACCGGCCACTTTCTACATCCATTGCGTCTAAGACCACTTGCTGCAACCACAGTTTACTATGTTGAATTTGACCTGTTTCCCCATGGCCCAAATTAATATTTTTTAAATTAACAAGATATTTTAATGCAGGTTTCATTTACAATAATGGCTATGACTATTGGAGGGCATTTCAGAAAAGTAGGCGTGTCTACGCCCCACTCCGCCCACAAAAAACTTCAAAATTCTAAGCAATTATAAAGTTAGAGACCCCAAATTTGGAACACAGGATGAATGTCCTATTTCAAATGTGTCCTTCAAACTTGGAACATAGCAAAATAAATGTAGAAGATATTCAATCAAATTTTTTATTTGCTTGTGTTACCTTATGTATTTATTTTCAACTTGATCAATGTCATCAATTTTCTTATTATTATAAAAAAAAGAAAAGAAGTTAACTTCGGCAAGCCGAAGTTTGTATACACTTGCAGTTATAAGAAATAATCAAGGTTAGTAACACTGTGTGAAATTTTATTAATATTAAAAAAATCTTTTACTATTTCTCTGACCTTTTTATGGACAGCTATATGTTACAGTCGTCCGATTTTTATTAAATTTAATTTGAAATTGTTTTAAATATCAAAATTTATAATGCCAATATTATAAGATAATATGTCAAGAAACGACGAAGCTGTTTCATATTATTTTCCCACCCATTTTTCGATCTTTCCTATCACACCTATATGATATAGTCGTCTGATTTTAATAAAATTTATTTCAAAATTCAAAACTAATTAGAAAATGTAGGAGGTTGTATGTCAATAAACACCAAATATATTATTTTTTCATATTATTTTCACGCACATCTTTTTTATCTTCTTCTATTTCTTTAGTTATAGTCGTCCGATTTTAATAAAAGTTAACCCGAAATTCAGAACTAATTAAAGAGGGTTATTTTGAAGCTTTTAAGGTTATGTGTTAAAAAACACTAAAGATATAATTTTTATTTAATGTTTTCCGACTAATTTTCCGATTGTCCCTATGGCAGCTATATGAACTTCAAAACCAAATAAAAAAATGTTATTTCCAAGCGTAAGAGGTTATAAATTAAAAACACCGAAGATATAATTTTTCAATATTATTTTACCACTAATTTTCCGAGTGTTCCTATGGGAGCTATATGATATAGTCGTCCGATTTTGATAAAATTTAATTCGAAATTCAGAACTAATTTAAAAATGTTATATGCAAGCTTAGAAAGGTTTATGTTAAAAAAGACGAAAGATATAATTTTTTAAATTTTTTCCCGATAGTTCCTATGGGAGCTATAAGATATAGTTGTCCGATCCGGCTGGTTCCGACTTATATACTACCTGCATAGGAAAAAAGACTTTTGGGAAAGTTTCACCCCGATAGCTTTAAAACTGAGAGACTAGTTTGCATAGAAACGAACGGACAGACGGACATGGCTAGATCGACTCGTCTTGTGACGCTGATCAATAATATATATACTTTATGGGGTCGGAAACGTCTCCTTAGATGTTGCTTCCTAATAACTCTACAACAACAATACAAGTACTCACTGAAATAATTTGAAATTTGTTTTTAAACTCTTTGGAAAGTTCAACTTTCATTCCAAAAAAAGACAAGGGGACAGCAGATGCTAATTATACAAATATTTAGAAAAATATGAACAAAACACCCAACATATTAATATGAACACATAGTACTAATCTGAAGAATTAATATTATTTTTAAATTTGATTATTTAATGATTTTTTGTCAGATAAATGGTACCGCAAAGTTAACCCTTAAGATAGCATGTGTTGTTCGCTTGCAACAGCTGATTTGAACAGATGTTATTTTAACACTAAACTGTTAAGTTAACATTTAGGTATGTAACATTTTGATCATTTCTTAACATAGTAACATTGAAAAAACGGCAAATTGCATACTTGCATAAAATTAGTTTTGGCCACGAAAACTTTCGGCCTTTATCTTCAATGCGGTTCCCTCGGACAAACCTTTGGATGATGTATTGTACAGTACTGGGACTTAGGGCTATCATTTCTGCAATGACCCGCTGACTCTTTCCACTTTTAAAGTGTTTAAGCACAAGTTCTCGCTGCTCAATGGTTGTGCGTGATGCCATTTCGGTAATTCCCCTGTATCTCTTTATTCAAGTGTGACCAAGCTCAAAATTTCATAAAATATATATTTGTTAGTATTTTAAATAATCAAATAATGAAAAAAACTGTGATGTTTAAGACTAAATATTCAATGTTTTGACTTTAAACATACTGCACGAAATAAGCTGCGGAATGGAAAAGGCCTGTACATTTTGTTTTTTATTAAATAATTATTTTGTTTTTATGATTAAGAAAATCTCTTTCGTTTAATAAACATGGTAATATTCCCTATTAAGATACTGCATTTAAATTTTTCTGTTATCTTTTTTAGTTTAGCCGGAATAACGACTTAAACTTTTTTTAGGTAACTGCAGGAAATAAGCTGCGAGCCACTGTAGTTGAAAGCCGTCAGTTGTTGAGAAAATCGATTTTTCAGTAATGATTCTTTCACTAACCTTGCTTTAGGCGATTCCTAATCTGTCAATATACCCTGCATGTTGGTACAACGTCTGAGAGTGGAGCCCTGTGCAATTTAATATTTGCACCCTTTTTTGCATAAGGATAATTTCTCAAAAACTGACGGCTTTAGCTCAATGATACTTTCAGACAAGAAGCTTGAATTAACGCCCAATAACCGGGTTAACCGTCCATGCTGGTTACTATCTAAATCGATTGATACTTTAATTCCAAAAATGTTCCGATTTGGGCCCAAGAAAAGTAAAAATAAAAAAAATAAAAATACGCCCCATGTTCCAAATTCCACCGTTCCCTAATCGCCGCTAAGCCGATAATTTGACACACATGAGTGAAATCAGGTAAACTTAATCGAAATCCCGGAACATGCTAGTATGAATCAGAGAAGGCGTCGTGCACGAAGTCCTTGTTTTCTTGACTACCCTGCAAGCAAAAGGGTGATAATTGGCCTATCATCCAGGAGTCACTTCTTAGTAACTTTGGAAGATAGAAAGACGACAGCAAATTAACAACCAGCTCCCAACATAAGCCAGGCGGGCAATTTTACATTTTTTTATATGTCATTTTAGATTTCTCTATATCACTCAATAATCTTTATATATTATACCTATATTTCTCACTTATGACCACCCTTATATTGTACCACCCTTATGGTGTCCAAGAAGCTGAGCCAGCAAAGTTCACCGCTATGGGCCGTGCCTTTGTACTATTGGTGTCCAGCGATGGAAGGACTTTAGCAATTTTGCGCTTGGTCAGCGAAATGCCATGAGCGTCCGGTCATACGTTTTACTTTTTGTCAACTTAACCAACTTTGTATAACCAACAAATAAAGATCCAAAACTCGCTAACAGAACTGCGACTATCGCCGTTATCAATTTATTAATTCTATACCCCGTCTGAGTCTCATGGCCAGCGGGTAAAAAAAGGCAGTTACCCTCTCAACCTAATCAACATCAATTTATACAGTTGATGCCACGGGCCAACCGGCCACTTTCTACATCCATTGCGTCTAAGACCACTTGCTGCAACCACAGTTTACTATGTTGAATTTGACCTGTTTCCCCATGGCCCAAATTAATATTTTTTAAATTAACAAGATATTTTAATGCAGGTTTCATTTACAATAATGGCTATGACTATTGGAGGGCATTTCAGAAAAGTAGGCGTGTCTACGCCCCACTCCGCCCACAAAAAACTTCAAAATTCTAAGCAATTATAAAGTTAGAGACCCCAAATTTGGAACACAGGATGAATGTCCTATTTCAAATGTGTCCTTCAAACTTGGAACATAGCAAAATAAATGTAGAAGATATTCAATCAAATTTTTTATTTGCTTGTGTTACCTTATGTATTTATTTTCAACTTGATCAATGTCATCAATTTTCTTATTATTATAAAAAAAAGAAAAGAAGTTAACTTCGGCAAGCCGAAGTTTGTATACACTTGCAGTTATAAGAAATAATCAAGGTTAGTAACACTGTGTGAAATTTTATTAATATTAAAAAAATCTTTTACTATTTCTCTGACCTTTTTATGGACAGCTATATGTTACAGTCGTCCGATTTTTATTAAATTTAATTTGAAATTGTTTTAAATATCAAAATTTATAATGCCAATATTATAAGATAATATGTCAAGAAACGACGAAGCTGTTTCATATTATTTTCCCACCCATTTTTCGATCTTTCCTATCACACCTATATGATATAGTCGTCTGATTTTAATAAAATTTATTTCAAAATTCAAAACTAATTAGAAAATGTAGGAGGTTGTATGTCAATAAACACCAAATATATTATTTTTTCATATTATTTTCACGCACATCTTTTTTATCTTCTTCTATTTCTTTAGTTATAGTCGTCCGATTTTAATAAAAGTTAACCCGAAATTCAGAACTAATTAAAGAGGGTTATTTTGAAGCTTTTAAGGTTATGTGTTAAAAAACACTAAAGATATAATTTTTATTTAATGTTTTCCGACTAATTTTCCGATTGTCCCTATGGCAGCTATATGAACTTCAAAACCAAATAAAAAAATGTTATTTCCAAGCGTAAGAGGTTATAATTAAAAACACCGAAGATATAATTTTTCAATATTATTTTACCACTAATTTTCCGAGTGTTCCTATGGGAGCTATATGATATAGTCGTCCGATTTTGATAAAATTTAATTCGAAATTCAGAACTAATTTAAAAATGTTATATGCAAGCTTAGAAAGGTTTATGTTAAAAAAGACGAAAGATATAATTTTTTAAATTTTTTCCCGATAGTTCCTATGGGAGCTATAAGATATAGTTGTCCGATCCGGCTGGTTCCGACTTATATACTACCTGCATAGGAAAAAAGACTTTTGGGAAAGTTTCACCCCGATAGCTTTAAAACTGAGAGACTAGTTTGCATAGAAACGAACGGACAGACGGACATGGCTAGATCGACTCGTCTTGTGACGCTGATCAGTAATATATATACTTTATGGGGTCGGAAACGTCTCCTTAGATGGTGCTTCCTAATAACTCTACAACAACAATACAAGTACTCACTGAAATAATTTGAAATTTGTTTTTAAACTCTTTGGAAAGTTCAACTTTCATTCCAAAAAAAGACAAGGGGACAGCAGATGCTAATTATACAAATATTTAGAAAAATATGAACAAAACACCCAACATATTAATATGAACACATAGTACTAATCTGAAGAATTAATATTATTTTTAAATTTGATTATTTAATGATTTTTTGTCAGATAAATGGTACCGCAAAGTTAACCCTTAAGATAGCATGTGTTGTTCGCTTGCAACAGCTGATTTAAACAGATGTTATTTTAACACTAAACTGTTAAGTTAACATTTAGGTATGTAACATTTTGATCATTTCTTAACATAGTAACATTGAAAAAACGGCAAATTGCATACTTGCATAAAATTAGTTTTGGCCACGAAAACTTTCGGCCTTTATCTTCAATGCGGTTCCCTCGGACAAACCTTTGGATGATGTATTGTACAGTACTGGGACTTAGGGCTATCATTTCTGCAATGACCCGCTGACTCTTTCCACTTTTAAAGTGTTTAAGCACAAGTTCTCGCTGCTCAATGGTTGTGCGTGATGCCATTTCGGTAATTCCCCTGTATCTCTTTATTCAAGTGTGACCAAGCTCAAAATTTCATAAAATATATATTTGTTAGTATTTTAAATAATCAAATAATGAAAAAAACTGTGATGTTTAAGACTAAATATTCAATGTTTTGACTTTAAACATACTGCACGAAATAAGCTGCGGAATGGAAAAGGCCTGTACATTTTGTTTTTTATTAAATAATTATTTTGTTTTTATGATTAAGAAAATCTCTTTCGTTTAATAAACATGGTAATATTCCCTATTAAGATACTGCATTTAAATTTTTCTGTTATCTTTTTTAGTTTAGCCGGAATAACGACTTAAACTTTTTTTAGGTAACTGCAGGAAATAAGCTGCGAGCCACTGTAGTTGAAAGCCGTCAGTTGTTGAGAAAATCGATTTTTCAGTAATGATTCTTTCACTAACCTTGCTTTAGGCGATTCCTAATCTGTCAATATACCCTGCATGTTGGTACAACGTCTGAGAGTGGAGCCCTGTGCAATTTAATATTTGCACCCTTTTTTGCATAAGGATAATTTCTCAAAAACTGACGGCTTTAGCTCAATGATACTTTCAGACAAGAAGCTTGAATTAACGCCCAATAACCGGGTTAACCGTCCATGCTGGTTACTATCTAAATCGATTGATACTTTAATTCCAAAAATGTTCCGATTTGGGCCCAAGAAAAGTAAAAATAAAAAAAATAAAAATACGCCCCATGTTCCAAATTCCACCGTTCCCTAATCGCCGCTAAGCCGATAATTTGACACACATGAGTGAAATCAGGTAAACTTAATCGAAATCCCGGAACATGCTAGTATGAATCAGAGAAGGCGTCGTGCACGAAGTCCTTGTTTTCTTGACTACCCTGCAAGCAAAAGGGTGATAATTGGCCTATCATCCAGGAGTCACTTCTTAGTAACTTTGGAAGATAGAAAGACGACAGCAAATTAACAACCAGCTCCCAACATAAGCCAGGCGGGCAATTTTACATTTTTTTATATGTCATTTTACATTTCTCTATATCACTCAATAATCTTTATATATTATACCTATATTTCTCACTTATGACCACCCTTATATTGTACCACCCTTATGGTGTCCAAGAAGCTGAGCCAGCAAAGTTCACCGCTATGGGCCGTGCCTTTGTACTATTGGTGTCCAGCGATGGAAGGACTTTAGCAATTTTGCGCTTGGTCAGCGAAATGCCATGAGCGTCCGGTCATACGTTTTACTTTTTGTCAACTTAACCAACTTTGTATAACCAACAAATAAAGATCCAAAACTCGCTAACAGAACTGCGACTATCGCCGTTATCAATTTATTAATTCTATACCCCGTCTGAGTCTCATGGCCAGCGGGTAAAAAAAGGCAGTTACCCTCTCAACCTAATCAACATCAATTTATACAGTTGATGCCACGGGCCAACCGGCCACTTTCTACATCCATTGCGTCTAAGACCACTTGCTGCAACCACAGTTTACTATGTTGAATTTGACCTGTTTCCCCATGGCCCAAATTAATATTTTTTAAATTAACAAGATATTTTAATGCAGGTTTCATTTACAATAATGGCTATGACTATTGGAGGGCATTTCAGAAAAGTAGGCGTGTCTACGCCCCACTCCGCCCACAAAAAACTTCAAAATTCTAAGCAATTATAAAGTTAGAGACCCCAAATTTGGAACACAGGATGAATGTCCTATTTCAAATGTGTCCTTCAAACTTGGAACATAGCAAAATAAATGTAGAAGATATTCAATCAAATTTTTTATTTGCTTGTGTTACCTTATGTATTTATTTTCAACTTGATCAATGTCATCAATTTTCTTATTATTATAAAAAAAAGAAAAGAAGTTAACTTCGGCAAGCCGAAGTTTGTATACACTTGCAGTTATAAGAAATAATCAAGGTTAGTAACACTGTGTGAAATTTTATTAATATTAAAAAAATCTTTTACTATTTCTCTGACCTTTTTATGGACAGCTATATGTTACAGTCGTCCGATTTTTATTAAATTTAATTTGAAATTGTTTTAAATATCAAAATTTATAATGCCAATATTATAAGATAATATGTCAAGAAACGACGAAGCTGTTTCATATTATTTTCCCACCCATTTTTCGATCTTTCCTATCACACCTATATGATATAGTCGTCTGATTTTAATAAAATTTATTTCAAAATTCAAAACTAATTAGAAAATGTAGGAGGTTGTATGTCAATAAACACCAAATATATTATTTTTTCATATTATTTTCACGCACATCTTTTTTATCTTCTTCTATTTCTTTAGTTATAGTCGTCCGATTTTAATAAAAGTTAACCCGAAATTCAGAACTAATTAAAGAGGGTTATTTTGAAGCTTTTAAGGTTATGTGTTAAAAAACACTAAAGATATAATTTTTATTTAATGTTTTCCGACTAATTTTCCGATTGTCCCTATGGCAGCTATATGAACTTCAAAACCAAATAAAAAAATGTTATTTCCAAGCGTAAGAGGTTATAAATTAAAAACACCGAAGATATAATTTTTCAATATTATTTTACCACTAATTTTCCGAGTGTTCCTATGGGAGCTATATGATATAGTCGTCCGATTTTGATAAAATTTAATTCGAAATTCAGAACTAATTTAAAAATGTTATATGCAAGCTTAGAAAGGTTTATGTTAAAAAAGACGAAAGATATAATTTTTTAAATTTTTTCCCGATAGTTCCTATGGGAGCTATAAGATATAGTTGTCCGATCCGGCTGGTTCCGACTTATATACTACCTGCATAGGAAAAAAGACTTTTGGGAAAGTTTCACCCCGATAGCTTTAAAACTGAGAGACTAGTTTGCATAGAAACGAACGGACAGACGGACATGGCTAGATCGACTCGTCTTGTGACGCTGATCAATAATATATATACTTTATGGGGTCGGAAACGTCTCCTTAGATGTTGCTTCCTAATAACTCTACAACAACAATACAAGTACTCACTGAAATAATTTGAAATTTGTTTTTAAACTCTTTGGAAAGTTCAACTTTCATTCCAAAAAAAGACAAGGGGACAGCAGATGCTAATTATACAAATATTTAGAAAAATATGAACAAAACACCCAACATATTAATATGAACACATAGTACTAATCTGAAGAATTAATATTATTTTTAAATTTGATTATTTAATGATTTTTTGTCAGATAAATGGTACCGCAAAGTTAACCCTTAAGATAGCATGTGTTGTTCGCTTGCAACAGCTGATTTGAACAGATGTTATTTTAACACTAAACTGTTAAGTTAACATTTAGGTATGTAACATTTTGATCATTTCTTAACATAGTAACATTGAAAAAACGGCAAATTGCATACTTGCATAAAATTAGTTTTGGCCACGAAAACTTTCGGCCTTTATCTTCAATGCGGTTCCCTCGGACAAACCTTTGGATGATGTATTGTACAGTACTGGGACTTAGGGCTATCATTTCTGCAATGACCCGCTGACTCTTTCCACTTTTAAAGTGTTTAAGCACAAGTTCTCGCTGCTCAATGGTTGTGCGTGATGCCATTTCGGTAATTCCCCTGTATCTCTTTATTCAAGTGTGACCAAGCTCAAAATTTCATAAAATATATATTTGTTAGTATTTTAAATAATCAAATAATGAAAAAAACTGTGATGTTTAAGACTAAATATTCAATGTTTTGACTTTAAACATACTGCACGAAATAAGCTGCGGAATGGAAAAGGCCTGTACATTTTGTTTTTTATTAAATAATTATTTTGTTTTTATGATTAAGAAAATCTCTTTCGTTTAATAAACATGGTAATATTCCCTATTAAGATACTGCATTTAAATTTTTCTGTTATCTTTTTTAGTTTAGCCGGAATAACGACTTAAACTTTTTTTAGGTAACTGCAGGAAATAAGCTGCGAGCCACTGTAGTTGAAAGCCGTCAGTTGTTGAGAAAATCGATTTTTCAGTAATGATTCTTTCACTAACCTTGCTTTAGGCGATTCCTAATCTGTCAATATACCCTGCATGTTGGTACAACGTCTGAGAGTGGAGCCCTGTGCAATTTAATATTTGCACCCTTTTTTGCATAAGGATAATTTCTCAAAAACTGACGGCTTTAGCTCAATGATACTTTCAGACAAGAAGCTTGAATTAACGCCCAATAACCGGGTTAACCGTCCATGCTGGTTACTATCTAAATCGATTGATACTTTAATTCCAAAAATGTTCCGATTTGGGCCCAAGAAAAGTAAAAATAAAAAAAATAAAAATACGCCCCATGTTCCAAATTCCACCGTTCCCTAATCGCCGCTAAGCCGATAATTTGACACACATGAGTGAAATCAGGTAAACTTAATCGAAATCCCGGAACATGCTAGTATGAATCAGAGAAGGCGTCGTGCACGAAGTCCTTGTTTTCTTGACTACCCTGCAAGCAAAAGGGTGATAATTGGCCTATCATCCAGGAGTCACTTCTTAGTAACTTTGGAAGATAAAAAGACGACAGCAAATTAACAACCAGGTCCCAACATAAGCCAGGCGGGCAATTTTACATTTTTTTATATGTCATTTTACATTTCTCTATATCACTCAATAATCTTTATATATTATACCTATATTTCTCACTTATGACCACCCTTATATTGTACCACCCTTATGGTGTCCAAGAAGCTGAGCCAGCAAAGTTCACCGCTATGGGCCGTGCCTTTGTACTATTGGTGTCCAGCGATGGAAGGACTTTAGCAATTTTGCGCTTGGTCAGCGAAATGCCATGAGCGTCCGGTCATACGTTTTACTTTTTGTCAACTTAACCAACTTTGTATAACCAACAAATAAAGATCCAAAACTCGCTAACAGAACTGCGACTATCGCCGTTATCAATTTATTAATTCTATACCCCGTCTGAGTCTCATGGCCAGCGGGTAAAAAAAGGCAGTTACCCTCTCAACCTAATCAACATCAATTTATACAGTTGATGCCACGGGCCAACCGGCCACTTTCTACATCCATTGCGTCTAAGACCACTTGCTGCAACCACAGTTTACTATGTTGAATTTGACCTGTTTCCCCATGGCCCAAATTAATATTTTTTAAATTAACAAGATATTTTAATGCAGGTTTCATTTACAATAATGGCTATGACTATTGGAGGGCATTTCAGAAAAGTAGGCGTGTCTACGCCCCACTCCGCCCACAAAAAACTTCAAAATTCTAAGCAATTATAAAGTTAGAGACCCCAAATTTGGAACACAGGATGAATGTCCTATTTCAAATGTGTCCTTCAAACTTGGAACATAGCAAAATAAATGTAGAAGATATTCAATCAAATTTTTTATTTGCTTGTGTTACCTTATGTATTTATTTTCAACTTGATCAATGTCATCAATTTTCTTATTATTATAAAAAAAAGAAAAGAAGTTAACTTCGGCAAGCCGAAGTTTGTATACACTTGCAGTTATAAGAAATAATCAAGGTTAGTAACACTGTGTGAAATTTTATTAATATTAAAAAAATCTTTTACTATTTCTCTGACCTTTTTATGGACAGCTATATGTTACAGTCGTCCGATTTTTATTAAATTTAATTTGAAATTGTTTTAAATATCAAAATTTATAATGCCAATATTATAAGATAATATGTCAAGAAACGACGAAGCTGTTTCATATTATTTTCCCACCCATTTTTCGATCTTTCCTATCACACCTATATGATATAGTCGTCTGATTTTAATAAAATTTATTTCAAAATTCAAAACTAATTAGAAAATGTAGGAGGTTGTATGTCAATAAACACCAAATATATTATTTTTTCATATTATTTTCACGCACATCTTTTTTATCTTCTTCTATTTCTTTAGTTATAGTCGTCCGATTTTAATAAAAGTTAACCCGAAATTCAGAACTAATTAAAGAGGGTTATTTTGAAGCTTTTAAGGTTATGTGTTAAAAAACACTAAAGATATAATTTTTATTTAATGTTTTCCGACTAATTTTCCGATTGTCCCTATGGCAGCTATATGAACTTCAAAACCAAATAAAAAAATGTTATTTCCAAGCGTAAGAGGTTATAATTAAAAACACCGAAGATATAATTTTTCAATATTATTTTACCACTAATTTTCCGAGTGTTCCTATGGGAGCTATATGATATAGTCGTCCGATTTTGATAAAATTTAATTCGAAATTCAGAACTAATTTAAAAATGTTATATGCAAGCTTAGAAAGGTTTATGTTAAAAAAGACGAAAGATATAATTTTTTAAATTTTTTCCCGATAGTTCCTATGGGAGCTATAAGATATAGTTGTCCGATCCGGCTGGTTCCGACTTATATACTACCTGCATAGGAAAAAAGACTTTTGGGAAAGTTTCACCCCGATAGCTTTAAAACTGAGAGACTAGTTTGCATAGAAACGAACGGACAGACGGACATGGCTAGATCGACTCGTCTTGTGACGCTGATCAGTAATATATATACTTTATGGGGTCGGAAACGTCTCCTTAGATGGTGCTTCCTAATAACTCTACAACAACAATACAAGTACTCACTGAAATAATTTGAAATTTGTTTTTAAACTCTTTGGAAAGTTCAACTTTCATTCCAAAAAAAGACAAGGGGACAGCAGATGCTAATTATACAAATATTTAGAAAAATATGAACAAAACACCCAACATATTAATATGAACACATAGTACTAATCTGAAGAATTAATATTATTTTTAAATTTGATTATTTAATGATTTTTTGTCAGATAAATGGTACCGCAAAGTTAACCCTTAAGATAGCATGTGTTGTTCGCTTGCAACAGCTGATTTAAACAGATGTTATTTTAACACTAAACTGTTAAGTTAACATTTAGGTATGTAACATTTTGATCATTTCTTAACATAGTAACATTGAAAAAACGGCAAATTGCATACTTGCATAAAATTAGTTTTGGCCACGAAAACTTTCGGCCTTTATCTTCAATGCGGTTCCCTCGGACAAACCTTTGGATGATGTATTGTACAGTACTGGGACTTAGGGCTATCATTTCTGCAATGACCCGCTGACTCTTTCCACTTTTAAAGTGTTTAAGCACAAGTTCTCGCTGCTCAATGGTTGTGCGTGATGCCATTTCGGTAATTCCCCTGTATCTCTTTATTCAAGTGTGACCAAGCTCAAAATTTCATAAAATATATATTTGTTAGTATTTTAAATAATCAAATAATGAAAAAAACTGTGATGTTTAAGACTAAATATTCAATGTTTTGACTTTAAACATACTGCACGAAATAAGCTGCGGCATGGAAAATGCCTGTACATTTTGTTTTTTATTAAATAATTATTTTGTTTTTATGATTAAGAAAATCTCCTTCGTTTAATAAACATGGTAATATTCCCTATTAAGATACTGCATTTAAATTTTTCTGTTATCTTTTTTAGTTTAGCCGGAATAACGACTTAAACTTTTTTTAGGTAACTGCAGGAAATAAGCTGCGAGCCACTGTAGTTGAAAGCCGTCAGTTGTTGAGAAAATCGATTTTTCAGTAATGATTCTTTCACTAACCTTGCTTTAGGCGATTCCTAATCTGTCAATATACCCTGCATGTTGGTACAACGTCTGAGAGTGGAGCCCTGTGCAATTTAATATTTGCACCCTTTTTTGCATAAGGATAATTTCTCAAAAACTGACGGCTTTAGCTCAATGATACTTTCAGACAAGAAGCTTGAATTAACGCCCAATAACCGGGTTAACCGTCCATGCTGGTTACTAAATCGATTGATACTTTAATTCCAAAAATGTTCCGATTTGGGCCCAAGAAAAGTAAAAATAAAAAAAATAAAAATACGCCCCATGTTCCAAATTCCACCGTTCCCTAATCGCCGCTAAGCCGATAATTTGACACACATGAGTGAAATCAGGTAAACTTAATCGAAATCCCGGAACATGCTAGTATGAATCAGAGAAGGCGTCGTGCACGAAGTCCTTGTTTTCTTGACTACCCTGCAAGCAAAAGGGTGATAATTGGCCTATCATCCAGGAGTCACTTCTTAGTAACTTTGGAAGATAAAAAGACGACAGCAAATTAACAACCAGGTCCCAACATAAGCCAGGCGGGCAATTTTACATTTTTTTATATGTCATTTTACATTTCTCTATATCACTCAATAATCTTTATATATTATACCTATATTTCTCACTTATGACCACCCTTATATTGTACCACCCTTATGGTGTCCAAGAAGCTGAGCCAGCAAAGTTCACCGCTATGGGCCGTGCCTTTGTACTATTGGTGTCCAGCGATGGAAGGACTTTAGCAATTTTGCGCTTGGTCAGCGAAATGCCATGAGCGTCCGGTCATACGTTTTACTTTTTGTCAACTTAACCAACTTTGTATAACCAACAAATAAAGATCCAAAACTCGCTAACAGAACTGCGACTATCGCCGTTATCAATTTATTAATTCTATACCCCGTCTGAGTCTCATGGCCAGCGGGTAAAAAAAGGCAGTTACCCTCTCAACCTAATCAACATCAATTTATACAGTTGATGCCACGGGCCAACCGGCCACTTTCTACATCCATTGCGTCTAAGACCACTTGCTGCAACCACAGTTTACTATGTTGAATTTGACCTGTTTCCCCATGGCCCAAATTAATATTTTTTAAATTAACAAGATATTTTAATGCAGGTTTCATTTACAATAATGGCTATGACTATTGGAGGGCATTTCAGAAAAGTAGGCGTGTCTACGCCCCACTCCGCCCACAAAAAACTTCAAAATTCTAAGCAATTATAAAGTTAGAGACCCCAAATTTGGAACACAGGATGAATGTCCTATTTCAAATGTGTCCTTCAAACTTGGAAGATATTCAATCAAATTTTTTATTTGCTTGTGTTACCTTATGTATTTATTTTCAACTTGATCAATGTCATCAATTTTCTTATTATTATAAAAAAAAGAAAAGAAGTTAACTTCGGCAAGCCGAAGTTTGTATACACTTGCAGTTATAAGAAATAATCAAGGTTAGTAACACTGTGTGAAATTTTATTAATATTAAAAAAATCTTTTACTATTTCTCTGACCTTTTTATGGACAGCTATATGTTACAGTCGTCCGATTTTTATTAAATTTAATTTGAAATTGTTTTAAATATCAAAATTTATAATGCCAATATTATAAGATAATATGTCAAGAAACGACGAAGCTGTTTCATATTATTTTCCCACCCATTTTTCGATCTTTCCTATCACACCTATATGATATAGTCGTCTGATTTTAATAAAATTTATTTCAAAATTCAAAACTAATTAGAAAATGTAGGAGATTGTATGTCAATAAACACCAAATATATTATTTTTTCATATTATTTTCACGCACATCTTTTTTATCTTCTTCTATTTCTTTAGTTATAGTCGTCCGATTTTAATAAAAGTTAACCCGAAATTCAGAACTAATTAAAGAGGGTTATTTTGAAGCTTTTAAGGTTATGTGTTAAAAAACACTAAAGATATAATTTTTATTTAATGTTTTCCGACTAATTTTCCGATTGTCCCTATGGCAGCTATATGAACTTCAAAACCAAATAAAAAAATGTTATTTCCAAGCGTAAGAGGTTATAATTAAAAACACCGAAGATATAATTTTTCAATATTATTTTACCACTAATTTTCCGAGTGTTCCTATGGGAGCTATATGATATAGTCGTCCGATTTTGATAAAATTTAATTCGAAATTCAGAACTAATTTAAAAATGTTATATGCAAGCTTAGAAAGGTTTATGTTAAAAAAGACGAAAGATATAATTTTTTAAATTATTTCCCGATAGTTCCTATGGGAGCTATAAGATATAGTTGTCCGATCCGGCTGGTTCCGACTTATATACTACCTGCATAGGAAAAAAGACTTTTGGGAAAGTTTCACCCCGATAGCTTTAAAACTGAGAGACTAGTTTGCATAGAAACGAACGGACAGACGGACATGGCTAGATCGACTCGTCTTGTGACGCTGATCAGTAATATATATACTTTATGGGGTCGGAAACGTCTCCTTAGATGGTGCTTCCTAATAACTCTACAACAACAATACAAGTACTCACTGAAATAATTTGAAATTTGTTTTTAAACTCTTTGGAAAGTTCAACTTTCATTCCAAAAAAAGACAAGGGGACAGCAGATGCTAATTATACAAATATTTAGAAAAAAATGAACAAAACACCCAACATATTAATATGAACACATAGTACTAATCTGAAGAATTAATATTATTTTTAAATTTGATTATTTAATGATTTTTTGTCAGATAAATGGTACCGCAAAGTTAACCCTTAAGATAGCATGTGTTGTTCGCTTGCAACAGCTGATTTGAACAGATGTTATTTTAACACTAAACTGTTAAGTTAACATTTAGGTATGTAACATTTTGATCATTTCTTAACATAGTAACATTGAAAAAACGGCAAATTGCATACTTGCATAAAATTAGTTTTGGCCACGAAAACTTTCGGCCTTTATCTTCAATGCGGTTCCCTCGGACAAACCTTTGGATGATGTATTGTACAGTACTGGGACTTAGGGCTATCATTTCTGCAATGACCCGCTGACTCTTTCCACTTTTAAAGTGTTTAAGCACAAGTTCTCGCTGCTCAATGGTTGTGCGTGATGCCATTTCGGTAATTCCCCTGTATCTCTTTATTCAAGTGTGACCAAGCTCAAAATTTCATAAAATATATATTTGTTAGTATTTTAAATAATCAAATAATGAAAAAAACTGTGATGTTTAAGACTAAATATTCAATGTTTTGACTTTAAACATACTGCACGAAATAAGCTGCGGCATGGAAAAGGCCTGTACATTTTGTTTTTTATTAAATAATTATTTTGTTTTTATGATTAAGAAAATCTCTTTCGTTTAATAAACATGGTAATATTCCCTATTAAGATACTGCATTTAAATTTTTCTGTTATCTTTTTTAGTTTAGCCGGAATAACGACTTAAACTTTTTTTTAGGTAACTGCAGGAAATAAGCTGCGAGCCACTGTAGTTGAAAGCCGTCAGTTGTTGAGAAAATCGATTTTTCAGTAATGATTCTTTCACTAACCTTGCTTTAGGCGATTCCTAATCTGTCAATATACCCTGCATGTTGGTACAACGTCTGAGAGTGGAGCCCTGTGCAATTTAATATTTGCACCCTTTTTTGCATAAGGATAATTTCTCAAAAACTGACGGCTTTAGCTCAATGATACTTTCAGACAAGAAGCTTGAATTAACGCCCAATAACCGGGTTAACCGTCCATGCTGGTTACTAAATCGATTGATACTTTAATTCCAAAAATGTTCCGATTTGGGCCCAAGAAAAGTAAAAATAAAAAAAATAAAAATACGCCCCATGTTCCAAATTCCACCGTTCCCTAATCGCCGCTAAGCCGATAATTTGACACACATGAGTGAAATCAGGTAAACTTAATCGAAATCCCGGAACATGCTAGTATGAATCAGAGAAGGCGTCGTGCACGAAGTCCTTGTTTTCTTGACTACCCTGCAAGCAAAAGGGTGATAATTGGCCTATCATCCAGGAGTCACTTCTTAGTAACTTTGGAAGATAGAAAGACGACAGCAAATTAACAACCAGCTCCCAACATAAGCCAGGCGGGCAATTTTACATTTTTTTATATGTCATTTTACATTTCTCTATATCACTCAATAATCTTTATATATTATACCTATATTTCTCACTTATGACCACCCTTATATTGTACCACCCTTATGGTGTCCAAGAAGCTGAGCCAGCAAAGTTCACCGCTATGGGCCGTGCCTTTGTACTATTGGTGTCCAGCGATGGAAGGACTTTAGCAATTTTGCGCTTGGTCAGCGAAATGCCATGAGCGTCCGGTCATACGTTTTACTTTTTGTCAACTTAACCAACTTTGTATAACCAACAAATAAAGATCCAAAACTCGCTAACAGAACTGCGACTATCGCCGTTATCAATTTATTAATTCTATACCCCGTCTGAGTCTCATGGCCAGCGGGTAAAAAAAGGCAGTTACCCTCTCAACCTAATCAACATCAATTTATACAGTTGATGCCACGGGCCAACCGGCCACTTTCTACATCCATTGCGTCTAAGACCACTTGCTGCAACCACAGTTTACTATGTTGAATTTGACCTGTTTCCCCATGGCCCAAATTAATATTTTTTAAATTAACAAGATATTTTAATGCAGGTTTCATTTACAATAATGGCTATGACTATTGGAGGGCATTTCAGAAAAGTAGGCGTGTCTACGCCCCACTCCGCCCACAAAAAACTTCAAAATTCTAAGCAATTATAAAGTTAGAGACCCCAAATTTGGAACACAGGATGAATGTCCTATTTCAAATGTGTCCTTCAAACTTGGAACATAGCAAAATAAATATAGAAGATATTCAATCAAATTTTTTATTTGCTTGTGTTACCTTATGTATTTATTTTCAACTTGATCAATGTCATCAATTTTCTTATTATTATAAAAAAAAGAAAAGAAGTTAACTTCGGCAAGCCGAAGTTTGTATACACTTGCAGTTATAAGAAATAATCAAGGTTAGTAACACTGTGTGAAATTTTATTAATATTAAAAAAATCTTTTACTATTTCTCTGACCTTTTTATGGACAGCTATATGTTACAGTCGTCCGATTTTTATTAAATTTAATTTGAAATTGTTTTAAATATCAAAATTTATAATGCCAATATTATAAGATAATATGTCAAGAAACGACGAAGCTGTTTCATATTATTTTCCCACCCATTTTTCGATCTTTCCTATCACACCTATATGATATAGTCGTCTGATTTTAATAAAATTTATTTCAAAATTCAAAACTAATTAGAAAATGTAGGAGGTTGTATGTCAATAAACACCAAATATATTATTTTTTCATATTATTTTCACGCACATCTTTTTTATCTTCTTCTATTTCTTTAGTTATAGTCGTCCGATTTTAATAAAAGTTAACCCGAAATTCAGAACTAATTAAAGAGGGTTATTTTGAAGCTTTTAAGGTTATGTGTTAAAAAACACTAAAGATATAATTTTTATTTAATGTTTTCCGACTAATTTTCCGATTGTCCCTATGGCAGCTATATGAACTTCAAAACCAAATAAAAAAATGTTATTTCCAAGCGTAAGAGGTTATAATTAAAAACACCGAAGATATAATTTTTCAATATTATTTTACCACTAATTTTCCGAGTGTTCCTATGGGAGCTATATGATATAGTCGTCCGATTTTGATAAAATTTAATTCGAAATTCAGAACTAATTTAAAAATGTTATATGCAAGCTTAGAAAGGTTTATGTTAAAAAAGACGAAAGATATAATTTTTTAAATTTTTTCCCGATAGTTCCTATGGGAGCTATAAGATATAGTTGTCCGATCCGGCTGGTTCCGACTTATATACTACCTGCATAGGAAAAAAGACTTTTGGGAAAGTTTCACCCCGATAGCTTTAAAACTGAGAGACTAGTTTGCATAGAAACGAACGGACAGACGGACATGGCTAGATCGACTCGTCTTGTGACGCTGATCAGTAATATATATACTTTATGGGGTCGGAAACGTCTCCTTAGATGGTGCTTCCTAATAACTCTACAACAACAATACAAGTACTCACTGAAATAATTTGAAATTTGTTTTTAAACTCTTTGGAAAGTTCAACTTTCATTCCAAAAAAAGACAAGGGGACAGCAGATGCTAATTATACAAATATTTAGAAAAAAATGAACAAAACACCCAACATATTAATATGAACACATAGTACTAATCTGAAGAATTAATATTATTTTTAAATTTGATTATTTAATGATTTTTTGTCAGATAAATGGTACCGCAAAGTTAACCCTTAAGATAGCATGTGTTGTTCGCTTGCAACAGCTGATTTAAACAGATGTTATTTTAACACTAAACTGTTAAGTTAACATTTAGGTATGTAACATTTTGATCATTTCTTAACATAGTAACATTGAAAAAACGGCAAATTGCATACTTGCATAAAATTAGTTTTGGCCACGAAAACTTTCGGCCTTTATCTTCAATGCGGTTCCCTCGGACAAACCTTTGGATGATGTATTGTACAGTACTGGGACTTAGGGCTATCATTTCTGCAATGACCCGCTGACTCTTTCCACTTTTAAAGTGTTTAAGCACAAGTTCTCGCTGCTCAATGGTTGTGCGTGATGCCATTTCGGTAATTCCCCTGTATCTCTTTATTCAAGTGTGACCAAGCTCAAAATTTCATAAAATATATATTTGTTAGTATTTTAAATAATCAAATAATGAAAAAAACTGTGATGTTTAAGACTAAATATTCAATGTTTTGACTTTAAACATACTGCACGAAATAAGCTGCGGCATGGAAAAGGCCTGTACATTTTGTTTTTTATTAAATAATTATTTTGTTTTTATGATTAAGAAAATCTCTTTCGTTTAATAAACATGGTAATATTCCCTATTAAGATACTGCATTTAAATTTTTCTGTTATCTTTTTTAGTTTAGCCGGAATAACGACTTAAACTTTTTTTTAGGTAACTGCAGGAAATAAGCTGCGAGCCACTGTAGTTGAAAGCCGTCAGTTGTTGAGAAAATCGATTTTTCAGTAATGATTCTTTCACTAACCTTGCTTTAGGCGATTCCTAATCTGTCAATATACCCTGCATGTTGGTACAACGTCTGAGAGTGGAGCCCTGTGCAATTTAATATTTGCACCCTTTTTTGCATAAGGATAATTTCTCAAAAACTGACGGCTTTAGCTCAATGATACTTTCAGACAAGAAGCTTGAATTAACGCCCAATAACCGGGTTAACCGTCCATGCTGGTTACTAAATCGATTGATACTTTAATTCCAAAAATGTTCCGATTTGGGCCCAAGAAAAGTAAAAATAAAAAAAATAAAAATACGCCCCATGTTCCAAATTCCACCGTTCCCTAATCGCCGCTAAGCCGATAATTTGACACACATGAGTGAAATCAGGTAAACTTAATCGAAATCCCGGAACATGCTAGTATGAATCAGAGAAGGCGTCGTGCACGAAGTCCTTGTTTTCTTGACTACCCTGCAAGCAAAAGGGTGATAATTGGCCTATCATCCAGGAGTCACTTCTTAGTAACTTTGGAAGATAGAAAGACGACAGCAAATTAACAACCAGCTCCCAACATAAGCCAGGCGGGCAATTTTACATTTTTTTATATGTCATTTTACATTTCTCTATATCACTCAATAATCTTTATATATTATACCTATATTTCTCACTTATGACCACCCTTATATTGTACCACCCTTATGGTGTCCAAGAAGCTGAGCCAGCAAAGTTCACCGCTATGGGCCGTGCCTTTGTACTATTGGTGTCCAGCGATGGAAGGACTTTAGCAATTTTGCGCTTGGTCAGCGAAATGCCATGAGCGTCCGGTCATACGTTTTACTTTTTGTCAACTTAACCAACTTTGTATAACCAACAAATAAAGATCCAAAACTCGCTAACAGAACTGCGACTATCGCCGTTATCAATTTATTAATTCTATACCCCGTCTGAGTCTCATGGCCAGCGGGTAAAAAAAGGCAGTTACCCTCTCAACCTAATCAACATCAATTTATACAGTTGATGCCACGGGCCAACCGGCCACTTTCTACATCCATTGCGTCTAAGACCACTTGCTGCAACCACAGTTTACTATGTTGAATTTGACCTGTTTCCCCATGGCCCAAATTAATATTTTTTAAATTAACAAGATATTTTAATGCAGGTTTCATTTACAATAATGGCTATGACTATTGGAGGGCATTTCAGAAAAGTAGGCTTGTCTACGCCCCACTCCGCTCACAAAAAACTTCAAAATTCTAAGCAATTATAAAGTTAGAGACCCCAAATTTGGAACACAGGATGAATGTCCTATTTCATATGTGTCCTTCAAACTTGGAACATAGCAAAATAAATATAGAAGATATTCAATCAAATTTTTTATTTGCTTGTGTTACCTTATGTATTTATTTTCAACTTGATCAATGTCATCAATTTTCTTATTATTATAAAAAAAAGAAAAGAAGTTAACTTCGGCAAGCCGAAGTTTGTATACACTTGCAGTTATAAGAAATAATCAAGGTTAGTAACACTGTGTGAAATTTTATTAATATTAAAAAAATCTTTTACTATTTCTCTGACCTTTTTATGGACAGCTATATGTTACAGTCGTCCGATTTTTATTAAATTTAATTTGAAATTGTTTTAAATATCAAAATTTATAATGCCAATATTATAAGATAATATGTCAAGAAACGACGAAGCTGTTTCATATTATTTTCCCACCCATTTTTCGATCTTTCCTATCACACCTATATGATATAGTCGTCTGATTTTAATAAAATTTATTTCAAAATTCAAAACTAATTAGAAAATGTAGGAGGTTGTATGTCAATTAACACCAAATATATTATTTTTTCATATTATTTTCACGCACATCTTTTTTATCTTCTTCTATTTCTTTAGTTATAGTCGTCCGATTTTAATAAAAGTTAACCCGAAATTCAGAACTAATTAAAGAGGGTTATTTTGAAGCTTTTTTAAGGTTATGTGTTAAAAAACACTAAAGATATAATTTTTATTTAATGTTTTCCGACTAATTTTCCGATTGTCCCTATGGCAGCTATATGAACTTCAAAACCAAATAAAAAAATGTTATTTCCAAGCGTAAGAGGTTATAATTAAAAACACCGAAGATATAATTTTTCAATATTATTTTACCACTAATTTTCCGAGTGTTCCTATGGGAGCTATATGATATAGTCGTCCGATTTTGATAAAATTTAATTCGAAATTCAGAACTAATTTAAAAATGTTATATGCAAGCTTAGAAAGGTTTATGTTAAAAAAGACGAAAGATATAATTTTTTAAATTTTTTCCCTATAGTTCCTATGGGAGCTATAAGATATAGTTGTCCGATCCGGCTGGTTCCGACTTATATACTACCTGCATAGGAAAAAAGACTTTTGGGAAAGTTTCACCCCGATAGCTTTAAAACTGAGAGACTAGTTTGCATAGAAACGAACGGACAGACGGACATGGCTAGATCGACTCGTCTTGTGACGCTGATCAGTAATATATATACTTTATGGGGTCGGAAACGTCTCCTTAGATGGTGCTTCCTAATAACTCTACAACAACAATACAAGTACTCACTGAAATAATTTGAAATTTGTTTTTAAACTCTTTGGAAAGTTCAACTTTCATTCCAAAAAAAGACAAGGGGACAGCAGATGCTAATTATACAAATATTTAGAAAAAAATGAACAAAACACCCAACATATTAATATGAACACATAGTACTAATCTGAAGAATTAATATTATTTTTAAATTTGATTATTTAATGATTTTTTGTCAGATAAATGGTACCGCAAAGTTAACCCTTAAGATAGCATGTGTTGTTCGCTTGCAACAGCTGATTTAAACAGATGTTATTTTAACACTAAACTGTTAAGTTAACATTTAGGTATGTAACATTTTGATCATTTCTTAACATAGTAACATTGAAAAAACGGCAAATTGCATACTTGCATAAAATTAGTTTTGGCCACGAAAACTTTCGGCCTTTATCTTCAATGCGGTTCCCTCGGACAAACCTTTGGATGATGTATTGTACAGTACTGGGACTTAGGGCTATCATTTCTGCAATGACCCGCTGACTCTTTCCACTTTTAAAGTGTTTAAGCACAAGTTCTCGCTGCTCAATGGTTGTGCGTGATGCCATTTCGGTAATTCCCCTGTATCTCTTTATTCAAGTGTGACCAAGCTCAAAATTTCATAAAATATATATTTGTTAGTATTTTAAATAATCAAATAATGAAAAAAACTGTGATGTTTAAGACTAAATATTCAATGTTTTGACTTTAAACATACTGCACGAAATAAGCTGCGGCATGGAAAAGGCCTGTACATTTTGTTTTTTATTAAATAATTATTTTGTTTTTATGATTAAGAAAATCTCTTTCGTTTAATAAACATGGTAATATTCCCTATTAAGATACTGCATTTAAATTTTTCTGTTATCTTTTTTAGTTTAGCCGGAATAACGACTTAAACTTTTTTTTAGGTAACTGCAGGAAATAAGCTGCGAGCCACTGTAGTTGAAAGCCGTCAGTTGTTGAGAAAATCGATTTTTCAGTAATGATTCTTTCACTAACCTTGCTTTAGGCGATTCCTAATCTGTCAATATACCCTGCATGTTGGTACAACGTCTGAGAGTGGAGCCCTGTGCAATTTAATATTTGCACCCTTTTTTGCATAAGGATAATTTCTCAAAAACTGACGGCTTTAGCTCAATGATACTTTCAGACAAGAAGCTTGAATTAACGCCCAATAACCGGGTTAACCGTCCATGCTGGTTACTAAATCGATTGATACTTTAATTCCAAAAATGTTCCGATTTGGGCCCAAGAAAAGTAAAAATAAAAAAAATAAAAATACGCCCCATGTTCCAAATTCCACCGTTCCCTAATCGCCGCTAAGCCGATAATTTGACACACATGAGTGAAATCAGGTAAACTTAATCGAAATCCCGGAACATGCTAGTATGAATCAGAGAAGGCGTCGTGCACGAAGTCCTTGTTTTCTTGACTACCCTGCAAGCAAAAGGGTGATAATTGGCCTATCATCCAGGAGTCACTTCTTAGTAACTTTGGAAGATAGAAAGACGACAGCAAATTAACAACCAGCTCCCAACATAAGCCAGGCGGGCAATTTTACATTTTTTTATATGTCATTTTACATTTCTCTATATCACTCAATAATCTTTATATATTATACCTATATTTCTCACTTATGACCACCCTTATATTGTACCACCCTTATGGTGTCCAAGAAGCTGAGCCAGCAAAGTTCACCGCTATGGGCCGTGCCTTTGTACTATTGGTGTCCAGCGATGGAAGGACTTTAGCAATTTTGCGCTTGGTCAGCGAAATGCCATGAGCGTCCGGTCATACGTTTTACTTTTTGTCAACTTAACCAACTTTGTATAACCAACAAATAAAGATCCAAAACTCGCTAACAGAACTGCGACTATCGCCGTTATCAATTTATTAATTCTATACCCCGTCTGAGTCTCATGGCCAGCGGGTAAAAAAAGGCAGTTACCCTCTCAACCTAATCAACATCAATTTATACAGTTGATGCCACGGGCCAACCGGCCACTTTCTACATCCATTGCGTCTAAGACCACTTGCTGCAACCACAGTTTACTATGTTGAATTTGACCTGTTTCCCCATGGCCCAAATTAATATTTTTTAAATTAACAAGATATTTTAATGCAGGTTTCATTTACAATAATGGCTATGACTATTGGAGGGCATTTCAGAAAAGTAGGCTTGTCTACGCCCCACTCCGCTCACAAAAAACTTCAAAATTCTAAGCAATTATAAAGTTAGAGACCCCAAATTTGGAACACAGGATGAATGTCCTATTTCATATGTGTCCTTCAAACTTGGAACATAGCAAAATAAATATAGAAGATATTCAATCAAATTTTTTATTTGCTTGTGTTACCTTATGTATTTATTTTCAACTTGATCAATGTCATCAATTTTCTTATTATTATAAAAAAAAGAAAAGAAGTTAACTTCGGCAAGCCGAAGTTTGTATACACTTGCAGTTATAAGAAATAATCAAGGTTAGTAACACTGTGTGAAATTTTATTAATATTAAAAAAATCTTTTACTATTTCTCTGACCTTTTTATGGACAGCTATATGTTACAGTCGTCCGATTTTTATTAAATTTAATTTGAAATTGTTTTAAATATCAAAATTTATAATGCCAATATTATAAGATAATATGTCAAGAAACGACGAAGCTGTTTCATATTATTTTCCCACCCATTTTTCGATCTTTCCTATCACACCTATATGATATAGTCGTCTGATTTTAATAAAATTTATTTCAAAATTCAAAACTAATTAGAAAATGTAGGAGGTTGTATGTCAATTAACACCAAATATATTATTTTTTCATATTATTTTCACGCACATCTTTTTTATCTTCTTCTATTTCTTTAGTTATAGTCGTCCGATTTTAATAAAAGTTAACCCGAAATTCAGAACTAATTAAAGAGGGTTATTTTGAAGCTTTTTTAAGGTTATGTGTTAAAAAACACTAAAGATATAATTTTTATTTAATGTTTTCCGACTAATTTTCCGATTGTCCCTATGGCAGCTATATGAACTTCAAAACCAAATAAAAAAATGTTATTTCCAAGCGTAAGAGGTTATAAATTAAAAACACCGAAGATATAATTTTTCAATATTATTTTACCACTAATTTTCCGAGTGTTCCTATGGGAGCTATATGATATAGTCGTCCGATTTTGATAAAATTTAATTCGAAATTCAGAACTAATTTAAAAATGTTATATGCAAGCTTAGAAAGGTTTATGTTAAAAAAGACGAAAGATATAATTTTTTAAATTTTTTCCCGATAGTTCCTATGGGAGCTATAAGATATAGTTGTCCGATCCGGCTGGTTCCGACTTATATACTACCTGCATAGGAAAAAAGACTTTTGGGAAAGTTTCACCCCGATAGCTTTAAAACTGAGAGACTAGTTTGCATAGAAACGAACGGACAGACGGACATGGCTAGATCGACTCGTCTTGTGACGCTGATCAATAATATATATACTTTATGGGGTCGGAAACGTCTCCTTAGATGTTGCTTCCTAATAACTCTACAACAACAATACAAGTACTCACTGAAATAATTTGAAATTTGTTTTTAAACTCTTTGGAAAGTTCAACTTTCATTCCAAAAAAAGACAAGGGGACAGCAGATGCCAATTATACAAATTTTTAGAAAAATATGAACAAAACACCCAACATATTAATATGAACACATAGTACTAATCTGAAGAATTAATATTATTTTTAAATTTGATTATTTAATGATTTTTTGTCAGATAAATGGTACCGCAAAGTTAACCCTTAAGATAGCATGTGTTGTTCGCTTGCAACAGCTGATTTGAACAGATGTTATTTTAACACTAAACTGTTAAGTTAACATTTAGGTATGTAACATTTTGATCATTTCTTAACATAGTAACATTGAAAAAACGGCAAATTGCATACTTGCATAAAATTAGTTTTGGCCACGAAAACTTTCGGCCTTTATCTTCAATGCGGTTCCCTCGGACAAACCTTTGGATGATGTATTGTACAGTACTGGGACTTAGGGCTATCATTTCTGCAATGACCCGCTGACTCTTTCCACTTTTAAAGTGTTTAAGCACAAGTTCTCGCTGCTCAATGGTTGTGCGTGATGCCATTTCGGTAATTCCCCTGTATCTCTTTATTCAAGTGTGACCAAGCTCAAAATTTCATAAAATATATATTTGTTAGTATTTTAAATAATCAAATAATGAAAAAAACTGTGATGTTTAAGACTAAATATTCAATGTTTTGACTTTAAATATACTGCACGAAATAAGCTGCGGCATGGAAAAGGCCTGTACATTTTGTTTTTTATTAAATAATTATTTTGTTTTTATGATTAAGAAAATCTCTTTCGTTTAATAAACATGGTAATATTCCCTATTAAGATACTGCATTTAAATTTTTCTGTTATCTTTTTAGTTTAGCCGGAATAACGACTTAAACTTTTTTTAGGTAACTGCAGGAAATAAGCTGCGAGCCACTGTAGTTGAAAGCCGTCAGTTGTTGAGAAAATCGATTTTTCAGTAATGATTCTTTCACTAACCTTGCTTTAGGCGATTCCTAATCTGTCAATATACCCTGCATGTTGGTACAACGTCTGAGAGTGGAGCCCTGTGCAATTTAATATTTGCACCCTTTTTTGCATAAGGATAATTTCTCAAAAACTGACGGCTTTAGCTCAATGATACTTTCAGACAAGAAGCTTGAATTAACGCCCAATAACCGGGTTAACCGTCCATGCTGGTTACTATCTAAATCGATTGATACTTTAATTCCAAAAATGTTCCGATTTGGGCCCAAGAAAAGTAAAAATAAAAAAAATAAAAATACGCCCCATGTTCCAAATTCCACCGTTCCCTAATCGCCGCTAAGCCGATAATTTGACACACATGAGTGAAATCAGGTAAACTTAATCGAAATCCCGGAACATGCTAGTATGAATCAGAGAAGGCGTCGTGCACGAAGTCCTTGTTTTCTTGACTACCCTGCAAGCAAAAGGGTGATAATTGGCCTATCATCCAGGAGTCACTTCTTAGTAACTTTGGAAGATAGAAAGACGACAGCAAATTAACAACCAGCTCCCAACATAAGCCAGGCGGGCAATTTTACATTTTTTTATATGTCATTTTACATTTCTCTATATCACTCAATAATCTTTATATATTATACCTATATTTCTCACTTATGACCACCCTTATATTGTACCACCCTTATGATGTCCAAGAAGCTGAGCCAGCAAAGTTCACCGCTATGGGCCGTGCCTTTGTACTATTGGTGTCCAGCGATGGAAGGACTTTAGCAATTTTGCGCTTGGTCAGCGAAATGCCATGAGCGTCCGGTCATACGTTTTACTTTTTGTCAACTTAACCAACTTTGTATAACCAACAAATAAAGATCCAAAACTCGCTAACAGAACTGCGACTATCGCCGTTATCAATTTATTAATTCTATACCCCGTCTGAGTCTCATGGCCAGCGGGTAAAAAAAGGCAGTTACCCTCTCAACCTAATCAACATCAATTTATACAGTTGATGCCACGGGCCAACCGGCCACTTTCTACATCCATTGCGTCTAAGACCACTTGCTGCAACCACAGTTTACTATGTTGAATTTGACCTGTTTCCCCATGGCCCAAATTAATATTTTTTAAATTAACAAGATATTTTAATGCAGGTTTCATTTACAATAATGGCTATGACTATTGGAGGGCATTTCAGAAAAGTAGGCGTGTCTACGCCCCACTCCGCCCACAAAAAACTTCAAAATTCTAAGCAATTATAAAGTTAGAGACCCCAAATTTGGAACACAGGATGAATGTCCTATTTCAAATGTGTCCTTCAAACTTGAAACATAGCAAAATAAATATAGAAGATATTCAATCAAATTTTTTATTTGCTTGTGTTACCTTATGTATTTATTTTCAACTTGATCAATGTCATCAATTTTCTTATTATTATAAAAAAAAGAAAAGAAGTTAACTTCGGCAAGCCGAAGTTTGTATACACTTGCAGTTATAAGAAATAATCAAGGTTAGTAACACTGTGTGAAATTTTATTAATATTAAAAAAATCTTTTACTATTTCTCTGACCTTTTTATGGACAGCTATATGTTACAGTCGTCCGATTTTTATTAAATTTAATTTGAAATTGTTTTAAATATCAAAATTTATAATGCCAATATTATAAGATAATATGTCAAGAAACGACGAAGCTGTTTCATATTATTTTCCCACCCATTTTTCGATCTTTCCTATCACACCTATATGATATAGTCGTCTGATTTTAATAAAATTTATTTCAAAATTCAAAACTAATTAGAAAATGTAGGAGGTTGTATGTCAATAAACACCAAATATATTATTTTTTCATATTATTTTCACGCACATCTTTTTTATCTTCTTCTATTTCTTTAGTTATAGTCGTCCGATTTTAATAAAAGTTAACCCGAAATTCAGAACTAATTAAAGAGGGTTATTTTGAAGCTTTTAAGGTTATGTGTTAAAAAACACTAAAGATATAATTTTTATTTAATGTTTTCCGACTAATTTTCCGATTGTCCCTATGGCAGCTATATGAACTTCAAAACCAAATAAAAAAATGTTATTTCCAAGCGTAAGAGGTTATAAATTAAAAACACCGAAGATATAATTTTTCAATATTATTTTACCACTAATTTTCCGAGTGTTCCTATGGGAGCTATATGATATAGTCGTCCGATTTTGATAAAATTTAATTCGAAATTCAGAACTAATTTAAAAATGTTACATGCAAGCTTAGAAAGGTTTATGTTAAAAAAGACGAAAGATATAATTTTTTAAATTTTTTCCCGATAGTTCCTATGGGAGCTATAAGATATAGTTGTCCGATCCGGCTGGTTCCGACTTATATACTACCTGCATAGGAAAAAAGACTTTTGGGAAAGTTTCACCCCGATAGCTTTAAAACTGAGAGACTAGTTTGCATAGAAACGAACGGACAGACGGACATGGCTAGATCGACTCGTCTTGTGACGCTGATCAATAATATATATACTTTATGGGGTCGGAAACGTCTCCTTAGATGTTGCTTCCTAATAACTCTACAACAACAATACAAGTACTCACTGAAATAATTTGAAATTTGTTTTTAAACTCTTTGGAAAGTTCAACTTTCATTCCAAAAAAAGACAAGGGGACAGCAGATGCCAATTATACAAATTTTTAGAAAAATATGAACAAAACACCCAACATATTAATATGAACACATAGTACTAATCTGAAGAATTAATATTATTTTTAAATTTGATTATTTAATGATTTTTTGTCAGATAAATGGTACCGCAAAGTTAACCCTTAAGATAGCATGTGTTGTTCGCTTGCAACAGCTGATTTGAACAGATGTTATTTTAACACTAAACTGTTAAGTTAACATTTAGGTATGTAACATTTTGATCATTTCTTAACATAGTAACATTGAAAAAACGGCAAATTGCATACTTGCATAAAATTAGTTTTGGCCACGAAAACTTTCGGCCTTTATCTTCAATGCGGTTCCCTCGGACAAACCTTTGGATGATGTATTGTACAGTACTGGGACTTAGGGCTATCATTTCTGCAATGACCCGCTGACTCTTTCCACTTTTAAAGTGTTTAAGCACAAGTTCTCGCTGCTCAATGGTTGTGCGTGATGCCATTTCGGTAATTCCCCTGTATCTCTTTATTCAAGTGTGACCAAGCTCAAAATTTCATAAAATATATATTTGTTAGTATTTTAAATAATCAAATAATGAAAAAAACTGTGATGTTTAAGACTAAATATTCAATGTTTTGACTTTAAATATACTGCACGAAATAAGCTGCGGCATGGAAAAGGCCTGTACATTTTGTTTTTTATTAAATAATTATTTTGTTTTTATGATTAAGAAAATCTCTTTCGTTTAATAAACATGGTAATATTCCCTATTAAGATACTGCATTTAAATTTTTCTGTTATCTTTTTAGTTTAGCCGGAATAACGACTTAAACTTTTTTTAGGTAACTGCAGGAAATAAGCTGCGAGCCACTGTAGTTGAAAGCCGTCAGTTGTTGAGAAAATCGATTTTTCAGTAATGATTCTTTCACTAACCTTGCTTTAGGCGATTCCTAATCTGTCAATATACCCTGCATGTTGGTACAACGTCTGAGAGTGGAGCCCTGTGCAATTTAATATTTGCACCCTTTTTTGCATAAGGATAATTTCTCAAAAACTGACGGCTTTAGCTCAATGATACTTTCAGACAAGAAGCTTGAATTAACGCCCAATAACCGGGTTAACCGTCCATGCTGGTTACTATCTAAATCGATTGATACTTTAATTCCAAAAATGTTCCGATTTGGGCCCAAGAAAAGTAAAAATAAAAAAAATAAAAATACGCCCCATGTTCCAAATTCCACCGTTCCCTAATCGCCGCTAAGCCGATAATTTGACACACATGAGTGAAATCAGGTAAACTTAATCGAAATCCCGGAACATGCTAGTATGAATCAGAGAAGGCGTCGTGCACGAAGTCCTTGTTTTCTTGACTACCCTGCAAGCAAAAGGGTGATAATTGGCCTATCATCCAGGAGTCACTTCTTAGTAACTTTGGAAGATAGAAAGACGACAGCAAATTAACAACCAGCTCCCAACATAAGCCAGGCGGGCAATTTTACATTTTTTTATATGTCATTTTACATTTCTCTATATCACTCAATAATCTTTATATATTATACCTATATTTCTCACTTATGACCACCCTTATATTGTACCACCCTTATGGTGTCCAAGAAGCTGAGCCAGCAAAGTTCACCGCTATGGGCCGTGCCTTTGTACTATTGGTGTCCAGCGATGGAAGGACTTTAGCAATTTTGCGCTTGGTCAGCGAAATGCCATGAGCGTCCGGTCATACGTTTTACTTTTTGTCAACTTAACCAACTTTGTATAACCAACAAATAAAGATCCAAAACTCGCTAACAGAACTGCGACTATCGCCGTTATCAATTTATTAATTCTATACCCCGTCTGAGTCTCATGGCCAGCGGGTAAAAAAAGGCAGTTACCCTCTCAACCTAATCAACATCAATTTATACAGTTGATGCCACGGGCCAACCGGCCACTTTCTACATCCATTGCGTCTAAGACCACTTGCTGCAACCACAGTTTACTATGTTGAATTTGACCTGTTTCCCCATGGCCCAAATTAATATTTTTTAAATTAACAAGATATTTTAATGCAGGTTTCATTTACAATAATGGCTATGACTATTGGAGGGCATTTCAGAAAAGTAGGCGTGTCTACGCCCCACTCCGCCCACAAAAAACTTCAAAATTCTAAGCAATTATAAAGTTAGAGACCCCAAATTTGGAACACAGGATGAATGTCCTATTTCAAATGTGTCCTTCAAACTTGAAACATAGCAAAATAAATATAGAAGATATTCAATCAAATTTTTTATTTGCTTGTGTTACCTTATGTATTTATTTTCAACTTGATCAATGTCATCAATTTTCTTATTATTATAAAAAAAAGAAAAGAAGTTAACTTCGGCAAGCCGAAGTTTGTATACACTTGCAGTTATAAGAAATAATCAAGGTTAGTAACACTGTGTGAAATTTTATTAATATTAAAAAAATCTTTTACTATTTCTCTGACCTTTTTATGGACAGCTATATGTTACAGTCGTCCGATTTTTATTAAATTTAATTTGAAATTGTTTTAAATATCAAAATTTATAATGCCAATATTATAAGATAATATGTCAAGAAACGACGAAGCTGTTTCATATTATTTTCCCACCCATTTTTCGATCTTTCCTATCACACCTATATGATATAGTCGTCTGATTTTAATAAAATTTATTTCAAAATTCAAAACTAATTAGAAAATGTAGGAGGTTGTATGTCAATAAACACCAAATATATTATTTTTTCATATTATTTTCACGCACATCTTTTTTATCTTCTTCTATTTCTTTAGTTATAGTCGTCCGATTTTAATAAAAGTTAACCCGAAATTCAGAACTAATTAAAGAGGGTTATTTTGAAGCTTTTAAGGTTATGTGTTAAAAAACACTAAAGATATAATTTTTATTTAATGTTTTCCGACTAATTTTCCGATTGTCCCTATGGCAGCTATATGAACTTCAAAACCAAATAAAAAAATGTTATTTCCAAGCGTAAGAGGTTATAAATTAAAAACACCGAAGATATAATTTTTCAATATTATTTTACCACTAATTTTCCGAGTGTTCCTATGGGAGCTATATGATATAGTCGTCCGATTTTGATAAAATTTAATTCGAAATTCAGAACTAATTTAAAAATGTTACATGCAAGCTTAGAAAGGTTTATGTTAAAAAAGACGAAAGATATAATTTTTTAAATTTTTTCCCGATAGTTCCTATGGGAGCTATAAGATATAGTTGTCCGATCCGGCTGGTTCCGACTTATATACTACCTGCATAGGAAAAAAGACTTTTGGGAAAGTTTCACCCCGATAGCTTTAAAACTGAGAGACTAGTTTGCATAGAAACGAACGGACAGACGGACATGGCTAGATCGACTCGTCTTGTGACGCTGATCAATAATATATATACTTTATGGGGCCGGAAACGTCTCCTTAGATGTTGCTTCCTAATAACTCTACAACAACAATACAAGTACTCACTGAAATAATTTGAAATTTGTTTTTAAACTCTTTGGAAAGTTCAACTTTCATTCCAAAAAAAGACAAGGGGACAGCAGATGCTAATTATACAAATATTTAGAAAAATATGAACAAAACACCCAACATATTAATATGAACACATAGTACTAATCTGAAGAATTAATATTATTTTTAAATTTGATTATTTAATGATTTTTTGTCAGATAAATGGTACCGCAAAGTTAACCCTTAAGATAGCATGTGTTGTTCGCTTGCAACAGCTGATTTGAACAGATGTTATTTTAACACTAAACTGTTAAGTTAACATTTAGGTATGTAACATTTTGATCATTTCTTAACATAGTAACATTGAAAAAACGGCAAATTGCATACTTGCATAAAATTAGTTTTGGCCACGAAAACTTTCGGCCTTTATCTTCAATGCGGTTCCCTCGGACAAACCTTTGGATGATGTATTGTACAGTACTGGGACTTAGGGCTATCATTTCTGCAATGACCCGCTGACTCTTTCCACTTTTAAAGTGTTTAAGCACAAGTTCTCGCTGCTCAATGGTTGTGCGTGATGTCATTTCGGTAATTCCCCTGTATCTCTTTATTCAAGTGTGACCAAGCTCAAAATTTCATAAAATATATATTTGTTAGTATTTTAAATAATCAAATAATGAAAAAAACTGTGATGTTTAAGACTAAATATTCAATGTTTTGACTTTAAATATACTGCACGAAATAAGCTGCGGCATGGAAAAGGCCTGTACATTTTGTTTTTTATTAAATAATTATTTTGTTTTTATGATTAAGAAAATCTCTTTCGTTTAATAAACATGGTAATATTCCCTATTAAGATACTGCATTTAAATTTTTCTGTTATCTTTTTAGTTTAGCCGGAATAACGACTTAAACTTTTTTTAGGTAACTGCAGGAAATAAGCTGCGAGCCACTGTAGTTGAAAGCCGTCAGTTGTTGAGAAAATCGATTTTTCAGTAATGATTCTTTCACTAACCTTGCTTTAGGCGATTCCTAATCTGTCAATATACCCTGCATGTTGGTACAACGTCTGAGAGTGGAGCCCTGTGCAATTTAATATTTGCACCCTTTTTTGCATAAGGATAATTTCTCAAAAACTGACGGCTTTAGCTCAATGATACTTTCAGACAAGAAGCTTGAATTAACGCCCAATAACCGGGTTAACCGTCCATGCTGGTTACTATCTAAATCGATTGATACTTTAATTCCAAAAATGTTCCGATTTGGGCCCAAGAAAAGTAAAAATAAAAAAAATAAAAATACGCCCCATGTTCCAAATTCCACCGTTCCCTAATCGCCGCTAAGCCGATAATTTGACACACATGAGTGAAATCAGGTAAACTTAATCGAAATCCCGGAACATGCTAGTATGAATCAGAGAAGGCGTCGTGCACGAAGTCCTTGTTTTCTTGACTACCCTGCAAGCAAAAGGGTGATAATTGGCCTATCATCCAGGAGTCACTTCTTAGTAACTTTGGAAGATAGAAAGACGTCCATGCTGGTTACTATCTAAATCGATTGATACTTTAATTCCAAAAATGTTCCGATTTGGGCCCAAGAAAAGTAAAAATAAAAAAAATAAAAATACGCCCCATGTTCCAAATTCCACCGTTCCCTAATCGCCGCTAAGCCGATAATTTGACACACATGAGTGAAATCAGGTAAACTTAATCGAAATCCTGGAACATGCTAGTATGAATCAGAGAAGGCGTCGTGCACGAAGTCCTTGTTTTCTTGACTACCCTGCAAGCAAAAGGGTGATAATTGGCCTATCATCCAGGAGTCACTTCTTAGTAACTTTGGAAGATAGAAAGACGACAGCAAATTAACAACCAGCTCCCAACATAAGCCAGGCGGGCAATTTTACATTTTTTTATATGTCATTTTACATTTCTCTATATCACTCAATAATCTTTATATATTATACCTATATTTCTCACTTATGACCACCCTTATATTGTACCACCCTTATGGTGTCCAAGAAGCTGAGCCAGCAAAGTTCACCGCTATGGGCCGTGCCTTTGTACTATTGGTGTCCAGCGATCGAAGGACTTTAGCAATTTTGCGCTTGGTCAGCGAAATGCCATGAGCGTCCGGTCATACGTTTTACTTTTTGTCAACTTAACCCACTTTGTATAACCAACAAATAAAGATCCAAAACTCGCTAACAGAACTGCGACTATCGCCGTTATCAATTTATTAATTCTATACCCCGTCTGAGTCTCATGGCCAGCGGGTAAAAAAAGGCAGTTACCCTCTCAACCTAATCAACATCAATTTATACAGTTGATGCCACGGGCCAACCGGTCACTTTCTACATCCATTGCGTCTAAGACCACTTGCTGCAACCACAGTTTACTATGTTGAATTTGACCTGTTTCCCCATGGCCCAAATTAATATTTTTTAAATTAACAAGATATTTTAATGCAGGTTTCATTTACAATAATGGCTATGACTATTGGAGGGCATTTCAGAAAAGTAGGCGTGTCTACGCCCCACTCCGCCCACAAAAAACTTCAAAATTCTAAGCAATTATAAAGTTAGAGACCCCAAATTTGGAACACAGGATGAATGTCCTATTTCAAATGTGTCCTTCAAACTTGGAACATAGCAAAATAAATATAGAAGATATTCAATCAAATTTTTTATTTGCTTGTGTTACCTTATGTATTTATTTTCAACTTGATCAATGTCATCAATTTTCTTATTATTATAAAAAAAAGAAAAGAAGTTAACTTCGGCAAGCCGAAGTTTGTATACACTTGCAGTTATAAGAAATAATCAAGGTTAGTAACACTGTGTGAAATTTTATTAATATTAAAAAAATCTTTTACTATTTCTCTGACCTTTTTATGGACAGCTATATGTTACAGTCGTCCGATTTTTATTAAATTTAATTTGAAATTGTTTTAAATATCAAAATTTATAATGCCAATATTATAAGATAATGTGTCAAGAAACGACGAAGCTGTTTCATATTATTTTCCCACCCATTTTTCGATCTTTCCTATCACACCTATATGATATAGTCGTCTGATTTTAATAAAATTTATTTCAAAATTCAAAACTAATTAGAAAATGTAGGAGGTTGTATGTCAATAAACACCAAATATATTATTTTTTCATATTATTTTCACGCACATCTTTTTTATCTTCTTCTATTTCTTTAGTTATAGTCGTCCGATTTTAATAAAAGTTAACCCGAAATTCAGAACTAATTAAAGAGGGTTATTTTGAAGCTTTTAAGGTTATGTGTTAAAAAACACTAAAGATATAATTTTTATTTAATGTTTTCCGACTAATTTTCCGATTGTCCCTATGGCAGCTATATGAACTTCAAAACCAAATAAAAAAATGTTATTTCCAAGCGTAAGAGGTTATAAATTAAAAACACCGAAGATATAATTTTTCAATATTATTTTACCACTAATTTTCCGAGTGTTCCTATGGGAGCTATATGATATAGTCGTCCGATTTTGATAAAATTTAATTCGAAATTCAGAACTAATTTAAAAATGTTATATGCAAGCTTAGAAAGGTTTATGTTAAAAAAGACGAAAGATATAATTTTTTAAATTTTTTCCCGATAGTTCCTATGGGAGCTATAAGATATAGTTGTCCGATCCGGCTGGTTCCGACTTATATACTACCTGCATAGGAAAAAAGACTTTTGGGAAAGTTTCACCCCGATAGCTTTAAAACTGAGAGACTAGTTTGCATAGAAACGAACGGACAGACGGACATGGCTAGATCGACTCGTCTTGTGACGCTGATCAATAATATATATACTTTATGGGGTCGGAAACGTCTCCTTAGATGTTGCTTCCTAATAACTCTACAACAACAATACAAGTACTCACTGAAATAATTTGAAATTTGTTTTTAAACTCTTTGGAAAGTTCAACTTTCATTCCAAAAAAAGACAAGGGGACAGCAGATGCTAATTATACAAATATTTAGAAAAATATGAACAAAACACCCAACATATTAATATGAACACATAGTACTAATCTGAAGAATTAATATTATTTTTAAATTTGATTATTTAATGATTTTTTGTCAGATAAATGGTACCGCAAAGTTAACCCTTAAGATAGCATGTGTTGTTCGCTTGCAACAGCTGATTTGAACAGATGTTATTTTAACACTAAACTGTTAAGTTAACATTTAGGTATGTAACATTTTGATCATTTCTTAACATAGTAACATTGAAAAAACGGCAAATTGCATACTTGCATAAAATTAGTTTTGGCCACGTAAACTTTCGGCCTTTATCTTCAATGCGGTTCCCTCGGACAAACCTTTGGATGATGTATTGTACAGTACTGGGACTTAGGGCTATCATTTCTGCAATGACCCGCTGACTCTTTCCACTTTTAAAGTGTTTAAGCACAAGTTCTCGCTGCTCAATGGTTGTGCGTGATGCCATTTCGGTAATTCCCCTGTATCTCTTTATTTAAGTGTGACCAAGCTCAAAATTTCATAAAATATATATTTGTTAGTATTTTAAATAATCAAATAATGAAAAAAACTGTGATGTTTAAGACTAAATATTCTATGTTTTGACTTTAAACATACTGCACGAAATAAGCTGCGGCATGGAAAAGGCCTGTACATTTTGTTTTTTATTAAATAATTATTTTGTTTTTATGATTAAGAAAATCTCTTTCGTTTAATAAACATGTAATATTCCCTATTAAGATACTGCATTTAAATTTTTCTGTTATCTTTTTTAGTTTAGCCGGAATAACGACTTAAACTTTTTTTAGGTAACTGCAGGAAATAAGCTGCGAGCCACTGTAGTTGAAAGCCGTCAGTTGTTGAGAAAATCGATTTTTCAGTAATGATTCTTTCACTAACCTTGCTTTAGGCGATTCCTAATCTGTCAATATACCCTGCATGTTGGTACAACGTCTGAGAGTGGAGCCCTGTGCAATTTAATATTTGCACCCTTTTTTGCATAAGGATAATTTCTCAAAAACTGACGGCTTTAGCTCAATGATACTTTCAGACAAGAAGCTTGAATTAACGCCCAATAACCGGGTTAACCGTCCATGCTGGTTACTATCTAAATCGATTGATACTTTAATTCCAAAAATGTTCCGATTTGGGCCCAAGAAAAGTAAAAATAAAAAAAATAAAAATACGCCCCATGTTCCAAATTCCACCGTTCCCTAATCGCCGCTAAGCCGATAATTTGACACTCATGAGTGAAATCAGGTAAACTTAATCGAAATCCCGGAACATGCTAGTATGAATCAGAGAAGGCGTCGTGCACGAAGTCCTTGTTTTCTTGACTACCCTGCAAGCAAAAGGGTGATAATTGGCCTATCATCCAGGAGTCACTTCTTAGTAACTTTGGAAGATAGAAAGACGACAGCAAATTAACAACCAGCTCCCAACATAAGCCAGGCGGGCAATTTTACATTTTTTTATATGTCATTTTACATTTCTCTATATCACTCAATAATCTTTATATATTATACCTATATTTCTCACTTATGACCACCCTTATAATGTACCACCCTTATGGTGTCCAAGAAGCTGAGCCAGCAAAGTTCACCGCTATGGGCCGTGCCTTTGTACTATTGGTGTCCAGCGATCGAAGGACTTTAGCAATTTTGCGCTTGGTCAGCGAAATGCCATGAGCGTCCGGTCATACGTTTTACTTTTTGTCAACTTAAGTTTAATTCACTTTGTATAACCAACAAATAAAGATCCAAAGCTTGATAACTGAACTGCGACTATCGCCGTTATCAATTTATTAATTCTATACCCCGTCTGAGTCTCATGGCCACGGGGTAAAAAAAGGCAGTTACCCTCTCAACCTAATCAACATATTTATACAGTTGATGACACGGGCCAACCGGCAACTTTCTACATCCATTGCGTCTAAGACCACTAGCTGCAACCACAGTTTATTATGTTGCATTTGACCTGTTTCCCCATGGCCCAAATTAATATTTTTTAAATTAACAAGATATTTTAATACAGGTTTCATTTACAATAATGGCTATGACTTTTGGAATGCTTTTCAGAAATGTAGGCGTGTCTACGCCCCACTCCGCCCACAAAAAACTGCAAATTCTAAGCAATTACAAAGTTAGAGACCCCAATTTCGGAACACAGTGAATGTCCTATTTCAAATGTGTCCTTCAAACTTGGAACATAGCAAAATAAATATAGAAGATATTCAATAAAATTTTTTCTTTGCTTGAGTTACCTTATGTATTTATTTTCAGCTTGATCAATGTCAACAATTTCCTTATTATTATAAAAAAAAAGAAAAGAAGTTAACTTCGGCAAGCCGTAGTTTGTTAATGTTTTCCGACTAATTTTCCGATTGTCCCTATGGCAGCTATATGATATAGTCGTCCGAAATTCAAAACCAAATAAAAAAATGTTATTTCCAAGCGTAAGAGGTTATAAGTTAAAAAACACCGAAGATATAATTTTTCAATATTATTTTACCACTAATTTTCCGAGTGTTCCAATGGGAGCTATATGATATAGTCGTCCGATTTTGATAAAATTTAGTTCGAAATTCAAAACCAATTAAACAAATTTTATTTCCAAGCGTAAGAGGATATAAGTTAAAAAACACCGAAGATATAATTTTTCAATATTATTTTACCAATAATTTTCCGAGTGTTCCTATGGGAGCTATATGATATAGTCGTCCGATTTTGATAAAATTTAATTCGAAATTTAGAACTAATTTAAAAATGTTATATGCAAGCTTAGAAAGGTTTATGTTAAAAAAGACGAAAGATATAATTTTTTTAAATTTTTTTCCCGATAGTTCCTATGGGAGCTATAAGACATAGTTGTCCGATCCGGCTGGTTCCGACTTATATACTACCTGCATTGGGAAAGTTTCAGCCCGATAGCTTTAAAACTGAGAGACTAGTTTGCATAGAAACGGACGGACAGACGGACATGGCTAGATCGACTCGTCTTGTGACGCTGATCAATAATATATATACTTTATGGGGTCGGAAACGTCTCCTAAGATGTTGCTTCCTAATAACTCTACAACAACAATACAAGATACTCACTGAAATAATTTGAAATTTGTTTTTAAACTCTTTGGAAAGTTCAACTTTCATTCCAAAAAAAGACAAGGGGACGGCAGATGCTAATTATACAAATATTTAGAAAAATACGAAAGAAACACCCAACATATTAATCTGAAGAATTAATATTATTTTTAAATTTGATTATTTAATGATTTTTTGTCAGATAAATGGTACCGCAACAGCTGATTTGAACAGATGTTATTTTAACACTAAACTGTTAAGTTAACATTTAGGTATGTAACATTTTGATCATTTCTTAACATAGTAACATTGAAAAAACGGCAAATTGCATACTTGCATAAAATTAGTTATGGCCACGTAAACTTTCGTCCTTTATCTTCAATGCGTTTCCCTCGGACAAACCTTTGGATGATGTATTGTACAGTTCTGGGACTTAGGGCTATCATTTCTGCAATGACCCGCTGACTCTTTCCACTTTTAAAGTGTTTAAGCACAAGTTCTCGCTGCTCAATGGTTGTGCGTGATGCCATTTCGGTAATTCCCCTGTATCTCTTTATTCAAGTGTGACCAAGCTCAAAATTTCATAAAATATATATTTGTTAGTATTTTAAATAATCAAATAATGAAAAAAACTGTGATTTTTAAGACTAAATATTCAATGTTTTGACTTTAAATATACTGCACGAAATAAGCTGCGGCATGGAAAAGGCCTGTACATTTTGTTTTTTATTAAATAATTATTTTGTTTTTATGATTAAGAAAATCTCTTTCGTTTAATAAACATGGTAATATTCCCTATTAAGATACTGCATTTAAATTTTTCTGTTATCTTTTTTAGTTTAGCCGGAATAACGACTTAAACTTTTTTTAGGTAACTGCACGAAATAAGCTGCGAGCCACTGTTGTTGAAAGCCGTCAGTTGTTGAGAAAATCGATTTTTCAGTAATGATTCTTTCACTAACCTTGCTTTAGGCGATTCCTAATCTGTCAATATACCCTGCATGTTGGTACAACGTCTGAGAGTGGAGCCCTGTGCAATTTATTATTTGCACCCTTTTTTGCATGAGGATAATCGGAGGTGCATTCACTGTTAAGAGATTTTCTTAAAAACTGACGGCTTTAGCTCAATGATACTTTCAGACAAGAAGCTTGAATTAACGCCCAATAACCGGGTTAACCGTCCATGCTGGTTACTATCTAAATCGATTGATACTTTAATTCCAAAAATGTTCCGATTTGGGCCCAAGAAAAGTAAAAATAAAAAAAATAAAAATACGCCCCATGTTCCAAATTCCACCGTTCCCTAATCGCCGCTAAGCCGATAATTTGACACACATGAGTGAAATCAGGTAAACTTAATCGAAATCCCGGAACATGCTAGTATGAATCAGAGAGGGCGTCGTGCACGAAGTCCTTGTTTTCTTGACTACCCTGCAAGCAAAAGGGTGATAATTGGCCTATCATCCAGGAGTCACTTCTTAGTAACTTTGGAAGATAGAAAGACGACAGCAAATTAACAACCAGCTCCCAACATAAGCCAGGCGGGCAATTTTACATTTTTTTATATGTAATTTTACATTTCTCTATATCACTCAATAATCTTTATATATTATACCTATATTTCTCACTTATGACCACCCTTATATTGTACCACCCTTATGGTGTCCAAGAAGCTGAGCCAGCAAAGTTCACCGCTATGGGCCGTGCCTTTGTACTATTGGTGTCCAGCGATCGAAGGACTTTAGCAATTTTGCGCTTGGTCAGCGAAATGCCATGAGCGTCCGGTCATACGTTTTACTTTTTGTCAACTTAACCAACTTTGTATAACCAACAAATAAAGATCCAAAACTCGCTAACAGAACTGCGACTATCGCCGTTATCAATTTATTAATTCTATACCCCGTCTGAGTCTCATGGCCAGCGGGTAAAAAAAGGCAGTTACCCTCACAACCTAATCAACATCAATTTATACAGTTGATGCCACGGGCCAACCGGCCACTTTCTACATCCATTGCGTCTAAGACCACTTGCTGCAACCACAGTTTACTATGTTGAATTTGACCTGTTTCCCCATGGCCCAAATTAATATTTTTTAAATTAACAAGATATTTTAATGCAGGTTTCATTTACAATAATGGCTATGACTATTGGAGGGCATTTCAGAAAAGTAGGCGTGTCTACGCCCCACTCCGCCCACAAAAAACTTCAAAATTCTAAGCAATTATAAAGTTAGAGACCCCCAATTTGGAACACAGGATGAATGTCCTATTTCAAATGTGTCCTTCAAACTTGGAACATAGCAAAATAAATATAGAAGATATTCAATCAAATTTTTTATTTGCTTGTGTTACCTTATGTATTTATTTTCAACTTGATCAATGTCATCAATTTTCTTATTATTATAAAAAAAAGAAAAGAAGTTAACTTCGGCAAGCCGAAGTTTGTATACACTTGCAGTTATAAGAAATAATCAAGGTTAGTAACACTGTGTGAAATTTTATTAATATTAAAAAAATCGTTTACTATTTCTCTGACCTTTTTATGGACAGCTATATGTTACAGTCGTCCGATTTTTATTAAATTTAATTTGAAATTGTTTTAAATATCAAAATTTATAATGCCAATATTATAAGATAATGTGTCAAGAAACGACGAAGCTGTTTCATATTATTTTCCCACCCATTTTTCGATCTTTCCTATCACACCTATATGATATAGTCGTCTGATTTTAATAAAATTTATTTCAAAATTCAAAACTAATTAGAAAATGTAGGAGGTTGTATGTCAATAAACACCAAATATATTATTTTTTCATATTATTTTCACGCACATCTTTTTTATCTTCTTCTATTTCTTTAGTTATAGTCGTCCGATTTTAATAAAAGTTAACCCGAAATTCAGAACTAATTAAAGAGGGTTATTTTGAAGCTTTTAAGGTTATGTGTTAAAAAACATTAAAGATATAATTTTTATTTCATGTTTTCCGACTAATTTTCCGATTGTCCCTATGGCAGCTATATGATATAGTCGTCCGATTATGATAAAATTTAATTCGAAATTCAAAACCAAATAAAAAAATGTTATTTCCAAGCGTAAGAGGTTATAAGTTAAAAACCACCGAAGATATAATTTTTCAATATTATTTTACCAATAATTTTCCGAGTGTTCCTATGGGAGCTATATGATATAGTCGTCCGATTTTGATAAAATTTAATTCGAAATTCAGAACTAATTTAAAAATGTTATATGCAAGCTTAGAAAGGTTTATCTTAAAAAAGACGAAAGATATAATTTTTTTTAAATTTTTTCCCGATAGTTCCTATTGGAGCTATAAGATATAGTTGTCCGATCCGGCTGGTTCCGACTTATATACTACCTGCATAGGAAAAAAGACTTTTGGGAAAGTTTCAGCCCGATAGCTTTAAAACTGAGAGACTAGTTTGCATAGAAACGGACGGACAGACGAACATGGCTAGATCGACTTGTCTTGTGACGCTGATCAATAATATATATACTTTATGGGGTCGGAAACGTCTCCTTGGATGTTTCTTTCTAATAACTCTACAACAACAATACAAGATACTCACTGAAATAATTTGAAATTTGTTTTTAAACTCTTTGGAAAGTTCAACATTCATTCCAAAAAAAGACAAGGGGACAGCAGATGCTAATTATACAAATATTTAGAAAAATACGAACGAAACACCCAACATATTAATATGAACACATAGTACTAATCTGAAGAATTAATATTATTTTTAAATTTGATTATTTAATGATTTTTTGTCAGATAAATGGTACCGCAAAGTTAACCTTTAAGATAGCATGTGTTGTTCGCTTGCAACAGCTGACTTGAACAGATGTCATTTTAACACTAAACTGTTAAGTTAACATTTAGGTATGTAACATTTTGGTCATTTCTTAACATAGTAACATTAAAAAACGGCAAATTGCATACTTGCATAAAATTAGTTTTGGCCACGTAAACTGGTCAAACTCAACATAGTTCAGTTCAGTTCAGAAAGCTAAAGGTCTACACATAAAAAAACACACAACTACCAACGCCTCAATTGAATACCATTTCCTATGCCAGCAATAGAAATTGTATTAAAACATAAAAAGTGACTCGATTTCTGATTTTTAATTTTTTGGAGTGCGTGAAAAAAAATAAAGACAAGTAACTAGCAGTTTTTGGCGAATAAATAATACAAATAATTATATGACAAAGTATTCCATATTCTTGGTTGATTTTCGATTTTAAATTTTTTCTAGTGCATGATGAAAAGTTTTTTTTTAATAACTCAAATAACGCACACTGGTGCCAAAGCTATTACTTTTTATATGAATAAATACAAAAATTGCCAACAGTTTTTTCCCTTGTCCATCTTTGCAAGTTGATTCACTGTGCCCGCGCTTATATTGAATTTTGTACCAAATTAATCCAGTGTATCTGTGTTAATACTCGAATTGACCAATATCTGTTGTCTCGCTTACTGATCGTTCCGTAACTGGAATTTGTTCTTGTGTTAAAATAACCCGACATTTTTGGCGCAAAGAAATCACCTCGACCTTTTTCTCAAAGTGGCCCTTTAAAACAAAGTCTCTCGTGTCCCAATCATTCCTCGCATTTTTATCAGCCCCCTTTAGCTGCCAATGAATTGGGAGTATAGGGAAGTGAAACAGGGAAGTGATAGCGACGATAGCGAAGAAGTAGGATTCTGCCCTGTAGTAAGAAGCAGAGACCAACCATCAGATGCATATGAAGTAGTTAAAAAATACGACGGCAGCGAAGCCCACTACGAGGCCGTTGATATTATTAAAAACAAAATTTGCGGTTCCGCTCGCTCACTCCGCACGTCCCACCACACCGTATTAAATTTCGATGCAATTATAGCCAGGCTAGGTTGCACATACGCGAACAAAACGTCCCGAAGGGTGCTACGTCAGAATTTGGAAATGGTTCTGCAAGAAGATACTATGTCACATAATACGGACAAGGCAACCATCCTGAATAAGGGATTAGGGACGACGCCCTTCACGCATTCATTGCAGGGCTTAGAAGACCACTTAAATCACTCGTACTGCCAGCACAACCCAAAGACCTTCCGTCTGCACTAGCGCTAGCGTGGCCGCTGAGAACAGCCTTGAAAGAAGTGCGTTTGCGGCATCTTACGCTAAAGCCTTGAAATACAAGTCCGTCTTTAATGAGGGCCATAGACGCAACAATAAGATTCAGGGAAAGCAATGGTAAATTGAGAATACAAATATGCACTTCATTCCTAAGGCAAGCCCTATGAGGACAGCCTCTGTCCGAAGCTATTAGACCACTAAGAATCCTCATCGAGACGGGAGCGGCAAAATATTACGTTAAGCCCGTAAAAAATGTAATGCCGGTCGAGACCCACTTAACTGTGAGCTCTATTCTAGCTTCCAGTGACGTCAAAAACAAAGGCATAATGCGCATATTTGGGCTAGACGCCCCATTTCTTCGTCTCGCTAACGTGCGCAGGAGTAGCATTGCAAGCTCAATTCTTTGACCGTGAAAACGTCAATTTCACCAAATCGACGTACCAAATTCGGCCAAAGCCGAATTCAAAAATACTGTTCTGAATACAATTAAGGTGTTTTTGAACTCAACGAGGCACTTACCTTTAACACCTTGGTCATCGCTAATATTCCAACTATGAGCGACGAACCCGTCTACTCCAAATTATACCCCTATCCTATGAGAGCGGTATACTTTGTTAACAAAGAACTCAATGAACTCCTGAATAATGGTATAATTAGACCGTCTAGATCCCCATACAACAGCCCTACTTCGATGGTTGACAAAAAAGATACGGACGATAATGGCATCTGGAAGAACCGATTAGTAATCGACTTTAGAAAGTTATACGAGCGAACAGTCGCCGATCCCTATTCCATGCCATGTATACCCATGATTCTAGCGAATTTGGGAAAAGCCAAATTCTTTACCCTAGACTTGAAGTCTGGGTATCACCATATATACGTGGCTGAAAAAGACCAAAAAAAAACTCGTTCTCAGTTAATGGAGGGAAGTACGAATTTGGCCGACTACCTTTCGGCCTAATAAACGCAGGTTTTATTTTCCAAAGAGCCATCGATGATTATTGCGGCAAAAATTTGGCAAAATGTGTTACGTCTATAAGGACGTTATAATTTTTTCCATAAGTGAAACCGAACATGTTAAGCACATTGACGTATTGCTAAGCGCCTGATTGATGCCAACATGAGGGTGGCGCGGGAAAAGACGAAATTCTTTAAAGTGATCTTAGAATTTTTTATCGTCACTAGAAGAGGAACTAAAACGGATCCAGAAAAAAGCTTGACCTCTCACCGCCATTCTCAAAAGGGAAACAAGCTGTCACGTTCGATGAAACCCAGCGAAACGCATTCGACCAACTTCGTAATATCTTGGCATAAGAAGATTTTATATTGACACACCCCGATTTTAAGTTACCGTTTGACTTAACCACAGACGCCTCAGCGTGTAGAACAGGTGCGGTATTATCTCAAAACAATAGATCCATTACCATGATTTTGCGTACACTAAAAGACTGCGAACTAAACTACGCCACCAATGATAGTCTGAGCAATAGGCAAACTAAAGTATTACCTATACGGAACTAAGGAGGTACGTATCTTCACAGACCACCAGCCCCTTACATATGCGGTATCCGAAAAAAATACCAACGCTAAGATTAAACGATGGAAAGCCTTTATTGATGAGAACAACAAGAAAGTGTCCTACACTCCCTGAAAACAAAACCTTGTAGCTGTCTCGGCAACCACTGAACAAGTTAGAGGTTGAAGCCCAGTCTAATGCAGCCACGGTGCATAGGGAGCTTTCGCTCTTGTACACCATAGAAACCATTTTGGAAGAAGCAAGCGAACCGCTTTGGAGGGATTTTATCGTTTTCGGCAATAGAACTCGGTACATCATTAACTTTAATAACGAATACTTGCTTGTTGAATCCGTGTAAGACAAGTTCACGTTGTGAACGCGATTTACTGCGATTTCCCTACCCTGGCTTGCATTCAACATGCCTTAAGACCGGAAATCCCTGCAACAAAGTTTTGGCATTGTAAATCCTTCGTCAGCGACATTACCAATGCCAATGAACAGCTTGAGATCACTAACAGCGAGCACAATCGCGCCTATTGTGGTGTACCATAGAATGCAATAGGTCGCTCCATTCGGTCACAGAGTTTAGGCCAGTGGAGGACACACACCAGCAGCGACGAGATCAAACTGGCAATTAAAGCCAAAATTGACAAAGCAAATCATTCTAGCCTGGACAGAATTAATCCTTCCAGACAGAACCGAGTTTCGAAGTTGGTGAAAAAGTTCACCTACATAACAACAGGAGATTAGGGAACAAGTTGACACCGCTTTATTCGGATGAGCGTGTGGAAGCAGATCTGGGAACATCTGTTCTCATTACGGGGAGGGTGGTCCATAAGGACATCATCAGATAGGCATTTTACCTGCCACATTCGCCTAATATCCATCGACAAGTAGTTATAAACACAAAAACTCAGAAACATATAAATTCACTCACAGTCACAGTTAATAGGATACTCACGGAGAAAAAGGGCGGGCTTGTTGACTCAGGTCTTTTGTTCGAAAAATTCCTTACCAGAAATAGGATGCTTATCTCAGAAATCCATTGTACGCTTACCATAAACCTCGCTAAAAGTAACATTATAAATCCCATTATATTCAATTACAACGACCTAAGGGCTATATTTGACGAGCAGATTACTGAGGTCCCCATAGTTAGTCTGACCGTACCACACCGTACTACAACTGGAGGACAACACAGTAGCGGAATGTGATGACGGGATCTAAGCGGTCTCCGATTGCTCCTCCACCAACTTGGCCACTTTCTGCAAGAGGGACACCCCTCCCCCCGTCTCAATATCACGGGGCACGACCACATACTAAGCCTACCGCTACTTCAGCGGATGAACGAACACAACCTGTCCCTTATGCAGGAGCTTTGAAACGACGAGTCGGCCGGGGGCTCACCGAAGATTTGGTTTGCCGTAGGAGTCGCAGTTAGCTTCACATTGTGCGGCTTGATCCGGTTGTTGCACAACGATAAAATCGAAAGCGAAGATCTTCTTAAGTTGCAGAAGGCCATCGAATTGCTAATCACCGAGGACGCCGACAAACTTAAGGGGGGAGTAGTTAACAATCAGCATAAGCTAGGCAGGGCAAATTTCTCATGTCAACGGAGCTCGAGATAAACTAGTTTTTTATTCAAGATTTCCAATTGAAAAAGGATTTTCTGGTATCTTCTACAAACGTTCGTTAAATCATTTCAAAATGACTTCCAGAGGTGAGTTCGGCGATGTCATACTCGGATCGCGGAAGTGTCTCCCTTCGGGATGTTATTGTCACTTCGGCGACACTTTCAGAAGTTACTTCGGCCATATCGTATTCCTATCGCGGAAGTTAATCGCAAAAAAAAGAACTCTGGGAAACTAATGGAAATGGATAATGGTATTTATGAACAATAAATTGTAAAAAAGAATTGTTCATCTACATCTATGGTTGAAAGTTGTTAAAATGACAAAAATGGCTTTTGCTATCTATGGGAAGAATGAGTTATCTTAATATTTGGCACCCTTATGAATGAGATATAAAAAAAAGGATGGTAAGTTCGGCGACCCGAAGTTTATATATCCTTGCTGGTCGTTCTCATGGAAGCATTGTTGCTTAAAACCTTTCCGACTTTTAGAAAACTAAAAACTAATTATAAAAATATTAAGCTAACTTCCCATTCCAATGCACTGCCGTACATGTTTGCTGAAATCATATTAAACGGTCTATGTATTATCTTGACGTTTATTATCCGATACTATGCCAGCTTTATGACATAGTCGTGTATTTATTTCCCAACATCCCAACAATTTTGTCGTCAACATATGTTTTATGTTTACATAAAACGTTTTTGTGTTGAAAATAAATTATAAAATGGGAGTTTTCGGTAGCAAAATAAAAGGGGATTATTGCGCAACATGCGTGGGTGTTTATTGTTACACTTGAAAATATGATCTAGTTAGACATAGCCTAACTTAAGCTCTCCAGAGCGAACCGAAAACCTAGAGAAGAGAGGGAGAGCAGAATGCAGTGTGAAAAAGGGAGATAGAGACTTCTGGATAAACTGCTGCTCTACACCCTTTTACCCTTTTGGCATGAACATTTACTTTTTCTCCAATACTCATATATATTGGCTATGGTTAAATAATTTATTTATTAAATTATAAATAAATTATTATTTAATAAATTTAAATTTTTTTAAATTTTTAAAATTAAATTTTAGTCGATGACAAAAATTAAATCTTAGTTTAAAATTTAATATAGAATACTTCTAAACCAACTCTAAGAAAATAGTCAAAAAGTTGTCTTAACTTTAAATCTATTACATTAAGACAACTTCAGTATAGGCAGCGTCATTAGCAAATTAAATTATCATTTCAGAGAGATATAGCACGTAGAAGACAAAAAAAAATTTACAATCTACAATGGCTACAAAAAGTAAGATAACTTTTCAAATTCGCGGGATACGTAATTTCAAGTTTCAATTTTTTTCTTTTGTTATATTGGTATACTCTTCCCGAACATCTGTACAAAGTTTTAAGTGTTAAATTATATTATTTATGGCTGCTTGACGGGGACAAAATATATAAGTAGTCTTATCGCCGTTTTCCCCGCTGTCCGTGAGGAGTGGGTGATGAAGTGGCTGCCTGACGTGGCCAGTGGGTCACCTCAATGTCTGAGATTGGAGAACTCACACACTTAGCATTGGATTATGGTCAATGATGTTTAGCAATGGGGATGTGCCGTGCCAGGTGTTTTTTTATAGCTTCTCTTTCGAACGTAATGAGATGTGAGCCGTCAGTAGCTATCTTAGGGCCATCGTCAGTGCTGACCCGAGCTATTAATTAGTATTCCGTCGTCTACAATCGTGATAGGGCTTAAATGGGTGGCCTGCGTTTCACATTGTGCTATACCCCCTGCATGTAGGCCTCGAGCGCAAGTATAGTGGGTACCTAAGAAGTCTAGACTCCTGGCCATCCCATGGTTTACTTTTAATACAGACAATAAGCTTTTAATGTGATCAGTCAATATATATACCTGTCAGTGACAGGTATGAATTGGGCGTGGGAGTAGTCTTTCACTCTAGCGTTGTGTTCAGGTAAAGTTATTAATACAATTCCTGCGATCCTGTGAGAAATCGAAAGGTTAAAACTTCTGTGCAACTTCTGGACTACAATCCCTCTGATGAGAACAGACGTTCCAATGGTATGTTGTACTGTACCGTGGCATGACAAGCTCGATGGTGTCACTAAATTGTTTGTAGATTTTCATACACCTTGCTAACTCCGTTAGGATGCTATGAATTCATTCCGCTTGCCCATTGGAGGTGCGTTATGAATTTATGGTCTCCGAGTTGAATGATGCCTTGTTGTCGCAGTATATGGTCTTGGTTTTAGGAAAAAAGTTCACGAGTTGTATGTTGGGTCCACGCACGTCTACTATGACCCTAGAAGGCAATAGTTACATTACGGCGAACTTTGAAAATTTGTCAACACAGGCTAAAAATGATTTTATCTGCTAAGTAAATGTCGATATGCAGCGTTTCGACCGCTTACGAAGAGATTGGTGTGACCCCCAACTCCTGCTTCTTGGGGTGTCTGTTGTATTTCGCCTTGGTGCATGCTTTGCTTTTAATCCTGAAGGATTTGATCACTTTTCCTGAGCAGCTCTTGGCATCTATGATATAACTCTCGAATCTCTTGCAATGCCAATGGCCGAGAGTTCCAGAACTAAGGCAAGCTGCCCCATAGTTAGTCTGACCGTACCACACCGTACTACAACTGGAGGACAACACAGTAGCGGAATGTGATGACGGGATCTAAGCGGTCTCCGATTGCTCCTCCACCAACTTGGCCACTTTCTGCAAGAGGGACACCCCTCCCCCGTCTCAATATCACGGGGCACGACCACATACTAAGCCTATCGCTACTTCAGCGGATGAACGAACACAACCTGTCCCTTATGCAGGAGCTTTGAAACGACGAGTCGGCCGGGGGCTCACCGAAGATTTGGTTTGCCGTAGGAGTCGCAGTTAGCTTCACATTGTGCGGCTTGATCCGGTTGTTGCACAACGATAAAATCGAAAGCGAAGATCTTCTTAAGTTGCAGAAGGCCATCGAATTGCTAATCACCGAGGACGCCGACAAACTTAAGGGGGGAGTAGTTAACAATCAGCATAAGCTAGGCAGGGCAAATTTCTCATGTGAACGGAGCTCGAGATAAACTAGTTTTTTATTCAAGATTTCCAATTGAAAAAGGATTTTCTGGTATCTTCTACAAAAGTTCGTTAAATCATTTCAAAATGACTTCCAGAGGTGAGTTCGGCGATGTCATACTCGGATCGCGGAAGTGTCTCCCTTCGGGATGTTATGTGTCACTTCGGCGACACTTTCAGAAGTTACTTCGGCCATATCGTATTCCTATCGCGGAAGTTAATCGCAAAAAAAAGAACTCTGGGAAACTAATGGAAATGGATAATGGTATTTATGAACAATAAATTGTAAAAAAGAATTGTTCATCTACATCTATGGTTGAAAGTTGTTAAAATGACAAAAATGGCTTTTGCTATCTATGGGAAGAATGAGTTATCTTAATATTTGGCACCCTTATGAATGAGATATAAAAAAAAGGATGGTAAGTTCGGCGACCCGAAGTTTATATATCCTTGCTGGTCGTTCTCATGGAAGCATTGTTGCTTAAAACCTTTCCGACTTTTAGAAAACTAAAAACTAATTATAAAAATATTAAGCTAACTTCCCATTCCAATGCACTGCCGTACATGTTTGCTGAAATCATATTAAACGGTCTATGTATTATCTTGACGTTTATTATCCGATACTATGCCAGCTTTATGACATAGTCGTGTATTTATTTCCCAACATCCCAACAATTTTGTCGTCAACATATGTTTTATGTTTACATAAAACGTTTTTGTGTTGAAAATAAATTATAAAATGGGAGTTTTCGGTAGCAAAAAAAAAGGGGATTATTGCGCAACATGCGTGGGTGTTTATTGTTACACTTGAAAATATGATCTAGTTAGACATAGCCTAACTTAAGCTCTCCAGAGCGAACCGAAAACCTAGAGAAGAGAGGGAGAGCAGAATGCAGTGTGAAAAAGGGAGATAGAGACTTCTGGATAAACTGCTGCTCTACACCCTTTTACCCTTTTGGCATGAACATTTACTTTTTCTCCAATACTCATATATATTGGCTATGGTTAAATAATTTATTTATTAAATTATAAATAAATTATTATTTAATAAATTTAAATTTTTTTAAATTTTTAAAATTAAATTTTAGTCGATGACAAAAATTAAATCTTAGTTTAAAATTTAATATAGAATACTTCTAAACCAACTCTAAGAAAATAGTCAAAAAGTTGTCTTAACTTTAAATCTATTACATTAAGACAACTTCAGTATAGGCAGCGTCATTAGCAAATTAAATTATCATTTCAGAGAGATATAGCCCGTAGAAGACAAAAAAAAATTTACAATCTACAATGGCTACAAAAAGTAAGATAACTTTTCAAATTCGCGGGATACGTAATTTCAAGTTTCAATTTTTTTCTTTTGTTATATTGGTACACTCTTCCCGAACATCTGTACAAAGTTTTAAGTGTTAAATTATATTATTTATGGCTGCTTGACGGGGACAAAATATATAAGTAGTCTTATCGCCGTTTTCCCCGCTGTCCGTGAGGAGTGGGTGATGAAGTGGCTGCCTCACGTGGCCAGTGGGTCACCTTAATGTCTGAGATTGGAGAACTCACACACTTAGCATTGGATTATGGTCAATGATGTTTAGCAATGGGGATGTGCCGTGCCAGGTGTTTTTTTATAGCTTCTCTTTCGAACGTAATGAGATGTGAGCCGTCAGTAGCTATCTTAGGGCCATCGTCAGTGCTGACCCGAGCTATTAATTAGTATTCCGTCGTCTACAATCGTGATAGGGCTTAAATGGGTGGCCTGCGTTTCACATTGTGCTATACCCCCTGCATGTAGGCCTCGAGCGCAAGTATAGTGGGTACCTAAGAAGTCTAGACTCCTGGCCATCCCATGGTTTACTTTTAATACAGACAATAAGCTTTTAATGTGATCAGTCAATATATATACCTGTCAGTGACAGGTATGAATTGGGCGTGGGAGTAGTCTTTCACTCTAGCGTTGTGTTCAGGTAAAGTTATTAATACAATTCCTGCGATCCTGTGAGAAATCGAAAGGTTAAAACTTCTGTGCAACTTCTGGACTACCCTCCCTCTGATGAGAACAGACGTTCCAATGGTATGTTGTACTGTACCGTGGCATGACAAGCTCGATGGTGTCACTAAATTGTTTGTAGATTTTCATACACCTTGCTAACTCCGTTAGGATGCTATGAATTCATTCCGCTTGCCCATTGGAGGTGCGTTATGAATTTATGGTCTCCGAGTTGAATGATGCCTTGTTGTCGCAGTATATGGTCTTGGTTTTAGGAAAAAAGTTCACGAGTTGTATGTTGGGTCCACGCACGTCTACTATGACCCTAGAAGGCAATAGTTACATTACGGCGAACTTTGAAAATTTGTCAACACAGGCTAAAAATGATTTTATCTGCTAAGTAAATGTCGATATGCAGCGTTTCGACCGCTTACGAAGAGATTGGTGTGACCCCCAACTCCTGCTTCTTGGGGTGTCTGTTGTATTTCGCCTTGGTGCATGCTTTGCTTTTAATCCTGAAGGATTTGATCACTTTTCCTGAGCAGCTCTTGGCATCTATGATATAACTCTCGAATCTCTTGCAATGCCAATGGCCGAGAGTTCCAGAACTAAGGCAAGCTGCCCCATAGTTAGTCTGACCGTACCACACCGTACTACAACTGGAGGACAACACAGTAGCGGAATGTGATGACGGGATCTAAGCGGTCTCCGATTGCTCCTCCACCAACTTGGCCACTTTCTGCAAGAGGGACACCCCTCCCCCCGTCTCAATATCACGGGGCACGACCACATACTAAGCCTATCGCTACTTCAGCGGATGAACGAACACAACCTGTCCCTTATGCAGGAGCTTTGAAACGACGAGTCGGCCGGGGGCTCACCGAAGATTTGGTTTGCCGTAGGAGTCGCAGTTAGCTTCACATTGTGCGGCTTGATCCGGTTGTTGCACAACGATAAAATCGAAAGCGAAGATCTTCTTAAGTTGCAGAAGGCCATCGAATTGCTAATCACCGAGGACGCCGACAAACTTAAGGGGGGAGTAGTTAACAATCAGCATAAGCTAGGCAGGGCAAATTTCTCATGTCAACGGAGCTCGAGATAAACTAGTTTTTTATTCAAGATTTCCAATTGAAAAAGGATTTTCTGGTATCTTCTACAAACGTTCGTTAAATCATTTCAAAATGACTTCCAGAGGTGAGTTCGGCGATGTCATACTCGGATCGCGGAAGTGTCTCCCTTCGGGATGTTATGTGTCACTTCGGCGACACTTTCAGAAGTTACTTCGGCCATATCGTATTCCTATCGCGGAAGTTAATCGCAAAAAAAAGAACTCTGGGAAACTAATGGAAATGGATAATGGTATTTATGAACAATAAATTGTAAAAAAGAATTGTTCATCTACATCTATGGTTGAAAGTTGTTAAAATGACAAAAATGGCTTTTGCTATCTATGGGAAGAATGAGTTATCTTAATATTTGGCACCCTTATGAATGAGATATAAAAAAAAGGATGGTAAGTTCGGCGACCCGAAGTTTATATATCCTTGCTGGTCGTTCTCATGGAAGCATTGTTGCTTAAAACCTTTCCGACTTTTAGAAAACTAAAAACTAATTATAAAAATATTAAGCTAACTTCCCATTCCAATGCACTGCCGTACATGTTTGCTGAAATCATATTAAACGGTCTATGTATTATCTTGACGTTTATTATCCGATACTATGCCAGCTTTATGACATAGTCGTGTATTTATTTCCCAACATCCCAACAATTTTGTCGTCAACATATGTTTTATGTTTACATAAAACGTTTTTGTGTTGAAAATAAATTATAAAATGGGAGTTTTCGGTAGCAAAAAAAAAGGGGATTATTGCGCAACATGCGTGGGTGTTTATTGTTACACTTGAAAATATGATCTAGTTAGACATAGCCTAACTTAAGCTCTCCAGAGCGAACCGAAAACCTAGAGAAGAGAGGGAGAGCAGAATGCAGTGTGAAAAAGGGAGATAGAGACTTCTGGATAAACTGCTGCTCTACACCCTTTTGGCATGAACATTTACTTTTTCTCCAATACTCATATATATTGGCTATGGTTAAATAATTTATTTATTAAATTATAAATAAATTATTATTTAATAAATTTAAATTTTTTTAAATTTTTAAAATTAAATTTTAGTCGATGACAAAAATTAAATCTTAGTTTAAAATTTAGTTTTAAAAAAAGTTTACTTCTAAACCAACTCTAAGAAAATAGTCAAAAAGTTGTCTTAACTTTAAATCTATTACATTAAGACAACTTCAGTATAGGCAGCGTCATTAGCAAATTAAATTATCATTTCAGAGAGATATAGCACGTAGAAGACAAAAAAAAATTTACAATCTACAATGGCTACAAAAAGTAAGATAACTTTTCAAATTCGCGGGATACGTAATTTCAAGTTTCAATTTTTTTCTTTTGTTATATTGGTACACTCTTCCCGAACATCTGTACAAAGTTTTAAGTGTTAAATTATATTATTTATGGCTGCTTGACGGGGACAAAATATATAAGTAGTCTTATCGCCGTTTTCCCCGCTGTCCGTGAGGAGTGGGTGATGAAGTGGCTGCCTCACGTGGCCAGTGGGTCACCTCAATGTCTGAGATTGGAGAACTCACACACTTAGCATTGGATTATGGTCAATGATGTTTAGCAATGGGGATGTGCCGTGCCAGGTGTTTTTTTATAGCTTCTCTTTCGAACGTAATGAGATGTGAGCCGTCAGTAGCTATCTTAGGGCCATCGTCAGTGCTGACCCGAGCTATTAATTAGTATTCCGTCGTCTACAAACGTGATAGGGCTTAAATGGGTGGCCTGCGTTTCACATTGTGCTATACCCCCTGCATGTAGGCCTCGAGCGCAAGTATAGTGGGTACCTAAGAAGTCTAGACTCCTGGCCATCCCATGGTTTACTTTTAATACAGACAATAAGCTTTTAATGTGATCAGTCAATATATATACCTGTCAGTGACAGGTATGAATTGGGCGTGGGAGTAGTCTTTCACTCTAGCGTTGTGTTCAGGTAAAGTTATTAATACAATTCCTGCGATCCTGTGAGAAATCGAAAGGTTAAAACTTCTGTGCAACTTCTGGACTACCCTCCCTCTGATGAGAACAGACGTTCCAATGGTATGTTGTACTGTACCGTGGCATGACAAGCTCGATGGTGTCACTAAATTGTTTGTAGATTTTCATACACCTTGCTAACTCCGTTAGGATGCTATGAATTCATTCCACTTGCCCATTGGAGGTGCGATATGAATTTATGGTCTCCGAGTTGAATGATGCCTTGTTGTCGCAGTATATGGTCTTGGTTTTAGGAAAAAAGTTCACGAGTTGTAAGTTGGGTCCACGCACGTCTACTATGACCCTAGAAGGCAATAGTTACATTACGGCGAACTTTGAAAATTTGTCAACACAGGCTAAAAATGATTTTATCTGCTAAGTAAATGTCGATATGCAGCGTTTCGACCGCTTACGAAGAGATTGGTGTGACCCCCAACTCCTGCTTCTTGGGGTGTCTGTTGTATTTCGCCTTGGTGCATGCTTTGCATTTAATCCTGAAGGATTTGATCACATTTCCTGAGCAGCTCTTGGCATCTATGATATAACTCTCGAATCTCTTGCAATGCCAATGGCCGAGAGTTCCAGAACTAAGGCAAGCTGGATGGAATCCAATGTATGTATGTCACACAGAATGGCGTTTGAAACATTCACGTTAACGGCTACTTTTACCAACTTAAGTGGTGAGTCTTTATTATTAAAATGTGTAAATTATGTGGAAAGTTTTGCTCATGAAAATGATAAAATTTCGCCGTGAGGGCTGGCTTACCTCTTCCAGAATTATTTGCTTCCTGAAGCAGTTCAAAGGTGTATCGGTGGATTCGACCGCGTAGGTCAAGGAGACATTGCTGTGCACAGTGGTTACGTCGTATTGGGGTTCATTTTGTATTGAGTTAACGTTTTGTCGGGACAAGGCATCGGCCACAACATTTTGTTTTCCTGGCTTATAGAACTTTTTTGCGTTGTGTTTTTCTATGAATGCATTCCATCGCTTAATTTTGGCATTAGTGTTCCGCTTAAAAACAGCGAAAGTGAGAGGTCTGTGAAAATTCGAATTTCTTTGGAGACATACAGGTAAAATTGTAATTTCTCTATAGCCCAAACAATAGCCAACAATTCCCGTTTCGTTTGTAGCAAAGTTGAGCTCATAATCTTTTAATGTGAGAGATATCACTGTATCCGTCCATTTAGGGATAAGACGGCACCGATACCACTTGCTAAAGCGTCGGTGGTCAAGTCGAAAGGATGGAAACCTTAATATGACCTTTTCTGAAGAGAAAGTGTTCCGCAGGTACTCAAACGCGCTGCGTTGCTTTCGTCAAATTCGACCGCAACCTTTTTTGACATATGTTTGCTCACCGAGCCACTCTTTTGCTTGAGTATGGACGTAAGTTGTCTTGCTATAGAAGCAAAGTCTTTGACAAAGCTGCGGTAATAACTGACCAATCCTAGGTAAGATCTAAGGCTAAACAAGTTTATTGATTCAGTATATTCCTGTATGGTTTTTACCTTTTCAGGGTCTGTTTTGGCTCTGTCTGCTATGACTATGAAGCCTAAAAATTCCACAATCTCTTTAAAGAATTTGGTTTTTTCTTGTTGGTTTGACACAGGCATTTAAGAACTGTTTCGATGTGTCTTACAGCGTTTTCGGAAAACATTTTCACGTCATCTACCTTTAGCAGCTGTTTGGTTTTTTCATTAACAAATTCTGCAGCTCCCATGGGATAGGGTATAGTTTAGAATAACCGGCTTTGCTAATGTCCGTACTAATACCAGCAATTACGTAGATTTTAAGTGCAATGCGCTTGGTTAGAGTTTGAAAACACTTTACTCCTCTTAAGGATAATTTTTCTAAATTCTGCTTTCACTGAGTTTGGGACTACTATTTCATCGACATTTGTGAAATTCGTGCTGTAGAAGAATTTAAACTGTTCGGTTTCGTTTCCGTACCTAATTACGCTGATACGTAATGCTGCTCCCGTCTGCGTTAGCAAATCGTAAGCTATAATAGCATCAAACGTACTTAGGATATCTAGCAAAAAGAAGGGGGCCTTTAGGCCAAATATATGCATTAAGCATTTATTGTTTATTTTACTGGAGCCATGTATGGTACTCACAATGAAAGGGGAGGCGATTTAATTATTTGCCGCTCTAATGTCTATCAGAATTTTTATAGTTCTCCCCACCTTTGCTCGATAAACGGTAAGCGGGACCTCCTCTAAAAAATTCAGAAAATCGTTCGAGTCAAGTGAGTCGTTGTTCTGCTCAATTACATTCAGTACGGCTGCGACCGCGTCTTTATAATCCTACTCTTCCTCAGCAGCTTGCTCAACGTTGTTTATCCGTAGGTGCCTCTGACCAATCATCCTTTCAGTCTTTTTGGGTTTTCAGAAGTGGGCAACTGTGTATTATTCCCCTTAAATAGTTTAAAACTCGTCGGGTGTCTAAGCTTAGAAAGTGATGGGTCTGAATCTATGGGCTCTGGGGCCTGGCATCAAAATTAAGCGCTGCGCCTAATCTTATTCCTTATAATTGTAACGGCTTGGTAAGCGCGCTACTGCCATCATATGGATTAAATTACTCATAGGCGTCTTCGGATTGCCTCCACGCCACGTAATTATTCTGTATCTCGATTAATTCTGGAACCGATTTTACTATGTGTAACGGTATGTCACACGGCACTGTTATTGGATTCACAGCAATTCTCTTGTATGTTTCGACATCTGATTCCTATAAGCACAGATTTTGTATCTGTTGGTTAACTGCACTATCTTGATTTTGAAACTCGGCTCTAAGCCTTGGTTCTTGTTGAGTCAATGCGCACGGAATCAAAGCTTCTATGTTGGCTGCGTTCTGTACCTATGGTGGTTGATACCTTTGGTACCACTCTTCTTCGCTCTCCCTATATGGGCCATGAAAGCTCATACTGCTACTCTATTGTCAACATTAATATTTTGTTCTGATGATACTAATTTTAGTTTGGAATTTTATAGCGTTTACCCGTTACTAATTGAGTAAAAGGTTATATTAGATTCGTCGGAAAGTATGTAACAGGTAGAGAGAAGAGTTTCCGACCCCATAAAGTATATATATTCTTGATCATGTATACTAGAAACAACATTTTAACTGAAATATATTTGTCTCATCAATACCTATTGACTCGCAGAAAAAAGGTGCCACGCCCACTCTAACGCCCATAAAAAGCCAAAACGCTTAAATCTGTCTGCCGCCCACATAACATCTAATGAAAAAGCCGTGTTTTTATATTAATATGGATGAGTATTTAATTCCGCTGACATTAATTTGGCTCTGGAATTTGAAAATAATAATAAATATAATTACCGGCCTTCCGGCGTTTTTTTTATTTTTTTGAGGGCGGTAGAGCAAATGTTCTTTATTCACAAAGCAAATCACACCTCATCAGATCACTTAAATAATTTTGGATAGAATTTTGGGTCGTGAATTCTACTAACTTGAGTGCCATTTATATTAATTGTCGTGTCGTCGTCCCTCGCATGAAATGGCTTTCTTACGTGGCCAGTGGGTCTCCTCTGTCTGGGATTGGAGAACTCCTTCTCTGGTGATGCTCTGGCCTCCTCTTTCTGGATATTGCAGAAATATGATGGGAAAACTTCTCTCCGTTATTAACGCCGTTTAAGGATTGATAACCAATTCAATAATAAAGCAGCTTTCGCTGGATATAAAAATCGAACTGAAAGTTATAAGCTGTACCCTGGCTAAACGTGGCCGGCAAGCCGAGTGCTTGTCATACAAAAATGCTGACACTAGCAGAAAATACATAACTCACCACGCTGAGTGTGCACATTAGCACTAGGGTGATCCAAGAAACGCCAAAGATTTGTACCTACTTGTAAATTACTCCTTAAGTGTGTTTACTTATATCATTCTTTGTTTGGTTGATAGATATAGATTCCTATACTATGTAGAATGGTAGTTAAGAGTATTAAACGATTTATTAACAGGGGTGTCACAAAAACCGGCGACGTATTTGGGGACGTTTGGCTTGGAAAGCAACCCATCAAACCGTAGGTGTCACAGAAATGTTAGCAACTTTTTTTTTGAGAATTACCGAAAAATTTCGAGGGCTGGATACATACACTAAAAATTGAGTATTGACGATTTCAATAAGTTTTAAACTTAATTTGTGCTTTTATTGCCAAATTATAAAAGGAATATTTGTTTAAAGCGCATATTGCATAAAAATGAAAAAAAATTAATCTTATTCCTTATAATTGTAACGGCTTGGTAAGCGCACTACTGCCATCATATGGATTAAATTACTCATAGGCGTCTTCGGATTGCCTCCACGCCACGTATTCATTCTGTATCTCGATTAATTCTGGAACCGATTTTACTATGTGTAACAGAATGTCACACGGCACTGTTATTGGATTCACAGCAATTCTCTTGTAGGTTTCGACATCTGATTCCTCTACGCACAGATTTTGTATCTGTTGGTTAACTGCACATATGTTTTCAACGCAGCGAAGGGCTGAAACTTTCCCAAAAGTCTTCTTTCTATCGCAGGTAGTATTAACGCCGTTTAAGGCTTGATAACCAATTCAATAATAAAGCAGCTTTCGCTGGAGTTGAATTGATTAAGCTATGCGCTCTTATAAGTCGAAACCAGCCGGATCGGAAATCTATATCTTATAGCTCCTATAGGAATAATAGGAAAACAAATTAAAAAAATTATATCTTTGGTGATTTTTAACAAATAACCACCTTTCCTTAGAAATAACATTTTTTAATTAGATTTGAATTTCGAATTTATCTAGCTGTCATGGAAGAGATCGGAAAATTAGTGGAAAAACAAGGAAGAATGCTATAGTCGAGTGCCTCGACTATCAGACACCCGTTACTCAGCTTATGGGAGAAAAAAGGAAAATAGAAATATATATGGGCGTGGCACATGAGACAAACACATTCTAGTTAAAATTTTGTTTCTATCATAAAAACTGTAGGTGCTACAGATTTTCGCGGATTGTGGGCGTTAGAGTGGCATGGCTAGATCGACTCGGCTAGTGATCCTGATAAACAATATATACTTAATGGGGTCGGACACGCTTCCTTTTACCTGTTACGTACTTTCCATCTATATCTAGTATACCCTCTTACTCTATGCGTAACGGTAAAAAATTGTACTGAAATGCATTTGTCTCATCAATATCTATCGATTGACCAAAAAAACTAACGCCCACAAACCTCCCAAAACTGTGGTGGCCATGGTTGTCATGCTAGAAATTTTTTTTGCTAAAATGAATTTGTATCATTGAAACCTTTCGATTGACCTAACAAAAATAATTGCCACGCCTACTCTAACGCCCCCAAACGGCTAAAACGCTTAAAAATGTTTGACGCGCACTGTTTGGCGCTTTAGAATATTTTTTTGCTGCTATATAGTATCTCCATTTTTATTTTTCTCCCTCAAGCTGAGTAACGGGTATCTGATTGTTTAGGCACTCGACTATAGCGTTCTTCCTTGCTTTATAATAGTTTAATAGTGACAAGCATTTGTAAGTTGGTTTAATTTATTAAAACGTTTGTCGAAATACGGCGGATTTAGAAACCTAAAAAAATAAGTCTGTGACACCGAGATTTGTTTTTCGGGGAAAATTCGGTTTCGATAAATTCGAACAGCACCAATTACAATGTGATTTTAACCTTCTCAAAAAAAAATTACGTTTACTTATTTAAGCAAAATTTTAATATTTTTCAGCTAACTATGAATGATTTCAGCGTACATAGGATAATTGGACGCGGAGGTTTTGGAGAAGTTTATGGTTGCCGAAAAGCAGACACTGGAAAAATGTATGCTATGAAATGCCTAGATAAAAAAAGAATTAAAATGAAACAAGGAGAAATGCTAGCATTAAACGAAAGAAACATGTTACATGCAGTCAGCACTGGAGTGAGATTACTTATATAAATTTGTTTTATAAATATAATTGCATTACTTTCTTTAGGTTGATTGTCCGTTTATAGTTTGCATGACGTATGCCTTTCATACTCCAGATAAACTTTGTTTTATATTAGACCTAATGAACGGAGGAGACCTGCATTACCATTTATCTCAGCATGGAATTTTCAGTGAAGACGAAATGAAATTTTACGCAGCTGAGGTAAGCATTCTTAATAAAAATTTGATGGTAACTTAAACAACTTGAAATATTAGGTTATTTTGGGCCTAGAGCACATGCATAAACGTTGCATTGTGTATCGTGACTTAAAACCCGCTAATATATTGCTCGATGAAAATGGACACATACGAATTTCTGATTTGGGATTGGCTTGCGACTTTTCGAAAAAGAAGCCGCATGCATCAGTTGGAACCCATGGATATATGGCCCCAGAAGTATTATCTAAAGGAACATCGTACGATTCTTGTGCTGATTGGTTCAGTTTTGGCTGCATGTTATATAAGTTGCTTAAAGGTCATTCTCCATTCCGACAGCATAAAACAAAGGATAAGCAGGAAATAGACAAAATGACTTTAACTATGGTATGTTTCAGCTTTTTAAAAATTTAATTAAAAATGTATCAAACAAAGTCTTATTATAGCCATTGCTTGTAGAGTGTAACATTCGGATGTTTTTATACCCTTGCAGAGCGTATAATAATTTCAGTCAGAAGTTTGCAACGCAATGAAAAAGACGTTTCCGAACCCATAAAGTATATATATTCTTGATCAGCGTCACTAGACTAGAGTCGATCTAGCCATGTTCGTCCGTCCGTCCCGTCCGTTTGTCCATCCCGTCTGTCTGTTTGTCTTCCAAAATCGGACGACGTTATTAAATAGCTGCCATAGGAACAATCGAATAGTTGGTACAAAAAAAAATGAAACCAATTATAGCTTTGGGCTTTTTAATATATTTCCTTCTGAGCTTGGAAATAACATTTTTTGATTTTGAATTTCAAATTAAATTTTATCAAATTATAGTTTTGGGGCTTTTTGACTTATTATTTTATAATATCGGGAATATAATTTTTTATAGTTTCAACATTTCGAATTCAATTTAATTAAAATCGGACTACTAAAATATAGATGTAAAGAAAATGGTCTGAAAAAATGAAATAATTTTTTTTTAATATCACTGAAGTCAGCAACAATCCTTAAAAATTTCACATGGTGTTACTTAAGTTGACTATTTCTTATAACTGCAAGGGTATACAAACTTCGGCTTGCCGAAGTTAAATTTCTTTCTTGTTTTTTAATAAATAAACACTAATGTTGCCATACGAAAAATAATGAGCAACTTGTGCGATCGCCGTAATGCAATTTTAAGGATTACTTTCTATTTGAGAAAATAATAATCATTGCCTAGCCTAACAAAAGTTGGCGAGGACGGCGCGAACTACACTCCAAACGTCGCCCTGAACTAGATAAACTACAGTTTAATATAGTCGAACAGCACAAACTTTTGGAAAGTCGACTATCAGTAAATATCTGTTACGTAGATTTTAAATTACAATTAAATATGAGTTTAATTGAATTGATGAGATGCTCACTTTAAAATAGGAAACTCCATGAAAAATTAAAAAAAAAAACTTATTTCGTTTGTTGCACGATAATGCGCCGTCTCATCGATCTACGCTTGTGTCCGACTTTTTTACATTTTCGGAAACATGCATTTGCCGATGAAAGGAAAGCGTTATGCAGACGTAGAGGCCCTGGAGGGTCTACTAGACTTAGATTTTAAATCGAGAGTAGCAAGCCAGAAGGGACAGAAGTCCCGGAGCGGCGCAACGGAACCCCTAGAGTAGCGGGCCAGAAGGGAGAGAAGTCCCGGAACGGCGCAACAGAACCCCTAGAGTAGCGAGCCAGAAGGGAGAGAAGTCCCGGAGCGGCGCAACAGAACCCTGAGAGTCACGAGCCAGAAGGGAGAGAAGTCCCGGATCGGCGTATGCCCACGAACCCAGCACAGAAGTCAAGACGTACAGTCACCCTGTCAGGAGCAGTTCGCAGGACATCGCCACCAGCAAGCAGGACACCACACCTCGACGGCCACACAAGGAGGATTGAGCCCACAGGAACGGCACGGTCAGTACGCGAAAGGGTGAGGCTAGGGTGGAACGTTCGTTTACACGAGGCACAGAAGCGAAGTGAAGAGCGAGGCAGCTTCCTGGCGTTCCGCCTTGACTGTCCGCACGATCTGAGCGGAAGCCCGTGGTACCATCCGGGACAGAGCAAGGGACAGGCGGTCGGGTATCGAGAGGAGTGATCCTGGAGAGCTCGTCAGTCTGTTCACCCTAGTCTGAGAACGGTGACGCTTCCATAAGCCCGCACGGCTGACCCCATAGCGAGTCTGAACCGTGGGCCGAGCAGTCACCGAGCCAGCCACGTCAGGAGCAATCAGCGGTCAAGGATCTTCGAGGAGCGACAAGACAACCCACACCGTCGGAGACAGCGAGACAAGCAAGTTATAAAGCCGACTGCAGTCATACCCGCAATAAACCCACTCCGAACCCGAGAATACTGGGCGGTCACGTTTATATAAATTTGGTGGGACGAACACACAATTTACTGAACTAGCCGCACAAATCTCGTAGCGAACAGACCAATAAAATCTGTTCGTCACACTTTGTTTATTTCATCAATCAAATGTATGAAAATTAATTCATCAACAACATAAAAGATTTTAGTGATCTTTTTGTAATTTTTAGTGATCTGCAGATGATTATTTGATGACTGCAATTCCAGGGTTTATGAATTTATATGTATTAAATACGGTCATTTTCTATTGTAACAAGAATTCAAAAATTTTTGAACGTGCATTCCTTGGTCGAATTTAAAATCCGTTGAAGTCACAAAAGCTGATATATTAATTAATCAATAAATATCTACTCGCGTTAAAAAGTAACATGACGTTTTGATCCCAGTTCAAACAATGTAAGGCAAAAAGAAGAAATTTCTGTACGAACTCTATACGGTCAATGTGCACTTGATATTGTGTACTCCAAACTGAAGCACGATGTTCTAAATTAGGATGGACAAGCGAGGTAAATAAACTCTTATAGCTTTACTTACATTAGAGGTTATGTGGGAGTCAAATTTAAGTTTTAGATCTATGAGAACACAAAACTTTTTCATGATGTGGAATGCATAGTTTGGACCATCACCATCAATCTTAATTTCTCATTTCCTTCCCATTTCCTTTCCTAGACAATTCATGTTTATAAACGTATTCCATCACAACATCTTTTGTACTACACCAACAGTCAATTACATTATCTACTAAGTATACATGAAATACCTTGGAAATACGTGCTGGCTGAGATCAATGAAGTCGCGCTGTATCACGTGGCTGTGTGATCCTGAAACCCATTGTCCACGTCAACCTGGGATGGCCTTACACATCTCAACTGGGTGTACTATATTATGGATTGGCTAAATGGGACGAGCTTTTAAAATCGCTTACTGCAAATCATTGCATACTTGTTTCGTTATTTTCGGGCAACTACCAAAGATCGATCGTCTTCGATGTCGACACAACCTGCATATCTTGAGAAGACAGCAAAATTTAAAAAGCTATGATAAATTTCTCATCTATTTTCTAGACGTATCCTGCTTCTACACAAGGAATCCCAATTTTACCGGATTTATGTTCGTCAGCTTCACAAACGTACTACAGTGTAGGATTTAAGGTAATGGGTACTCTGCCACCGAAAAGGTTGTTAAAAGACATACCATTTCACCATTTTTTACGTCTAGTGAATACATATTTGAGTATTCGACGAGAAGAGCCTTACAATTCGTGTATTTCCGTATTAGTCTGTTCAGTAAACAGTGTTCACTTTAAAATTGTCTCAAATATATCAATGATAAAATTCTTAGAAATTTTGAAACGCATGAGAACTTATCATGGGTCACAATCTAATAAGCACTGCCATAACGCCAACAATTTTCATTGCTCAAGATGCCATTGTAGAAAAAACATTTAATTTTATTCCTCCTTGGGCCTCCTCATTTTGGCACCTTATGAGAGGCCGAACAAGCGTCTTATTAATATAAGGATCATCAAATTAAAAAGTAAAGGCCCAGGTGGTTACCTTGTAGTATCCAGAGATTAACATGGAGTAGACAGGAAGGAAAGAATTTTTGATTGTTATTGTGTTCTGCAATTCAAATTCATCTTAATAGATCCACAGGGAATCCTAATAAATCGAGTTCTCTCTCTAGAAGATAATGGTTTACAAAGTCTAATAAATTACTGAAGTCCGTGTTAGATACGACTGTTTGATTTTTTTTTTCTAATTAAAGGTATGTAGCTGTTTCTATACGTTTCATAAACCCGTGTTGGTACGGATTACTAATAATATTTATAAAGAGGTTTCGGATCTTACTACGTTTCTCTCGGAGAATCTGACGATTCAAACGAAAAGGTAAATAATTTGCATACCGTCGAAATATTTTAGCACGCAGCCAGGAAACGTTGAAGATCAACAAGCAGTTCGAATTAAATACAGTGTATGAATAAGGCTGGAATGAATGTGGTAGAGTGTGGTAAAGTAAAATAAGTCTTTTGAAAAATCTTGGCAAAAAGATCGGCTATCGCCTGATTAGTAGTTTCGGCAATATTTTCAAAGGTAAGAGGGATAATTTGTGTATTTACTCTTTGTATTAACAAAACTATACAAATTTCTCGGATTCTGAGAAATTGAACGTTACAACGATTACCAACTCTTAATTAAACTAGCTTGGTGGAGACTAACGGATAGTATAGCGGAATATATAGAAAATATTTGTATCATCATCCATTTTTTGGGATAAATGGAGATCGGACTAAAAAAAGCCTGATATATAATATTTTTTCCAGTTATTTCATTTCTCTGATTTTTCTTCTAACAAAGCACAAGTGTCGATTGAGACCTCCAAAGCAGGATGATATGGATCTTCGATTTGAATAAGAGCTGCTTCTTTGTACAGAAACACGCAAGCCGGATTAGTTACAAAGCACAGGTCCAGTAAATGGCATAAAGTATTTATAATGACATGTATGTTATGAAAACCTTCAGTGAAAAAATATTTAGCTGAAGAAAGTGAGACATTTTTTTTTTCCTTTGTGGACCACGTAACTATGGGTATTGACAATAAAGCAAAAATATGATTTAAATACACTCGTAATATAGATTCCGGAAGAATGCACAGGGAGGTAATATATATATAATACTACCAGGAATCGATAGCATTACAGATAAGAATACATAATTATTGAATTCATCAAAACGTGTATCTTCAGAATTAAGGGTAGAGTCTGCGTCCGTCCAAAACTTTGGCGCCACAGTTTTGATCGCAGAAAAAAATGTTGGAGCTCAAATGTATTTGTCTCATCGATACCCTTCAAAAAAAAAAGTTTTCCCTTGGAATTCCGAGGGGACATGTCTTCGCGCACGATGGAAGTCCCCGGGAAATTTTTTCAAAGTCCCCTCGGATATTCCCTGTTCCTTATACTCATTTGTTGTATGGCCTGTCCCCTGCAAGGAAACGTCCCAAGAAAATCCCTTCGGAAATTCTTCATTTTTCCATTGAGTTTCAACTGTGAAATCCTATTGGAAATTCGCGATTTTTCCATGGAGTTTTCACCTTTTCAAATACTGAATTTAAAAAAAAAAACATAATTTTCTTTTCACTATATTATATTTAAATTGTGTAATTTAAAACTGTTTTTTTTTTTAATTTGTTTTTAATGTTTTTCATAGCTTTTCTTAAATACTGTGTTCAAAAACAAGGTTTTTTACTTGTTTACTTGTATATTTACCTTTTCAAACTGTGCAAAACCCGTTGAGGGATTTCATCACGCCACTTTCGGGTTACAGAATCAGAACCTTCTGGGGTATGTTATAAAATGTATAAAAAATCTCAAAAGGGACTTTCTTTAAACGTGGACCGACGCACAACATCTTTAACTTAATGAAGCACTTACCTGACATGATTTTTTTTTTTCGAAAAATATCACTTTTATTAAAAATAAGTCGCAGTGCACTATTTAAACAGTCGCTGCTTCTCTTTTCATAACTCATACAGAATGCACCAGATCTTCTTCTTCTTTTGATTTTTTTCTGAACGTAAAAGAGAGACGCAAAAAAAGGACTGAAGGTTGCTCTCTGAGAGCCGCTGGTAGGCAGATTACAGGGTAATATCCGAACATATGCCTCTCTTTTTGACGAACTGTTTTCGTCGGAAGTCTTTTACGCTGCTCCGAATTCTTTGCTGACGTCGACAGCAGCATACAGTTTTAGGAAGAAAAAAAAAACAAAAAAGCTTTTTGCGCTCGGACATGGCCCGGCGACCAGACTGCGGAACTGAAGGGTACCTTTCGATTTACCTAAAGTTTTTCAAGCCCAGAGTGGGCCCAAAAGTGGAAAAATTAAAGTAAGTTTGGAGATAAACTGACAAACAAAATAATATTTTCATTTTAAGAAGTCCCCCAAAATGTTGTTTTGCGTATTACTTTTGAACGGAGAATCGGATTTTGACTAATCAGGTGCCATTCGATGCGTATTTTAAGTAAGAATTCGACTAATTTATATATAATGGCAAACATTAAATAGCAATAGTCAAAATACACCATAGATAGACTTTATAAGGTGCATATATGCAACTTTGCGAACCCAATGGATTTGTTCAAAACCTGGTCATCTGTGTAAATTGTGCATTTTATTCCAAAAGCTTTTCTATTCAACAATGATACCAACTCTATTTCTTCAGATCTTGTATTTAGAATTATTATTTTATGGTATTTTAGTATTATTTATAATCCAGTATTTTGTTGTAATAATGACATGGTCGTTGGTTGCCGACCTGTTGGTGGTAATTTATTATGATTACCAGCTGTGCTACGCCCCTGCTCCACAAGTCTTTATGAAAACATTGTAAATCTCCTGAGAACAAGATTTAATGAGTTAGATATAAGACGGTTTAGCTATTCTAAGTGAGACTGCTGATGATTAATGTGCAAGTTTTTCGACATATATTTTTGGAGCTGCTCTGCCACGACCGAACGGAACGACACCGCTTATTCTAAAGGGTCGACTGACTCTGAAGCGGTCAAGAGGGAGATTTCCCATTAACAACATTAACCATGGCTTATTTCGGAAACAGTGCGTGCATCGGCGCACAACAGAACTGCACTCGCGATGTGCATTGATCAACAAGTTGTCTGCGGAAGCAGGCCGAGTGCTGGCAATAAACGTAGTAATAGTATTCGATGTATAATTTAACAAAACGACTTCCTTTAGGCATTAATATCGGAAACTTGGAACTGGGTTTTAAAACCAGTTTCCAAGTCCAGCTGTATGCAAAATAATATATATGTGTTGTTATTCTTTCAACCTTTATGTAAGTAGGAGAACTTTCGAATAATTGTAAGAATGGATGATGAAAAACAACAGTAGCTATATGGGTGATTTTATTTTGAGTTGACTTTCCAGAAACAATGCAGCTGATTAAATAGCCTATGACTGTACCATACGAAACATACGATTAATTGGTAGAGAGGCTTGAGGGGTTTCACGCCATATAATAAAAGTAGTCTTTCTATGTGCCCTATTTATTACTACATATCTATCCGAGTTTTTGAAGTCTGAACTTTGGCAACGTGCCGTACACGCGAGGCTGTTTAGTTGGCCCTACCAATTGAACACGATTTAACGCAATTTTGGAAAGGGGCCTGCACGACGTATAATGATTTCAGTCAGAAGTTTGCAACGCAGTGAAGGAGACGTTTCCGTATATTCTTGATCAGCGTCACAAGACGAGTCGATCTGGCCATGTCCGTCTGTCCGTCCGTTTCTACGCAAACTAGTCTTTCAGTTTTAAAGCTATCGGGCTGAAACTTTACCAAAAGTCTTCTTTCTGTTGCAGGTAGTATAAAAGTCGGAACCAGCCGGATCGGCTGGAACTATCAAAAAAAAATGTAAAAAAAATGATGTCTTTGGTGTTTTTTAACATACAGCCTCCTACGCTTGGAAATAACATTTTATTTAGTTCTGAATTTCTGCTTTGGAGAAATACAAACGATCGGAAAATTGGTGGGGAAATAATATGAAAAAATATTATTCTTGGTGTTTTTTTTTAACAAATAACCTCCTATGCTTGGAAATAACATTTTTTAATTGTTTTTGAATTTCGAATTAATTTTTATTAAAATCGGATGATTATATTTAGGAAAATGAGTCGGAAATTATGAAAAACAAGAAAGGAAGTTAGCTCCGGCAAGCCGAAGTTTGTATACCCTTGCAGTTATAAGAAATAATCAACTTTAGTAACACCATGTGAAATTTTTAAGGATTGTTGCTGATTTCAGTGATATTAAAAAAAAATTATTTTATCAAAAAAAAATTACGAAAAACAAAGCAACAGACAAATTTGATACGAAACTGGTGACCACAAGCAAATTGCGAAATAAAATTACGCTCGGACGGAAAACAATAGCGTGGGTCAAAGGGGAGAGGCATTTTCAGAAATAAATGTGTAACGGCAATTATCGCGAACTCCTTTTTCCCAATAATTTTGTTTTTGTAAAATGTGTTCGATCATTAATCTATCGTCCAGAAGCCGATGTGCTCACCACTCTCCGTGTGCTCCATGATGTTTGAAATGCACCGTTCTATAGGTGCGGACGAGGTTGTGGCGAGGAGATGGACGCAGTCGATGTGCGCACCCTCTACGCCGAGACGTAAGTGGAAGTGGGGGGAGCGCCCATACTCCAGCGACGAAAGATGAAATGAAAGTTGCACAGGCGCGTAACTGCATCTCCAAATCTTTGACAATGCACCCAATGTGCGATGCAGATGCACTTGTTGCGCAACGGAAATTTGGCCGCGTGCACTTGTTGTCTTATAAAAATCCGCAATCGATGACGGCTAAGAACCAGTGAGTCCACTCGGGGGCACCAAATTTTACTTACCGACCTATTAGGGGTAATTTATTAGAGATGCTGCTCGCAACAAGAAAAAAATAACTAACAGTGAAATGACCAAACAGTAACATTATGAAGATTCTTGTGTTAATATAGCTGCTGTAGCCTTTAAAGTTGCAACAAAGGATGCAACAAGTGGCCGATTATTTTAAAACGATATTTTTTTTCGGTTTTTAAAGAAATAATTGCAAAGAAAAAAGCGTCCTAATAATCTCTCTACAATTTTGTATATTGCAGAACGTAGAGCTTCCAGAATCATTTTCTTTGGAATTAAGGAATTTGTTGGAAATGTTACTTCAAAGGGACGTCCACAAAAGGCTTGGTTGCATGGGAAACGGGTGAGAAATGTATAATATATAATTTTTTAATACAATAATTGGCTTTTGTTTTAGTGCGGATGAAGTAAAAATGCATCATTTCTTTTGTGGTATCGACTGGTACCAAGTTTACATACAAAAATATACTCCACCTTTAGTACCCCCTAGAGGAGAAGTAAATGCTGCTGATGCTTTTGATATCGGATCGTTTGATGAAGAAGACACGAAGGGAATAAAACTAAACGACGCGGATCAGGATCTGTACAAGATGTTTTCGTTGACGATATCTGAAAGGTATTATTAAACATTATTGCTATAATTTGTTTTTAATGTCTAATTCTATTGTACATTACGCAATAGTTTTAAGAACATATTTTCCTTTGCAAGGGAACGAGTATTCGTTGTTTACTGTTCGTAAAAACAAGAAGACATAATTTGCAAAAACGACTTCTTTGTAAAATTTCCAAAAATCAAAAAAAAAAAAATAGTACTTGAAAACAACAGTAATTGATCTTTTAAAACAAAACTAGTAGCTTAGCCAGATGGTTTATTATAATCATAAAACATGTTTCACAATAATATTTTAGGAAACTTTTAAACTAATTTTTAGGACAAGCTTTTAGGACGGCTAGGCTTAAAAATATCAAGCTAAGACGCGACTCAACATCTTGCTTCGTTTTGGTGTTACAAAGGCACATATGTTTGCTAGCTTACAAAGATAATCTGCGGAAAGCAAAGCAAGCATATTTTTGTTTTTGTGTTAGACTTGGCTTAGAATGAAATGACTAGAGGTCAAGCACAGCTTTGAAAGCATTTAACTAATATGCTACTTAATGCCAACACACAACAAAGGGAACAAATCAGTTTTTGTGCTTATGTCTTCCATTGGCACAGATATTAGATAAATTACTCGGCGATCAAAAGTGATTACCATGCTAATAAAAACAATAATCTTCGTAAAATCGTTGCATAACGTTTTCAAAATTATGTCAATACTCATAGAATCGAAACATTTAAATAGATTTGACTGAAGTTGACAAGTCATCCGAGTTTTATAAAGAATTTTTGTTTTCGTTGTAAGAAATAAGAATATTTTGTGAATAAAAATAAAACTATTTTTTACCAATATTATTTTTATCTATACAGTATACATATTCATGATCGATCCAGTCGATGTCCAGAAATATCCGGCTGTAATTTTTAAGCGAACTAATAGTTTTCAGTTTTAAAGCTATCGTGATGAAACCTTCCCAAAAGTATTGTTTTATTGCATATATTATATACATAAATAGAATTAAATTGGTTTAGAGAACTATATACTATATTTTACAGCTTCAATTAAAACGACTGGAAAAAAAAAATGATAACACTTTTACTTTCTGTTACTTGTAGAGTAAAAGTTTTCGTATTTGAGTCGTCAGAAAGTATGTAAAAGGTGGAGTTAAGGGTTTTTGTCTATTTGTATATATATTCTTTATTAGGATCACTAGCCGAGTCGAACTAGCATTGTTCATAACTCGGTCCGTCCATATGAACGCTTATATCTTCAAAACCATAAACGCAAGAAAGTTTGAATAAGTCATGTCGATTTTATAGCCTAGAGCGCAGCGCAATTTAACTTCCCCGTGGTTCTAGGCACACTCCACGCCGATAACCCTAATACAAGTCTAAAGTCCACATTTTTTTGATTTTGTTACAGTTACAACAAAATTTGTACGTAATTATTTGTATTTACGATCTTAGCTTATTGGCAAAGTCCCACAAAGTGTCTAAATTTCACACATGCGTAGCAGGATCCAGGCTCTGTCAATTTGAACAGCAAGTTTTCCGGATCTAAGTTTATTTTCTGCTCCTGTTTAGGCATACGAATCCCGGAGAAGAATCTGCGTAGGTGGTATGCGTACTTGGTCGCGAAGTTCTGATGATGTTCTCCATGAGATCCTCCTTGTCGATGTTTATATCATTAGCCAGCATAATTTTCTCCTAGAGGTAAGAAGCGAACTTTTCTTCTAACGGAAGCTCCACCTTCGATATTTTTATTTTTCATTTTGCAAATGACTGGATTAACTGCCCACAAAAGAGGATGATCGTCTTTAAAATACGTGTGGCGTATGACCTTCCCCTTAAGTTTGGCAATAAACAAACAAACAAATCAAAGTTGTAGACTTGCGCGATGTTTTGCAGTTGCATCCTTCACCAGTGCAAGTTATTCTATGAATTTATTTACAGTGATAAACAGGCGTTCTTTCCGATACTGGATTTATTGATGTTCCTCTATTCCTCTCGTATAATAATGTTTTTAAATTATTATGCCTATGGTTTAACATAACGTTATTTACAAGAGTGGTCCAATAAGTAGATAGCCTCCAAAAAAAAAAAAATTTTGGAAAGTGACGATTTATTTCTCAACATTACACTTGACCCAAAGATGCTCCAACTTCTTTAACCCTTCTGAAAAATACGTTTTCTTGAGGTCTGCAAAAAAGGCCTCTGTGGCGGCGGCGACCTCCTCATTCGACGCAAATTTCTGTCCAGCGAGTGACTTTTTCAAGTTTAGAAACAAAAAGAAGTCACACGGGGCCAAATCTGAGAAATATGATGGATGGGGTAGCAGTTCGTAGCCCAATTCGACCTATTTGGACTTGACGCGGGCGGAAGTGTGAGCTGGTGCGTCATGATGGAAGAGCACTGTGACCATTTTGCCTTTCTCCAGATAGTCGTTGTAGATCACAAAACGGTGGCCATCACCTTTCCCGCCGATGGGACAGCATCCTTTGGATGGCGCTTAAACAGCGTCAAACACTGCTCTGCACTGTTGCGTTTGTTGTTCGGAGTCAGCAAACGCGGCACCCATCGCTCCGAAAGCTTTCTCATGCCCAAAATTTCATGCAGGATATGACCCACTCAGTCTGTTGCGTATCTTCAATCGGCTGTCTGCCCATACGAGATAGTGGGTTTTTGTCACGCTATCCTCTGTGGTAGCCGTTGTTGAAGCACATGGGCGTGGCTCATCAAAAACCGACGTGCGCCCACGTTGAAGCTCATTAAACCAATTTTTAAACCAATTAATTTCAACGTACACAGAACCCAAGCGCTCTTTGATTTCGCTGCTCGATTTCCCTTCCAAAGAAAAGAATCGAATCACAGATCGATATTGCTCTTTCCCCATTTTTCTATAATCTGAGGACACGGTTAATTACACATGCAGTCAAAACAAAACTAGGTGTCCGATTCGGCTGAAATATCGACAGAAGCCGTCTACGAGAATGTACTACACGATAGTTAATTTCCCCTGCGTTTATGACACCATCGGGCTAAGTACTTATCAGACTGCCCTCGTACTACTTTTTTTTATGTATGTAGAACAGAGTTATAATTTATATTTTTCTTAACGCACTCTTTTTTGTCGTCTACGTGTTGCAACGCATATATCAACGCATATATAATTTTTAAATTAGTTCTGAATTTTGAATTAAATTTTATCAAAATTCGACGACTATATCATACTCGTATAGCTCCTATAGGAACAATCGAAAAATGAGTGGTAAAATAATATTGAAAAATTATATCTTCGGTGTTTTTTTTAACTTGCAACCTCTTACGCTTGGAAATAACATTCTTTATTTGTTTATGAATTTCGAATTAAATTTTATCAAAATCGGACGACTATATCATATAGCTGCCATAGGAACGATCGGAAAATTAGTAGGAAAACATGACATAAAAATTATATCTTTGGTGCTTTTTAATAACCTTATAAGCTTGAAAATAACACTTTTTAATTAGTTCTGAATTTTGAATTAAATTTTATTAAAATCGGACGACTGTATAGCTGTCATAGGAACGATAGGATAATCTAATCTCTAAGACTGCTGCTGTGACATGTGACTTTCAGATTAGCTTTATTATTAATAAAATCGTTAATACAGTGAGCTGTGGAGTAGTTTTTTTCTAAAAGCGTTAGACCGATCTGCAATTAGACTAAAACTATCTATTCGCCTCTTCATATTGACATTCTATACATTTAAGCACAACACTTAAAAGACGGATTGGTCGATTATTTGTTATTATAGTATGTTTTTGTTTTGGGACTGGAACAACTTTAATTTTATTCGAAGAAACTGGTGCTGTGCCATCGTTAAAAATTTGGTTAAAGATAAATACCAAATTTTGGATTTCAGGAGGTAAGGAGAGAAACATGCTATAAGAAAAGTAGTTTAGTCCTTTTGCGGAACTGGGGTTGCGTGTTTCGACAAACTGGGTCAGTTCAGATCGAGAAAAATAAATTTTATTTATGGTTTATATGTCAAAAGAGGAAAAATCCATTTGAATACATTCTGCGGTATCTGGGGCTGAGGAAAGCAATTACATTCCAGAATCGCAAAATTGTCTGCCAGAGGGTTTAATTAGTTTCTATGATTTTTAAGATTTAATAGTTTTTACTCTGACTTTGGGTTTGTGAAATCATCTGCTAATTTATACATCCTTTCCTTTTTTACCTTATACAAATATGTATCAATTTTTTTTGTTATTTTTACGCTTGATAACAATTTGGTTTTGTTACATTTTTGTCTGAAGCAGCTTATGACTATTTATAATAGCAGCAATATGTGTCGATTCTCATGTTATTGGGAAGTAATTGCTATTTGAATTTTTCGAAGTCGACCAATTAAGGGAAAGATTGTCTTTGTATACAAATGTTAGATCAAGTGAAGGAAATATGACGGATTAGGAGATAATGTGGGAGAACAATCATTTGTGCAGAAAAAACATGCAGAAATGAGGACTCGTTCTAAAACTTGACCTCTATTATTATGCGAAGAGTTTCCCTGACTTGGCATTGAAGTCACCATCTACTACAGATAGTCCCCCAATTCCCGCTACCATCATAAGAGCATATGTACAACTTTTCTTGAAATTATTTAATTAAATACTAGGAGGAGCGTATACTGTGAAAACACCAATATAGTGCTATAAATTGAAAGTAGAGATTCCAATAGTTTCAATTTCAGTGTCGCAGTTAATGATTTTATATTATTATTTTTTTGTTTTTAATATAAATTCCTACACCTCCATAACCGTCAATACGGGGCCAAAATAAAACAATTAAATTAACAGGACTGCACACAGCATTATCTTTAAGTCAAAATTCGGATAAGAGAGCAATGTCATAGTTGTTATTGACTTAAAATAGTTATGGAAGCTTTTTGTTGTTTTTGCCTGTCAGACTTTAAATGTTGAATTGCAAAACTTTCCAGAAAATCAACAAATAAAAAAAAAACAAAAAAAAAAATTACAAGTAAACAACAAAAGGAAGTTGACTTCGGCAAGCCGAAGTTTCTATACCGTTGCAGTTATAAAAAATAATAAATAATTTTATTAAATTGAATTCGAAATTCTTAAAAATATAAAAATGTATATTCCCAATATTATAAGATAATATGTCAAAAAGCCTCAAAGCTTTAATTTGTTTCACATTATTTCTCACCAATTATCCGATCGTTCCTCTGACAGCTATATGATATAGTCGTCCGACTTTGATAAAATTTAATTCAAAATTCAGAACGAATTAAAAATTGTTATTTTCAAGCTCAAAAGGTTATATGTTAAAAAACAAGAAAGATATAATTTTTATTTCATGTTTTCTTACTAATTTTCCGATCGTTTCTATGGCAGCTATATGATATAGTCGTCCGATTTTGAAAAAATTTAATTCGAAATTCAAAGCCAAATAAAAAATGTTATTTTCAAGCGTAGAAGGTTAAAAGTTAAAAAACACCGAAGATATAATTTTTCAATATTATTTTACCACTAATTGTTCCTATGGGAGCTATATGATATAGTCGTCCGATTTTAATAAAATTGAATTCGAAATTCAGAACTAATTTAAAAATGTTATATCCAAGCTTAGAAAGGTATATGTTAAAAAAACACGAAAGATATAATTTTTTTTTAAATTTTTTCCCCGATAGTTCCTATGGGAGCTATAAGATATAGTTTTCCGATCCGGCTGGTTCCGACTTATATACTACCTGCAATAGAAAGAAGTCTTTTGGGAAAGTTTTAGCCCGATAGAAAGATAAAACTGAGAGACTAGTTTGCGTAGAAACGGACGGACAGACGGACAGACGGACGGACAGACGGACATGGCTAGATCGACTCGTCTTGTGACGCCGATCAAGAATATATATAATATTTATATATATATAAACGTCTCCTTCACTGCGTTGCAAAGTTCTGACTGAAAGTATTATACCCTCTGGCAAGGGTATAAAAAGAAAAAAAGGATACAAAAAGAGTGCCTCGACTAATACATACATACCTCTTACTCAGCTTAAGGGAACAAAAGGGAAATGGAGATATAATAGCGACAAAGCCATATTGTAGAACGCCACTTACCCGCTATTTCATTGTATGGTATGGTATAGAAACCCAAGTAATCTGCATGCCAAGTCTGATATATACCTGCATATAGTTTTTTTCTTATTGCAATACCATGTCTTTATATACTTCTTGGTTGGTTTTTACTGTTATTCTCTCACGAATCCGTTACGTTCTCTGGTGCTTCTCCATCTTTAGTTACTTCAATATATTCTTGCAGTGAACAATTTTGTCGCCGTGGAAGGTCGGAATCTCGTCACGGAAAGCCAAGCGGAACTTCTTTTAGATCGGTCCGCGGCCACGATCCCGTCAATGCCCACTCCCTCGCCTAAGCCCGACCAGAACACACGCGTAGTTTTAGTTTAATTTTAATGGGGCCTGTGCTTACAGTGCTCACGAGGCGCCATGTGCCCCGTCTTTTAGAAGAAGCCAGTCAAAAAAAGGAAGCAAAAGTAGAGAATTTAAAGAGACCACAGAGACGAGTTGTCAAAGTCTCATTCTGACGCCGCCTGAAGTGTTGCCACCTGGCCGTCTATCGAAAGCCCAACAAGATTTTCGGCGGCTTTCGTTACATTATCCCCTCTCAGACTCGAGCCTCCTGGCCGAGTAGGGATGGAGTAGGGCCTCGCTATGGGGCCAATGACATGAACGGTTCGGGTGGTACGCTTTCCTGGTAGACTTATCTCGTATACTAGGTCAGAGTGACGGCGGTAACGGGGGCGGGTCCAATCTAATCCGACTGAAGTTTCGGCCATCGTTCCACTCTTCGGGTAGGGGAGTATAGCCAAACCTCTTCTCCATCGGGGAATTTAACTGGCCACTAAGTTTCATCGGCCAAGCTGCTGCTTGTTGTTGACTGAGTTGTTGTTGTAAGTGGTCCAGATAATCTTCCGTTGTACGAGAGTGCACAATGATGTCAAAGTATTTCAAAGTACACCAGTGTGGATATTCAGGTGGGTCCTGAGAATATATCGTCCATCAGTCTCTGGAAGGTCATGGGCGCGTTGGTCATGCCAAACGGCATGACGTTAAATTCGAAGAGGCCGGCATCACACGTAAAAGCAGTCTTAGCTCTTGAGGCCTCGTGCATTTCCACCTGCCAGTAACCGTTGTGAAGCTCATGGTTAAGATATCATCCATCCTTGGTAAGGGTTGGTTTAGACGTCGATAATCCACACAGAACCGGGTGGAACTGTCCTTTTTCTTTACTAGGACGACCGGGGAGGACCACGAGCTCGTGGACGGGCGAATTATGCCTCTTAGCTTCATGTTGGCAACCAGTTCTTCCGCCTTCCTTGCCAGTGCACTTGTTGCTTGCTAGGGCGGGCTTGGCCCGGAGTCGTCATCACTTCGGGCGAACACTCGCCGGAAGCGGTTTATCAAGGCCGCCCACCTGGAGTGAAGAAGGACTGGCAACTCGGGGGGTACTTCCCAGTCGTGGGAAGTTGCATCAACTAGCCGACTAGCCTCTACTGCTTCCACTTATCCCACAATTGTTTACTCTGGGAGAGTGTACGAGTGCGTGCTAAGATTAACTAGATCTAGCGTGCTGGTGTTGTTCGTGGTGTTTAAAAGGGTGCTCCCTAGTAAAGCTTTGGGGGCAATTGGGAGTGAGTTCCACGTTCCAAGAGGGCTGTGGGCAGCTGCTCCTCCGACATGCATCGAACTGTAACGTGGTTGTCGCTATATGGCAGGATTCTAGTCGGCGAGGTTGAATAAAGTAGATTTCTGTGGTTCGTAGTCGGGGCATATAGCGGCAAGTATCCAATCGAGAACCGTAACTAAAGATCGTTCAAATCCACGGTTGCCTTATGCTGCAGCAAAAAGTCCATGCCTAGCATGCCTTCCACTAGTAGGAATTCGTCACCAACCGGCCTGCCGGCAACAATAAGTCTGACGTCGACTCGTGTGGTTGCCACGAATTTCTCGGCTGATGGTCCCTGCAAAGTCTCTCGGCAAGGTGCACTGGGTAGTCGCTTTGGCATATCTCTCTCGTTTAGGAGGGATACGGCGGCACCAGTGTCGACGATCAGCCATATCGGATGTTTCTGTAAAAAGACAAAACAATGTAAGTGTTGGCCTCCTACGGCACTACTGGTATACGTAGCTTCGGCGGGCCTAGACTGGTTCCCGCTATGGTCCTCTTGTATAGGGTTTGTAGTTGTCCGTTTCGAGGCGGTCTACGTAGGGTGCGGGCGTTGCGGAGTGCGGCAAACTCTATTTCCTGAGATTAAGCGCACTTTCTCTGGGCGATAGGGGAAAGGGAGCCACGATGGCTTCAACTCCCTTTGGAGGAGCTCTTAGTCGGGCGCCAGGTTGCTCGGCTGGCGGCCTGCGTTGCTTCGGGAATCCCCGGTCCTCTTGCGTTATTGCCCCGACATACTCGCGTTCTTCTTCCTGGAGAATCTAGGGGATACTCTACGGCTTCGGCAGCAACGTTCATCACTGCTGCGGCTGGACGTCGTCGGCACTGAGTTTCATTGCGGCACGCCATATCGAGGGCATCCGTTAGAGAGCTGCTAAGGATAGGGACCTGGTATCCCGTCTCGCGTATCCCGTCGATAAAACGCTGCAAAAAGATGCTGTTGTAGGTGGCGATTGGTAACTCACCAATCATAGCTCTGCCCAGGCGTTTCAGCTCCGTTGCAAAGTCCTCGAATGACTCTCGTGGTCCCTGCATGCGATTGTGGAAGGTGTGATAGCCGGTGCGCGTACTGATTGAAAAGTATCAGGGAGTTGCAGGAGCTGAGAGTGGCTTCTGGTAGGGTAGCGTGAAAACGCTGAGCGCGCCCACGCAGACTCGTATACAACTTTCTGCAGTTCTTCCATTCTGACCAGTGGTACTCTTCGGCCATGTCGTCAAGTAAGCGTTAAAATTCGGGCCATGTACCATCGAAGGTAGGAGGCGGCTCTGTATCCGACACATCCAGAATTCCCCATCGAGAGGTTATGACGTCGACTGGACGATGGGCAGCCGTCGAAGCGGTCCCTGGACTGCCGTCCATTCTCCGTAGAAACACCTGTTGCGGCTGTCCTGAGCCGGCGTTGGCTTTTTCTGCTAAGCAAGGGGTTTTGGCGGAATGTCGATCACCCCCCACTTTGCTCACGCCGTCGCGGTTGTGTGCCGGATGGCCTTCACTGTTACCCAGCATGGTCCTTTCGAACGTCGCCCACATCTGTTCGAACTTCTTCTCAAACTTGAGTCGCTCAACCGACTGATCCAACGCATCCACTTTTTGTTTGATCAGGCGCAACGAGCGGTTGATGGCACGGCCCATTGCATCCAGCTCCATTCTCCGGATCTTCTAAACTACACTCTGCTGGCGATGCTTGTTTATTTACAATTTACATTTTTACGCAGGTCAGGGTTCTCGCAAACCCTACTGACCCCACACCTGGCACCAATGTAACGATTTTGTCGCCATGAAAGGGCGGAATCTCATCACGGAAAGCCGGGCGGTACTTCTTTCATATCAGTGCGCGGCCACGATCCCGTCAATGCCCACGCCCTCGCCTAAGTCCGACCAGAACACACGCGTAGTTTTAGTTATTTCGCAGTTTTAATGGGTCTTGTGCATAAAGGGCACACGAGGAGCCATGTGCTGTTCGGATCCCGTCTTTCAGAAGAAGCCAGTCAAAAACAAGGAAGGAAGTTAACTTCGGCAAGCCGATGTTTCTATACCCTTGCAGTAATAAGAAATAATCAACTTTAGTAACACCATGTGAAATTTGTAAGGATTGTTGCTGACTTCAGTGATGTTAAAAAATCATTTCATTCTTTTTTTAAGACCGTTTTTTTTTTTTAGATTTATGTGTTATATGTTAGAGTAGTCCGATTTTTATTAAACTGAATTCGAAAATCTTAAAAATATAAAATATTATATTCCCAATATTATAACCAATATTTCTGACGAATTTTGTATAACATTTTGCTCTACGAGTAACGGGAATAAAACAAAACAAAATGTCAATATTACGATGATGTACTACCTGTACTAACAACTACCTGTAACATAATAATGTAAATACGGCTTTTGAGAAGGTTTCATCCTGAAAGTTTAAAAACTAAGACATTAGTTTGCGTAGAAACGGACAGACGTCTAATGCTGATCAAAAATATATATACTTTATGGGTCCGGAAACGTCTTCTTCACTGAGTTACAAACTTCTAAATGAAGCTATTATTTTGCAATGTTATAAGAAAAATTTCTGATAGTTAACAAAATCATATCTTTACGAGGTAAGGGGACGTGACGATCACGCACCATCAACATACAAAAGTTGTGATTCCGACTTTTGTGACGAATTATGCTTGTAAATTCGACATGAATAAACATTTTAGTGTTCTCATTCGGCCCACTTCAATAAAAATATTCCTTTAATGCGAGAACTGGAACAGGGTATAGGCTGAGCTTTCTCAGAAAGCTACAAGGGGTCACAATATTTTAAAATGAAAAAAAAAACGGACAGAATCTTTTTGTCGGACCCCAATCTCACAGATTACGGGATTTGTATATGACATCCGTCGCAAAAACTGCTCTAACCGCTTATAATAGCTACTAATTTGATAAATAAAATTAAGATAAAGATAAGCCGGTGCCACGTGTTAAAAGGCTTATGTATGCCTATTGGTACCGTTAATACTCGGCTTCGCTTGCTCACGCGGCACCACACCACGGACAAAAGACAGCAATTTTATCGTTCGACCTTTCGCCCCCTGCACCACTTGCATCTACTTGGTTTTTTTGAATCATAGTTACTGGCGAATGGATTTTTGGCTGTTAGTTCGTCAAAAATTTCAAAATGTATTTTAACTTTTTATATTTATAACGTTTATAAAACTTATTACAAAGACGTGGGTAATACTAACTTCAGACTTAAAATATATATAATTATCATATGTTTTTAGTTTCAAAGTGCCTTAATAGTTCTGCGCCAACCAAATATTTAATGATGAATGATATGAAATTAGGCGATATATTAGTTGTTCTTCTTTTTTGCATTTTAATTCGAGTTTTAATTTTTTTTCTTCGCTTACCGTTTTTTTCTATATTTTCTATAACTGATTTTGTACTAAAAAAAAAGAGTATCCATTTATGCACCAGATTACGTATAATAGGTAACTGCCTCAATAACCTTGTCCTCGTATTTGACATATATCAGCTAGTCTTTTTTCAGTTACTTATTTACTAGAAGGTTGACATTTTCCGATGGATATATACATAGGTGTTAAAGAAATTGATTTTATCTGAGAACAGAGTTACAGAACATTCTCTAAGGATGTTGTATGTTTCTCACCTGGTATGAAATTTTTTATTATTTTTCAGGTGGCCTCCTGTGATCTAAAATGTCAGATGAATTGAGGACGTATGATTTAGAATAGTCTTCCACCTCCGATCACCCAATTTACACTAATTGTGCTTCTATATATAACTGAATAGGTTAACAAAATAAATAATAAAAAAAGTTTGCAAGTATTAATATTTCAAAGTAGGTTAAAGTTAATATGATCATTGGCAAGCAAAGTCTTTGGCTTAAATATGAAATCGTGGTGTCAGCTACTCCCCCTGCATCGGCAGATTGCTGACGTTTTGGCACACTTATTCTTTGTTTCGTCCATTGTTTAGTCTACTGCTTGTCACGGTACTTGGAGAGCGACCCGATCGGCTGATCGTTCGCTCCGAATTAGTAATACGTAAATCGCACTTTCTTAAGCCACTCGGAGATGCGCAGTTGACTTTGGCACACACGCGTCAGCGTTTTTGAATCCTGACAGGAAATCAAGCAAGGGTGTTGAGTGTTTTATGAGGCCAATGTAAAGTCGGTTAAAAACCATCTGAAGACAGTCATTGCAGATCCACGACCTACTTATGAAGAGTTCTCCACGGTGTTCGTAAGCATTAAAGCATGCCTTTACTCAAGGTCGCTTTGCCCCCTTATAGCTAACAAGGATCTAGAAGTTCTCATTTCCCCGCACTTTCTCATCGGAGACTTAATGCTGGCGCCGTCGGAATATCAGCCGCGATCCAGATCTTTCGCAAAGTAGTTCCTAGCCCATTAAACGATCAACGACATTTCTTAAAGACTTGGAGTCCTTTCTGGTTGTTGATAATATATCAAAATATCTATACGAGTATAGGGTATAGAGAGTAGGGTAGTTGATAATATGTCAAAATATCTATACGACTATATATCGGTGTTGAACACACACACCTCGGTGTGTTCAAAAAGTAAGGTGACTTTTCAAATTTCGCGGTTGAACACACACACCTCGGTGTGTTCAAAAAGTAAGGTGTCTTTTCAAATTTCGCGGGCAAAATATTTTCAATTATCGATTTTTTTGTTTTGTTATGTTGGTATTTCAATTGCATCCCCTTTTTTGTTTAGTTGTGAGAGGCGTAAAGGTAACAAGTTATTTTGCGTGCTCAGCGATTTTTTGCTATCGAAAAATATGGATCAAAGGATTTGCATCAAATTTTGTGTAAAAAATAAAATTAAGTGCTCCGAAACACTTGAAATGTTGGCAGTGGCATACGGTGAAACTGTTCTGAGTAAAAAAAAATGTTTACAAGTGGTACAAACTCTTCCAAGATGGCCGGGAAGATGCCAATGACGAGCCTCGCTGTTGACGCCCAAGCACGTCAACAACTGATGCAAACGTTCAAGCAGTGAAGAAAATTGCTTTGGAAAATCGTCGAATCACTATCCATGAAATTTTGAAACGTTTTGGGTATATGGTTATGACATCGAAACCAAAGCCCAATCGTCACAATGGAAGAGCCCAGGTGAGCCAAGACCGAAAACAGCACGCCATTTCGATCAAATGTCAAACTTTTGATCACTGTATTCTTCGATTACCATGGCGTGGTGCATCAGGAGTTCTTACCATATGGTCGTACGGTCAATAAACAGTATTATCTGAAAGTTATGCGCCGTTTGCGAGAAGCAATACGAAAGAAACGTCCAGAATTGTGGAAAAACAATTCATGGCTTTTGCATAATGCCCTGCTCACTCATCTTTGCTTGTGACAGATTTTTTGGCCAAAAACAACACCACATAATGCCTCAGCCACCATATTCACCGGATTTGGCCCCATGTGAATTTTTCTTGTTCCCAAAACTAAAGAGACCTATGAAAGGACGGAGATTTGCAACGATTAAAGAGATAAAGACTGCATCGCTGGAAGAGTTCAAGGCTATACCGAAAAGTGCCTATGGGAAGTGCTTTGAGGATTGGAAAAACCGTTGGCATAAGTGTATTGTATCTGAGGGTGATTACTTTGAAGGGGACAACATTAATATTGATAAATAAATTAATGGTTTTTCTTGAAAATACCAAGTCACCTTTTTGAACACACCTCGTATATTGATATTTTTCTTAAAATGATATATTTTCATAGTGATATTGAGCTTGCCCAAATATCGCAATATTGATATTTTGTTTTGTTTTATTCCTGTTACTCGTAGAGTAAAATGTTATACAAAATTCGTCAGAAAGTATGTAACAGGTAAAAGGAAGCGTTTACGACCCAATAAGGTATATATATTCTTCACCAGGATCAATAGCCGAGTCGATTTAGCCATGTCCGTCTGTCCCGCTGTCTGCCAGCCCGTATGAACGCTCAGATCTCGGAAACTGTAAAAGCTTGAGCAGTCAGTCTTGGCATGCGGATTGCTGGGCTTCCTACGCAGCGCAAGTTTATTTCAGCGGATTGCCATGCCCACTCTAACTCCCATTATGACAAACAAAAATTTTACTGAACTCAAAAAAATGTGCCATGCCCACTCTAACGCCCACCAACCGCCCAAAACTGTGGTGACCACAATTATCATGACAGAAAATTCTTTTTGCTAAAACGTATTTGCCTCCTTGACGCAAAAAATTGTTATGTCTTGCAAAGGGTATAATGATTTCAACCAGTCAACGCAGTGAAGGAGACGTTTCCGACCCCATAAAGTATATATATTCTTGATGAGCGTCACAAGACGAGTCGATCTAGCCATGTCTGTCTGTCGTCCGTTTCTATGCAAACTAGTCTCTCAGTTTTATCTTTCTATCGGGCTAAAACTTTCCCAAAAGTCTTCTTTCTATTGCAGGTAGTATATAAGTCGGAACCAGCCGGATCGGAAAACTATATCTTATAGCTCCCATAGGAACTATCGGGGAAAAAATTTAAAAAAAATTATATCTTTCGTGTTTTTTTAACATATACCTTTCTAAGCTTGGATATAACATTTTTAAATTAGTTCTGAATTTCGAATTCAATTTTATTAAAATCGGACGACTATATCATATAGCTCCCATAGGAACAATCGAAAAATTAGTGGTAAAATAATATTGAAAAATTATATCTTCGGTGTTTTTTAACTTTTAATCTTCTACGCTTGGAAATAACATTTTTATTTGGTTTTTAATTTCGAATAAAATTTTATCAAAATCGGGCGACTATATCATATAGCTGCCATTGGAACGATCGGAAAATTAGTAGGAAAACATGAAATGAAAATTATATCTTTTGTGTTTCTTAACATATGACCTTATAAGCTGGAAAATAATATTTTTTAATTAGTTCTGAATTTCGAATTCAATTTTATTAAAATCGGACGACTATATCATATAGCTGTCATAGCAACGATCGGAAATTTGGTGGGAAATAATGTGAAACAAATTATAGCTTTGGGGCTTTTTGATTATTATCCTTTTGATTATTATCTTATAATATTGGGAATATAAATTTTTATATTTTTAAGAATTTCGAATTCAATTTAATAAAATTATTGATTATTTTTTATAAGTGCAAGGGTATACAAACTTCGGCTTGCCGAAGTTAACTTCCTTTCTTGTTTTTTCTAAAATGTATTTGTCTTATTAAAACCTTTCGATTGGCGTAACAAAATGTTTGCCATAACGCCCCCAAACGGCTAAAACGATTTTAACTGACTGCCGCGCACATAACATATACCAATTTTTTTTTCATATCTCAACTTTTATTTTATCCTTCAAGCTGAGTAACGGATATCTTCCTTGATGAGATAGAATGAAATATTTTTTTTTTAATATCGCTAAAGTCAGCAACAATTCTTAAAAGTTTCACATGGTGTTACTAAATTATTTTTTATAATTGCTAGGGTATACAAACATCGGCTTGCCGAAGTTAACTTTCTTTCATGTTTATATATGTGACAACAATAATCTTCAGCAGAGGTCGAAGTGGTGCCAGGGAACTGAAAGTTTTAGCTTAACTACCTGGTCATCATCAAGGAAGATCATCTAAAAACCCAAAAAGGTTAAATATCCGGACTTGAGTCAGGTGATTTACAGAATTAAACGCCTTACTGAAATCAGTGTATGTAACACCAGTCTGATGATTTCTTCCGAAAGGTTGGTTGTCATTGATCTACGTTTTAAAAATCCGTGTTGACAAGAAGGGATAAGGGATAAGTGGTTGGAAAAAACTGTAAAAAGGTCGTCTATGGTTTGATCAGTGTTTGCGGTCGAATTTTCAAATTTTCAGATTTACGCTTTGTGTTATACAAAATTAAAAAACTGTTTCGGATCCAGTGTAATCTGGACGAGCTAAATAGTTTTTAACACTGCGGGTTAATCACGGTAAAATTAAGCCGAGCACTCAGGTATCGGAAAAAAGGAGGCATACAAATCTTTTTCTCAAGCCTTGACCTTACATTTTTAAGTCGTGCCAATTTTTCTTTCTTCTTTAAACCACGGAGACTGGTTTGAAATTTTAGGACAATACATAGCAACGCATGTATCATAAACTGTGTTTAACACATTATAAAATATATTAACACCTGCAGCTATAGGGTTATTTATGAGTGCAAAGTTTGCTCTACGAAAGCAGGGAATGCGTTTGCACTTTTGTACCCGTGTCAATAGGAAGCTTCAGCGTTGGGTGATACGGGTCTTCTGGTAAAGTAATTGCAATTCTAACTGTGCAAACACAATCCGGACTGGAAACAAGGCATAGATACATTAATCGTCCAAACAATGACAAGACAAGACAATGAAATATTGCAAACCGTCAAGAAAATCATGTTGCGCTGAAGGTAACAATATATTTGATTTTTCGACGGTGGACCACTAACTGATCCCTATCTGATAGTTACTTGAGATAAACTGGATAGCGGTTGATTCGCATATATTGGGAATTAGAATGACTGCGGAATATAGGAACATGTTATGTATATAGAAATACTCGGAAGGGATAGGTTTACACACAGAAATGTCATTAGTTCGTTGGACAATATTGCTTCGGACGTTAATTTTGGGACAACTCCAATTAAAACTCCGTCCTCAAGTCGGGAAGTAAGATCATGCCTGTAAGTTACGGCGTAAAACTCAAGCGCCACAAGCAGATCCGTATTTCTGCGGCTGTTTCGGAATAATTAAGTAAAAGTGCTTTTGAAAGCCGATTTGTAGAGATTGTCTGGGTTTCATATGCAATGCATTCATCATAATAGTAGCGCAAGCCACTTCTCATGTCGTTCGCATCACATAACAGGCCCAAAAAGCCAAGTCATTTTGCATGAAAAATAATTCTCGAACAAATGACACGGTATTCTCTGCTTTCCAGCCGAAATTAACAACTCGCATTTCTTTATAACGGACAATCATTATCACGATATTGCGAACCACAGTGCCGGTGAGCGGGAGAGAATTAGCAGAGTAAGCTGGGGGACCGTAAGTTTATGATATTTCAAACAGCGTTTGGATGAAAAAGAGAAGGCAATAAAATAAAACAATAACAACAAGCACATCACAAAGATTAGACGAGTAAACTAATTTTGTTAATTTAAACACAAAACAATCACAGATGTTGTTAGGGATATAAAAAACTATAGAAATATTCAAAAATATAAATGAAACCCCGATGGTTTATGGACAAAAAGAATAAAAATCGGAGGGCAAGACAAGAACACGAACGTTCAGTGAAAGATCAAGCTATTCTTGAAATATGTTTTATTTATTTAATTTTCGGAATTCATACTAGTTTGTTTTAAAATTGTTCTGCTATATAGGCGAACATTATTTGTGAACAAAGAAGGAAGCAAACTTTTGGTAAGCTGAAGTTTCTATATCCTCGCAGGTAGTTCCCGTAGGAGCATTGTAATTCTAAAGATTTCCTATTTTTAGGAAACTAATTACATTTAATTCAATTAAATACAATGTTCCTATGGCTGCCTTATGATACAAATTATTAACAATTTTTTTTGTAATTCTGAAATTTTAAAAAAATATATATTACTTAGAGTTTTGAGTAGAGTACTACTGTACAAAAAACACCAAAGTTAAATTTAATATTATTTTTTCACATAAGAGGCCTAATTTTACCTGTTAACTAGCTTACAAAATAATAATTCAAACATTCTCGAAGTATGATATTGCTAGTCCTAGTGATCTGAAATTAGCAATAGGTATTAGATGTATAAATACTTTCGGTTTACGTGGCCTTGCCATTCAGGTTCCTGGGCTTTCTGTGCTAGTTTGATTTAGAAGGGTACTTCTGTGGCCAAAACTGTGGCGCCTACATTTTTACGATAATATGAAGATTTTAGCGGAAATGTATTGGTCTTGTCAATACCTATCGTTTCAGCCAATCAAAACTTGGCCAGGGCCAAACGCCCAAACTGTGGCGGATAAAACTTTTATGATAGACAATGAAAATGTTCACTCAAATGTATTTGTCTCATCAATTCCTATCGATTGACCCAAACTAGTTTTACACGCCCACAAACGACCAAAACGCTTAATTATTGATGATATTTTTTTATTTTAAAAAATGATAATAATATTTAAAATATCACTAAAAAATATCTATATATTATACCAAGTCGGAAAACTGATCACCGACGGCATTGTTGCACACTCTGTATCTGAATACAATAGCCCATTATTACTTGTCCCTAAAAACCATCTCCATCGTCCGGATATAGAGATAGCATGGCAAACAGACAGACAGAAAAGAATAGAATTTCTCTCAACACACGCCCCATGATGTATGCGGGCGCGATATTAGCCCTCCTTTCCTTGGGTATGTCAATACTCCGAATATAATCTGCAAGAGGCCCCATTAGAAAAAGGCAACTAAGGTAGCTCTCAAGTCAGCATGGAGTTAAAAAGAATGTTTATCTCCTCAGACATTATAATTTTTTTTATTTTCTAAATATAAAAGCTAATATATATAATCCATAAAAAAAATTCTTGTTGGCTAAGCAAACTTTTATAACTTCATAAAGTATAATAAAATTATACAGATAACAAGATAAACTTATAAATGATTATAAACTAATTTTAATTTAATTTTTGTGTAATTTTAGTATGTTCATGAATGTTTGGTTTTATCTTTTACTTCTAGATTTATTTTAAATTTTAACCTTCACTCAATTTGACAACTATTCGTTAGCGCTCTATTTTTAAGAAATGCTTTTTCCTCTTATTTCACGATTGTTTATGTTTCCATTGTTTTTTTTTTGTTTAATCAAAAAGTGTCGTAAATTGCAACATACATAAAGATCAAATTAAATAAATTTTTTTTAACTTTAGATTTAGATTCGCATTTAACCGTAATATTGTGTGCCAGATTGGGTTGCTTACACTTGCAATGGACTTGCAGCTGCGTTATGCTATCTGCTGCACGTCATTGTCATAACCGACACTGCTATTACCGCAAATGTAGCTGTACCTAATATCGATTACATCTCACGCCAACCAATACCATTATCCTCCTCTAGGTGGCGCAGGAAAGGTTGCGATCAGCTGTTTTTTATTTACCTATTCGCTACAATAATTAAAAAGCTGATGCGTTTTCAAGAATAACGGGCAAAGAATAACAAAATATTACCAGAAGCATAAATAAAGCCGCTACAAGATATCAATGTACATAAACAAGAAACCTGCGCTTCAAAGCCCAACGTTTACAGAGTCGTAAACAATAACGAAGTACGTACAGTACAACCAACTCAACGTGGCGCTGTAGGAATATGTCTTTGAACAAGATAATTTCATGAAAATGGGCAACAGAATATTAAAATCTTTAAGAGTAACGCTACTCCACCCAGTGACCCAAATAAATTCCTAAAAAGAAAAATAAGCTAATATGTCTACATTCCATGATGAACCAATAAAAGGAGATCACTTTGACGTTGCAAAAACCTTGGCCGAGGTAAAAAGATATTATTTTAGGAATGGGATGTACAAATATATTAAAAATGCCAAATATATTAAATGCCAAATAGCAAAACAATCACGCACACAAAGACTTTATTAATTATTACAGAAACACCACAAACAGCATTTGACAGGGTAATCGTGGACACGATCAGCCCACTAGTTAAGTCCGAACAAGGAAATGAATACGCAGTTACCTTAATCTGTGATTTAACCTTGTAGCGATACGAATACCAAATAAAAGTGGAAACAGGAAAAGCTATATTTGAAAATTTTATTTCGAATTACGGTCCAATGAAGACGTTCATTACGGAAGTGGGAGTAGAGTATAAAAATTCAATAATTGAAGATTTCTGTAAGAATTTAAATATGAAAAGTATTAATTCAACCGCACACCATCACCAGGTTTTGTTTAGACTTGATTTAAGTTTCAATTGATTTACTTTTTTTCGTTAACAATCAAAGCATTTTTCTATAGAACTCAGCTTCGAATTGTGACTGGGCCCATAACCTAAGGATTTTATATAAAAGATATTTATACAAACTCCAAAAGCACACTAGCCCGATTTGCCAAATAGTACGCCTAGTTGTCTGAAAGCAAGTAGTAAGGGTACGCATGTGCATACAAAAAGGAAACAAAAACGTTCTTAGACAGAGAGGGAGAGAACAAAGAGAAGAGAAAGCTTTGCCTCTCTCTGAGATCTTCATTGTTCATCTCCTTCGCGCACACACACAATGTGTATGTGAACAAGTGTGACTTTTGGTATTCTCCACAGTGACGTTACTTCGCACCAGTGCGAAGTTAACTTTTAATTTTAGCCAGCTCCGTTGTGTGTTTTGCTGCTTCTCCAGGTGTCGCTGCCGTCTTGATAAGTGCCCTAGCCAACCTCCGTTGGCGCAAGAGTTTATTTCTCTTGCCGCTCCTCTTCTTTTTGGATTTGTTTTTCTTTTGTTGACGTAAGTTGGGTGTAGCAGCAGGAAAATTCTTCGTAGTTTTTCGGTGTTGCTCGATCGGTTCTTCTGGCCTTCTTCGCGTTCCTTCGAGCTTTCAAGCTTTGTTTGTACATTGAAGTACAATAACCATTTTTGTTTTCACTGTCACGGTCGCCATATATTATTTAAAATCCGCCATGTATTATTTAGAATCAGATATCTTTATTCTTCAATGTTTAAAATTAGAGTGACTTACAACTAGCTATTCGCGGCGGCGGTGCATGCTAACATTGGCAGCGGTCGTTGTGTCCGCGAGAAGTTGTAAAGGCCATGGGAATATGCTGACACCAGCACTTCCCATAAGTTGGACTCTGATGCTCTTTCATATTTCGGTTGGCCGCACGAGTTTGGCGGCCGAGACTTTTGTAGTTATTTCAGTACACTGTAACACAATGTTGGTATCGATACATTGGGTACGTACATCATTACGTTCTAATTCGTACTTCTCATGATCCTTGAGTGCAGCAATCTTGTAAGGCCCTTAAAACTTATCCTTAAGCTTTAATTCGACGTAGGGTTTCGAGTTCTTTAATTGCTACCAAATATTGTTTCGGCTTTAAACCAAACTCTTTGGTTCTTTGGCGAAACTTCACTCTTTCTTCATTTAGATATTTTATCGCGACATCCTGCATCAAGTCTTTTAGGTCATTGTAGCAGGATAAACGTATATCAACTCTAGTTTAAAATTTAAATGGTAAATCCTGGTGCTTCCCATGTATTTGTACCAAGTTAATGGTTTTTAATAGCTTAACTTTACTAGCGTTGGTACGACGACCTTGCGAAGTCTTTCCACTTGGCCATTTCCGCATGGTACTTTTTTCTCTATAAGCAGACGCTGTATGTTGAGTGCCTCGCAGTATTCCTTGTATGCGAGATACTTGTCCGATACTATTAAAATTTTGCTTACTAGTTATAATTGATTTTCCAAAATTTTCAAGAAATATATATATATGGACGTTGATACACTTCGAACAGTACAAACAACTGGCCCAACAACACCAAGCACATGCTTGTTAAGCGCGGGGCCCTTTTATCAATTTGGGCAAAAAATACGAGTTCGCGAGTTTGGCCAGGGCCAAACGCCCAAACTGTGGCGGATAAAACTTTTATGATAGACAATGAAAATGTTCACTCAAATGTATTTGTCTCATCAATTCCTATCGATTGACCCAAACTAGTTTGACACGCCCACAAACGACCAAAACGCTTAATTATTAATGATATTTTTTTATTTTAAAAAATTATAATAATATTTAAAATATCACTAAAAAATATCTATATATTATACCAAGTCGGAAAACTGATCACCGACGGCATTGTTGCACACTCTGTATCTGAATACAATAGCCCATTATTACTTGTCCCTAAAAACCATCTCCATCGTCCGGATATAGAGATAGCATGGCAAACAGACAGACAGAAAAGAATAGAATTTCTCTCAACACACGCCCCATGATGTATGCGGGCGCGATATTAGCCCTCCTTTCCTTGGCTATGTCAATACTCCGAATATAATCTGCAAGAGGCCCCATTAGAAAAAGGCAACTAAGGTAGCTCTCAAGTCAGCATGGAGTTAAAAAGAATGTTTATCTCCTCAGACATTATAATTTTTTTTATTTTCTAAATATAAAAGCTAATATATATAATCCATAAAAAAAATTCTTGTTGGCTAAGCAAACTTTTATAACTTCATAAAGTATAATAAAATTATACAGATAACAAGATAAACTTATAAATGATTATAAACTAATTTTAATTTAATTTTTGTATAATTTTAGTATGTTCATGAATGTTTGGTTTTATCTTTTACTTCTAGATTTATTTTAAATTTTAACCTTCACTCAATTTGACAACTATTCGTTAGCGCTCTATTTTTAAGAAATGATTTTTCCTCTTATTTCACGATTGTTTATGTTTCCATTGTTTTTTTTTGTTTAATCAAAAAGTGTCGTAAATTGCAACATACATAAAGATCAAATTAAATGAATTTTTTTTAACTTCAGATTTAGATTCGCATTTAACCGTAATATTGTGTGCCAGATTGGGTGTTATATAGAGTCATGCTTGGTTCACCTGAATATCCTTCACTGAGGAAAGCGCTTCCAAGAGTTGGGACTTGCGCTGAAAATCATTAACAAAGCAGATCGGCAATAATACCTGATTGGCTGATAGCGGTCGTTAATGCGACCAAACTTGGCATATACCTCTGACACCATTCCATTCTATCTCCTTTTTTTTAAATGCGTCGAATAATTTCTTTACGGCTAACGATAGTTGAAATTTATTAATTAATTTCCTAATATTCGCATTATTTTTGCATTGAACATAACTTATTTAATTTAAACTTAAGTTATTTTATTTAATATATACGTTTTGTATTTTTTATTGTACCCATTTTAAAGGGTATACAAGATCCGACAGCCAGAAATAAAGAAAAAAAAGAATATACCTCAATTTAAGGAATTCGGACACCTAAAGCCACGCGGACATTTACTGCCACATTCCTGATGAGATCAACGACTAATTCTAGGGCACCCGACCGGAACTAGCTGGTAAAAATAAATCGTAATTCCCGCCTCCGCGCAGGGAATACTTGAAATATTGGGTGTACCAATTCGGGTACGAAAGGGAAATTAATAGTCGAAAGTCTGGTTAAAATCCCTTGTTTGCTTACACTTGCAATGGACTTGCAGCTGCGTTATGCTATCTGCTGCACGTCATTGTCATAACCGACACTGCTATTACCGCAAATGTAGCTGTACCTAATATCGATTACATCTCACGCCAACCAATACCATTATCCTCCTCTAGGTGGCGCAGGAAAGCTTGCGATCAGCTGTTTTTTATTTACCTATTCGCTACAATAATTAAGAAGCTGATGCGTTTTCAAGAATAACGGGCAAAGAATAACAAAATATTACCAGAAGCATAAATAAAGCCGCTACATGATATCAATGTACATAAACAAGAAACCTGCGCACAAAAAGATAAAGTAGAATTGCCTAAGCAACCTACTAACGTAGCTTCAAAGCCCAACGTTTACAGAGTCGTAAACAATAACGAAGTACGTACAGTACAACCAACTCAACGTGGCGCTGTAGGAATATGTCTTTGAACAAGATAATTTCATGAAAATGGGCAACAGAATATTAAAATCTTTAAGAGTAACGCTACTCCACCCAGTGACCCAAATAAATTCCTAAAAAGAAAAATAAGCTAATATGTCTACATTCCATGATGAACCAATAAAAGGAGATCACTTTGACGTTGCAAAAACCTTGGCCGAGGTAAAAAGATATTATTTTAGGAATGGGATGTACAAATATATTAAAAATGCCAAATATATTAAATGCCAAATAGCAAAACAATCACGCACACAAAGACTTTATTAATTATTACAGAAACACCACAAACAGCATTTGACAGGGTAATCGTGGACACGATCAGCCCACTAGTTAAGTCCGAACAAGGAAATGAATACGCAGTTACCTTAATCTGTGATTTAACCTTGTAGCGATACGAATACCAAATAAAAGTGGAAACAGGAAAAGCTATATTTGAAAATTTTATTTCGAATTACGGTCCAATGAAGACGTTCATTACGGAAGTGGGAGTAGAGTATAAAAATTCAATAATTGAAGATTTCTGTAAGAATTTAAATATGAAAAGTATTAATTCAACCGCACACCATCACCAGGTTTTGTTTAGACTTGATTTAAGTTTCAATTGATTTACTTTTTTTCGTTAACAATCAAAGCATTTTTCTATAGAACTCAGCTTCGAATTGTGACTGGGCCCATAACCTAAGGATTTTATATAAAAGATATTTATACAAACTCCAAAAGCACACTAGCCCGATTTGCCAAATAGTACGCCTAGTTGTCTGAAAGCAAGTAGTAAGGGTACGCATGTGCATACAAAAAGGAAACAAAAACGTTCTTAGACAGAGAGGGAGAGAACAAAGAGAAGAGAAAGCTTTGCCTCTCTCTGAGATCTTCATTGTTCATCTCCTTCGCGCACACACACGATGTGTATGTGAACAAGTGTGACTTTTGGTATTCTCCACAGTGACGTTACTTCGCACCAGTGCGAAGTTAACTTTTAATTTTAGCCAGCTCCGTTGTGTGTTTTGCTGCTTCTCCAGGTGTCGCTGCCGTCTTGATAAGTGCCCTAGCCAACCTCCGTTGGCGCAAGAGTTTATTTCTCTTGCCGCTCCTCTTCTTTTTGGATTTGTTTTTCTTTTGTTGACGTAAGTTGGGTGTAGCAGCAGGAAAATTCTTCTTAGTTTTTCAGTGTTGCTCGATCGGTTCTTCTGGCCTTCTTCGCGTTCCTTCGAGCTTTCAAGCTTTGTTTGTACATTGAAGTACAATAACCATTTTTGTTTTCACTGTCACGGTCGCCATATATTATTTAAAATCCGCCATGTATTATTTAGAATCAGATATCTTTATTCTTCAATGTTTAAAATTAGAGTGACTTACAACTAGCTATTCGCGGCGGCGGTGCATGCTAACATTGGCAGCGGTCGTTGTGTCCGCGAGAAGTTGTAAAGGCCATGGGAATATGCTGACACCAGCACTTCCCATAAGTTGGACTCTGATGCTCGTTCATATTTCGGTTGGCCGCACGAGTTTGGCGGCCGAGACTTTTGTAGTTATTTCAGTACACTGTAACACAATGTTGGTATCGATACATTGGGTACGTACATCATTACGTTCTAATTCGTACTTCTCATGATCCTTGAGTGCAGCAATCTTGTAAGGCCCTTAAAACTTATCCTTAAGCTTTAATTCGACGTAGGGTGTCGAGTTCTTTAATTGCTACCAAATATTGTTTCGGCTTTAAACCAAACTCTTTGGTTCTTTGGCGAAACTTCACTCTTTCTTCATTTAGATATTTTATCGCGACATCCTGCATCAAGTCTTTTAGGTCATTGTAGCAGGATAAACGTATATCAACTCTAGTTTAAAATTTAAATGGTGAATCCTGGTGCTTCCCATGTATTTGTACCAAGTTAATGGTTTTTAATAGCTTAACTTTACTAGCGTTGGTACGACGACCTTGCGAAGTCTTTCCACTTGGCCATTTCCGCATGGTACTTTTTTCTCTATAAGCAGACGCTGTATGTTGAGTGCCTCGCAGTATTCCTTGTATGCGAGATACTTGTCCGATACTATTAAAATTTTGCTTACTAGTTATAATTGATTTTCCAAAATTTTCAAGAAATATATATATATGGACGTTGATACACTTCGAACAGTACAAACAACTGGCCCAACAACACCAAGCACATGCTTGTTAAGCGCGGGGCCCTTTTATCAATTTGGGCAAAAAATACGAGTTCGCGAGTTTGGCCAGGGCCAAACGCCCAAACTGTGGCGGATAAAACTTTTATGATAGACAATGAAAATGTTCACTCAAATGTATTTGTCTCATCAATTCCTATCGATTGACCCAAACTAGTTTGACACGCCCACAAACGACCAAAACGCTTAATTATTGATGATATTTTTTTATTTTAAAAAATTATAATAATATTTAAAATATCACTAAAAAATATCTATATATTATACCAAGTCGGAAAACTGATCACCGACGGCATTGTTGCACACTCTGTATCTGAATACAATAGCCCATTATTACTTGTCCCTAAAAACCATCTCCATCGTCCGGATATAGAGATAGCATGGCAAACAGAAAGACAGAAAAGAATAGAATTTCTCTCAACACACGCCCCATGATGTATGCGGGCGCGATATTAGCCCTCCTTTCCTTGGCTATGTCAATACTCCGAATATAATCTGCAAGAGGCCCCATTAGAAAAAGGCAACTAAGGTAGCTCTCAAGTCAGCATGGAGTTAAAAAGAATGTTTATCTCCTCAGACATTATAATTTTTTTTATTTTCTAAATATAAAAGCTAATATATATAATCCATAAAAAAAATTCTTGTTGGCTAAGCAAACTTTTATAACTTCATAAAGTATAATAAAATTATACAGATAACAAGATAAACTTATAAATGATTATAAACTAATTTTAATTTAATTTTTGTATAATTTTAGTATGTTCATGAATGTTTGGTTTTATCTTTTACTTCTAGATTTATTTTAAATTTTAACCTTCACTCAATTTGACAACTATTCGTTAGCGCTCTATTTTTAAGAAATGATTTTTCCTCTTATTTCACGATTGTTTATGTTTCCATTGTTTTTTTTTTGTTTAATCAAAAAGTGTCGTAAATTGCAACATACATAAAGATCAAATTAAATGAATTTTTTTTAACTTCAGATTTAGATTCGCATTTAACCATAATATTGTGTGCCAGATTGGGTATTATATAGAGTCATGCTTGGTTCACCTGAATATCCTTCACTGAGGAAAGCGCTTCCAAGAGTTGGGACTTGCGCTGAAAATCATTAACAAAGCAGATCGGCAATAATACCTGATTGGCTGATAGCGGTCGTTAATGCGACCAAACTTGGCATATACCTCTGACACCATTCCATTCTATCTCCTTTTTTTTAAATGCGTCGAATAATTTCTTTACGGCTAACGATAGTTGAAATTTATTAATTAATTTCCTAATATTCGCATTATTTTTGCATTGAACATAACTTATTTACTTTAAACTTAAGTGATTTTATTTAATATATACGTTTTGTATTTTTTATTGTACCCATTTTAAAGGGTATACAAGATCCGACAGCCAGAAATAAAGAAAAAAAAGAATATACCTCAATTTAAGGAATTCGGACACCTAAAGCCACGCGGACATTTACTGCCACATTCCTGATGAGATCAACGACTAATTCTAGGGCACCCGACCGGAACTAGCTGGTAAAAATAAATCGTAATTCCCGCCTCCGCGCAGGGAATACTTGAAATATTGGGTGTACCAATTCGGGTACGAAAGGGAAATTAATAGTCGAAAGTCTGGTTAAAATCCCTTGTTTGCTTACACTTGCAATGGACTTGCAGCTGCGTTATGCTATCTGCTGCACGTCATTGTCATAACCGACACTGCTATTACCGCAAATGTAGCTGTACCTAATATCGATTACATCTCACGCCAACCAATACCATTATCCTCCTCTAGGTGGCGCAGGAAAGCTTGCGATCAGCTGTTTTTTATTTACCTATTCGCTACAATAATTAAGAAGCTGATGCGTTTTCAAGAATAACGGGCAAAGAATAACAAAATATTACCAGAAGCATAAATAAAGCCGCTACATGATATCAATGTACATAAACAAGAAACCTGCGCACAAAAAGATAAAGTAGAATTGCCTAAGCAACCTACTAACGTAGCTTCAAAGCCCAACGTTTACAGAGTCGTAAACAATAACGAAGTACGTACAGTACAACCAACTCAACGTGGCGCTGTAGGAATATGTCTTTGAACAAGATAATTTCATGAAAATGGGCAACAGAATATTAAAATCTTTAAGAGTAACGCTACTCCACCCAGTGACCCAAATAAATTCCTAAAAAGAAAAATAAGCTAATATGTCTACATTCCATGATGAACCAATAAAAGGAGATCACTTTGACGTTGCAAAAACCTTGGCCGAGGTAAAAAGATATTATTTTAGGAATGGGATGTACAAATATATTAAAAATGCCAAATATATTAAATGCCAAATAGCAAAACAATCACGCACACAAAGACTTTATTAATTATTACAGAAACACCACAAACAGCATTTGACAGGGTAATCGTGGACACGATCAGCCCACTAGTTAAGTCCGAACAAGGAAATGAATACGCAGTTACCTTAATCTGTGATTTAACCTTGTAGCGATACGAATACCAAATAAAAGTGGAAACAGGAAAAGCTATATTTGAAAATTTTATTTCGAATTACGGTCCAATGAAGACGTTCATTACGGAAGTGGGAGTAGAGTATAAAAATTCAATAATTGAAGATTTCTGTAAGAATTTAAATATGAAAAGTATTAATTCAACCGCACACCATCACCAGGTTTTGTTTAGACTTGATTTAAGTTTCAATTGATTCACTTTTTTTCGTTAACAATCAAAGCATTTTTCTATAGAACTCAGCTTCGAATTGTGACTGGGCCCATAACCTAAGGATTTTATATAAAAGATATTTATACAAACTCCAAAAGCACACTAGCCCGATTTGCCAAATAGTACGCCTAGTTGTCTGAAAGCAAGTAGTAAGGGTACGCATGTGCATGCAAAAAGGAAACAAAAACGTTCTTAGACAGAGAGGGAGAGAACAAAGAGAAGAGAAAGCTTTGCCTCTCTCTGAGATCTTCATTGTTCATCTCCTTCGCGCACACACACAATGTGTATGTGAACAAGTGTGACTTTTGGTATTCTCCACAGTGACGTTACTTCGCACCAGTGCGAAGTTAACTTTTAATTTTAGCCAGCTCCGTTGTGTGTTTTGCTGCTTCTCCAGGTGTCGCTGCCGTCTTGATAAGTGCCCTAGCCAACCTCCGTTGGCGCAAGAGTTTATTTCTCTTGCCGCTCCTCTTCTTTTTGGATTTGTTTTTCTTTTGTTGACGTAAGTTGGGTGTAGCAGCAGGAAAATTCTTCGTAGTTTTTCAGTGTTGCTCGATCGGTTCTTCTGGCCTTCTTCGCGTTCCTTCGAGCTTTCAAGCTTTGTTTGTACATTGAAGTACAATAACCATTTTTGTTTTCACTGTCACGGTCGCCATATATTATTTAAAATCCGCCATGTATTATTTAGAATCAGATATCTTTATTCTTCAATGTTTAAAATTAGAGTGACTTACAACTAGCTATTCGCGGCGGCGGTGCATGCTAACATTGGCAGCGGTCGTTGTGTCCGCGAGAAGTTGTAAAGGCCATGGGAATATGCTGACACCAGCACTTCCCATAAGTTGGACTCTGATGCTCGTTCATATTTCGGTTGGCCGCACGAGTTTGGCGGCCGAGACTTTTGTAGTTATTTCAGTACACTGTAACACAATGTTGGTATCGATACATTGGGTACGTACATCATTACGTTCTAATTCGTACTTCTCATGATCCTTGAGTGCAGCAATCTTGTAAGGCCCTTAAAACTTATCCTTAAGCTTTAATTCGACGTAGGGTTTCGAGTTCTTTAATTGCTACCAAATATTGTTTCGGCTTTAAACCAAACTCTTTGGTTCTTTGGCGAAACTTCACTCTTTCTTCATTTAGATATTTTATCGCGACATCCTGCATCAAGTCTTTTAGGTCATTGTAGCAGGATAAACGTATATCAACTCTAGTTTAAAATTTAAATGGTGAATCCTGGTGCTTCCCATGTATTTGTACCAAGTTAATGGTTTTTAATAGCTTAACTTTACTAGCGTTGGTACGACGACCTTGCGAAGTCTTTCCACTTGGCCATTTCCGCATGGTACTTTTTTCTCTATAAGCAGACGCTGTATGTTGAGTGACTCGTAGTATTCCTTGTATGCGAGATACTTGTCCGATACTATTAAAATTTTGCTTACTAGTTATAATTGATTTTCCAAAATTTTCAAGAAATATATATATATGGACGTTGATACACTTCGAACAGTACAAACAACTGGCCCAACAACACCAAGCACATGCTTGTTAAGCGCGGGGCCCTTTTATCAATTTGGGCAAAAAATACGAGTTCGCGAGAAAGATACATAAAACAAATAGAGAGGGGAAACAAATGAAAATAAAAGGCACAACTAAGAATGAAGCAAATGAGTTAAAATATTAGTTTTTAATACCGGGATAGAAGTTAAATATATAAAACTAATTAATTCTTAAGCAGTAATTTAGTATTATTTTAATTAGAGGCTTTAAGACTGCCGTCAAAAAACTCAAAAAACTATTAAAATGTTGCCACCAAAAATTTTGTGGTGATTTTTTATATGAAGTTTTTGGTTTGTACAAACACAAAGAGTTTTTCGAGTGTAGCCATGTGAACAGAAGACGACTGAGATTTTAGAGGAATGAACTTTTAAGTATATTCCCAAAGTCAACGAAGTAACGTATCTCGGCGTCCACCTATACAGACCACTAACCTTGAGAAGACACATCTTACGGAAAAAGTACATCTAAAACTAAAAGCCAGAAGCTTCCACTGGATTCCACTGGACTACAAGGTTTTGCTCTCAAGCGCATGTGGTCATATATCCCAGCTACGGAAAACGGAAAACGAGAGAAACATAGGCGTAATACAGCGCGTTCAATCGAAAATCTTGCAAACTATCACTGGGGCACCATGATATATTCTCAATCAAAACAACATAGGCATTCTTACCGTAGAAGATCTAATACACAAAAGGCTTGACTTGGGTTTCCAGCCGATCCCGTCTGCAACGCAACGACCTGCCAAGTCAGCAATAACTTAACAATAACAAAAAAAAAACCTGATCCTTTTTCAACTTGTGTATTATACTTTCTGTCAATCCGAAACAAATAACTTGGCTGAGCGCGTCTACGTGTCTCATCTTGTTACCTGATCGATGTTTTTTTTCGTAATCGTAGTCTTGCATAAACATTTCCCACCTAGCTTTCGTAAGGAAAGTTCCTTCTTTTTCATCGTACTGGCGAATGTGTTGCAATCTGTTATGAATTTAAACTTTGTACCTAGGACATATATACGTCATTTCGTCAACGCTGCGATGAGTACTACCTCTAGTTCGTATGAGTGATTTTTCTCCTCTCAAGGCTTTGCTTTGCGACTCATGTTCATGACTAAATGTAACTGATTAATATGTAATTAAGAAAATCTACCCTGCTTTGTAAGATTTGACACTTGTCCTAATTGATTCTCAGTCCATTTTGCTCCGCAACCCTAAGCACTCTGTTAAGCTTTTACAAGCCTTTGACGACATCCTTGCTGGGAATAATATGTCTCCATGTAGACAACTGCGTCACAGGTGTTAATAAGTTCTCTGAGTATTGCCATAATGAACCGTCTGAAAACTGTAAAACCGTAAGTTCGAAATGCCGACAGGCACATACAAGAACTCGTATTGGCCTTTCTGTGTAACGAATGGAGTTTACTTTTGAGAGCTAGCTTCTACCAGAACATGAAAACCTACCCTTTAAAATGTCAAATTTCCCTTTAAAAATAACTTTTCCAAACAAACGTCAAACTTTAACTCTAATCCTGAAGACGTATACGTGCTCGTTGGCTTCGTCTTGCCCTTTACTTGTACAAGGTTTGTGGTTTTTTCCAGCTTGGTTTCTTCTTCGACCTGGCACTGGGAAGCTTTATGTCCTGGCTGTTTGCACCTGAAACATTTATTGTTTCTTTTTGGGGGAAAAAAATATTTTCTTACCTTCTCAACTGCTTTTTCTGTGTCTCTTTCACCTTTATTGATGTGAAAGTCATAACTTATTGGCTTTGTAGGTCCTCGCATCTTCTGGTATGCCTCAATATGCACATTCAATTGCTTTATAGTCTTGGCTTGGATAGTAAGGATTTGTTTACCTTGGAGTCTGGAATGCTTCCGACAATGTATTCAATTAAACATTCATCGTCTAAGTCTATTGGTTCTGCCAATTCCATTAAAACATACAGGTATTCGTGCAACGATTCTGCTGTTGTTTCCCAAGTCTACGGTGAACCTCTGCCGATGATACCCTCACACCAAACTCGACGAGCATGCGTTGTTTAAAGAAGCCCAATCCCTGACATCACGCTGAATACGAATAAAAAGCTTTGCCGCTCCGCTGAATAATTGTTTCGCATATCTGAGAACTTACAACTGACTCCATTCCACTGTCTGTGCACACTCTTCAAGTTTCTCGATCCACTGATTAAGATCTGGTTAATTAGTTCCCGAAATCTGTCTACCACGACCTACACAAGTTAGGATTTTCTTGGTGACGGTTCTGCCCGTGAGAAATTGTATTCATTCCACCACCTATTTCTGCCGACTTCTCTATTATATGACTGTACGGAAGCAAAAGATCCGCATTCTTCTTCCTAGATTTCTACCCCATTATTATCATCAGAATCCAATCTGTTTTGAAATTCGGGTTTGTTACCATTCCTGCTTAATCCTAATTCTGTTAATTTGATGCGTAAATCCTTAATTCCCCTATCCATTATCACTTAACTATGATTATAAAATAATTATTTGTAAATCAAGAATGCCAACATGGCCAAAATAAGGTTTTATTTTGCCAGTGAATGTTAACAGCAGATGTATGTACTGCTTTAAAGTGCGAAAAAATGCAAATCGTAACACTATGTAAACTTCAGCTACTGTTAACACAACGTTAACGCAATTACAAACTGCAAATATATTAATTTCAACTGATCTTCCTCTTTTCTTATTCCCGCCAAAACGTAAACATTTCTGCAACTCGCCAAAATTGCGACAGCTCTCGATACACAAATAGGAATTGGATTTGTCTTGCCGCCTCACACCAACACCGCTCTAGATGACCAATTGGCTTTTTCTTTCTGCGTATCATCGCGCCAATATTGTTCCAGGATGGACTTCTCGTTCATCATCACCTCTTCATGTCCTCTCGCCGCCATATCTTCGTTTCGTCATCTTCCCTTGCTTTTACCAGCCCTTTCTCTCTTAATCTGATGCACAATTCCTGCGATCTGCTTGCTACCAAAACTAGATCCATATATCAGTATCACCGTGTATATTGGCAATGAAAACATGCACAGGGACCTTGGCATTCTTGCTTAAAAATCGTCTCTCAAAAATCTTGACTCGGGTTTCCGTCAAAAACTTCCGCGGCCCCTTAACTTAATACCAAAATTACTACTAAATACTACATTAGATGAAGTACTAGATCTAATATACGAAAAAATATCTGAAAAAGTAAAGTTGGTATCATTCGGTTCGCTAAGTTGCATATTCACTCCTGCTCCATGATCAAGCAAGATATTTGAAATCCCATCAATGCAAGCGGTATTCGTTGCAATGTTACGCACCCGTAATTGGTATTTACGAATCGATTCTATCGACAACTTAAAAAGTCCGGGAAACGCAATGATAATTCACATTGTCCTGTGAAAAGCAGTGAAACCCAAAACGCGATTGCGATAAGAAGATAGTTAATATTCTTTTACGTTTTGGAAAGGTTACTCAAAAGCACTTAATGTCTTTTATCAAAAGTTAGCGGCTTAGGAATCAACGACATGCAAAAAAGCTCCAAAACAGGGCCACCTGAGAAGGAAGCCTACTTATAGTTAAGCGGTATTATAAGTTTCCAGTCCTGTTGAAGAACCCAAATCTATTGGTACTTCTAGACCATAGGTACTCCGCGTTCTCCCAAGTACCGTCTGGAATTCTATTGCCATCGCGCATTGACCAATAGTCACTAAGTTCCGCGTGTTCAGCTGAATGCATCATTTTACCGTTGCTCTCATGGTATTGTTCAGATGCAACTGCAATTTCATTCGATTGAATCCCTAATGATATTATAGACTCCCATTTTTAAAAGGTCAAACGCGTTGATCTGCGCTGTCCATTTTTCTATTTTTTGCTGCTGTCCGTTTTTCGACTTACTTAAGAAAGGACAACTACGTCACAACCACTCAGGTCTCAATGACTCAGGTCCAACATACTGTTTTTGAATAGGACAGGAAACTGTAAAGCAAATCTTCCGGCACGATCTATCTCATACGCCACTCTAGTAGCTACTGAAGAGAACAATTTCGATCCCAGGCTAAGGAAGTTTTTGGAAATTTTAAATAATACTTGGTATAACGAAACCACCGCTGTTTATCTTTGACCAATCATTTGCTAATACCGTCTCTCGTGGCTATAAGGGAAAAGTTGTAGTTAGCCTGCCTTTTAAATCATGTCTTTCGTGTCACCGTTTCTCGTATGAAACAGCAGGATAACAGTTTTGGCCTTACCTTATCGAATGAAAGTGAACCCAAAAAGTCATTCGTTGTATACCCAGTATTGTAGTCGACGCGATGTGCAGAACCACTTTCCAAATTTCCTTAAATGAAATTCTCTTCGTAGCGATACCGCCTTGCCTGTATGCATCGCTGCTAAGACTCAGGTTCCATAATTCGCAATGTCGGCAGAAATCACTAAAATGTACAGACAAGTGATATAAGATGAGACACAGAAAATCTTAGTTAAAGTCTTTTTCCTATCTCTAGCAAATCCTCTAGCCTAATGGGAGTTAGGCAAATTGCGAGGAGAAATCACAAATTTTGAATTACGCCTTTTGGTTCGTCTTGGCTAAAAGGGTCGTCGAATTGTACATGACAGGTCGCCGACTCAGAAGTCATCATTGGCCGATATTAAAACATTGGGTATCACTTGGAGTCTAAAACAGAAATGTTCACATTCAACGACCAGAATCTACAGCTCGAAGACCCACTCACTATACATCCACTATACCGATTTCTTTCACTTGCAGCGAGTCTTTTTAATCCGTTAGGACTCATTTCCAGCAAATTTTTGTAGGTGGATATGCCGTTCGAAGTCCGTACGTATCGCAAGGCACTGGGAACATCCGGCGTCAATCACTAGGTTGAGTTCGTATTGATTCATTTTGAGGGAAGCCAAACGTTAATTCCGCCAAACATTTTGTTTTGAAGTCCGTTGGTAATGCTTTGCTCAAGGAGGACGAAGTTCAGACGATCGTGGATGAAGTGGAAGCGGTACTGAGTTAGCGTCCGCTCTTAGCTGACACGAACAACCCCAACGACGGAGAGGCTAGAATTGCGGTCCATTTTTTGGTGAGCACTACGCTTGCTGCTTTACCCCCCGGATCGGCATTTTCTCATCCGGTCGACGACTTAAACAATTTTCAACGCTGGCAGTTTTTATCAGGCATTAAACAACGGTTTTGACGAAACTGGTCCCGTGACTAGCAGTCATCAAACAGTCAAGTGGATTACGGAATAGGCTAACCTGCTATCAGGAACCATAGTCGCCATTAAGGAAGATTTAATTTACCGCCTCAGTAGTGGCTGCTATGTGTGCGTTGCTCTAGTACAAACCAAGCAGGGAACCTCTACGCATTAATTAAAGGCCTGCAGCGCTTCAACGCAGTCGAGGTTTGAGCTTTTCTTGGTACTATTATATATTCTATCTACGTTTCGATGCATGACTATCCTGCCGCGAGAAAATTTTCATATTCACAATATCCAAATTTCACACATTATTGATCAGTGGAGCCCTCACAAATACAAATACAATTTGTATCGGGTGTGAAGGTGCAGAATGCAGCGCTCCGCTGAAAAAGTCGGCCAGCAGCGTCCACGTGCAGCGGCGGGCAGCGTGGCTTCCAGCGAGTGGCCAAGGGACTAGCCTGCTTACGCACATGAAGGCAACTCCGCCAGGAGGCATATGGCTGGTATATATTCTTGTTTCACTTTCTCTTCAGCTTTCAAAGCATTATGCTCAGCTGGCCTGGCCAATGTTGCACAACGTCAGAGGAATCAGCTGATCGCTCGGCATGTACATGTAGATGTCGTGTTGGTGCGGCGCGCAGCGTAGGAATATACTGCTTACTTTTGTGCGTTGCTCGAAGCTTCTCAGGTCCCCCGTTCCACGGGACTGCCGTCCCAATGGGAAGATGATGAGGTGCAGAACGCGGCAAATTGCCAAAGGGACCCAGGCAGTCCAACCTGCGAGCAGAGAGCTGCCTATGCAAAGGGGCGAAACAGGAGCTGAATGGACCGGAACAGCTCACTGAGATTGGAGTTCTCCTTGACGAAGTCCATCTCACTAGTATAATGCTGGTGCGTAACACCAATGTGACCTTGAAAGCGATGTTTTCGAGGATGAAAATGCAAAGGCCCACTGCGAAACAGCGGGAGCATGGAGCAACAGACTCCGGTTTACCTCAAACAGAAACGAAGACTCAGTAAACTCGACATGGCTCTAGTCGCTAAGAGCACCCTCGGGTTCTCAGCAGGAAAAGAGGAGAAATCCAAAAAAAAAAAATGCACAACAAACAGCCGCCAGAGGCAGCGACCACCGCCTGGAAAAGGCTGCTCCAAAAAAGAGGGCCCGAAAGCGCAAGAGATCCTTATAGAGGAAGCAAATGGCAAGATCTACAGCGAAATCCTACCAATGGTCCCCCGTAGAGACGACGGCAAGCTGCAAAACCTCAGCACCCGAGTAAACTAGGCTTTCAAAAGAAGCGCAGACACCAACACGGCGCTATCCGAAAGCCCCAGCGAAAAAAACGGTTATTATTAGCACCCTGAATACGCTATGTCACCATGTGTTGGATAAACTTGCCGTGAACGCCGAAGTCTACGTATACTTCGTCCGCAAAAAAGACCCATAGCCAAACCCCGCGAATGGAAGTGATCCATATAAGCCTCAATCACAGCAGGACATCGCAGGGCAGGATAGCAGCCAGCTTGGAGGATGTGTGCAAGGAAGGGATGCTGCAGAGCTAACCGTTTAGAAGAGAGAGCTGGTATCTTGGTGAAACTCCGAAATAGCGATCCTTATAAAGACATGCCTCAGAGCCAGAAGAGCTCTTCAACGGTCAAGAAGGACCGCCGCCTTAAAGCATTCCAGGAGGTCTCTAAAGCACGCCATTCTGGACAGCAAATGGGAATGTTTCCTGAAGCAGCCGATCAGGATCCGTGGGGTGGGAAGGTTGCTGAAGCAGGACGCAACCTGCAGAACAATAAAAACCCAGGACTCGACGCAGTGTCCAACAAAGCAAGAAAACATTTCCCTGTGGATGGAGAGTCCTGAATCTGTTGAAAGTCACGCTCGACATCAAGAATGCTTTCAACACGGCGAACTAGATAAGGATTATGGCGGATTCATCAAGGTAGTCGACGGCTATCTTGGCGAAAGGGTTCTGCCGGGACGGATGACCAACCTGCGGCTGGAATCGAGGAGGAGTGAAGCAGCGACCGGTGTTAGCACTAGCCCCAGTACGCTAATGGTAACCATAGAGGGCAAATTCGCCGAAGTCACTCCTGGAAATGTCGCTGAAGTAACTACGAGAAGTGTCGCCGAAGTGGCACATTTCTTCCCTACGGCAGTCATTTCAACGATCCGAATGCGATATCGCCATAATTACTTCTCGAAGTTACTAATAAGTGACTTAATAGACGCTTGTAAAAGATACAAGGCCTTTTCCAATTGAAAATCTTGAATTTTTATATGCACTATAATATCTTGAATTTATTTTTTCTATATGGTTTTTGAGCGCTTGTAGACGCTGTCCTTGGCATGGCGAAAATGCAAAACCTCCGTTCACATCCGAAATTTAATAATAAACCAATTTTAAAATAAACAGGAACAAAATTTTTTTCTCATTTAAAATTAAAATATATTTGAAAGAATTACCTTTTATAATTATGTGGAGAAACCTTGAACGCTTTTTTTTCTGCAATCATGCCAGGTGTGTAAATATCTAAAAGTAATCGTACAGCTTCAAGTAATTTCGCACTGTTCGTTGAGCTGAAAATTTAAATGTGTTATACAACTACAAAAATTCCGAAAAACGAAGCAACACACAAATTTAATACAAATTGATCGGAAAATAAACCGACGCTCAGACAAAAAACAATAGCGTGGGTTAAAAGGGAGAGGAATTTTCAGAAATAAAGGGGTAACGGCAATTATCCTTCGTCCTTCTTTTTTCCAATAACTTTGTTTTTGTTAAATGCGTTCTATGATCAATCTAACGTCCAGAAATGTCTAAGTAGATACTTATTCGCGATCGTGACCGTTTTTGTTGTTGTAAAAAGTGTGCTATCGCCTTTCTATCGCTCAGAAGCGTCTCAGAAATTACTTCTTCGTGATCGCGACCTTCTTTGTTTTTGTAAAATGTGTGCTATCGTCTAACTATATATATATATTTCATAATGAAGATAGGGGCGCTAGTGTCGACTCTGCTCAAATCAAATGTACCTTGACTTCTCTTTTTTTGTGTGATGGTGTAAGTTTAATAAATCCACTTGTGTTTAGGAAATAAACTTCATCTACTTTTATTTTATTAAAGAGTATATATTATTATATACATCGGCATTTTGTGGAAATCATTTTGTAATTTTTCACTTGGTGACAGAGCGGGCGAGCATGTCAATTACGCTGACTCTGCAATATCCAGTCCCAGTGCACTCAAGGGTGGTCATAAACCGTGCACTTGGGGAACTGCTTGGGTCGTAGTTTTGTCTGTAAGTATTGTAACCAAGTGTGAACAGTGTGCATTCGATATGTGAACATGCTACATCTCCATCCTTTTTAAAAATAACGTAGTTATATTTCTAAGCATATGTATATGAATATAAATGAAATTTTAATTTTCTTTTTTTTTTATTCAAAAAGTATTATTTTGAATCAAAAAGTAATATTTATATATTTTTTGTATATTTTGTCCATTATAATTATGGTTTTCATTTCATGTATGGCTATACGTTACATTATTTTGAATCAAAAAGTAATATTTTTATATTAGTTGTATATTTTGTCCATTATAATTATGATTTTTATTTCATGTATGGCCATACGTGATACATATATAACAGAATTAATTACCACATGAAATAAATATTGTTAACCTATCCTTATGAACTGTTTGTTTCTTATTTTTATTATTTCAAATTACTATGTTTTCTTCTCCTTCTTCACTTATAATTATATTTTAAGTCTGTCTTGTGCACTGTTTTTTAATTTTTAAATCAAAATCTAAAGTATTTTTGTCATAGTTAATTTTGTTTTCTGCTTATGAGATTTTAACATTATTTTATCTCTCTTAAATTCTTGTTTTAGTCTAAACTTATATTCTATAGCATAGTCATCTAAATTATATAGTAATTCTATATTGTCTATACTATTAAAATGTAGAGGTACATTTGAAGTTTTACCAAAAACTAACTCGTATGGACAATAGTCATGTGCCGTAGATATAGTATTGGAGTCATACTCCCAATCAGTTTTATCAACTGAGATGTTCTTCGCTCCACGGTTCCTACAGTCTGGTGATGGTGTGCGCTGGAAGTTATGTTTTTTATATTTAAGTTTTTACATACGTCTTCAATAATTGAATTTTTATATTCTGTTCCCATTCAGAATAAAATCTTTGAATATAGCTTTTGCTACTGTTTTTGCACTTTTGTTTTGAATTGGTATTGCCAAAAGGTATTTAGTTAAATCGCAGATTAGGGTTTCTGTAGACAGTGGACCGATCGTATCCACAATTACCCGTTTCAGAAATGGCCAAAGGCGTCTTTGTAGGTTTTGTTGTTTTTGATTTTTGGTATTTTGGGCATTCTCTAATATAATTAGGTTTATCTCGGGTCATATTTTTTCAATAAAAATGCATTTTTATAACCGTTACTCGTAGAGTAAAAGGGTGTACTAGATTCGTCAGAAAGTATGTAACAGATAAAGGGAAGCGTTTCCGACCCCATAAAGTACGGACAAGGCTAGATCCGTCTGTCCGTCCGTCCGTATGAACGCTGAGATCTCGTAAACTATACGTGACATGCACATTCTAGGCTTCCTACGCAGCGCAAGTTTGTTCAGGGGGCGCCACGCCCACTCTAACGCCCACCAATTGCCAAAACGCTTAAATAACATAACCGCCCACATAACATCTACGGAAATAGCCGGTAGGTGGTGCCCTAAAATATAGCTTCTCTGCTTATATATCTTTATTATCCTTTTGCTCCCTTAAGCTGGGTAACGGGTATCTGATAGTCGAGGCACTATTTTTTGTAATGACCTAGCTATGCCTGTATGACCTGCTTGTATTGGATCTTAATGGAATGTAAACAGTAATGCTTCTTTCTCTTTCTCATTATTTGATAATAGGGTCACCGGCTTGAGTAGCGCTATTCTTAGAGATTGTAATATTATATTGCCCATTGTTGTGCCAGTTTTTTTTGTTATGTGACGTTTTTGCATGTTATGTGACGGGAATATTCGGAGAAATTTTTTATAAAACGTCTATAATGGTTGCAAATGGCAACGAATCGTCTAGCGCTGTCCGCATCATGTGGGACTGGATAATTTTTATTGAAGTCTTATTTTTTGTCGTCATATCACGGGAACTTTCCTAGAGTTCAATTTGATGAACACCAGACATTAAGTCTAGGCATGAAAAGTATTTTGCTCTGCCTAGGTGATCTAAGATATCATCAATTCTAGGTAGCGGGAATTTAATCGACAACAGTTTTTTATTATTTTGGCGATAGTCAATTACAAATCGCCATTTTTTTCCTGTCAGGATCGGGAAGAGATTTTTTCGGAACTAACATAAATTGGCTACTGTATGGACGGTTCGACTATTTCTTTATCAATTAATTTTTGTATCTGTACCTGTAATTCATCTTTTTGACTTTGAGGATTTCTATAGTTTTTTATATAAATTGGTTCGTCATCGCTCAATCTCAGTTTTTGAATTTTGAGCTTACTGTGCGGAAATAATGTGGTATTATATATTCAGAGGTCTGTATTTCGATAGAGGTCAGCCCTTTTTTATTTGGTAACCTCTTGGCTTATGCCCTGTATATTTACTATATTATCTGTTTGTAAAGTCAAAGTTAGACTTAAGCTTTGACTCTTTCGACTCGATTGGTTCAATGCCAGCTCGGTTTATTATCAGTTCCAGTTGTTAGAGAAGTGTTAAGTATATTCGGGATTTGGTTAATCAATATTAGATTTTCTCAAAGATTGATTAAAAATGTTGATACTATGGACCAATGATCTTGATTTAGTTTTTCTCTTTGGTCATGTATTAAATCGTTCGATTCCATTATAACTACATCTAGATATTATACATTTGCCCACATTTTAGGAATGCTTTTTATTATATTATGTGCATTATTATTAATTGTTGTCATTACATAATTAAATGAGGTTTTTTTGTTTAAATTTTGTCCAGGTCATCTGCCCGGCTCATGTGCCTCTTTTTATGCATTTATTAAGCAACTTGTACAATTTATAAAAACAATTTTCACACATTATGACAAGAACTATTATTAATAGTATATTTATTAATTTTAAATCAATAGTGTTGTTGACTCTACTTTATTTATTACAATAGCAGTGGAATCCATTGTCTTGAAATCGTCTAGTCCCATTTTGTGATTTTGTATATTCAAATTGTAAGTATATTTTTTCCTCCAAATTTTCATCAAATTTGCTTATTGAATTTTAAATCATGTTTTTCCTACCTATTGCTTTGCATAGCTTTACGGGCTACATTTCTAATTGGGCAAAAAAAGTTTCGCTAAATTTTACATTTGTTATTTATAATTAATAAAAAAATGTGCATCGTAGAGCAATAAAAAAAATTTTGCCACGCAGTGCAAGAGAAAAAAATGTTGCGCCCTTTAAGGCGCTGTTAGTTTACTTTTTCTGGTCTGACTTGGTACGCCAGACGGTGCTGGTGCTAGTTGCATAGGCTGCTGTTTCTAGTTGGGGCACCGGTGCTGGACCTTGCACAGGTCATTTTGTCTTCCCCATGTAAACTGGCAATATTCCGAGTACAGTGGATCAGGGCAATCTTTGGGGCAACTGTCTGGCTTCCTTGACAAAGGCTTTGGGAATGGTTGTTTTTGAATTAGTGAACCATTTATAGATTTAATGTTGGCTAAGCCAGTAACAGAGTTTGGCTTTCTTGGCCGGAGGCTTTCGTTCAAAAAATCAAGCTCTTCTGTAATTTTTTGTGCCGTTGCCCATGTGGGTGGCGTTTTCTGCGTGTATAATAGCTATGTGTGTGCTATTCTTTTTGTTATTTTTTTTTACCTCCGCGTCTGCCCATTACGCACTCCACTCACTCAGTCTTTCTGTTTGTTCCATCCCGGTGCCATGCCGACCCTTCTTACTTTTTTTAGCTTTCTTTAGTTCAGCCGAGAGTCCTTTAGGGTATTTTGCAGGGTTTTTGCTGGTCCATACGATGTCACGGTCGCCATTTTATGAATATAAGTCCTCGACTTTTTAGTTTAGTTTATAAATTTATTATATTATTTATTTCGGTAGCCCGGAGGCAGCATTGGTGCTGCGTCCAGCTTTGGATCGTCTCTGTTCTATCATATAATTTCTGATCAACTAAGTAAGGTCTGATTATTGGCTGAGCAGCGGCAGAGACGTTTATGTATTCATATGTATTATTATGTATGTATGTATTTACGCTAGCTTAGTGTGGAGCGCGAGGAAATATGATTAATGCCCTTGAGATCATACACTTAAGGGGTGCATGTGACAGTTTTGCTGACAATTGCAACTCGTGTATTTATCGTTTGTTTATTCTTATGCAACAATGTATGAGGTACATCACCTTGTATACTGTAATTTTATATTGTATATGTAATGTATTTTTGAATTAATGACTTCCACAGCTAAATCTTCGAATGTGACCTTAGTCAAGTTAACCACCTTAAAAGCTGTTAAAGGTGTGTTTTTTGTCCGTTAAATTCAAAAATGGCATTCGAGACATCTTTTATATATGCCCTTTGGACTGTTGGATCTTCCATTATGTTTTCTTTTATGTTTGGCGCACTTAACTTGCTTGATCATTTAGATCTTTTCTTTTATTTCAACTCCTTCTCTCGAATCGGAAACTTCATTTTCCGTCAGGTCTATTTCTTGATCTATTCTCAAAGGCGCATTAAAAAGTGTCGATAACGATATATTTAAATAATACCTATCTTTGATAGTTACTAAGTTGTTCGTAACTTGATAAATAATTCGTTCTATTTAATCACCAAAGATATAATTGTTTATATAATATTTCACCGGTAGTTCCTATGAGAGGTATAAGGTATAGTTGTCCGATCCGGCTGGTTCCGACTTATATACTACCAGCAAAAGAAAGAAGACTTTTGAGAAAGTTTCAGCCCGATAGCTTTCAAGCTGAGAGACAAGTTTGCGTAGAAACGGACGGACAGACGGACATGGCTAGATCGACTCGTCTAGTGATGCTGATCAATAATATATATACTTAATGAGATCGTCACATACGAACCACGGTTCCAATCACCAAAATGTAACGAAAGTTGTGAAACAAAACAAAATAACAAAAATAACACATCAGCTTAGGCTCTCCTCTTTTTGATAGTTCAATACGCCGAATCCAAGTCTTAACTTAAAATTACATAACTTATTCTGAATTCCAGCACATCAATACAAAAATGCATAGTTAAATATTTTCATTGCCAAAAGATGCTGTTTCGGTCTCTCAATCGAAGTGGAAAAAGTATATTGAGTGTATATATTTAGCTGGAGAATACTTTTTTAAAAACAATAAACCTATTTTTGATTATAAATATTTGCATTTTTATTATTATGCCAATTTTGTATATACTGCAGCCGTCCTATTCGATTTTCAAATGACTTAAAATTTTAAAAAGGATATGGGCCGTTCTTTTAATAACCAAACTGACAAAAGTAAAAAAATATAACTTTTTTTTCGGATAGAGCTGGCGCCCATTCAAATATTCCTCCAAGAATATGCTGTTGAAGAGAAAAAGTTGGAAAAAATATATTTTTAATTTTTTCCTTGATGTTTCTGCGTTACGTGGTACGCGGGATTTGTCTGTTAAAACTTGTTCGGTCATTTGAGATATCAAAGCAATGAAGGGTTGAACTAAGCTTTTAATTTTAAATACTTAGAATTTGGAGTTTTGATACCTAACGATTATAGTGCCGGTCCTTGATTATGCTGTGAATTTTTCAATTTGTTGGGTTTGGTTTTTTATACCTCTGCAGAGGATATATTGATTTCAGTCAGAAGTTTGCAACGCAGCATCACTAGACGAGTCGATCTAGCTATGTCCGTCTGTCTAAGCTTGGAAACATTTTTTAATTAGTTATGAATTTCGAATTAAATTTTATCAAAACCGGACAACTATACAATATAGCTGTTATAGGAGCAATCGTAAAATTGGTGGGAAAATAAAATGAAACAAATTATAGCTTTGATGTTTTTTGACATATTATATTCAAATATTCCTCCAAGAATATGCTGTTAAAGCGAAAAAGTTGGAAAAAATATATTTTTAATTTTTTCCTTGATGTTTCTGCGTTACGTGGTACGCGGGATTTGTCTGTTAAAACTTGTTCGGTCATTTGAGATATCAAAGCAATGAAGGGTTGAACTAAGCTTTTAATTTTAAATACTTAGAATTTGGAGTTTTGATACCTAAAGATTATAGTGCCGGTCCTTGATTATGCTGTGAATTTTTCAATTTGTTGGGTTTGGTTTTTTATACCTCTGCAGAGGATATATTGATTTCAGTCAGAAGTTTGCAACGCAGCATCACTAGACGAGTCGATCTAGCTATGTCCGTCTGTCTAAGCTTGGAAACATTTTTTAATTAGTTATGAATTTCGAATTAAATTTTATCAAAACCGGACAACTATACAATATAGCTGTTATAGGAGCAATCGTAAAATTGGTGGGAAAATAAAATGAAACAAATTATAGCTTTGATGTTTTTTGACATATTATCTTATAATATTGGGAATATAATTTTTTATATTTTTAATAATTTCAAATTAAATTTAATCAAAATTGGACGATTGTTACTAATATTGCCAATTGATTATTTTTTTTAACTGCAAGGGTATTCAAGCTTCTGTTTGCTGAAGTTAACTTCCTTTCTTATTTAACTTGTCTCTTACACATGCTGATCGTGAAATATTTGTACAATTTTTTCAATTTTAAAATTGTTTTGTTGCTTATTCTACAGTAATAATACATCTCGACTTGCTCTCGTGATGACAGAATTTCGTTTTTCGCACACTGTGAACTTTGTAACTTAAAAGCAGTTACAAATCTTTGGAGGTGTATTTTTTGTCTGTTAAATTCCGAAATGGCATTCGAGATATCTTATATATGCCCTTTGGGCTGCTGGGTCTTCCATTATGTTTTCTTTTATGTCTGGCGCAATTATATCTGAGGTTATTTCTTCTTCTTCTGCTTCTGTTACTGATATAAATGCAAGAATTGTTAGATCATGTAGATCTTTTTCTTTAATTTCAACTCCTCTCGAATCGGAAACTTCATTTTCCGTCAGGTCTATTTCTTGATCTATTCTCAAAGGCGCATTAAAAAGTGTCGATATCGATATATTTAAATAATACCTATCTTTGATAGTTATTAAGTTGTTCGTAACTTGATGAATAATTCTTCTATTTATTGCTTCACTATTTTTATGTACCAAAGTTCTTCCCGCATTGAAAGAATCTACAAGAACTTTTGCATGTTATTTAATGGTGTCTTTATGTATTGGCCTATTTTGGCTTATACATTTGTAAGACTTACCAAAGTTTTATTTTATTTCACGGATATAAAGAGTTAATTGTTCCCATTCCCATTAAAACTGCATTAATTTTTTAGCATTAATTGTGCATAATTTTTAGCACATTTATGTGTCCTAACACTGGGTGTATGTCTATTTCCGAGAATACTTTACAGTTTCTTATGGTAGACAGTACTATTGTTTTTTGCGTGGCGCTGCAATGAATAATCGGGGAAAAAGGTAGGTCATACCTATTCATATACTCGTTTTCAAAATATGAAATTGATAGAGGCTGTGCTCTGTTTCTAGTTATAGCTAATACTTTATTCTCAAAAGTTGGTTGATTGGCTATAGTAATGCAACCTGTGGTATTCATTTTAGGTTTTTTAAAAATTTTTGTTTATTTTTTTCAAAATTTTTATTCCTTTTATACCTATACAAATTTAATATTTTTTTTGGTTTGAAACATATTTTTAAAATAATTGTTTTCACTTTATTAATTTAATTTTATCCAGCTAGCCTAGCTTCTCTTTATCGCACTCTTTGATACATACTTATTGTGGTAAAGCACATATAAGCTTTATACAAGATGTATGCACTCATAATGAAAACAATTATTGATAATAATATATTTGTTATATCGGTATCAATATTTTTAAGATTCGATTTTATTAATGACATTAGCAGTGGGGTCCATTTTGTGACATATTTTTTCTAAAATTTCTGTTCCCAAATTGAATACCTGAAGCATTGTATCAGGAGTTGCAACGCATACGCAACGGCACTTTTTGCAAATGGGAAACCAGGGAAACCGAATGAAAGTATCAAAAAAACTGGATTTAATTGTAGGACCCGATTAAAGAAGTTCATTCATTCGTACTTTCTTCTTCAAATAAGCAATACATACATACATTTCCATGTACCTCCAAACTAAATAAATAAATATTCCTTTACAAAGGCACAGTAGGCAAATTTTATTGTAGGGTTTCTATTAAGTTCCCGCTTAATGTTTTCCAAACACCTTTGGGCTTGCGTATAAGACTCACCCATAAAGATAAGGTCACGTTTTTTAAAGAGACAAGCCGAATATTCTCCAGATGGAAGTATTATTCCTATTAAAATGACCTTCGCACTGGAGTTCTTTCTTTGACATCCATCTAATAGGTTCAATGACGTGTTATATTACCCAAAACCGAGCTACGACCTCGACTAATGAAGTAGCACCAGGCTCCTCCAAAGAGCGATAAGTTGCGACGAATGTTTGGGGGCCTGCTGCCCCCATGCATGACGCCGACGATTTTTTCCACGATGATGTGATGTTAAATGGTCCGTCAAAGCCCGAAACCATGCAACCTAAAAGTCCACTCGTTCAAACCCAAATATCTCTTTTATATGAGGTTGTATAATAAGACGTTTGTCTATAAAATTATCAACTACAATTTAGTTGTAAGCATCCTTCATTTCCATCAATCTTTCGGTCTCCAATGCTGTGCCAGATAAACAGGATAGCAAAAGCTGAAACTTACCGAATGAAGTCAACTCTGATTCCTTATTAATTAACGTTTCAATTTCATCAAACATATGATGACAACATTATGATGACGCGATGCTCTCACTTGTAGATTTGACAGCCCCTGAAGTTTTCCACGTAGTTACCGTGGCAGTTAATGCATTTTTCCTTTTTGGGGTCTTCTTTGTTGGCAGGTAGTTAACCGAATTGTGGAAGTCTTCATAAGCTACAGAGTCTGTTTGAAGTGAAAAGTATGCCCTGGTGTGTCCATACTCCTGACAATTTTTGCAGTGCTCTGGGCTGTTCCTTTTATGTGGCTTTTCCACGTTAAATCTTCGGTGCAATAAGTATTGAAGGTTATGGGTGCACTTCATTTTTCTTCAAAACTCTGTTGTCTGGTTCCAGCATGACCCTGAAGAGTGTTTGCGGCTCTTTTCACCTGTTAATGATGTTAATGACGTTCTTTACAGAAAACCCGTTTTCTTTGAGAGCATCGATAACTATCTTGGGGGTTAAGTCGGATGGATTACTTTTAGTACCACTTGCAGACCTTTGCTGCTTTTTAGTTGGAACGTGTAGTAGCTTTTCCTAGTTTCTTTAGGTATTTGGATACAGCTCGGAAATGTTCTTCAGATTTGTTCTGAAGCTTGGTTTCATGGATTTCCCCTTTTATGACCGGGACAACATGAAACAATTTCGTTGAACAGGGTTCGAGATTTTCTCCCTAATGTAAATTGGTGGGGGCTTAGGTTTTCGTTAGGCCTCCTTTTTTCTTAGATTTTTTATGATTTTTTGAAGGTGACAGTGTCGGGAAGAATTTATATGAAAAAGGGGAAAAAGTGGCTCAAGTGCTTATTACTAAACATTTAAAAAAAAATCATAAAAAATATAAGAAAATAGTTTTTGAAAAATTCTTCTTGCAGTTTCTATTATTTTTGTTTAAACAAACTTTTTGCATCAAAAAATTTAAATTTTCAAGATGAGGAAAAAAATTTAAGAGTAGACACACAAATTCGGAATTTTCAAAAAGTACCGAATAGGTTAAGAAAAGTAGTGCATCATTAAAACGGCATTTAAATTACCTTTTCATTGATGCCAAAAGTTAAACGAAGCAAGTTCAAGTTACGAGTATATTTCACTTTTCTTTATGTAATTATAAACATTAGCGGTTTCATCGCAATGAGCGTCTTTTCGCCTTATTGTCAGATTCTGGTTCGCAAATCATTTTTATTGCCGAAGACTTAGCTTAGCGTATACGGTTGCACAGACGATTTGGGCTTAAATATTACCACTGTTGGGAAAAAAACTCGATAGCACGTCACAAAGCCTACCTGTTTATTCAGTCTCGTGTTAATGACATAGTTTTTCTATCGATTTTTGGATTTAAGATCGATTTCTACATATCAACCTTACCCTCATTTCTATAAGAACGCAAAAATGGAATTAAGGTGCGGCACGACGCTGAGCTAAGCGACGCCGCTTCAGGAACGCACACTCAAGCGCAGTCGTCGGGGCAAATATACTGTAATCGACACATTCGATTTCTTTGTTTTATATTTTCTTTGAATAAATTTTTTTTATTGCATTATTAGATCGTCAAACACTAATTGTCATTTGAAAAATGTCCTGCTCATCAGACGACGAATAAGTTCTTAGCGGTTCTTTATTATAAAAATTTAAAGAGTAAAAGATATTGGCGCGGCAAAGGGTGACCGTTGCGTCCGACCGAGACGCGCCTCGTGCTTCCTTTTAATTAAAAGCAAACTTCTCAAGGCGGTAAAAACCGCAACGTGCAGCTCCGAGCTGCAATGCTCCAGTGTGCGCGAACCTTTACTTATTGGTGCAGAATCCTCATTTAAACTTTTGAGCGGAGGCCAAATAAAACTAGGTTCCCAGCATCCCTCAATCCAAAAAACTTTACTGGGATGTATTATTTTGGGAAAATATACGTTGGTGGGGGAAATATACGTTGTGGGCTCTGGTGTGTAGCGGCGTCAGTGTTAAAGATAAAATTTATTCTCTTGCTTTATTTGTGGAACGTTTATTGACTTGTAACAAGTCACAGAAAGATCGAAGGCTGCTTCAGCTGAACAAATATCCTGCGATGAAAACTGTCACCAAAACATGCACAGGCTTCCGCCAGGTCGTCCTAACCACAGTTTTTCGTGATGGAGCGCAAACTAGCAATAAATAATACTTTGATGGTAGGAGGAGATATGAGCTTTACTCTATTTTCGATTGCACAAGTATGCCTTAACGGCTGATATCTCTAAGATGTCAAAAATTTTCTATAATATTCAGGCAGCAGTTTTAAAACTTTAATTCTTGAGGTCACCCTCGACAGAGAGGATATATCATATTCGCATGGTGAACCGTCTCGCATGTCAAATATGCAGACGCAGCATTTACAGTGCCAATGCACTCAACGACGGCCATATAACAGGGCACTTGAGGGAATGTTTGGAACTTGGATTTGTATACACATATGCCGTTCAAGTACTAAAATGTATTGGTAATAATTTTAATGTATAACACTGAGTACAGTGTGCATTTGATATGTTAACATACTACATCTCCCTCCCTAATTACTAATTTTCTTAGTATATTGATTTGTATATAAGAATAAATATATATATATATATATATATATATATATATAACAACATTAAAATTTAAAACACATATATATATATATATATATATAACAACATTAAAATTTAAAATACATACATTTATATATATTCTTCTTTTACAAATTGAACAACTTTGTTATGTTGACATTTTTGATTTGCCTGACACTTTTTTTAATGGAATATTCGAAATATAAGTAAACACGTGTATCAAGATTTGGGCAAAAAAAAAAAAATGTTTTTTAATTAGAATTTTTTAAAGGTTCTAAAAAAAACTATTTTTCAAAAAGTACCCTCTGTTTGCAAGCCTTTAACTCCATTTGTAGTTATCTTTTGCATAAAATCCTCTGAAACCTTTTCTTTTTAAATACATTATTTTAAACACACAAAATTTTTAATTTCTTAAAAATATAAACAAATTTTAATTTAAAATTTGTTTTTTAACTATTGCCACCTCCAAAAAAAAGATTCCAAAAAACGATGACTGTTAAAGGCACATTATCCTTCACTGCTGAATACCAAAAATAAGCTAAAGCTAAGCACTATTTATTACAAGAAATATCGACTTGTGTTAAAATAATAATAATAAATCTTGAAAATATACTAAGGAAAAACCTACGTAAACAAATAAAATAGACTTAAATTAAAAATTTATAATTGGTAAATTAAATAATCTTTTGATCTTAATTAAAAATATTTTCTGTTTTTAATTAGAAATTATCAACAGTTGATTAAATAACTCAGAAATAACGCTATAAGGTTCTTGTGAGAGCTCGGTTTGCAACAGAACGGCCCATATAGCGGCTTGCATTTGAAGCCTTTGAAAGAACTGACCTAAGTCGAGAATTCCATTGGTAAATAAATCGGTAATATTATATCTTGTAGTAATTTGTTTTCCATGTTTGAAGAAAAAGGTCATGTTATTTAGGTGCAAGGTCACTACTTTATTATTGATGAATCCGTATATGTTGGGCTTTGAAGCTTTTTCTGTAGGTTGTCTAGGCAATTGTATTTTTTTTTCTACTGCGCAATATTTCTGTCTACTTTCATATCTTGTAGGGATCTTATTTATATTTCTGGTAATGTCTTTTAGGTCTTCGATGGTTATTCTCGATATCGCATTTGCTACGTAATTGTCTGTGCCCTTAAGATACTCTTCAGTGAAGTTCTACTCTTCTAATTCAAGCCTTATTCGCGTGAGTTTGAAACTCGAATTTATCATGGATAATAGGTAGGAGGTGTCTATGATCTGTTTTGACAGTGAAGAGTCTAACATACGTATACCATATGGCTTGAAGTGTGTAATTGCCCAATGAATTGCTGTAAGTTCTGGTTCCGTTGTACTTTTGTTACCCTCACTCTTTGTAAACGATTTTAATGCGAATGTAGCTGAAATTGGAGTCCTTCTTTGTTTTGAGTTAAAACTGCTCTACAAGCTTGCTTCCTACTTCTTTTTATAATGCAAAATTATTTGCTGAAATCTAGGTATTGTAACAATTTTGGTTCTATTTAAGCCGATTTAAGATGTTCAAACGCATGCTGGCATCCAGGTGTCCATTCAAATTTTAAAATTTTTTTTTGCATAATTTAGTCGGCAAAGTTTTTAAGAAAAGTTCTACAATAGTTGTTTTATTAATAGTTTTATGACGTCGTACTTTTTGTCGTCTGGCAAGATTCCTTTATCGTTAATGTCATAAAAAAGTGACTATGCATAAAAAATTATTATTTTTCAGGATTTAACTTGAAGTTGTATTTCCTATATTCTCAAAAACATCAGTTAAGTTTTTAAGCACATTTTTTTTGAAACAACCAATGACTATTAGATCATCAATATAAAGGAATGGCTGAAAAGGATCTTGGCATTATTTTTAAGTCGAGTGGTTATCGCGATACGAACCATTGCTTGTTGAAAAGGACCTTATCTCTCTTATTCAAGAATGTAACTGATCTCTCTAATTCAAGTTTGATTTGTTGAAATCCTGACATTAAGTCATGGTATGAAATATATTTTGCTCTACCTAGTTGGTCTAAAATGTCATCAATTCTAGGTAGTGGTAGTCAATTACTAATCGCCATTTCTTTTTATCTATGTCCGGGATGGACTTTTTGAAACTGGCATAATATATTTTGTTCTACTTAGTTGGCCTAAAATGTCATCAATTCTAGGTAGTGGTAGTCAATTACTAATCGCCATTTTTTTTTACCTGAGTCCGGGATGGAATTCTTCGGAACTGATAAGAGTGGGTTGTTATATGCATATGATGGTACCTTTATTTCTTTCCATTCCATGCTGCTTTTATCGCTATTACATTAACAGAAAACGGATATTTATTTACATCCGAAAAAAATCAATGGGAAAATTGTAGGTTATATCTTTAAAAAGCCTAGTTCATTTTCGAGTTCATTAATTGACACTGAGCAGTTGTGCAATTGAAGAATGGCTTCCACCCGCTCAGAAAATTCGGGGTCCTTTCTAAAGGTTTCTCTTATTGCTTCATATGTTAGTATAATTAAAATATTTTTATCAACGTTTTTATTTATTGTTCCTCTATTTTTTTATTCGTACCTATCCATATATTTGTATGTTCACTGAACATACTACATTACAACTCATTTTGTGGAGGGAAAAATCCGCCTAATTTCTCATAACATCGTCTTAATACTGTCACGTATGGGACAGCCTCAGCCCCGTTTTTAGCCATCCGTTGTCTTTTGAGCTCTGAAGTTTTGATCTGAAAAAAAAAAAACTGCAAGTCAGCGTAGAGTAATAGAGGGCCAGCTGATTCGGTTAAATTCGATTCTTCAGCTTCCGTTAAAACACTTGAGATAAAATCCTCAAAATCACTAGATTTATTATAGCTTTATCAGTATCATCTCAAACCTCGCAGAGAAAAGACGTGTTACTATTGAGCTCCTGTAGTCTACCTACCAACAACCAAAAACAACTACTAACAACTGCTTATCAGAACAAAACAAAGAAGTGCGTAAAACAAAATAGTCACTAACAAATGTCGATCTTACTTTCGGCAGGCCACTCCTTAAAATTGACAGTACCTGGCGCACAGAAGATAACCTTTTTGGAGGCGATCACTTCCCCATCATAATTAACCTCTGTACAACAATTACTTCCAACTTGCAACCAACCACACGCAAACCCACTTTCATTATTGATAAGGCAGACTGGCATAAATTTGCCAAGCTAACAGAAAACTTCTCTGCACAACGACCACCGAGCACAAACATAAACAAAGAAGCTGCAACAATACAAAAAATTATCCTTTCGAGCGCTCACAAGGCTATACCACAAACAGACCCAACGGGTAAGCCTCATAATGTACCATGGTGGAACAACAATCTCAAAAAACTACGAGACGATAAAATGAAAAAACTGAACGAACTTAAAAGAGAAATATCTACATCAAACATTGTACAGTACAAAATGGCAAATGCCCTATTTAAACTAACACTCAAACAAGCTAAAAAAAGCTAACATTAACAAACTCACATCGCAAATCTCACTGACATCCAACCCAAATCGATCTGGAGCAACATCCGTCGCTTTTGAGGCAGTAACCCTCAAAAACACATACAATGTATATTCAACCCACCCACAAAACAAAACACTAATAAAAAATTTGAAATTGCTCAACTCTTTTGCCAAAATTTCTCAGAAACTTCCTCCGACAGAAATTTTTCAAGTACCTTTATCAATCACAAACAAACGTCACTTAGCAATACCATTCACCTTCCACATATTCCTAGCAAAAGAGCAACCGAAATAGAAAAACCCATAACTGCAATAGAATTTTCAGCAGCATTAACTACATTAAAAGGAAACACACCAGGATTTGACAGAATCAACTACACAATGCTAAAAAACCTGGATAAAACAACAAAAAACAGAATTATTAACCTCCAAAACGCCATACCAAACAACTACATCCCACAAACATACAAAAATAGCTTAATAATACCGATCCTAAAACCAAATTCAGACAAAACCTTGCTTAACTCGTACCGCCCGATCGCACTAAACTCATGCCTAGCAAAGCTGCTTGACAAAATAATAGCAAAAAGGCTGTGGTGGTTTGTAATAAACGACAAACTAATCCATAACAGTCAAACTGGCTTTAGAAAGGGGAAATCGGCTATAGACAGTCTACTACTCATAGACCATCTTTTAGCACGAGCTCTCTCAAGAAGAAACCATGCATCCATTATATCACTAGACTTTGCAAAGGCCTTTCATAGAATTGGCATCCACTCAATACTTGACCAACTTATAATCTGGAAAACTGGCCCAAAAATTATTAACTACGTAAGAAACTACATGACAAATAGAAAACTACTCGTGCGCATTGACTCTGAAACCTCCTCCTTTTATCCAATGCAAAACGGCGTTCCTCAAGGCTCCCCACTCTCCGTGGTCCTGTTTGTGATCGCATATAACTCACTATCAGAAAGGTCACACTTCATCCGAACATCAGCCTAAGCGCAGGAGCCATATTATCTACCACAAAATGCAAACACCTCCACGTTTGCAGAAAACATAACTGTAACTGCACCATAACAACAGGAAACACGCAAATGCAAGAAGTAACATCATTAAATTAACTACTAAACAACAACCTCAAACAGTATATTAACGTAATAAAATGTCTCTCAAACGCAAATTTTAACTGCAACACCTCTACACTCCTAAATGTAACAAAAGCAACCATCGTCTCAAAAGCAGACTACGGCCTTCCAATCTACGGATACTGCCCGTACACAACACTGCGCAAAGTAAAGACAACAATCAACACAGCCTTTAGAACTGCCCTCGGAGCCTTCAGAACCACCCCCACAAATAACATACTATGCGAAGCAAATGCAGACGCTTTAGAAGACAGACGAGAGTTCTTTACGTCAAAAATCATTAAGTCCCTAGTTAACGCCAAAACCTCCCCAATATTAAAAATTTTAAAAACATATCGGTCGCCTAAACGTCCACAACACAAATCAACAATAGATCGTACTATAGAATACTCACAAGTCCACCTACTGCCATTTAATCAATTAACATCACCCACACAAACCTCACCGCCTTGGAACACAAGACCTCTAAAAATAAACACATCGCTAAATAAATTCGACAAAAAAAGTAACTCTCCAGAAATTTTTTGATTAAAATTTACAGAAATTAAGTCAAAAGACGAACACAAATACACATACATTTACACCGACGGATCTCAAGCAAACGGCATCACTACCATGGCAATCACAAACGAAACTGAATGCATCAAACTTTACCACCTACCACACTACTCTTCAGTGTTTTCCGCAGAGCTACCGGCAATAGTAGAAGCACTGCAATTACATAAAACTAAAAGGGGCAAATTTTTGCATATGCTCAAACTCTCTGCCATCGACCCAATTAAAAACACTAACAACAGCGAACACTATATCTCAAAGGCTCGTAATCTTCTACAAAAAAACAATAATAAATTTAAACTGCTTTGGATCCCCGGTCACGTGGGAATACCTGGAAACGAACTTGCAGATGCCCTAGCAAAAAACGCTACAAGACAACCACTCGCAACCATGGAAAACTTAAACACGCAGGACATATTTAGATATATTAAAAATACATATCTCTTGAAAATGCAATCAAACATATCCAAAACTTCACGCTGGTAGCAGTTAATCATCAACTCAACTGCCACCAAATTACCAAAAACATTCACTCATCGATCTCACGTAGAGACCAGATAATAATAACAAGGATCAGGCTTGGTCACACAAAAATTACACATACACACTTTATGGACCGAACTGTAACCAGGACCTGTCCGTTCTGCAATGATACCAACGATGCCTTATCAATTATTCATTTACTGACTAACTGCAGGTCACTAAGCTACCAAAGGCAACTGATATTTAAAAACACCAATTCACTAGAATCCATCTCAAACCCCACATTACCAAACATTTCAAAACTAATACTATTCCTAAAGAAACAAGCTTATATTACCTCATTTAGGATAATTCTAATTTAGCCAAAATGTACATATAAAATAACACTCATGTAATTATTGTAAAAAACCGAGCTGAAGGCCCCCGTTGCTATTGCTCAACCTTACTTCTACCTACTAATTTTAAATTACTTGGTAGATCTTCATAAATAAATAAATAAATTATAGCTTTATTCTTTAAAGAACGCCACATTTGGATCGTTACAGCGCGGTTGCTTGTTTCACTAGGTTTATTGTGTCTCTTGATCACTAGATTAAAAACATTGCTTCAGGAGCCGTGGCGGTAAAAATTGGATTGGGGCGATTTTGCGAACCAGAAGTAGAATTTACTCTAATTATACATCGAGAAACAAAATCAATCGCAAGTAATGAGCTCTGCTGGCCTTAAGTAGCTCCAATGCTAGATAACTTTGAGTTGGAAAGCATACATTATCATTATTTTAGCAAAATAAATAAAATTATATTTTTTCGGGTTGGTTAATGTACTAAGGAGAATTGAGTAGAGTAGCATACATCAAGCAAGAAAAATCAAAAAGTTAGACTATACATATTCAGCGTCTAAATTCCTTCATACACACAGCGAGATAGAAGGTGTGACTTGTCAATTAATTCTTAATGTTGATGCCCACATTCCATTATTGCTGGCTCAAAAATCGCATTTTATTCTCCACAGTTTACTTCATTTCATTAACATACAGGTGCCAAATTAGTGGTGTCACATTTGAGGTAGCAGATTTGGCTCGAAATTTAAGGGTTATGGGTGGTCCAAAAATGATATTTCTTTAAAGCCCTGTGAGAAACGGCCCATCAAGACTCGTGTGTTGCCATCCTCGTGTGTTTTTCGTCAAAGTCTGTTCATCCTTAACTCCTTGTCGATCTTCCTATTGAAGGTTTTTTCTGGAAAAGATTTACAGCGACAACGCCACCAACTTAGTGCTAGGGAGTAAGGTCCTCGTCGAGTAGCACGCAGCGATTATCAGAAACAAGCTCAGCTGACGACGTACGCGGCTCAGAGAGGTGTCGAGTTGTCCTTTATCACATTGAGGTCACAACACTGTGCCGGACTATGGGAAGCAGCCGCCAATCAGCCTAACATCGCTTGCTGCGAGGGCTGGCAACTAACAGCAGACGAGTTGAGCAACCACCTGGTAGAAGTGTATAGGCTCTTCCCCACACCAATCTACAACAAGGCCAAGTTCGAGTATTTGAACCAGTGGCGATTGTTGTCGGCTATTAAGCATTAGTTTTGACAGAGTTGGTCCGAGGATTAGAGGATTACCTTGGCAGTCTACAGCAGCGCAGCAAATAAAGCATCCAGGGGCCCGATCTGCACATTTGATGCCTGGTTTATTCACGGGGACAATTTGCCGCTGCTAAGGTGGTTTACACGGTGAGTGGTAGCAACTACCTTCGGCGACGACCGGAAAGTACGTGTTGCCGAAATTCGGATATCTGGAGGCGTCATTAATCAACTAACTGGCGTTGGTGCCAAGTGGCAGCACAATCGATAAAGTTAAAGCGCAGGTGGCCTATAACGGTATGTTGGAGCAGTCTATATAAATATGTATGTAAATGCATAAATGAGAAAGGAACTAGGGGAAATGCAATTAAACCAATTGTAAATATTTGCAATCACATAAGAGCGTTGTTTTAAGTTGCGCTCAAGCTTTGGTGATAGCTGAGTCGCAATCTCTTATACTAATGAGCTTTATAATTTTTGCAGTGCAATAAAATTGTTAAAATAGAACTGCAGCGCCTTTTTTGAGTTCGACCTCGGAAATTCCCCAGCTAGGTCTCTAGACGTAGGTCGCATTTTTAAACAACATTTTGCGTGAAAAACCTCACTGACATTCCGTACACGGTTATTCGGTGGTTTCAGTAGTAATTTTTCTCGGTCTGAACATTCTCATTAAAAATGCTAATTTATTTATGTTTATTTTTCCCTTACGGCTTAAATGTCATTTTACATGGAGTGGTGTTACAAAATCTTAATTATCTAAGAATGATGAAGAATGAAAGTTTGGTGTTCTTTAACATACAACATCCTGAGCTTGGAAATAACATTTTTTATTTAATTCGGATTTTTGAATTACATTTTATCAAAATCTGACGAATATATCACATAGCTGCTAAACGAACGATCGGACACTTGGTGGGAACGGACGAATCTAACATAAAGCTGTCAAAGAAACGGTCTAAAAAAAAGATTAAATTAATTTTGTTCTTTAATATCACTGAAGTCCGCAACAATCCTTAAAAAGTTAACTTAACGACAATCCTTGCCAAAGTTAACTTCCCTATTTGTTTAAAATATAACCTTTTACGCTTAGAAATAACATGTTTTAATTAATTCTGAATTTCAAATTAAATTTTATAAAATCGGACGACTATATAATATAGCTGCCATAGCAACGATCGAAAAATTGGTGGGAAAATAATACGAAAAAATTAATCCTTGGTGTTTTTTTTACATACAACCTCATACGCGTGGAAATATAATTTTGTAATTAGTTCTAAATTTCGAATTTAATTTTATCCAAATCGGGATAACTATATCATATAGCTTTCATGTGATATATCCGAAAATGGGTGGGAAAATAATATGAAACAAATTATAGCTTCCGTGTTTTTTGACATATTGTTCTATATTTTTGGGAATATAATTCTTTATATTTTTAAGAATTTCGAATTAAAATTAATAAAAATGGGGCGACTTAAACATATAGCTGTTAAAAAAACAGTCAAAGAAGTAAAAAAATAATTTTTTTTAATATCACTGAAGCCGGCGACAATCCTTATAAATTTCACCTGGTGTTACTCACGTTGAATACAATAATAAAAAAAGAATAAAAAAAATAGCCCTTAATTCAAGAAATTCGCCGTTAAATCAAGAAAATCACCTATGATTTTAATCCTACGGCGACTTGCGTTTATTTTAGGTAAATAATTTTCTTGATTTTGTGGTTGTCCATTTCTGGAAATAATGACAAATTTTTCTTAAATGTACGGTAAAAAACAATAAAACTGAGGATAATTTTCTAAAATAAGAAAAAAATTTGGTTGGTTTCGTATACCAATTATTACATGGGAGTATAGTCTATAAATTTTTATATTTTCCGGAATTTATTAAAGATTTAGTTTATATAAAAACATTTTATGTTCATATAAATAAGCAATGGAAAATTTCTTACCTCATGCAACCCCGGCGAGAACTCGAACACGCGACTGCTCACATCATAGCCAACCGTCTTAACCACTCAGCCGCGCGGGCTTCTTGTCATGCAATGACTAAAAAGGGCTGTGGTGTTTTTGGTTCAGCTTTACGCATATCTATAACATTTTTTTAAATCAATTTTGTAGATAGAAAAGTGAAACTAATAAGAATAAAAATTAACTAAATTAAAAAAAGAAAAAAAATGCATAAAGCGTTCCCTTGCCTTGGTGTGAGTCCGAACCAGTACTTTTCTAAAATTGTTTATTGACGTCTCTACCAGCAATATCACCATCAAAATGCATAAAAAAGTCACTTTTCCCTTAAAATATGGATATTTCTTTACAAAATTTAAGGAAAAATTTACCATTATTTTAAGAAAAAAATCAAAAAAAAATCGCCATCAGTTGGAAAAAAAATTTAGAAGAAGAAGAGAAAAACTCTTCTTTATAGAAAAAGAAAAATTTTGGCGAAACTCCGTTAATTTTAGAAATTATTTCTATTATCAAAAAGTTCAAGAAAATATATCTTAATTCAAGAAAATATTTCTTAATTCAATGGCGTCTTAAAATCACGGGCAATTTGGGAGACATTTTTTTTTGGGTGCACCCTACCTATAAGCTCCTCCCACTCCAACTGCATTTTCATGCCACTTATTGGTCAGGGTGGCTTTGTTTTTTGGCCATGGTATTGTAGCGAGCTGCGTTATAAAAAAATGTTATGATGCTTTTGTGCAAACCGTTATGTAAACGTTTTCAGATATCGATTCTACACTCTTGTTTCCCTGAAATTTGGAAGGAATCTTTTATGTAAATGGAATTCTTTAGGAAAGAGAGTTTCCACAATGTACCCCTTTCAAATTTACCCCATAAAAGACCAATCGCGTTCGGATAAATGCCTCTTCATTTCTGTGAACATAGCTTTACGAAAACAACGAAGGAACGCTGGTTCGGGACGTGGCAGTTCTGAAACTGATGCTTCTAAAGTTAGCTTAAGTGTAGGATAGTAGGCTTATTCAGGATTTGAGAGATAACGAGTTAAAGCTCCAGATGTATAAATTAAGGCGTAAAACTTTACCAGAGCAGTTCAAGACCAAGTTCAGAGTTCTAAAGAGACATTTGTAAGACCGTGAACAAACTCATGGGACGTTGTGGGACGAGAACATTTAGCATACAATAAATGGCAGAAAAAAAAATCGCCCAAAACGATAAGATGATAGTTATTGACAACGGATAAATGAATACTCTATATTTGAGCATAAGAACACCGCCGCCAAGGCGAACTGAGCAGTCACATCTATAGATAAGATAATTTCCCGCAAATTTTTCGCAATCAGGCATAGGGAATTAATCCATGTTTCAGGAAAAGGCATTACATTGGCCTAAACCGAATTAGATTGGCATAAAATGAGACACTTTTGACGTAATGTTTATTAAGTTTTATTATTCATTACTTATTATTTAGTTTTTTGAAATTTGAATTTTGAATCTTAGGCCCGTTAACCCGAGGATTAAGCTTGTTAACGTACTCGTGAGGAACGACATATTCAGGCCATATAGAGACATTAAGAGCCCTATCAAGATGTACCTCCAATATTAAACGAAGATATTTCACGTTTTTGAATACACCTGAACTTCAAGATGGTTAGTTTTGTTTGAGAAAGACACAGTGTGCTGCACTGTGGTTTTTGATATCCTCTTTAAAAGTAGGCCATATAGAGACACTAAGAGCCCTATCAAGATGTACCTCCAATATTAAACGAAGATATTTCACGTTTTTGCATACACCTGAACTTCAAGATGGTTAGTTTTGTTTGAGAAAGACACAGTGTGCTGCACTGTGGTTTTTGACATCCTCTTTAAAAGTACCAGGACTAAGGCGGGAAACAAAAATGAGCTTCTACTGTGCCATGCCCAATAAGGGCATATGTTCCCTTTGAGGAGCTCCAGATAAGGTTGACTGCGATAGTCCCGTGTTAAAGGCGACAAAAAAGTGCCGGAGCCATTTGTAACAGCTCGCGACGAAGATGCATGCTCATTGTTGACAGGCTGCAGATCAGGGGTTAAAACGGGATCAGGTGGTTCAGAACACTCAGTGACAGCTGAAGGTCCGGAGGAAACGACTGCACTGCGACCGTCTGCTTCAACCAAAAAGGGGTAACTGGTAGTTAAACGATTAGACCAAGGTGTTGGATCATAACCGGAGCCAAGAGCAGCAGCACACGACATAGAATTGGCAGAAAATAATATAAACGAAGAAAAAAGAAGCAATTGAAGCGATAGGAACTGCATTTAAATAGATGGCGAAGTCACCAGACCACCACTGGTGTATAATAAAAACAGTCACCGACTACCTCTCATCGAGTGCGGACGTCTGTAACTTTTTTCCCGGCAGTTATATTCGTGCGATTTACAATCAAATTTTCTCTTATCTCTAACGAACACCCGAACTCCACCCAACAGCATGCAAAATAGTGCGAAATTGATGTTAAGTACCACGAAACACTTAAGCTCGGAAGCTGAGATAAGGGTCGAATTGAAATCACAGTCACGTCCATGACGTTTTTAAATCCACTCGGACAAATTAAGGGGTCATCAAGCCCTTAGACTGTTATCAAGATCAATCCGAAACAACCTTACGAGCAAACTGGATATTTGTTGGCACACAGTCAAGGTTGTGGAATATACCCAATCCAATGAGGTGCAAAAACTGCCAAAAGCTTCGTCATACGCAAAAATACTGTGAAAACAATGCCATGTGGTGTACCTGTAACCTCCCCTCGCACCAACCTAAAAAATGCACCAGAATTGAGTGCGCAAGCTGCGTTGATAAACACCGCCTGCCCGTCATATAAACAGCAAAAAGAAACACTCCGAATCAAAACTTCAAAGAAATGCAACAAAGTTTTAAATACAAATATCCTTAGCACCGCCCTTCAACTTAGTCTTGATAGGCTAATTAGTATTATTATTATAGATACATTCCCCCTTCTCAGACATTCAACAGCAGCGATATTTCAAATATAAGAAACAGCCTACGTGTTCCCTTCTAATGTTAGATGACTCAATGAATGAAACCTACTATGGGGTTCACCTGTATCCCATGTTCGTGGCAAAGCCTTGCAGCGAGCCAAAGTCGATTCCAATATGATGACCTTAAACGATGACTCAGCAACCCACATTTCTACCCATAACAAACAGACACATGTAGATGTATCTTTCATTTCTCCACAACTGGCACATGTTTCTGAATGGTCTGTTTTCAAATCTCCACATGACAGTGATATCTTTCCCATTCAAATTGTTTTGTGTCTAAACCCCAGCCCAGATTGTTCCCCTTCTTTGCCTAAACATAAAACCCATCTAGCAAACTGGAAACTCTTCGAGAGGGACTGTGCCAACTTTCCTCTACCACCATCACCAAGTGGCTCAAGTACCCAAATGCATCCGTTCCTCTGCCGATCGCAGTATTCCATAAACCAAGTGTATATGGCACAAAGCCAAAAACTCTGAAATGAAAAACAAGCTTTGTTCTACACTTTCAAGTCCAACTTAACTACTTACATCTCTTGAATTACAAGAAATCCAATTCTGGTTTTAAAAGGACCGTCTTGACTGCTAAGCGATGATGCATGGAACAATTTACCTCACGAATCTCGCCCCTGTCGAGCTCAAAAAAAATTTCGTCCGATGTCAACCGCCTAGCGGGAGTGCCTCCCACCCAAATAAAGTGCCTGAGAACCGAAGCTGGGTTTGTTAGCAGTAAAAGTGAAATAGCTGAGGAATTTGGTAATACTTGGTAAAATTATTCTGCAGACTGCATTTTCTCTTCGAATTACGTTGAACAAAAACAAAGCTACGTAAACAGCACAAACCAACCAAACTCTCTATGCAATGCTGCGAAGCAACTTAAGCAAAAATTCAGTCTCTTGGAAATGGAGCTTGCCACTTGAACTTCCAAAGGGAAATGCGCTGGGTATGAAGAAATATCGTATGCAATGCTGACAAATATTCCCCTACTCTTAAGGAAAATTTGTTTGAAATCTTCTTCTTCCTACCAACACGTCTGGAAATCAGCGACAGTAATCCCTATTCCGAAGCCAAAGAAATCTGACCACAGCACAAAAATGTTCCGTCCCATCTTGGTCCCCTCCTGTCTTAAGAAAATAATGTTATATTATGTCATGTTGCCACCCAAAATCACCTAATCTCTTAGTACCACGTAGCGTTTAAAACGAGCCACTCAACCATAGACGCTCTGCTCAGATTTCAACACTTCACGTCGATGGCCCTTTCTACAAAAATCACGTATCTGTTCTGGCTACGGATTTTGAAAATGCTTTCAACCGCGTGGGGTAACATTCAGTATTACACCAACTTGAACTCTCGGGTGTTGGTCCAAGGCTTTATATCCTTATCAAAGTCTTTATGACCAATATAACTTTTAGGGTCAACCTCACAACTTTACAACAGTATACTTCAGGGTTCCCCTTTATTGGTGTTGCTCTTTATGGTTGCTTTTGAGCAAATCACATCCATTCCTAACAACCTTAAATATATATCCATCTCGCTGTATGCGGACGTCAAGGAAACTTTTTGTGAAGTTTTGAAAGAGCAATGGGGTACTTCATTCTGGGCTTTACTCTCCATTGAAAAATGTCAGGTCCTACATATACGAGTATGTCGTAACTACAATTGTAACTTTCTCGAACTTGTATACTGGAACAAAAGTATAACGTATACGGATAATGTAAAAATTTTAGGGATTATCTTAGAATCTAGTTTTACATTTAAAACACACTGCTTAATATAAGGAAAACAGTTAAAATATCGCCAAAATATAATTAACTTTCTTAGCTTTATGTATTCACATGTACATATTAATACTCTTAAAAACATAACCGGAGCATTAAAGCTCTCCAAAATACACTACGTACTCCCGATCTTTGGCTGGTGCACAGCCACACATATCAAGAAAATTTAACCACCGTACCATGGAGCTGGAAACAGATCACTATACGCGTTTCCTACATCATCTATAAAGTGCATACTTGTGGAATTAGGACTACCAAGCATTCCCACAAGGATAAAATAAATTCTCCTCTTTACAATTCCATGTTCGTTGCAGAAGCCACTGCAGTGTGCAGTGAACTGCTATATTAGCCTGCTGCTTTGACACAACCTTACACTACCTTATATATTACCCCTTGAGAACTTAAAAAGTGTTGTAATGGAATAGTTTTAACCATAGGTAGAGGAGTTTGAATCCTACATGCACCAAAATACATCTCCCAGCTGCGACCGGTTGATCGTAGTGCAGCATTTTCATCGGGTCAAAATTGTCCAACTTCTAGTCTCTGCGGTGGATTTCCGACCTACTAAATGATTGCCCGGTATGTCTAGCATAAGAGAATACTTTTTTGGGCCCCACCTACCTACACAAACCTTAGAATGCCCATCCGCAGAAAGCATTAAAAAAATTCACGAATTCATTAAAAAAGCAAAGCTTGATATATAAAAAGTGAAGTAAAAATATTAAAAACAAATGTATAAGTATACTTATAACCATAACAAATACCTAGAAAAATAAAATTACATCCAGAGTAGACGTGATGGCTAATTTGGCAATTAAGTTATTCATTTTAATTGTAAATAAATAAATTTCTGAGCATCAAAATATATTAAAAAAAATGCCAAAATTAGTTTTTCATATACCAAAGGGATAGTAAGAACCAAATTTAAATAACGGGTGCAATGCTTTTATTAAGAACACGGGCCGCCCTGAAACAAGGTTTCAAAACTAGGAAGTACAGCTAACTTCGTCTTAGACCGGGTCATCTCTACAGTAAGCGTCTTAATTTTTACGGCGCGAAGGGGCTTCCAATACTCGCGCTAATATCCAAGATGACGAGTTGTCTACTGTGATGTTACGTTCCTTTTTGCTCCACTTTTGACGTTGCTGCAGGGATGTTAAATACTCTTGGCGCCAGCGTTTCCAGAACCCTTGGTACATTACTTGCAAGTGCTGCCAATAGTCCAGACGATTGATCGGTAAATGAGTCAGGTCTCCCTCTAAAACAGTTGTGAATGTTCGTCCAATTAAAAAGTAGACTGAAGACAAGTAGGTGAGATCAGTGTCTAGCATAGCGGCACTGATCTGAGCAATCTCAGTTTGCATAAGTTCAAAGGTTAGAACGGTTCTACCCAAGACGCGGCGCAGATCCAATTTTACGGATGTAATGTGGCGAATGTGAAGGTATGAAACTCCACTTGATTCCATCATTGGCAAGCGGTTGTGTTAGATTGCGTTGATGCCATTGCGAAGATAAAAGTTGCTGCATCTTAACTAAAGCCCGTTTGGCACCAAAAAAATTCGTCCCATTATCGCTAAAGATCTGTGAGAACTTTCCTCGAAGGGACATGAAAAGCCGAAGACATGCCAGGAATGCTTCTGTTTCTAAGATCGGTGGCCAGTTCCAAATGTATGGCTGATGTTACATGGCAAACAAGGAGGCACATTTAGCCATTAGTTTTGCGGGGATTGCGGCCATGGTCCACCGTAATCACAGCCTGAGTGCCGAAAGGGTAAAGTTTCTGTTATACGGATGCCTGGTAAATCTCTGAGCCTCTTTCAGGTAAAGAATGCGAACAGTCTGAATATCTTCAAAAGTGCTTACCTTTCTATTTGTCAGCCTTAAAGATTTATTGGCTTTGGTCTTTTGGATGAAGCGTAAGGCGCAAGCTACAACACGTACCAGCTTTGTCCAGAACGAGATGCGTTGAGCCAATAAGCACGCTTCCTAAGTGTTTACTGCGATGATCTTCGCTTCTTCTTTGCCATCGTGTTCTGAAAGGGAAGCACATCACTTTTTACAGCGCAACTTTACCGCTAGCATTTCTGGATCTTGGAGCCATGGAGGTCCCATCTACCATAAATCGAAATGGATGAGATCTGAAGCAAGCACTCCTCGTGTGGCGCAGTCCGTATTTTGCTTTGTGCTTACGTGATGCCATGCGTTGCGCGGTAAGGATTCAAGTATTTCCGAGGTTCTATTTGCTACAAATGTTTTGAGCTTAGATGGTGGATGTGAAAGCCAAACCAAGACTATGGTTAAGACGCCCCATGAATGGTCTTGTGTTGTAGCGCAACCTTGACTGATAAGTAGTACAGTCGGCTCAGTATAAAAGCGCCACACGGCTAGAGACGCGGTAGAGACTGCTGCTTCAGCGGAGCAACTCCGGTTTTTCCTGCTATAAGCAAAACAGATACGGTGCCAACTGCTCGCTCCATTCTGCTATAGATGACTGCGGAATATGCCTTAATGAAGGCAGTAGTTCGATTTGATTATCATTGTTTTGGACAAAGCTCCGTGTACCAGCCAAATGATCCACACATTTTTGGCATGTAAAAGCTCAGCCGTTTCTCAATGTCTTCTGGCGATAGTTCTCGAATGTGGCCCAACTGAACATAATCTCGCATAAATTGCTTGTACTGTGAGTGCAGATTGGTGTCTTTCCTTAGGCGGCGTACTACACCCCTGAATCTTGTGAGTGCTCCCTGTAATGAATCCGAAAACGAAAGTTCGACGATGTAACGCCCGTCGTGTTGTAGAATACCGAGTATGTCTCTGTTCAACTTCATCTTTATCTGGTTTTCCATGAAATTCCTAGTTGACATCCTCCAGCTCCCGAAAGCGCCGTAGATATGTGTCAATGTCAATAGCCGTGTGCATTGCCGTTGTAGATGAACAGACGGTGGTTAAGATAGATGTTATGACAAATATAGTAGAAATGGCGATGATTTTGCCTCATTGTCAAACACCTTTTGACCGATGAACACGGTCCAAACGTAGTCGCTGCCTATGTCGACTGGTATGTCGACTGGCGCCATCGACTAATAGTCGGAATCCGCATATTCAAAGCCAATAAATGCCTTGAGTGTCCCTGACACCAAGATTTGTGACGGTGACCTTGCCAGTCCGAGTGTACGCACCGCTCGGAGATGTAAAACAGGTCCGAACCACTGTCCATGGGCAGGTAGTTTCTAACGAACACCAGAGCTGTTGGCAATGCATTTTTTTGTAGCCCTTGTGGCTGTGTTGCGGTTGTTGATCCGTTGCACAAAGACTCAGCTGTGGCAGTTGATGGTGACCGTATCATCTTCGGCAGCGCTTGGGATGTGCCTTTCATCTGGTGGGTATGTCGTAGAGACATTAGCTTGCGAGATCAAGAGAGTGGTGGCGATTGTGGCAAAACTTAGATGTAAATTTTGACTCACATCTTCGCGATACATGCCCATGCTTAAGGCAGTTAAGACACAGTGATTCGGCCGTCTTTGCTCGACTGACAATTTAGTTAACTGTGAGCAGGCATAGATCTTGTGCTCCTTGGAGTTACACTTCACAACAGAGGTGGCCTCTATCGATCGTTCCGATCGCTTTACCTTGCCAAGTTGTTGACCACCCTTAGAGTTTATTTCTGACTTACTTTTGCTGAGCTCTCGCATCGTCATTCTAAAAACTTGATAAGATCATTCACGGACGGTGATTCCAGATCCCGGCTTCCTTCGATCCATTTGCGACGGGTTTCAGCATCGATCTTAGCTAGAACAAAGTGTATAATCCAGCAGTCCCTTTTAATTTGCCCTGCTGCATCCAAATTCAGTGGATCCGTCCGTCACCTTGCACAGAGCTGTTACATCTGCTCTGGCGGTCGAAGGTAGCATCCGTTATTGGCATATGGCAAATCCAGTAAGCTGCTTTCCAAGGATGTACGTTTTTAAGTAGTCCAACTTTTGTATTCTTGTCAGATGCTACTTGCTATGGATCGTGCTCTCGAATATATTCTTGAAAGCTTACCACTCCTTGTAGTCGCCAGTGAATAACTTAATGTGCATTTTTGGCAGTTCATTATGCACCACAATTGCTGCCGAGTTGGCCCTTAAAATCGTGGCTTTTTGCTCAGCCAAATGCTCATTTAGCTGCTGTTGTTGTACCAGGAAGCTAACTAGGCTTTCGAACTAGGCCTCGTTTCGTTCGTTGTCGATGGCTGGATAGACGTACCCCTCCTATTCGTCAAAAAGGGCTCTTGGGCCTATCCTATGACACATGTATTTCATCAAGCTTTCATTTTGATTCCGCAAGTGGATCTTGCGACGCCGTTAGCAAACGCGTAATGCTTGCTTTCGCACGAATTCTTTCTGCCCTCAACGGTTTCAACTTATTCATATTAATCAGTAAATTAAATCTGGCGAAAAGGAAAATTCCTAAAAAATCTCAAATTAGTGACGCAGCACCAAAATATATCAAAAAATGGCAAAGTTTGAATTTCACCAAAGGAATAATAATAATAAGATTCAAAATTAAATAAATGCTGCAATGTGTTCATCAACAACCGCGACTACGAAATTTTAGGAAATAAGATAAATGATCAATTAGAAAATAATGGTAGTAATTAACAGATTAATTTATCATAAAATTAACAATCTTACTAATGATGCTAATGCAATACTGAAAGTTACCCAGACCTCGAAAGAAAAAGCCGCAAATGGGAACGACCCCATTAAAACGGATTAATCTAGAAATTTAAGAATTAAAGCAATAATCAATGATATAAAATATGAAAATTTGTTAAAATATAAGAGACAATTATTTGCAAATAACAAACCATGCGATTCCCATAATGTTTAGACAACTTTTACTTTAGAAAATATATTAGATTTTAATGAGACAATCTCGCTAGTCGAAAAATTTAAACAGTCACATTGCACACTGGTCCCCTTGCCCAATATTTTTGCAAAACCCCTTTTTTTAGTTATGAAAAAAAAAAACATTTTATCTCCTTAGAATAATATACATTTCATTTAAAAATCAGAAAGTCAGCTGTTCGTTGATCAGAAATATTGACTTTTTGGCGCGCTAAATAAAAGCACACTTTAAAGTAAGATTGCAAAAGTTCTTACACTTTAAAACAAAGTAAAAAAGAAAATATTAGTGGAGGTATGCAAAATTTAAGTGTCTTTGTGTATATGTGCTTTTGTAGAGTTGTATGTTTAACAATTTCAACATAGCATTTTTCGTGTTTCGTGGAACAGAAGTAGGTTGGATTGTACCGGATTATAACAACTATGTATTAACGTAATTTTGTTCTTGCACTTATTTACAATACGATGACATAAATCTTTTCCCTCGTTTTTGCTCCATTTTACAAAAAAAAAAACTTTGCTAGACAACATAGACCTATGTTATTGAAAAATACTAGAGTATTGGCTGGCACATGGACGCAAAACCGAAAGCCTTTACAACTTTGTGTTACAGCATCGAATGGAAACTTAAAGCAAAACATAGAGGATCCTTTGAAAAAGAGGATTATGAACTTTGTTGCTTTTGTTGCCGGAATAAAAAGAATCTTTCGGATAGTTCCAAGGCTTAAGGCGCAGAAAGAAAGTTGTCTTGCATTACGTTTTCAAGCGAAATTTCAGACTATATTTAAGAATCCCCCAAAAGTGGAGGACGGCGACGATTAAGCTATGGTGAAGGACGTTCTCGATTAAAGCATAGATTAGCTTGCGAAGTTTCAGAAGAAAATTATAATGATGTCAATCTCCTTGCTCATGCAACTACTTTCGCTGCCAAGTAAGCGTGCTTGAAACCCGTGAAGAAGGGAACAACGAAAGCTGAGCTTGTACCATTATCTCCAGAATAAGCTTAAGATTTTTTGATGGAGAATGGCGTTACCAAAAAACAGTACATGAGTATAAGACTGGAAAGTAAAAAGAGAAATTGTGAAATTTACCCAAGTTACAAGAAAATTATCGGTGCAAAAGATATATGCAAAGGTCTATATATTACAGAATCTGTCGCGTCTTATAACAGAACTTATTAAACCACACAGCCGAGCTTATTATGCTGTTACAAAAAGACGTGTTCAATGTTTATAAAGATATTTCCGGTTTGAGATTAATTGCCAGATATGGATTTGACGGTTCAACTGGCCAATGCCCTTACAAGCAAAATTTCGCACTGAAAGCTACAGACACATTCGATCAGACTCTGTTTGCGACAACACTAATACAGCTTAAGTTAGTGGATTTGAATGAATCGGCCTTGACAGTCTGTTCGGTTTTGCAGGCCTCTAAAAATTGAATTCATAAAAGAAACACAAAGTCCTATCAGAGCAGAGAAAAAACGACTAAATACGGAAATTGAAAATTTAGGGTAGTAGTAATTTCAAACCGAAAATGCCATATATTGATGGGAAAGTTTTTAATACTTTGACAGAAAGCAATTCGACCTAGTCATGCCAGTCTGTGGAGATTAATTGCCAGATATGGATTTGACGGTTCAACTGGCCAATGCCCTTACAAGCAAAATTTCGCACTGAAAGCTACAGACACATTCGATCAGACTCTGTTTGCGACAACACTAATACAGCTTAAGTTAGTGGATTTGAATGAATCGGCCTTGACAGTCTGTTCGGTTTTGCAGGCCTCTAAAAATTGAATTCATAAAAGAAACACAAAGTCCTATCAGAGCAGAGAAAAAACGACTAAATACGGAAATTGAAAATTTAGGGTAGTAGTAATTTCAAACCGAAAATGCCATATATTGATGGGAAAGTTTTTAATACTTTGACAGAAAGCAATTCGACCTAGTCATGCCAGTCTGTGGAGCAAAGCCCCTAGACTTCATGACTGTGGCTGATGTTCAATCGGACAAATTTACGACAAAGAACTCCCATGTGCTCGAGTATGGAGTAATTCCCCTACATGCGTGGATTCGTTCTTTTTAATTTGTTTTAAAAGTGTCATACAGAATTGGTACTGACAAGTGGCACAAATTGTGGGAGGAGCTTGGACTCCATGTCGATAAGCCCAAAGCAAATAGAAGCGGCAGTACCACAGCGAGGAGAGCATTTTTCCATACCGACAAATTTGCATATGCTCTTGGGTTCGACCAGGAGATTTTGAGAAATTTATATTTTATTTTTAAAGCAATTTCAAGCAACTTTGAAATAGGTGGTTCAAAATTTAAAAGTTTCTGTTCAAAAACTGCAACAAAATTTATAAAAATAATAGACGTGGCATGCAAGACAAAATAGTTGCTTAAACACCATTACTGACGTTTTTTGTAGAGCACTTGATTCATCAGATCCGATGGTTTCCAGCATCCACATCAAGGAAAGACTACATCAAAACAAGTCGATTTCCAAAATAGTTATCCTACTACAGATAATGATGATGAAGATGACTTGGATACATTTGAATGTAACGATGCCTATTCCTTTAGTTTAGATGTTGAAAGTAATTAAACATTAATTAAGTAAACATATTATAATTTTTGAAGATGCATTTGGAAGTTAAAAATTGGTAGGGCGGGAGGGGATAGGGGATTGAGGGGATGTTTATTAAAGTTATTTTATATATACGAGTATTTAAAATTTATTGGATATATATACTATTGGCTTTTCCAAAGGTATTTTATATATATTTAAAATTTATTGGATACGTTGGCCCAATTTTCATGGATGTTTTGTAAATTTTTGTCCCGTGGTGCATTTCTATGGGGCGGAAAGGAAGGCGTGTCCAGACTTTGCGTATATAATAACTATATAATGAGCAAAGTTTCAATTCTGTAGCTTCATTTCTCTAGTTTATTCAAAAATATTGGACATCGGGACCAGTGTGCATTGTCTGAATACAAAGAAAAAAATATAGACAATAAGAAATGACCACCATCGTGGGATTGCAGAATAGCCAATTTCCAAAGTTGATAAAACTCAGACAAGTTCATACAACTATAAAAAAACTTAAATGCATTGGCCAATGGCAGTTAAATTTGGTCAACAGCGACAGCTATGAAGAGCAGCAGCCAATGAAAATAAAAAACGTTGGCAGCAACGGCAACAGCGGCAGATATGAATCGACGCGTAGTCAGTTTTTAATTCAACTCAATAAATTATGTTTGATTTCTTTATATAAAAAAAATATTGATTATTAATTTATTTATGTCTAAAAACAGTTATTAAAGTATATTGACAATATCGTTTTCTTAAGAAAAACTCACTAAATAATGTAAGACAAATTGTACACAAATGGTACTTATGTTTTAAATATGAAATGGTTAAACAACTTTAAAATCCTGGAAAAATATCTTAAATCTTAAACTTATTTGTTGTCTCTCATTTACTTTACCACACAGTATCACCATATACGAAGAAGTGAATTTGCAGTGATATGTCTTTCCTCTCATTTTTCTACGGTTACAGCCGCAAAATCGAGCTCAGAATGCTAAATTCAGCATCGCTTTCGTCCCGATACCGTGAAAAGGCAAGAACAGAAAATACAAAAACCAATAGCCGATCTCGATTTTAACCGCTCTCAATTTTTCTGGGTGTACATGTTACTTACTTTCTGACGAATAACTTTTACTTTACGAAGTAAACTATCTGTCTGATAACTATTACTAACTAAGTTACATAATTGGATCTTTATTTGTTTACCTCAATGGCTGTGAAAAATCATGAACTCTTTGAATCCGCACTTTGAATTGTGTTCGCCAAAATATTACCTGTCGTAAGGATTCTGAGAAAAAGAACTTAATATATATATTCTAGCAGCCACCGAGGTACATTTTTTATAGAGCATAGTGTTATTGGTATAATTATATTTATTTTCTTTTCAGGTGGCAACAGGAAGTTTCTGAAACAGTATTTGAAACTGTCAATTCTGAAACTGACAGAATTGAACAAAAAAGAAAATCAAAGCAAAAACAACACTTCGATACCGATGAAAAAGAATCGGATTGCATTTTACATGGGTACATAAAAAAACTTGGAGGATCTTTTGCGTCTTTATGGCAGACGAAATATGCCAAGCTATATCCAAATAGGTAGGTGTGTATTTGGGTTCAAGTAGGGTCCAATAAAATAGGCAATGATCGTCGGGTTTAAATGACACAGTTAAAATGTGTTAACTCATGGTGAACTCGAACGTGATTAAAAAAAATTCCCCTCATAACTCGGTGCCGGACCATCAGAATCCTTAAAATCCAAGTTCATTGGTTAGATAATAGTTTTTCCGAAATAACAACATTTTTTGGAAAAAAACCGCTAATTTGTCTGTGTAAAATCAAAATTATGAACAAAAAAAATAGTATCGTTTCCTTGTAAATTATGTACAGAAATAGTGTTTAAAATTTCGAAAGGATTGGTGCAGTAGTTTTAAAGAAATGATGGGCACCGACTTTAAAGACGTGAGTTGTGGGAAAAACGCTATAAATTTTTAAACACAAAAAAATTCAGTGTAAAACCAAAAACCGACAGGTATAAAAATTCTCATAGCTTCGTTAATTTTGCTTTTATTGACTTCAAATGTAACACAATATTCTTCAGATATTATAAGTATGCTTTAAACTTGAAAAATAAAAACAAAATTTTAATTTTTATGCCTTACCTCGGCGAAAACTATCTCTAAATATCTATCACCCTTTAGTTTGGCGCATAAAAGATCTCATCACGTGCGCAACTTGCAGATCTCATAGAAATCACAAAAAAACTTACAGCTTCGACAAGCAACGCACAAAGCAAACACAGAACATAAAATTCAAATTGTAAATCAATTACCAAAGATTTTACAAGGAAAATTCATTCGCGAAGCCATCGAAAATAACGACCCGTATCAATTAAAGGACCGTCTTAGGCAAATACAAAAACAAATACAAATTCGAAACGCAGAAAAAAACCCGACCATTCACTTTAAAAGTCAAGAGAACTTGAACCTTATAATGCGATGTTTGAGACATAAATGGTCACGCACGTAAGTGCGCATGTGCTTTGGCGGGGTAGGGTAGCTGCAAGGGTATACAAACTTCGGCTTGCCGAAGTTAACTTCCTTTATTGTTTTTATTATTTTTTTCTTTGGGGATGCTTACAAAAATTGCCGAAATATTGTATGCATTGCCTTAAGCACAATCTCCGGTCTTAAGATGTATGTTGGGACGGAGGTGACTTAACCGCTGAAAATAAGAAGAGCTCTTGCACCCACGTTGGGCGTTGGTACAGCTGCGAAACCAAAACTATGCAAAACCTAGAAAAACTAATCTTCTCTACCCCAAACATCCCATCCAATTTTGTCAACAAATCCTACAGTCATCCGACACCAAATGCTTGATTTGTTTCAGAAACTCCGTTTTTAAATCTCTTAGGTATTGCAGAACAGACCAGTAGATAAATTTTGGAATCATGAGAAGGTAAATACGTTTTTTCTTTATTCTTTAACAAAAATGTATCCCATTAAACAACAAATTCAAGCATAGCTCTTTATCAATACCAACATTACAAACAGTTAAATGGAATGCAGATATAGAGAATCTAAAGAGAATATAAAGATCAAATCTATCAAAAAGATCAAATTTCAAGCGTACTTTCTATTTTCTATATTTTCTGCATTGAATAATTTGTATATTTTTTTAACTTACTTAATCGTTAATTTTTTACAGTAAACACGGATTTATGGTATCAGTACATAAATCGATTTTTTTTGTTGCCAGCTTTGATGCTTAGAGTGTCTCTGCAAATTAAATGGTCCCAAATTTGTTCTGAAGGAAAGATACTTATAAAAGAAATGAATGTTTCGTCGATTTCCTCCATTCCAACTTGGATATTGATATTAAAACTTTTAAATATAAATATCTCGGGTGCTTTTAGGCAACTTAATGAGGGGTTCAATACCGTCTGTGCCCAGTTTAATAATAAAAAATTATTAACAGAGTCGCCTAAACGCAAAAAAGCCAGCTTAACCGCCGTTAATACCACCATGGAATCCAACCCAAATCCGAACTTGGTAGCAGCAGTTCCTGCCGACACAGGGTTAAGCTAACCAACTGTGCGTATGGATACAGCTAGCTCGAGTATAGTCCAAGTTCCGGACTAAAAGCTTCTGTACTGGCTAAGTCAAAGAAATCGGTGCAGACCGTTCCTATAGGTACTGTAGGCACTGTTCCTGGATCTCAGCCTAGTGAGGTTCAGACGTAAGGAACTTTCAGTTGTTCCACAAAGGAAGCAATTATTTGTTTCTAGATTCACCCCAGATACCACATCTGAGGATGTTCTGGAATTTATACGTGAAAAATTCCCATCCAGAGATATTAATGTCCTGATTGCCGTTACCTCTAGCCTAACATCTGAAAGAATTCTCATTCATATACCCAATGAAATTGAATTTCTAAGTGTAAAAGTTTCTTTGCCAGCGTAATCTGTTTTTGTTACATGTTCTTATATTCCACCTGGCTCTGACCTAGTAATTTATGAGCACCATCTGTCTGCAATAAAATCTGTTTTATCCCTTCTTTCTAACAGAGACCTATTGATTGTTTTAGGTGACTTTAACCTACCTGATATTTCTTGGTCTCCTCCTACTGACTCATTTGTCGCTATGCCGTTATCCGCCCATGATTTTGTGGATGGCCTTTTAGAATTATCTTTACAGCAAGTAAACTTTATAAAAAATTCCTTAAGAAAACAATTAGATCTTGTGTTTGTTTCAGATCCGTCTGAAATCACAGCTTGTAGAATTGACGTTCTTGTTGTACCTGAAGACCTATATCATCCAACTATGGAACTTACAATTTGCCTCCCCTGCTCTGATACCCTCTCTCCTTTAGTTTCTCTAACTAAAATGAGATGTTTTCGTAAATGTAACTATAATAAACTTAACGATATGATTTCTCATTATAATTGGACAAACTTGTACAATTGTACAGACATTGAAAGTGCCACTGAACTATTCTATACAGTCTTAAATACGTTTTTTAATGAATGCGTAGCTGATGGGCTTCTTTCAAACCTAAACAGACCTCCTTGGTTTACCAATGCGCTTCAAAGACTTAAAAACCTTAAATCTAACACTTATAAAAAGTATAAAAAATCGGGTAGACCAGCAGATTTTTCGAAATATGTTGTGGCTCGAACAGATTTTAATGTTCTCAACAGTCATTGCTACTCTATGTATCTAAGTCGATGTAAATTTGAATTTTCAAACGATCCGAAACAGTTTTACAATTTTGTTAATGCCAAGCGTATGGCATTGGCATTGCCTTCACCGGTACGTCTAAACTCAATGAAGGCATCGACGGATTCTGATATTGCTGATTTATTTCCAGAGTTTTTCCAAACTACTTATAGTTCGACAGCTTGGTCAAATTCTAATTACCCTAATCCCTCAAATAGGGCAAATTGTATTTTCTCCCCTTTAATTACCGAAAGCTCTCTCGTAAGAGATTTAGCAACAACAACGCCAACATGCTCTCCCGGTCCAGATGGACTTCCTGGATGTGTGCTTAAGTTTTGTGCGTCAACCATTTGTAAACCGATTCTTAAATTTTTTAATTTGTCTATTTCATCATCAGTTTTTCCTTCTATCTGGGAGGACTCTTTTATTATTCCACTGCATAAAAAAGGTGCGAAGGCAGATGCCCAAAATTATAGAGGTATTTCTAAATTGTCCGCAATTCCTAAAGCATTTGAACGTATTATCACTTCTTATTTGCAACATTTATGTTCCTCGCTTATATCACCGTGTCAGCATGGTTTTGTTAAGCGAAGATCAACCACCACCAACCTTCTTGAATTGGCCTTTATTGTAAAAAATGGGTTTAAGAAAAAAAATGCAGACTGACATTTTATATACAGATTTTAGTAAGGCCTTTGACTCCGTTAACCACTCTCTTCTTTTATTTAAATTAGATCAGCTTGGTTTTCCTGGTAATCTATTATCTTGGATTTCATGTTACTTGAATGGTTGGACTCTGAGGGTTATATTTAACAATGTTTTTTCAAAATTGAACTACGTCACATTTGGAGTGCCTCAGGGTAGTCATTTAGGCCCTTTGCTATTTACTTTGTTTACTAACGATCTTCCCTCAATCATAACACATTCTCGTGTACTAATGTATGCTGATGATGTTAAGCTTTGTTTATCATATAATGTATAGCGTCGGGATTTAACTTACAGTCGGATATTGATTGTTTTCATGGATGGTGTGAGTACAACCTTTTAAATTTGGACTGCCTTAAATGCAACGTTATGACTTTTTATAGGAGTACTCCTACTTTTATCAGTTACTTTCTTAAAAATACGCCACTAAATATTCAGTTAACGATTTAGTTTTATTTCTTGACCCTAAACTTAAATTTGACTGCCACATTATGTCCACTGTTAACAAAGCCATGAGTGTTCTTGGATTTACAAAGCGTTGGTCAAAAGAATTTGATGACCCTTATACGACCAAATTATTATTCCCTCCCTTGTCCGTCCTATTTTGGAATATTGTTCGTCGATTTGGAGTCCACAATATCAAGTGCACATCGACCGTATTGAGTCGGTGCAAAAAAAATTCTCTTATTTGCCCTGCGTAGTTTGAACTGGGATCAAAACGTAGGGCTTTCTTCTTACGAGAGTAGATTACAATTGCTTAATTTACCTACACTTGTAAATCGTAGAACAATGCTTGGTACTATTTTTATACAAAATCTTATAAGAGGTGACATTGATTCTGCAGAACTTTTAAACCGCCTAACATTCAACGTTCCCGTTAGACTAACACGAAATTATTATCCTCTAAATTTGCCACGATGTACATCAAATTTTTGTCTGCACGAGCCCTTTCGCGTTCTATGTAATAACTATAATAAACATTATCATTTAATTTGCATTTCAACATCTATCCCGATATTAAAAACTAATATTTTAACTCATTTGCTTAATTCTTAGTTATGCCTTTTATTTTCATTTGTGCCCCGTCTCTATTTGTTTTATGTATGTATCTTCCTCGCGAACTCGCATTTTTTGCCCAAATTGATAAAAGGGCCCCCGCGTAACAAGCACGTGCTTGGTGTCGTTGGGCCACTTGTTTGTACTGTTTGAAGTGCATCAACGTCCATATATTATATAATATAATATATATTGAAAATGAATTGACATGTCAATCCAAACCTGTTGTTTTAGGGCCCAGCTTTTAGCTTTCATCGGCGATGATAAACCAAATTAATTGATGTCAACTTTGTTACCATTTAAAAGAAGATATAAAGATCATAAGTCCAATCAACACGTAAGAGACGCATCGCATGAACTAAAGCAGGGAACATTTTTCAATTTTAAACGGCATCCTTGATTTTTTGTTGGCCATTCCAGATGAACCGTCTGAGCCCATGCCAGACTCAAAGTTGGTTAGGGTGATTTCAAATAATCTAAGATTAGATGTTGAACACAAAATATAACATGTAATAAAACCCCCATAGCGTCGATAAGCAGACAATGACATCGTCATTTAAAGATCCATATAGTTAGTCTTCTACTCCTCAAAATATATACAAGTATTACAATGAAAGCATATTGGATCAGCATGAAACTTGGGGGAATGAGCCGATACATCGGAAATGGACTAGTTGATGTTAAATTGGTCCAAAGAAGGATATACAAGGTGAGTTCCAAAGTAAACAGGACTTGAAAAAAAAAGCCAACAAATAGTTTCTTCGGCAAAATTAATTTATTTTATTCAAAATAGTCTCCTTCTGCTTTAATACAGCGTTTTGCTCGGTCCAAAAACATGTCGGACGAGTGTTTTAGCTCGTCGCCCGATATGGCCGCCAGTATGCCGGTGCAAGCCTTTTGAATGGCCTCTACGTCTGCATAACGCTTTCCTTTCATCGGCAAATGCATGTTTCCGAAAATGTAAAATAGTCGGACACAAGCGTAGATCGATGAGACGGCGCATTATCGTGCAACAAACGCCAACTTACATCTTCGCGATATTCGGGACGAACACATCAAAAACGGCGCACCAAACGCTTCAAAATTCCAAGGTAGAATACCGCATTAACGTTTTGGCCGGGTGGAACAAATTCTTTGTGGACAGTACCCTTGGAATCATAAAAACAAATCAGCATTGTCTTCACTTTTGACTTCCCCAGACGCGATGTTTTGTCCCACATGTTCATCGTCATTTATATCCCCACGACATCTTTGAAAACGTTGTAACCACTCGTGCACTCTGCTACGCGATAGGCAAACGTTTCGGTAACATTTTTACCAATTTTAAAAGAAATTTTAATGTTGGCTCTTTGCTCGAAGCTTATTTTCACACCGATGACAAAAACATACTGACACTTAAAACGCAATAACCTCACTTCCAATATACGAAATGTCATATTTTTACTGGAAGTCGATAAACGATAGCAGATTCTAGAGGGCGCTAGATTAAAAAAGTTTTTTTTACTTTGGAAAACACCTTATAGCTGCTTAAGCGAAGAAGGCATCATATGTTGTAAGGAAAGTAAAAAGTGTTTTGTCCTTTGTGTTCGCATTATAACGGGTGTTTTTTTAGAGGTATAGAACTTTAAGTTGCAATAAAACAACGATGGATTATTCGATTGACATGAATTTTTTTATTCGAAAGATAATCTTGTGGCATTACATTTTATATATGATTTCTGGAAAATGTAGTCGGCTCGGCTGTAGTCCAATATCAACATTTGCGGCCGTATATCGGCAATAACACGGCTTCCAAATGGTCAATCTTTTGTGGCTTATCCGCATAGACCAAAGACTTTACATAGCCCCACGGAAAGTAGTCTAGCGGAGTTAAAACAGAAGATCTTGGAGGCCAATTTATAGGTCCAAAACGTGAAATTAGGCGGTCATCAAACGTGTTTTTCAATAAATCGATTGTGGCACGAGTTCAATTCAGGAATGAAAAAGTTAGTAATCAGGGCTCAATACCGATCACCATTGACTGTAACGATCTGGACATCATAGTTTTTGAAGCACCAATCAATCAATGAATCGAAATTTTCAAAAAAAAAAGGAAGAGACAGACACAAAAGCATATGTATGCAAGATACAATATTGCTCATTGTGTTAGCGACTACCACAAATAAAAAAACGTAATGCTTAAGGAGTATGCTAGCAGTGCATATAAAAATTGGTGACGTGCATTGACTGCTGCATAGTAGAATGAAAAGTCTCGGAATTAGTGTACCTCAAGTGTTTGCAGGGTTTCTCAAAAACCGGCAATAAACATTTTTTTTTAACGTTTGTTGTTACTTATTGAATCTTCTCTAGGGCTTAAGGGACTAACAATAAGTTTTCAAATCTTAATCTATGTTACGTTAATTTATATTATTTTTATTTCCAGGGATAATATTATAAGTTAGACAGGGGAAATCGTTTCGCTGTAGTCGGGAGTGGTAGCTTAGCCGGGTAAGTTGTCTTGCTAGTGGATTTGGGTGACTTGAAAGTCTGGCTTCGTATTTAATTTTCCTGCAAACAATTTCTTCTTTTACGGGATTTATATCCAGGTCTCTCTGGATGTTCGCGTTACGGATGTACCAGGGGGCTCCAGTTATTGTTCGTAGGATTTTTGATTGTACTCGTTGAATTGTAACGAACTGATTTCTTTGGTTTCTGCCTGCTACGGTATTTGTGCGGCTAGCTCAGTAGATTGTGTGTGTAGTTCAGTGAAAAGGCACAGAATTCTCGGGTTCGGAGTGGGTTTATTGCGGGTATAACTGCAGTCGGCTTTATAACTTGCTCGTCTCGCTGTCTCCGACGGTGTGGGTTGTCTTGTCGCTCCTCGAAGATCCTTGACCGCTGACTGCTCCTGACGTGGCTGGCTGTCTTGTCGCTCCTCGAAGATCCTTGACCGCTGATTGCTCCTGACGTAGCTGGCTCGGTGACTGCTCGGCCACGGTTCAGACTCGCTATGGGGTCAGCCGTGCGGGCTTAGGGAAGCGTCACCGTTCTCAGCCTGGGGGAACAGACCGACGAGCTCTCCAGGATCACTCCTCTCGATACCCGACCGCCTGTCCCTTGCTCTGTCCCGGATGGTCCCACGGGCTTCCGCTCAGATCGTGCGGACAGTCAAGGCAGAACGCCAGGAAGCTGCCTCGCTTTTCACTTCGCTTCTGTGCCTCGTGTAAACGAACGTTCCACCCTAGCCTCACCCTTCCGCGTACTGTCCGTGCCGTTCCTGCGGGCCCGATCCTCCTTGCGTGGCCGTTGCGGTGTGGTGTCCTGATTGCTGGTGGCGATATCCTGCGAACTACTTCTGACAGGTGGCTGTAGGCCTTGACTTCTGCGCTGGATTCGAGGGTATACGCCGATCCGGGACTTCTCTCCCTTCTGGCTCGTGACTCTCAGGGTTCTGTTGCGCCGCTCCGGGACTTCTTTCCCTTCTGGCTCGCTACTCTAGGGGTTCTGTTGCGCCGTTCCGGGACTTCTCTCCCTTCTGGCCCGCTACTCTAGGGGTTCCGTTGCGCCGCTCCGGGACTTCTCTCCCTTCTGGCTCGCTACTCTAGGGGTTCTGTTACGCCGCTCCGGGACTTCTCTCCCTTCTGGCTTGCTACTCTCGATTTCAAATCTCAGTCTAGTAGACCCTCCAGGCGTACCGCCAGGACTTCGTCGGCAGGACAGAACAGAACTTAGCCGTGTGGCGCCTCCTTAGACCTCAGCCACCTGTATCTCAGTTCGGAGATTCCTAGTAATCCCAATCCCGAACGTCTCGACGTGACGATCTTGCTCCTCGTAGGCTCCCACGGCGCTGCTTCCGACGACTCCTTGCTCTCGACTGACTGCTCGCTCTTGACTGACTGATCCCGACTGAATGCTCTCGACTGAATGCTCTCCACTGGATGACTGATCTGAATGCTCTCGACTGAATGACTCCTGCCGAATGACTGATCTCGCTGCCAGCGCCCTGCGGGTTTATATAGGGCCTCTGGGACCCGTTATTTCCCTTTTGCACACGGCCCGCCAAAACTCTCCACACCGGGTCCAAAGTCCATGGTTTCTGTTTGACCCTCTTGTCCTTGACGCACTGCCTCCCCCCGCCGTCCAGCCTGATGCCGCCGTCCCGCTGATCCCGGAGACGCATGCGACACGTTTGTGTGCCGCACCGCTGCTGAGATGTGGCACCTTCTTTTCAAAGTCCAAAGTCCGGCGGCGTCCCTCTACTCCTTTTTGCACACGGCACTCTCGCTCCGCCCGCCAAGTCTCCGCTCTCTCCGTCTCCATTGTTGGTCTCCAAACTCTCTTGGTCTCCGAACCCTCTTGCTCTCCAAACTCTTGTCTCCAACCTCTCTTCCTCTCCAAACTCTCTTCCTCTCCAAACTCTCCCGTTCTCCGTCCTCGATCTCCAAACTCTCTCGTTCTCCGTCCTCGATCTCCAAACTCTCTCGTTCTACTTCCTCGCTCTTCGCCGCGCCGCCACTACGCGAATTCGCCGCGTACCTGGTGAGCGGCCGGCCATCTGCTGCTGGGATTTGTGGGGAGTTATTCAACTCCTCACAGAATGATTTTTCATTGCTGCTGCTTGCATTTCCCCAGAGTTCCGAACCAGAGGTCCAGATCGGCTTTAAGCATGAGTTATAAAGTAAGACTTTACATTCGAGTGGGAGGGGGAGCGGTGATTTATAAGCCAGTGGAGGCTGTTGGCCTTTAGTTTTAGGTGTGTCTTCTTTGCATCGATGTGCCCTCTCCAGGTATGCCAAAATAGGTGACTTCCTCAGCTTGTGGAAGCTGCTTGTTGTATAGGGCAAGTGGTGGGCATTTCGACAAGTTCAGGGTGAATGTAATATGTTTACATTTTTGCTCATTCTGCCATCCGGCAGTCTGCCTGCCAATTTTCGACGGCCACCAGATGGTCTTTTAAGTTTTCTGTTGCTGTTTTTGGGCATTTTGAGAGGTTGTCAAGGGCGGTGTGTCATCAGCAAAGGTTGAGATGAACCGTGTATAGGATGTACAGGATTGGCCTAAGCACACTTCCTTGGGGTACTCCAAAGATCAAGTGCTGTTGAAGTGAACGTTTTACATCTTACCGTGAAGGCCCTGTTTCTCAGGTAAGAATCAAACAAATTATGGGTGTTAACTGGCAAAGGATTTTGATTTTTTACACCAGACCGTCGATCCAGACGCGGTCAAATTCTTGTGATACGTCCAGAAATAGAGCACTGCAATATTGCGGCGGTGTGAATTTCAGATTTCAGGCGGTTTACCTGTTCGGTAGTTCCAAACTGTAATCCAAACTGGTGCTGGGGATCGCTCTAAGAGGAGCTCAGTCACGGAAAGAGGCTGATGGGTCGATACGAAGAAGTCTGGGATTTATATTTGCATGGCTTCGGGGTCTATGTAGTAACAGATTTTTTCCATTTGTCAGAAAAGAAGCCTTATTTAAATATTGAGTTAAATATGTATGCGATGCATACATACACATACATTTGTACATACCGATCGATCCCGGTCTTTACAAGCGTATTGTTCGTAATAGAGTCAGTAGAGGTGATTTTTAATTGCGGTGTTGAGTAGGCCACTGAGAACCGGTGACGTTGAAGTTGTTGTTGTCGCTGATGTTACTGTAGTAAGGGAGGGGACCGTAGTAGTGAGCGCACAAGCCGACGTGTTCGGTGCATCGGAAGAAGGAAAGGGCACTGTGAACTCCACGACTGAGTAACGGCGGAGTTGCTTGGGCACTGGGTTGCTGGTAACAGTGAGCGCGCTCTTTCTGGGACGGTCAATGGCGTTGATTGTGTTGTTGCATCCGATGAATCAATTGAAATGTAAGCATTATTTCGCACCGAAGACAACCGTCGTTCGTCTGTTGTTTTTGTTGCTGATCACGACTTTCGTGGCTTTACGGGTTGCCCTTGTTAATAAGCTTATTGGATTTTCAGTTTCTCACAGACACAAGGGAGTATTCCCTTGCGATATGGCATTTCTGCCAGCGTCTTTTCGCTGTATTGTAACTTTGTTGTTTAAGAGCACTCTCGGCAGAGCGATCGAAAACATGTCTACACAGGGCAAGTTTCGGCAATTAAAGTATCTCTGTTAGGGGTGGGGATACAGCATGTTTAACTGGTACTGTATCGAAAGTGTCACATGCTACACTGAATGTTGCTGAAAAAAAAAGAACATTGACTTCTTGCAGCTTGATGAGATAAGATTTATAAGTGTTTTGACATTAGTAACACTCTTTTTTACAAAGGCGGGAGAGTGCAGCAGTACCAAAAATTTCCCTAGAAGCTTTTTTTAAATTTTTTTTTTTTTAAGTTTCTCATCTACTGGATGGATTGTATTGTGCGATTACGGTTAAAAGGCTTCCTCGGCTGGGTTGTCAATTTCATAAACAGCTAAAGCTTTTTTCCTGTCCAGAATATTGTTGAGCAGGGAGATTTTCTTGCGCTAAAGAAAGAAGTAAAAGCAACAAATATAAAAAAGCGTTAAGAACTAAGTTTCTGTGACCTAACCACCTTGGACTTATCATACACATTTAACTCTAGACGATACTGTTAACTCTTTGTTTTTTTTTTTACTATTGGACGTTGATGCGAAATCGCTGTTTGCTGTCTATTAACAAATCCATTAGTTCCAAGAGCCTTTCTATTCAACAATATTACCAAGAATCCTTCTTCAGTCCTTCCTCAAATAGTACATAGGTTTTTTGAGCTTTCTTAGTGTTATATTAGGGTTTAAAGTACAAAAGCTGCTAGCCGACGTTATGGTGCTAAATTGTTAAAGATGTTTGAAAGAAAAAGTATACATTCAACTACCTCTTCGAAGGAGTTTAGTCGTATAGACTGCAAAGATATCTGTTCTCGTGGAATTCCCAATACCAGACAAATTTGTCTCATGGCGGTATCGTTCCAAACTATCTACCAACTCCTCCGTAATAGAATTAACGTGTAACCCTGACTCTAACTTAATTCTAGAGCACTGTTTCGTTTCGAGTATGACCTGATCGAATTTTTGAAAGTTTATACATTTTGAATAATTGTCACGAGGCGGCGGCAACAGATTACTAAATAATTCTTGCGAAGCCGAGGTATAGCGTTGCAGAACTCTATGATGAGGTTTTGTAGAAATTCGTCAAAAAGATGATTCACGTGTTCAGACTCCAGGCCCCTGGGTAGACAATTCATGCAGGTGCACTCTTTTCGAATTGGAATTGAGGATTTACCGAGATGCGTGCGAAGGAACATGAATTCTGAATAAAATGGTCTTCTGACTTGCAAAAATAACACTTAAATTTGGGTGCCTCGGCAGATTTGGATACTGCTAAAGCCGTTTTGCAATAATTTGGCTTGTTTGGCTGCCCCTATTTTTGGGCTCTGTTGCCTTTCGTCGATTTCTTAAGTGATGCAGTTATAAAGCGCTTCTGATCAATTTTTCCATAAGGAAAAGCAATTGTAACTAAGTTGTCCTTCCCATAGCGACCGCGTTTTGGAATCTACTCTAGACATGAAGATATGAATTTTCATTGCGTTGGCTATTATCTATTCGTTGCCGGGCGAGAGAAGAGATTGGTAAATAACCAGTTACGGTGTCGATGAGAGATCGTAACGCTGCGGCGAATGGCTAGTTGACTAGTTGCTCCACTCCTGCAGCTCCCTGAAGATCCTTGCCCGCTGCTTGTCCCTGACTTGACCTGTCTGGCGTGCCGGTTCTGATGTGGTGTAGCAATTTCAAATCTCCCGCGCCGAACCTCCATCTTTTACCAATGGGCACCGATACTAATAAGCTATCGATACCCAGAGGACCTGCTCACGATATCGGTATTCATCGGCCGATATCACAAGGGCGACCTAGCCACATCCTCGCCGCGATATTCTCCATCACCGATATTTCCATTTGCTTGATGAGTGATGATTTTACAAATTGTTTCTGCCCGTAAATCTGTCGGTCGAAGTTTAGTTGTTTTCTTTTCTTTCTTCCTCCTCAGCCCGGCATTTCCACTTGCTCTTGCCACTAGATAAGTACCCTGATCTCCCACGGGCCTCCTTGTATGTGCTCATCCTTTTATTCTCTCTTGGCAGGTTGCCGTTGCTGACCATGATTTGGACCCCGATCCGGATGGCGATCTCACCTACTCGTCTTGGCATTAGGCCCTTCCCCGGGGAGCTTGTTCTTTTTGGGTACTGCTCTCTTAGTTGCACCGACTCCCCCCTTCCTTCGGCAAACTGCTTGCGTGTTTCCTGCCAGTCCCAATCGAGTCTTTGGAGGCCTTGGATCGTTCCCCTCTGCGTTTTTGTCGTTTTTTTCTTATCCTTGATGTGTTCCTTGTATATGGTTGTATCTTAGTGCCTTGTAGAGAATCCTTGGAGTTTTCCCGTAGTACCCTTTGAAAATCCTAGGAGTGATCCTTGGAGCCTTTCCTCAGTATCCTTTAAGCATCCCTGAAGTTATCCTTGACTATCCCTCAGTATCCTTTGAACATCCTTGGAGTTATCCTTGGACTCCTTTCGTAGTGTCCTTGAGAATCCTTGGACTTATCCTTGTAAATGGTTGTATTAGTGCCTTGTAGAGAATCCTTGAAGTTTTTCCGTAGTACCTTTCGAGAATCCTAGGAGTGATCCTTAGAGTCTTTCCGCAATATCCTTTAAGCATCCTTGAAGTTATCCTCGGGCTCTTCCCTCAGTATCCTTTGAACATCCTTGGAGTTATCGTTGTGTATGGTTGTATCGTAGTGCCTTGCACATCCTTGGAATTATCCTTGGGCGCCTTTCGTAGTGAGAATCTTTGGAGTTATCCTTGGATTCTTTCTGTAGTCTCTTTTAAGAATCTTTGGAGTTATCCTTGGATTCATTCAGTAGTATCCTTTATGAATTTCTGGAGTTTCTATGTTGTTTTGCGTCTGTTGCTTCTGCTTGTCGTAGCTGCTCAATTGTGTTTTGCTTCTATTGCTTTTTCAGCTCTCGCTTTCTTTGTGTTGCAGATTACTAGTGACGCAAAATCTATCAATATCCGTCGTATATTGGGGCCTATTTCGCTACGAACGACGTCCCCCACCGCTGGTATCTATTGTCTCCTGCTTAGGTTGTAATGCCTAACCTTATCCTGGGAGGCTCTCTCCGGTTCCGCCTTACAATCCCGAAGATTTCCCCGAATTTGTTGGCCTTATCCCCTGGGGTCTCAGTGCGTCGCCCGGTTCCCGAGGTCTCGTATAGGCCGCTCGGTAGTCTTGGCCCTCTGCCTTGGGTCCTATTTCCTCTCTCCGTCGATTTCTCCTGGGGGGTGCATGGAGCCGTGAGCTATACACCGTTGTCCGTTATGACTATCTTCGGGACCCCATACCTTGCGATGATGCGTTCCCTGAACGCTTTCTTAAGGGACTCGGCTGTCGCGCTTCCCAGTGGCACCAGCAGCATTTGGTTGCCGTGCTTTGAATGCGGCAGGGATCCGACAAAGTCAGCACATGCTGCAGCCCATGGTTCCTCTGGCACCTGATTTAGTAGTTTGCCAGCCGCCTGCATCTGATTCGGCTTCAATGTCATGCATGTCCCGCATCAATTTATTCATGTCTCGCATCCCCTCACGTGGGCTCGGGCGTCTCTGTGCATGCCTGGCCAGAAGTACCGGGCTGCCAGACGTGCTATTGTGCTTCGGCTTTCTACGTGGCCAGCTGCCGGTGATTTGTGACGCACGTGCTTTCGGGACGCACATCTTCCACGTCTCGACATCCTCACTGCCTGCTCTATGTGGTATGTTCCTGCCTCCATCATGTAGTCCAGGTACTTTTGTGGCTGGGTCCTTATTTTCCCGCGCATGTCCTGAATCCAGCTGCATGCTGCGGAGGCTTCCGCCGCCGCCACTGACAATGCGTCTGCCACCACGTTGACTTATCCTTTCCTGTACGCTATTTCGAAGTCGTACTGCTGCAACTCCAGGGGCCATCTGTCGATTCTTCGTCGAGGACTCTCGATGCTGTTGAGCCACTTCGGTCCCATGTGGTCGGTTGCCACCTTGAAGTGGTAACCTTCCAGATACGGCTTAAGTTTCCGGATCGCCTAGATCGCTTCCTTAAGCTGAGTAACGGGTATCTGACAGCGACTATAGCGTTCTTCTTTGTTTTTATACCCTTGCAGAGGGTATAATAATTTCAGTCATAAGTTTGCAACGAAGTAAAGGAGACGTTTCCGACCCCATAAAGTATACGAGGTATGTTCAAAAAGTAAGGTGACTTTTCAAATTTCGCGGGCAACATATTTTCGATTATCGATTTTTATGTTTTGTTATGTTGGTACACTCTTTCCTAACATCTGTACCAAGTTTCAATTGAATCCCCTTTTTTTTTTTAGTTGTGAGAGGCGTAAAGGTAACAAGTTGTTTTGCGTGCTCAGCGATTTTTTGCTATCAAAAAATATGGATCAAAGGATTTGCATCAAATTTTGTGTAAAAAATAAAATTAAGTGCTCCGAAACACTTGAAATGTTGACAGTGGCATACGGTGAAACTGTTCTGAGTAAAAAAAAAAATGTTTACAAGTGGTACAAACTCTTCCAAGATGGCCGGGAAGATGCCAATGACGAGCCTCGCTCAGGACCCCCAAGCACGTCAACAACTGATAAAAAAGTTCAAGCAGTGAAGAAAATTGTTTTGGAAAATCGTCGAATCACTATCAGAGAAATTGCTGAAGATGTCGGTATATCGTTTGGATCTTGCCAAAACGTCAAAAGTTTTGGGCATAAGTCGTGTGTCAGCGAAGTTTGTTCCAAAATTGCTGAATTTTGACCAAAAGAACCGTCGCATGAGCATCGCTCAAGAGCTGTTGGATGACGTCAACGACGACCCAGATTTACTCAAAAGGGTCATAACTGGTGACGAATCATGGGTATATGGTTATGGTTATGGTTATGATATCGAAACCAAAGCCCAATCGTTACAATGAAAGAGCCCAGATAAGCCAAGACCGAAAAAAGCACGCCAAGTTCGATCAAATGTCAAAGTTTTGATCACTGTATTCATCGATTACCATGGCGTGGTGCATCAGGAGTTCTTACGTACGGTCAATAAACAGTATTATCTGGAAGTTATGCGCCGTTTGCGAGAAGCAATACGAAAGAAACGTCCAGAATTGTGGAAAAACAATTCATGGCTTTTGCATCACGATAATGCCCCTGCTCACTCATCTTTGCTTGTGAGAGATTTTTTGGCCAAAAACAACACCACAATAATGCCTCAGCCACCATATTCACCGGATTTGGCCCCATGTGACTTTTTCTTGTTCCCAAAACTAAAGAGACCTATGAAAGGACGGAGATTTGCAACGATTGAAGAGATAAAGACTGCATCGCTGGAAGAGCTCAAGGCTATTCCGAAAAGTGCCTATGGGAAGTGCTTTGAGGATTGGAAAAACCGTTGGCATAAGTGAATTGTATCTGATGGGGATTACTTTGAAGGGGACAACATTAATATTGATAAATAAATTAATAGTTCTTGAAAATACAAAGTCACCTTACTTTTTGAACACACCTCGTATATTATCTTGATCAGCATCTGCCGTCCTTTTCTACGCAAACTAGTCTCTCAGTTTTAAAGCTATCGGGCTGAAACTTTCCCAAAAGTCTTCTTTGCATTGCAGGTAGTATATAAGTCGGAAGTATCTTGATCGGACAACTATATCTCATAGCTCCCATAGGAACTATCGGGGAAAAAAAAATTTAAAAATTATGTCTTTGGTGTTTTTTATGCTTGGAAATAACATTTTTAAATTAGTTGTGAATTTAAAGTAAAATTTTATCAAAATGGGACGACTATATCATATAGCTGACATACGAACGATCGGAAAATTAGTGGGCAAATAATATGAAAAAATTATATTTTTTGGTGTCTTTTAACATATAACGTCCTACGCTTGGAAATAACATTTTTTAATTAGTTCTAAATTTCGAATTAAATTTATTAACGACTTTATTTGGTTTTTTGTAACATACAACCTCCTACGCTTGGAATTATTTTATCAAAATCGGACGACCATATCATCTAGATGTCATAGGAAATGTGTAGAAAAATATATGAAACAAGTTATAGCTTCGTTGTTTTATTACTTATTATTCTATAATATTGGGATTATAATTTTATATATATTTAAGAATTTCGAATTTAAATTAATAAAAATCGTACAACTCTAAAATAAAGCTGTCAAAGAAAAATAATGAAATCATTTTTTTAATATCACTTAAGCCAGCAACAATCCTTTAAAATTTCATATGGTGTTACTAACGTTGATTATGTCTAATAACTGCAAGGGTATTGGTGGCCTCCACACAGTTTTGTGGTGGTACTCGTTGTCGCGGTGACTATTGGTCATTTCCTCGTGTCTCATGGTTACCTGTCTCCTCGGTCCTTCTGCACCTGACCTGCGTTGCTGGTGATGACTTGGTCTTCACTTGTTTTTCTTGTGCGAACGCATACCGCTCCTTATACAGTTCTTCGTACTCATCGGGTTATAACATCAGCGTATACAGTTCCGTCACTTTGTACGCCCTTAGGAAGATCCTTAAGCTTGGGGTGCAGTTTTCCTTCATGATCTTTAGGGTGTCTCTTGAAGAATAATTTGGACATCGTGGACATCGTCTGCATGTCGATCAAGTAGCCTTTGAACGACTTACCGAAGTTCTGCTTCCGATGCCTGACCTGATCCGGCAGCCTTCTGAAAAAATCTATCGACAGAAAGTAAAGATGGAAGCTCTCAATGAACTCTGCGCAGGTTTTAAATTGCATGTTGTTGGCGCAGAACCACTTCAACGCCCTTTCCTTAAGAAATTCTGGCATCGCTCGGGGGATCATATCAAAGTCTAAATCGTAGATGTTGGCGGACCATTATACTTGTTCCAGGAACTCGAACGATTTCTCCGCCCCTTCGAACCTGAATGACAACTCGTGGACTTATTTGACGACCCTTGCATATCCGACTGGCTGTGTCTCGAGGTCAGCACTGTTGTTGACCCTTTCAGCGTTCGTTAGCGTTATGCTCGGGCCGCCTCTGTCGTGGTACATAGCTTCCATCTAGGCACGGCCCAGATTTCGACGAGTTGTGGGTCGTTCACTGTCTCGGAGTATACTCCGACAATGCCTTCTTCATGTCTTCTAATCTGCCGTCCAGGGCGACATTAAGTCGATTTGGGCGAAGACCTCCTTCTTAAGGCAGTAGATTCACTCTTTCCCATTCTGCTGGGACAATCACGTTTTGGGCACCAAATGTAACGCACCGATTTTGTAAGTTCTGCTCGATACGAGATTCGTGCGGCTTGCTCAATAGATTGTGTGTGTTCGTCCCACCAATTTAAATAATCGTGAACGCCCAGTAGTTCACTGAGAGAGGACAGCATTCAAGGGTAAGTGATGGGACTATTGCGGGTGTAATTACAGACAGCTTGGTAGTTCGGATGTCCTTGATATTGCCGCTTGTGGCCCTTGGTGTCTCCGACGGCTCTGGTTGTCCTGATGTCCTCTCGCCCCGTTGACTCGTGCTCCACTCCTGCAGCTCCCTGAAGATCCTTGCTCGCTGCTTATCCCTGACGCGTTGACTCGGCGAGTGCTTGGCAAAGACTCAGACCCGCTTGGGGGTCAGCCGAGACCGTACTGATCGACCACTCTCCCTTATGGCTGATCGAGCCAGGACCTGCTCAATTACACCGAGACACGCCAAAGTAGCGCTTGGGCGAGGTAAACAGGGTTTAGACAGGCTTACCCCGTGCATAAATTGTCGCCGGCCTCCACTGCTCAAACTCTGACCGACTCTGACGGCGGGGTACACTATGTTTAGACAGGCTTACCCCGACCTCAACTTGTCGCCGGTACCCACTGCTCAAACTTTGACTAGACGTAACGCTAGGACTTCGTTGACAGGAATAAACAGATCTTCTTGACGTAGCCGTGTGATCCCCTCTGGACCTCAGCTACCTGTGTCTCAATTCGGTGATTCCTTGTAGTCCCATTCCCAAAAATCTCGACGGAACGATCTTGCTCCTTTTAGGCTTCCACAGCGCTGCTGTGCACTTTGATTCTGCTGTGATTTGACCATGATCAACTGCTTGTCTCGACTGCCTGTGATTGACTGATTTCAATCGACTCACCCCTTTGCCAGTGCTCCGCGGCTTTATATAGGGCCCCCGGAAAGCGTTATTTTCCTTTTGCGCACGGCCCGCTGAAATGTCTCCACTCTGGGTCCAAAGTCCATGACTCCTGTTTGGCCCACTTGTCTTTCATGCGCTGCATCCAACCGACGTTCTGCTTAATGCTGCCGTCCCGCTGGTCCCCGTGATGCCTGTGACACGCCTGTGTGCCGCCCCGCTGCTGAGATGTGGCACCCTCTCTTTTGGTCCAAAGTTCACGGCAGAGTCCGAAGCCCGACGGCGTCCTGTTATTCCTGTTTGCACACGTCTCCTCTCTCTTTCTCCATCCTTAGTCTTCAAACTCTCTTGCTCTCCGTCATTGGTCTCCAAATTCTCTATTTCTCTAAACACTCACGTTCTTCGTCCTTGATCTCCAAAGTCGCACCCTCTCCATCCGCTCTTCGCCGCGCCGTTACTACGCGAAGCTGTCGCATACCTGGTAAGCGGCCGGCCATCTGCTGCTACATCTGCCAGGATTTGTGTGGAGCTATTCAACTCCTCACAAAACCGATACAATTTTTGAACTCAACGTAGTTGTTTTTGAAATTTCAATGTATCTATTTAAAATACGTAAACCACATCCCATTCCGTACCACTTCTTCATTACGAACACCTTTTAAAAAAATTTAGAAGAATGTTTACTATTATTGATCTGAAGATATCGTTTCTTTTTCAGACCTTAACAAATATTTTTGTTTTCAGTTTGTTATTTCTCTAATATATTTTCGAGTTTGGAGAAAACTGTTTGCTTTTGTTAATTAATCAAATTGCTGTCTCTCAACATTTTGTATTTGTGGTTCTATTAAAAAAAACTATATATTATGTTTGGATCCCTTTATATACAATTAAATGAACTTTGAAATAAAAAAGCATTGAAGCCTTTAATCAAAACAGTATCTTTTAAAATATTCCTATTGTTAAAAAACTCGTCTTACTAATTCGTTCAAAGGGTTATATTCAACTAAACCATCATTTATAGGGAGAAAATATGTTTGAGTATTTGGTGTCCTTTAAAGTAACTTGGTGTCCATTAGTAACTAGATTAAAATCTTGTTTACATTTTGTATAGGGGACGATCTTCGGCAAGCCGAAGTTTGTATATCCTCGCAGTTATAAGAAATAATCAACGTTGGTAACAGTAATTTAAAAAAATATATTTCATTATTTCTCTGATGTTTTTATTTACAGCTTTATGTTAGAGTCGTCCGATTTTTATCAAATTTAATTAGAAAGTCCTTAAAATATAAAAATGATATTCCCAATTATATAGTATAAGTTTTCCGAATAAAATAGAATAGAATATATATACATTATGGATTCGGAAACGTCTCCTTCACTGCGTTGCAAACTTCCGACTGAAATTATTATATAAGAAATTATTATGCAAGGGTATAAAAAGTAAGCACTTGTATGGGGATTTGGACAAAGATGTAGTTATTCGATCGACATAATTTTTTCGTATATAGTTCTTGAAAACCTAGGCGTTAAAAAAAAAACAAATTTTTAATTACCTAAAACCAAAAACAAGTTAAATTTTTAATACAAATTATAGGTTTTTTTCTTAAAAACCTAAAATTGTAATATTAACATCAGTTAATTTCGTATAATCGGTTTTTTTTTATAAGTTGAACCCATTTTATGAAGACATTGAATTGTTTCTAAAAATAACTCAAAATTCCTATTATAAACACACACTCTAATTAGATCGATACTGTACTGTAATGTATTTTTACTAAAATTTCTTTTGCAAATCAATTCTTGTTACCACCGCAAATACACCTTTGCGCACAGCAATATTTGACACGTAAGAAATAAAGAGACCAAAGCAGTCATATTTAAATCATATTGTTTTAACAATAATTATATAAATTCTTATCGCCTCATCGTATACATGAATGCGGCAATGTATCATGTATCACAAAAAAGGTACCGTAATATTTTTAAGCTCCTTTTTTACTGATCATGATGCATGAATTTTTACATCCAGCCAAAATAAATCTTGTAAGATTTTGTTTTTTACGAGCTATTTCATCGAGCAACAATAAAGGATCTCCATATCTTTGCTTTTGCCAGACGGAAATTGTTTTTATATTTTTAAAAATCCTATTATGACTAGTGCCTTAATTTATAAGTATGCTACATGCTTGAAGCGCTGGTATAAAACAATAAATTGTATCGTGATAAAAATAAAAATTCTTTTGGAAACGATAAAGGAAAACTCGATACGTTTCACAATACACATACAAATAGTGATAATTTAGTGGAAATAATTTACCCGTCACTCGTAAAGTAAAAGGTAGATTTTATCTAGATTCGTCGGAAAGTATGTAACAAAGCGTTTCCGACCCCATAAAGTTTATATATTCTTGATCGGGATCGCTAGCCAAGTCGATCTAGCCATGTTCTTCTGTCCGTCTGTTTGTCTATCCGTACGAATGCTGAGATCTCGGAAACTATAAGATCTAAAACAGTCAGCTAGAACATGCAGATTCCTGGCCTTCCTGCGCAGCGCAAGTTTGTTTCAGCGGAGTGCCACGCCCTCTCTAACGCCCACTATCCTGTAAAATCTGTAGCGCCTACAGCTTTAATAATAGAAACATAATTTTAACTTAAATGTATTTGTCTCATTAATACCTATCGACTGACCTAAAAAAATGTACAACGCGCACTCTAACGCCGACAAACGGTTTAAACGCTTAAATCACTATACCGCCCACATAGCATATACTGAAATACCCGATAGATGGCGCTTTACAATATCACTTTGTTGCTCATTTCCCTTTTGCTCCCTTAAGCTAAGTAACGGGTATCTCATGGTCGAGGTACTTGACTATATCGTTCTTCCTTGTTTTTTTTTTTTTCGTTTTCATAATATGTTATTGGTAATTCGTAAGCTTAATTAATAAAAAGATCACCCGATTCGCATTTATGTCGCGCTTAATTACAAAAAATTTTACTTACTGCAAGGCCCTCGCTCAAACATACCCGACCGTCGGTTAACAATGATAACCATGATAACAAGTGAATCAAAATATTTTGTTAAAAGTAGAACCGATAATGAAACTTTAAAAACAATATCACCGTTTGTAATAAAAAAAAGTGCTAGACCACACCAGTAATAGAGCAGTGGATACTTGTGTGAAATCCAGATATGGAACCCCCTTTGTTAAAACAAAAAACCATATATAAGCTCAGAAACTACTAAAAATGCCGTCTTTTCACAACTTTCCCGGTCCACGACAAAGAACACCATACAACAAATTGACATTCCGTTAAATACTAAGAAAAGACAAGAACGGTATAAATTAAACGACGGAAACTGGTATTACAGGAACTCGTATTAACTTATTCAAAAATTACCCAACTCGACAAATTGTAGATAGGATATGAAGTAGTTAACAGACGACCATACATTCCACCCGCAATGAGATGCTTCAAGTGTCTTAGATTTGGTTACCACTCCGCCTACAGTTAAAGTCCTAAAACATGTGCCAATTGCTCCAAAAAAATTCACACAACAAATAATGAACCAATAATGAAGATTTAGATTTGCATATTTAAAATTATTTAAATTATATTAGTTAAAATTATTTTGGTTATTGTTGGCCTTACCTTTATTCTTATTCCTAACATGCAAAAAAAACACAGCCCTTAAACAATATCTGTTCAAGATGGACACCTCCACTTTACCAATAATATTCCCATCCCAATAAACTTCACTCCTTACCGCATAAATAGTTCGAACAACCCCCTATGGCGGAGTAGCTCTCCATCTCCTCTCTATTAAAAATGAAGTAAACAATTTTCCGACATTAGACCATTCAGCCAAGAAATAAACCAAGAAAAAATCCATCTTTATGCCATCATAGTAGAGGTTACAGCCCTCATTAATCCATACCGAAATATCACCTAAACTTATCCAAACAGGTCCCGTGGAGGGACAGCAATATACAAACACTAAAAACAATGAAAAATAGTCAACTAGTCAACAAAAGCCAGCTGCTCGATAGTCGTCAAATGGACATCAAAAAATGGAAAATAGTATCAGTCTCTCTAGCAATGCTAGATTATCAATAATTAACAATAATTTCACTAAATTTCTCAAAAGCATTTGACCAAATAGGAATTCAATAAATAATAAACTTTCTAACTAATCACAATATTTGCGATCAAATTCCAAACATACAATCCCAACCCTTGCCACTTAAAAATGGAATACCACAAGGATCACCACTATCCTTTTTACAATTGCTCACATACACCCAAGAATAGTGCAATTACTCTGGAGCGAGTCTTTCTATCCCTAAATCCAAATATTTACACGTTATTCGCAAAAAAATGCAACTTTAATGTACTTATTTATGTATTAATTCAATTATTGATTGAAAATGGGTTATTTCTATACGGAAAGGAACCCAAATCAAAACTCAATAAAATACAAACAATATACCACTCAGCAATCAGAATAGCTTTTTAATCCTCACTTATAAACAACCTATTATACAAAGCTGGCAAAGAACTAAAACATGCTTTACTAAAAAACACCTCTAGATCATATTATTAAAATAAATTGAAAGGGAAACGAGTCCCAAAATTATCATCAACAATAAAAGATACGATCGACCACTGCAAAGCAATGCTACTATATCCTGTCCCCATAACAATTAAAAAAAAACCATGCAAACGTGGTCATCTAAAATAAATAAATCCTTACATACTTAAAAAAAACAAAACACACCTCCGAACAGTGGTCGCTGCCATAGGCAAAAAATCAAAAAATTTATTTTAAAATATACGAGCGAGAACCGGTCCAAAGATCAGCTGATTCTCTAAGCTTTCCGACTCAAAACATTTTTTGGCATTTCTAACGGGACTTTCCAACACTGGAATGAAAAGTGCGAGAACGTGCTTACAACGCAGTAAATTAAAAAAATTCTAATAAATTATAAAGCACGGTTTAACCCTATTCGAATATAATGGATATTGTTCATAACGGTATATACTTTGATTATACAGACGCATCAATTAATAACTTGTTCTGTGTTTTGTGTAAATGAGTGGTAAAACATTACATTACCTAAAAGTTGTAAGTGCTTTCCCCCGGTTTCCCCCCAATGATGTTAATATCCTGTTTTTTATTAGTATTTCAAGATTATTACAATGTTTTGTTCAGCTGCCGATTCTCTTGTGTCATTAAAGAATTTAAGCTAGCCTCAGCTCTGTCTAGGAGGAAATACCCCTGCTTTTATCTTCCCCCATCAAATCATAAAGTTTTACTGCATGCTCCTGACATTATAAAACATTTCTTACTTTCGATTGGAGAGCTTTCAAAAGAAGCCGCTGAATCAAGAATTAAAGGCATTAAAAAATTCAAGGATCTCCTCAAATACATACATATTTAAAAGACTGCTGTTAAGTTCCGATTCATTTATTAGAGGACAAAGAAATGTAAATTTTAAGGTCATTATAAAAAGAACTCTACTAGAGTCAACTGCGTTGTTACTTGAAGAAACCACTTAAATATTATATAATTTTTTATTATTGTTCGTTTTGCTACTTATAACTTTCCCATCATTCCCACCCATCATTCCCATCCTATTTTATTACAGTTCTAAGTTTGTAAATAACTTACATTAAAAAGTTATGATTAAAAGAAATCAATTTATGACTGTTCTCTCATGTGAACGCAACCACTGAGGAAATCGTTCCTTTGGAAGCTACAGGAAAAGTTGTATAACGATACCAATTCCAGAAGTATTTATGGCCGTGGGAAACCCGACCAAAAATAATAATAACAACAATAATAATAATATAATAATAATTCTAATAAATACCCGTTACAACTACAACTACAAATAAATTCGAAGCCAAACCCAATTTTTTTTTTTAAATTTCAATAAAATATTTATTTATACGAATTTATATTAATATGTCACAGATTCACACAAACATTTGTAATTTATATTATTTTCTAACATATTGATATAAATTCGTATCGTATAACGAGGAAATATCAAACAATGATTTCATGCTCATATGCATGATAACGAGAGATGAGACTTGGATTTATGCTAAAGGCGAGGCACGAAGCTCATAATGACAGAGCTTTGCGATTTTTGTGTTATGGTGCACTATGAATTCTTTCCCCACGGCAAAACTGTTAACAAGAAAAATTTTATAGACGCTATACGTCCTTCGCGTAGAGAACAATAACTCTTGGTTTTTGCTACACGTTTCGCCGAAATTCGGCGCCTATTGTAAAGCAACCACTGTTTTCTCCTGAAAATCCTCCTCTCCGGAGGATACTCCGGGGAAGAAGTTTCAAGTCGATTCAGGAGACAAAAAAAATATAATATAATAATAAATATACAGCGAAAAGAAACTATTTTGCATGTTGAGTATTTTATCGGCATAAAGTTTATTTGAAACAACATAATAAAGACTTTTCATTTTAGAAAAACATTTATCTTTATTTTTGAACACAGTGATACCGAAAATAGACCAGATTTAGCGAGTGAATTCCGATGAGCGCCGTTAGCCGCGGCTATTTTCGTGCAGAAGCCGCGTAGAAACCAAAACCAAGGACAATCCGCAGAATAGTGGCAGTCCTGGGAATAATCCAATCGAGAAGCCTATTAAAAGAAGCATGACCAGTGCTGCCTACATGGACATCCTGTTGGGCTTGTCTACGCAAGGAAAGTAAATTTAGGTCAAAAGAACCACCGTTGAAAGATCTACGCCGTGTTCTGCGTTGCGGGACCACTGAACGATTTATGCTTGAAATCCAGAAGAGTGTAATCTCAATATTCGACTAAAATAAGCTTCAATCCGAGAACAATTCCTTTCGAAATCGACAATACTGAGATTTGAGATCGATTATACTGATATTGAGACGTTGAGAACGGTTTTTTCTCTGTGTGTGCAATACACCACCAATACACTTTGTCACTCTGTCAAGTTATACAATTACTTGGTTGATTACTAAATATCTTTCAATTTAAAAAACGTCAATTTCAGTTTGCACTTCAGTTCGGGAACGAACGTATGCACCCACCCAAGCAAATAGAATACTCGTCGGGGACCTTATTACTGGTGGATCTGCTAAAAAGATACTTGTATTAGTAAAATTTAACCAAATCTTTTTCGTTTCGTAAACGTGGCCGGTAGGCTGTTGACTTAGGGAATGAACTCATTCTGGTCATGTTCATACCGCGATACGACAAAAAATAGCTTACCGTTTTCGTCGATGTTAATATAAACATGAACCTCCCTACGTTTGTCAATACTAAAATTCAAATTTCATGCGCAATTCTGTAAGAGGCATATCACTAACAAATAAAAAAAATAAACTTATGCTACCATTGAAACTGTCTTGTTTGGTTCGCATAGGTAACTATATAGGGCGGACCTCTCGACGTATTTTGTCGAGTTTTTACTATCAACAAATATCAAATATCATTTATCTCATAGAAACGCCCTGCAAGAGTATTTAAACTTCAGCTTGCTTTCCTGTTTCGTTTTTTGATTTTACAGTCTACTTTGATAAAATACTTATTTATATTTATTCCCTTCTTTGCTTATTTTAGGCTTGAGCTACATTCGGAAAGTGGAAATACCAAACCAGAATTGATATTTATGGACCAAGTAGAAGATATCTCATCCGATTTTGTTCTACACAAAAATGAGAATTGTATTCAAATACGAATTAATGATGGAAGTCGAGATGGCAGAATTATATTGACAAACTCAGTGAGAAAACAGCATTATATTAATTTTTTAAAGATTGACTATTGTTCTTATTGTTCTTCTTAGGATGAAATAGGATTAAAGGAATGGGCATCATCTCTGAGATCAGCACACAAAATTTCCCAAGACCTTTTGGGATCGATGGCTAAAAAGGCTGGCAAAATTTATGGCAGTGAAAGAGATGGCAACAAATCATTGTATATTCTTGGTGGAAACTGTTCAACGAAAACTTCTAATGGGTCTAATTAAAATATTATTTTATTACAACGTGTGTTATGCAAAATGTAAAGAAACCAAAGTCGGATAGATATACTTTCTATTGTTTATCCAAGCCTAACAGCATAAGCTTTGGTATTTGCGGTAAGATAAATTTCGGAAGAGCACAATTTTCATATTTTGTTGTATTTGTTGTTGTTGTTGTATTTGTGTACAACTTAAAAACAGGTCAAACAACTTGAATACGCGTTACACAAACATTTTGCTCTACGCGTTATCTTAAGCTCGTTTTTGATTAATCATCCCAACATGCAAATAAAAAAAGGTATGCGCATAAACATATTAAAGTCAGAGAAATATTCGAAAAACTACTTTTTTTTACCGCATTTTAAAATTATATACGATGGTTGCTATATATTAAATAGAAACACCCCTGAACGGTGTAAAACTCTAGTGACGTTCGCACCCACATCAAACAAAAGTTCTGACTTCATTTTCTTGCCGGGGAATGCCGTCTACAGTGATATATTTTTTGCATAATAATAAAAATACGAATATTTGTCATGAAAAACAATTTTAGTTAGCAAGATACATTTATACATACCATTGAACGCTTTAAAAGCATCTTCTGGCGATACTAATCTTAATAATAATCTTAATACTAAATAACGTCATTTGAAAAACTGTTACTTTATTTTTTAAATGTCTTTGCACCAATCCTTTTGTAAGGCAATTGCCAAATTTTACGTGGTCCAATGAAAACAATCCTTTTTTACTACCAAGTGTTTATGAAAAATTAAATGTATGCGGGCGGAATAAATGTCCTGGGATAACTTTATTTCACTGTAAGTCAATTGCCGATATTGCATTATCAGTTCACACACAGTATTAATTTTCTCTGGCGCAACGACTATTTTTTGCAGTGACCGCAGCCAGACATTAAATAGTAGCTCCGGTAAAACAATTTCCTTTTGCCATTTTTTAAACACTAGCCCTATTTTTAAAGCCATTCATCCGATTTCTGTAAAATTTTTTAAGCTGTTATTACTTTCTTCCCAGTGTCAAGCCAAAATTATTGTTTATTTAATAAATTCCACATACTGTACAAGAAACACCATCACTTTTCAAGAAATCAAAATAAATCATGTTTGTTATAGGCGTAATAAAGTTGTTTGACCAATCCCGAAAATATAAATTTATCTTAACACAGATACCAGAGCTGACGGACTAGAGGTCAGAAAAAAAGTACCGAAATAAAGTGTTTTCAGGCTTATAAATCTAAACAAAGAAAATTCTGTTGTGTTTTTGTAATCCATATGATAATACATCTGAAGAGGTTTATAACAATAAACAATGCAGGATAAGGAGTATTTGTTGTGAGATTCTAGTGGAGTTGGGTTTGTTGTCCTGATAATTGGCAGTATGTGCTTTAGAAGCCAGGTGGTGAAAGAAAAGTGACAGTGGTAGTTTTGGCTCTTCCTTAAAGTGCTAGGCAATTGGTTTCTCTCCTCGTCATCCCTATTTCCACAGCTGCGATCAAGGTCATACTATGAGGTTTAAATCTTTAAATTTTGACATAAGAATCATATGAGAAAATGACGCAGCAACACAAACACCATAATAATCTAACATGAGTCAGCAAGAAGCACTAGCTGCATCTTTCAGTCGTAGTAAAAATCAGAGGTCTTGTTAGAACAAGAAAAACCAAAAATTATAAAATCGATAGATGGTGACGGAAGCATATTTTAAAATAAAAAACCAATTAAAAAATTAAAAACCAAAAATCAAAACATCGATTGATGGTGACCGTAGCATATTTTTATATAAGCAACCATAATCTACAAAAAAGTTAAGGTACAATTTTTTTTATTTGGTTTTATTTATAGAAAATTAAAAAATTTGTGCTTTTTAATAAATATATCTTAAAAGAATAGGATTCAGAGGATTTTAAACAACGCAAAGTATTTTTTTAACTGAATAGTATACGTAACAAGAAAGGAAGTTATCTTCGGCAAACCAAAATTTTTATACCCTTGCAGTTATAGGAAATAATCTACTTTTGTAACACCATCTGCAATTTTTAGGGATTGTTGCTGACTTCAGTGACATTACAAAAAAATTATTTCATTCTTTTTTTCAAACCGTTTTTTGACATCGATATGTTGGAGTAGTCCGATTTTTATACCCTTGCAGAGGGTATAATAATTTCAGTCAGAAGTTTGCAACGCAGTGAAGGAGACGTTTCCGACCCCATAAAGTACATATATTCTTGATCAGGGTCACTAGACGAGTCGATCTAGATCGGACAACTATATCTTATAGCTCCCATAGGAACTATGGGGGAAACAATTAAAAAAATATATATTTTCGGAGTTTTTTAAAATATAACCTTCTCAGCTTGAAAATAACATTTTTTTAATAGTTCTGAATTTCGAATTGAATTTAATCAAAATCGGACAACCATATCATATAGCTGTCATAGGAACGATCGGAAAATTGGTGGGAAATTAATATGAAACAAATTATAGCTGTGTGGCTTTTAGACATAATTTCTTATAATATTGGGAATATAATTTTTTATATTTTTAAGAATTTCGAATTCAATTTAATAAAAATCGGACTACTCTAACATATATATAACAAAATGTATGACAGCTATATGATACAGTCGTCCGATTTTAATAAAATGTAATTCGAAATAAATAACTAATGAAAAATTGTTATTTTCAAGCTAAGAAGGTTATATGTCAAAAAGCATCAAAGCTATAATTTGTTTCATATTATTTTCCCACCAATTTTCCGTTCCTATGACAGTTATATGATATAGTCGTCCGATTTTATTAAAATTTAATTCGAAATTCAGATCTACTTAAAAAAATGTTATTTCTAAGCTTAGAAGGTTATATGTTAAAAAACACCAAAGATATAATTTTGTATATATCCGACTAGTGATATAGTCGTCCGATTTTGATAAAGTTTAATTCGAAATTCAAAACCAATAAAAAAGAATGTTATTTCCAAGTGTAAGAGGTTATATGTTAAAAAACACCAAATATATAATTTTTAAAATTTTTTCCCCGATAGTTCTTATGGGAGCTGTAAGATATAGTTGTCCGATCCGGCTGGTCCTGACTTACATACTACCTGCAATGGAAAGAAGACTTTTAGGAAAGTTTCTGCCCGATAGCTTTAAAACCGAGAGACTACTTTGCATAGAAACGGACGGACATGGCTAGATGGACTCGTCTAGTGACGCTGATCAAGAATATATATAGTTTATGGGGTCTTCTTCACTTATGATAGAAATCATACTTTCTTGAAAAGTATAAAAAAAGTTTCAAAAATCAAATATTTGAAAAATTATTATTGGCAAAATCTGTTCGGTTTGTAAAAGAACGGCCCATATACATTTGACCTCCATTTTTTTATACTTACGATTAAGAATTTAGATATATAAGAGCAGTGCCACGCACCGACGGCGAATGGAAAACAAAAGAAGGAGACTTGGTGCATTCTGTTTGAGTTATAAAAAGACAAGCAGGATATTTAAATTGAGCGCAGGTAAAAGTTATTTAATTGTTATTACATAATAATAAAAGTCTAAGACGTTAGGCGTTGTGTATTGAGTATATTTTTAAGTTGTTTTATAAGTTCTATAACATAACCTAAAAAATTTTTTTCTGTTTTACGAAAGTGGCATGATAAAATGTTTTGTGATTCCTTAAGTCTAAGACGTTAGGCGTTGTGTATTAAGTCAAGTTTTATGTTGTTTTATAATTTGTATAACATAACCTAAAAAATTTGTTTCCGTTACACGAAAGTGGCATGATAAAATGTTTTGTTCAAATAAAAATGCCGCAAAAGGTTTTAAACAGTTCGAACAGGTAAATACACAAATATACAAATAAAACCATTTTTCTAACACATGCCTTTATATTTTTTAGGAGCGTTATCTAAGGGTGCTAAAGCTTGTTGCTTAACCACAAGTTATCCTAGGCGATGAGTTCTTTCCGCCCCGGATCTGAGGCTTTGGGAGACATTACAATCAATTATATATATACACATATATGTGCGATACTAGTTGACGGCACACAAAAACATAACACAGAAACGATGTTACATACCAGTATCGCATACAAGAACCTTGTGCAGTCCAATGACGAGCTCCAGATATCGTCCTTATGATCGATGATCCCAATTGTGTTTCGGATGTTTTGCTGCCCATGTGGGAGTCTTTTGTCCAGATATGTAGTTCACCAGTACTTTTGTTATATATATATATATATATATATTTTTTTTTTTTTCTTGATCAGAATTACTAGCCGAGTCGATCTAGCCATGTCCGTTTGTTCGTCTTTCCGTATAAACGCTGAAGCAAACACCAAAAGACAAAAGTACTGGTGAACTACATATCTGGACAAAAGACTCCCACATATGACTTTTCAAATTTCGCGGGCAACATGTTTTCGATTATCGATTTTTTTGTTTTGTTATGTTGGTATTTCAATTGAATCCCCTTTTTTGTTTAGTTGTGAGAGGCGTAAAGGTAACAAGTTATTTTGCGTGCTCAGCGATTTTTTGCTATCGAAAAATATGGATCAAAGGATTTGCATCAAATTTTGTGTAAAAAATAAAATTAAGTGCTCCGAAACACTTGAAATGTTGACAGTGGCATACGGTGAAACTGTTCTGAGTAAAAAAATGTTTACAAGTGGTACAAACTCTTCCAAGATGGCCGGGAAGATGCCAATGACGAGCCTCGCTCTGTACGCCCAAGCCCGTCAACAACTGATGAAAAAGTTCAAGCAGTGAAGAAAATTGTTTTGGAAAATCGTCGAATCACTATCAGAGAAGTTACTGAAGATGTCGGTATATCGCTTGGCTCGTGCCATGAATTTTTTTCAAACGTTTTTTCAAACGAAGTTTTTTTCAAAATTGCTGAATTTTGACCAAAAGAACCGTCGCATGAGCATCGCTCAAGAGCTGTTGGATGACGTCAACTGGTGACGAATCATGGGTATATGGCTATGATATCGAAACCAAAGCCTAATCGTCACAATGGAAGAGCCCAGGTGATCCAAGACCGAAAAAAGCACGCCAAGTTCGATCAAATGTCAAAGTTTTGATCACTGTATTCTTCGATTACCATGGCGTGGTGCATCAGGAGTTCTTACCATATGGTCGTACGGTCAATAAACAGTATTATCTGGAAGTTATGCGCCGTTTGCGAGAAGCAATACGAAAGAAACGTCCAGAATTGTGGAAAAACAATTCATGGCTTTTGCATCACGATCTTTGCTTGTGAGAGATTTTTTGGCCAAAAACAACACCACAATAATGCCTCAGCCACCATATTCACCGGATTTGGCCCCATGTGACTTTTTCTTGTTCCCAAAACTAAAGAGACCTATGAAAGGACGGAGATTTGAAACGATTGAAGAGATAAAGACTGCATCGCTGGAAGAGCTCAAGGCTATACCAAAAAGTGCTTATGGGAAGTGCTTTGAGGATTGAAAAAACCGTTGGCATAAGTGCATTGTATCTGAGGGGGATTACTTTGAAGGGGACAACATTAATATTGATAAATAAATTAATTGTTTTTCTTGAAAATACAAAGTCACCTTACTTTTTAAACACACCTCGTATGTTAAAAAACATCAAAATATATAATTTTTTTCATTTTTTCCGACTAATTTTCCGATGGTTTCTATGGTAGTTTTATGATATAATCATCAAATTTTGATAAAGTTTAAAACGAAATTCAGAAGTAATTATAAAATGTTAATTCCAAGCGTAGGAGGTTATATGTTAAAAAACCCCGAAGATATAATTTTTCCATATTATTTTACGACTAATTTTTCGTTTTTTCCAATGGGTGCTATATGATATAGTCGTCCGATTTTGATAAAATTTAATTCGAAATTCAGAATTAATTTAAATGTTATATCCAAGCTTAGAAAGCTATATGTTAAAAAACACCAAAGATATAATTTTTTGTATTATTTTACCACTAATTTTTCGATCGCTCATATGGCAGCTACATGAAATAGTCGGCCGATTTTGAAAAAATTTAATTCGAAATTCAGAACTAATAAAAAAATTTTATATCCAAGCTTATAAAGGTATATGATAAAAAACACGAAAGAAATGATTTTTTGTATTATTGTACCACTAATTTTCCGATCGTTCATATGGCAGCTACATGAAATAGTCGGCCGATTTTGAAAAAATTTAATTCGAAATTCAGAACTAATTAAAAAATGTTATATCCAAGCTTATAAAGGTATATGTTAAAAAACACTAAAGATATAATTTTTTAATTCCCCGATAATTCCTATGGGAGCTATAAGATATAGTTGTCCGATCCGGCTGGTTCCGACTTATATACTACCTGCAATAGAAAGAAGACTTTTGGGACAGTTTCAGCCTGATAGCTTTAAAACTGGGAGACTAGTTTGCGTAGAAACGGACGGACATGATCGTAACATTTTTATAGCCACGAAACCTATTACAATTTTTGGATTATTGTAATTCATATTACTATGGGCGAGGGCCATTAATATGCAAATTGTCCCATAATTCGCATTTTCTAACTACTTCAATACCTGTCGATTAACCTAAAAAAATGTTGCCACGCCCACAAACGGTTTAAACGCTTACATCACATAACATATACTGAAATAGCGGGTAGGTGGCGTTTAACAATATCCCTTTGGTGCTTATATATTCCATTTCCCTTTTGCTCCCCTAAGCTGAATAACGGTTATCTGAAATTTCTACAAAAAAAATATATAACAAAGCAGAAGAATTGTTATTTGATTTCGAAAAAATTATCAAAATGTCGGAACCTTCAACTAGCCAGTCTGGAACAAAAAAAGACTCCACATGAATCCGCCTGAAGAACATAACAAACAATACAATGTTAAATATAGATGATTTAAAAACACATGGTCAAAAATTTGAATTAAATCCATTAAAAAGGTCGTAAAATTAAGATCGCAACTTTCTCACAAAATTAAAATGTTGGAGGATTATCAGATAGAGATTATAGATCCAAGTATTAAGTACGATACATCACATCAAATCTGTTAGGAAATATAAGGGTGAAGAAGATAAATGTGTAAGCTGGAGGGATCAGCTGTATTAGGCATCGAAAAATATGCGAGAGGGAGTAAAAGATTTAATTCTGCCTTATTTATATTAAAGAACAAAATAAAGGGACTGACAAACGATGACCTGACCCATCAGGGTACGGTAATAAATTTCGATGCCATAATGGCCAGACTTGACTTTGTCTTTAGCGGCAAACGTCCACTTCATATAATCGAACAAGAATTAAGTGTATTGAGCCAGGGAAAATTTTCCATAATTGATTATTATGGTACAGTTAATAGAAAATTAACTCTACTAATTCGTAAAACTATTATGATCTATGGTAAAATCAAACCAATAACAGAAGAAATTTATGAAAACAAGAATGGAAAGTAACTTCGGCAAGCCGAAGTTTGTATACCCTTGCAGAAATAACAAATAATCAACTTTAGTAACACCATGTGAAATTTTTAAGGATTGTAGCTAACTTCAGTGATACTAAAAATAAATTATTTTATTCTTTTCTTTAGACCATTTTCTTGACATCTATATGTTAGGGTAGTCCAATTTTTTAAATTGAATTCGAAATTTTCAAAAATTTTAAAAATGTTATATTCAAGCTTAGAAAGTTAGGTCAAAAAACAGAAAGGGTTATTAAAAAGCACCAAAGATATAATTTTTATTTCATGTTTTCCGACTAATTTTCCGATCGTTCCTATGGCAGCTATATGATATAGTCTTCCGATTTTGATATAATTTAATTCGAAATTCAAAACCAACAAAAATGTTATTTCCAAGTGTAGGAGGTTATATGTTAAATAACCCCAAAGATATAATTTTTTAAAAATTGTTTCCCCAATAGTTCCTATGGGAGCTATAAGAAAAGTTAGAAGACTTTTGGGAAAGTTTCAGCCTGATCGCTTTAAAACTGAGAGATTAGTTTGCGTAGAAACGGACAGACAGACGGATGGACAGACGGACTAGATCGACTCGTCTAGTGATGCTGATCAAGAATATATATACTTTATGGGGTCGTAAACGTATCCTTCATTTTATATGAAAAAAGTAATATGTAAAAATGCAAGAGACAATATCAAACTGGTATTGTTCCGTTTTTTTCTTTGTGTAGCGTACTCTTGGCAATAAGTATTTTGGTTTATTAAGACATTTGACAGTATTGTTTTCCTGACTTTTTCCGCCTCTCTGAGCAATTTATATGTAACAGGTGTTGTAGTGTACGTGAGAAAGGTCGCACACTTCCGCACACCGACAGTTTTTATCATGTATCCCTTTTCATCAGTATGAGCAATTAATAGTCAGGAGTTGCCGAGCACTCGAAAAAAAATCGCACATACATAGTGTCGAAAGGCTGTTATATTGGGGAAACATGTCCGACTATAGTAGAAGTAATTTAGAAATCAAAAGAACCCGAATTAAAAAAAAAAAGGTTCTCCCCTTTTCACAAAGCGGTCATAAAAAAATCAGCCAGAGCTACCCGAAAAGTTCCATTACCTGACCGCAATAAAGGCACACGTCATCGACCTTACGGCTCGCAAAAGTCCGAAGGGCACGCTCATTGACTGACTGCCTGACACTGACTGCCTATCTCTGGCACGTCCCATAAAAGGGTTGAAACCATCGCGCTACAACTCACAAGTAAACCTGTAATTTAAACTCGAAATAAAAAGAATATTTTTATTTTGTAGCATAAGAATCCATTTATTAATTTATTATGGATTGCGTAGTTTTCTTGTAGCTCGCTACACATCTAGTCTTAATATTGTATCCATTGTAGAGAGCAGAAGCCCCGCCCTTAAGACGTATTTAACAATATGGAGACCGGTTTCCCTTAAACCTGTTTAATGACGGACTGCATATTTCCTCGATATTGATTTAGCACTAATGATTTAGTAGTAATTAATTAATTATCTATTAAAAAGAAATATTAATTAGATCTTAATATTTTTCGAATACAACTCCAATTACTATTATTAACAAAGAAACCATGGACATCAATCGAAGCAGTTTCTTTCAGGAATTTTTTTAACATAAAACGACCACAATAACAGACGCCTTCAATTTAAGTTCATTTGGGGTGAAAAATTATTGTTATTCACGATTATGGTAACTAGATTTAAATCTTTTATACATTTCATATAGGTGGGTATACTCATGTTACTAAAATCGACATTCAAGTGAACATTAGAGTTTGATTAATAATATGTAATTAGTGTAAATCCAATAATTTCGAATCATGAATCCAGCTGTGTAGGCTGGCATGCCCAATTTGGCATTAACTTATAATCCTCATTCCGGAAGGCGATTGGTAGGTTTACACCACTTTTAATAAAATTGTACATATTAATTTTTGAAAATCATGGGTAATGATTATGTTTGTAATTCTCAGTTTAAAAGTTTTTCACTCCTGGTTTGTTCAAATACATTACCAAGGTTCTTAGTTAACATCAACACTGGTTCTTGATTACAATTTAATTAATCCTTTTTTAATCCTCAACAAATCCCAACAAATTTGGTAATGGTTCATTGAAGTTCGTCTCCTATGCTTCATCCAGAACTAAGTAGATTTTGACCTTGGAGATTCTCCAACATTTGTTGTTTTGCGCTACGCCTTGAGGATCGGGAATCATATATTTTCCTTGATGGTTACTACCTGTACAGACTTAGTTACACGTTGTATTTAGCAGTTACATTGGTGGTTTAGACTTGTTTTTAGATGGTTACTAACTGTAAAGTACTTTGTTTTGAATGGTTTAGATGCGCAGGACCACTGATAAAATGTAGTTTTAATTACAGACAGAAATATATTGATCACTTCATACTTTTATTCAGTCAGAACGCAGTGAAGGAAACGTTTCCGACCCCATAAAGTATATATATTCTTGATGAGCGTCACTAGACGAGTCGATCTAGCCATGTCCGTCTGACCGTCTGTCTGTCCGTTCCTACGCAAACTGGTCTCTCAGTTTTGAAGCTATCGGGTTAAAACTTTCCCAAAAAAAAAAACTTTCTTTCTATTGCAGGTAGTATATAAGTTGGAACCAACCGGATCGGACAACTATATCTTATAGCTCTCATAGGAACTATTGGGGAAAAAATTAAAAATAAATTATATCTTCGGTGTTTTTAACATAGAACCTTCTTAGCTTGGAAATAACATTTTTTAATTAGTTCTGAATTTCGAATTAAATTTTATCAAAATCGGACGACTATATCATAAAGCTGCCATATGAACGATCGGAAAATTAGTGGTACAAAATTATGAAACAAATTATATCTTCTGTGTTTTTTAACATGTAACCTTCTAAGTTTGGAAATACATTTTTATTTTATGTTTGGATTTCGAATTAAATTTTATCAAATTCGGAAGACTATATCATATAGCTGTCATAGGAACAATCGGGAAATTAGTGGGAAAATAAAATGAAAAAATTAATAACTAAAGTTGATTATTTCTTATAACTGCAAGGGTATACAAACTTCGGCTTGCGCTCCACACGCAGATGTTCGGTTCGCAACGGAGCCGTAAAAAATTTGTATAGGTAGTTTTATTCTACTGATAAAAATTTCAATTCATATTATTAGGTTTTAAAATAGACCGAAATCAAACTTAATCAAGTATACAACCCTATTTGTTATCTACAATACAATGTATAAGAAAAAAGAAAAGGTGTTTTCAACTTTGTTACAGTACACAGAGAAAGAATTGTAACATTTACAGTTGAAAATGTTCTAAAAAAATATAATTATATTTCGAAAATTTTCATTTTGCTTGAATCAAGTTGAAGTGGCGGCATTTACATTGATTATTTTAATAACTAAACTATTAGTCCAGTCGTTAGTCTATATATATAAAAGAAAGTCGTGTTAGTTACACAACTTATAACTCAAAACGGCAGAACAGATTTGGCTGAAAATTGGTAGGGAGGTAGCTTAGAGCCAGGAGACGGACATAGGATACTTTTTATCCCGTTCGACAGCGTTCCTCTGTGACTTGACATGAAACGTCAGTCACTATAAAACGTGGTATAACAAAAAAGAATCAGACTTGGAATAAGAAAACGCAAATGACAGCTATGTAATTGACGTAAAATGACAGCTAGTTAATGACGTATGGATGACAATTTGATATTTGTAAGAAATCAATATTAAAACTATTTCTATTAAATAAATAATTAACAAGTGGATTGATGTGAAGTGAAGTTTAATTAATAATGCCGCGACCAAGACGATCGAATCTTTCCCGACAAAGCCGTAATGCAAGAAGAATACAAAATACTGCAAATGAAAGGACTGAAGAAGAACAAGAAATTGCACGTGAACAGCGCCGCAATAGTATGGCTCGACTTCGAGCTTCTCAATCACGAAGAAGGAGGTTTTAATCCGACATTTAAGGTATTTATTTTGGTACTTTTATAGAATGTAAGTAAGGAATAACTTAGTTTATCTATTGGTATGTATTATACTACTCTCCTACAGAAAAAGTAGGAGTAGGAACAAAGTTCGCCGGGTCAGCTTGTATATAATAACAAAAAAATGGGTTTAAAAAACTAAGTTTAATTTTTCTTATCGTACCATTTTGTTCTTATATTAAGAGCATTTATATGAAAATGTATTTAGTTCGTTTTAGTTTTTAAAAATGAATATTCTTAATTTAAAAACAATATATTTCAATATTTATCTCTTTACTGTTGAACTCGCTCTGGTTTAAATCCGTAAAAAATCACAAAACCAAATGTGTGTACCCTAACCTTTATGATCAATTGCATTTTCTCCACAATTTCTGTGCCTTTTACTTGTAAATTTGTCACCGATATTTCCATAATCCCATTAAGCAAACCACCTATTGCTAACCATAATCCTAAAGTCAAGTTGGTTAACTTCAATGCAAAAAGTGCAGGAATAAGAAATTGCTAAAAAGCCTCGGGGAAGGCGCAAAGACCAATGTAAAGAAAAAAGTTCTTGAAATATTATCCCTACATGAAAAAAATATAAATATATAATTGAGAAAGTATTTTTTTATTTGCGAACCATACACACAAAGTAATGACAGTTACCAACTATTCAAACAGTGAAGTTACATGGGGTTCCTAAATGTTCCAAAAAACCTTGGAAGATTTTCTTAGACTGAACATAAAAAAGTCATAGAAACTACATAATACAAAAGGTTAGCCATAAATTTCTCGCCAGTACTTAGATAATTTAAAGATCTGTTCAACGCTTTACAGCAGAACTATGAGGGACATCCAGAATACTAGCGACATCAGCGAAATGCGCGCTCACTTGCGCAAATTCGGGCCGATTCCGTCACCAGGTGGAGCGTAGGTCTGTCCTTATTCCCGACGGACAGGCGGAGGAGTCGCTATTCCCGGGAGAAGGCGCAGCTCAAAAACTTTCTTTTTTAGCAAGTAATATTAAGTAATATTAAGTAAATAAGGAAATAAATAAATAAAAAATGAGCCTCCGCGTAGGTCTGTCGGGAATAGACAGAGAAGCGGTGACGGAATGCGACCGACTGGGAGGCGGAGGAGTCGCAGTTCGACGGCTTTTTTTTTAAGTAAATTTTGTAGGTTAATAAAGATATAAATAAAGAATAAAATAAATAAAAAAAACAAATACTAGTTTTTTCTTTAAGCGTATTCTTATATTCTTATTCAAAACTAATATATACATTCTCATTCCTATTTCTTAAAGGGTGTCTCGGTTCTTACTTCTTAAAAGGTGTCTCAAGGATGACTGAATAATGGGAGTACGTATGGGTGGGTTTGTGGACATGTACATAGAAGTTCGTGGTGCTATGGATATGTCACTCCCCCATCGGTTGAATTTGGCCTGTCCTCAGGTGGATAGTCTTGGGTATAACATTATTTTTTGTTCTATGATAATTTGATTAAGTAGAACGTTTACAACTTTTGTACTCTTTGGTGTTTCTTTCTTTGGTGTTACATATTTTACAAAAAGTTTTCTTGGCATGCTCTTAAATTTATACCATAAATACAATAAAATGCTTATAATAATGATTACAAAAGTAGTTGAAGTAATGGTTTGAAATGCATGATAATATTTTGTATGCGATTCTATTATTCCTTTTTTTTGCGTATAGGATAATGGTTTCAATTTAGTTACATTAATATTTACGTAAACACTCGGTGTGTAAGCTAACATTGAATGTGAAAGAGTAAATTCGTCTATTCTTATAGGTCAATTAAAGATTTTAACGATGTTAATTCCGACTATAAAAATTTCGTTATTAATGCAATTTTGATTTAGCAATGTTTTAGGGATATGGAACATCAATAAAATTTGGGTTCAACATAATTAATTTGGAAATTTTTATAAGTTTTAGTGAATTTACATTCGGTATTTTCTTGTCTTATTATTCCGTTTATGCATTCGTCAGTTACTATTTTCTCTGTTTCTTTATTAAATACTTTGTCTTCATAAAGGAAATATTTTTTAAATATATTTTTTGTGGAATATATTATTATTTTCGTCAGGATAAGAAATAATTTCAAAAACAGGAGATTTGATTATCTCTGAAGGGATATGGGAAATAATCAAAATTTCGTTTATGTCTGTCTTTATGCGAGTAAATTTTTTGTTTTTTTACAATTTCTCTGTGTTCTTATTTTTAAAACACTCGGGTTTTAGTAATTTTGGATTAATAAACCCTAGTCTTGAGATTTGCATTCCCAACTCTATATTTTCTACATATTGAGTAGAGTGTTGTAGATTAAATATTAATACGCTGACCTGTTGATCTTTCTCCTTTTTCTTTTAGTTTGTTAATTATTTCGATTCCATTATTTATAACACCAAAAATCATATTTAAATTAATATTTTGAACACTAGTGTCTACCAAATTATTAATATTCTGTTCAGTTAAAAATACCTTTGCGCTTTTTCAGAATGGGAATAAAGTATATATTGACAAGGAATTTATTGAATTATATTGTGATGAGTTGAATAACTCCACACAAACACACAAACTCGCAACAAAAATTTAAAAAATGGTTATGGTTACATACATGAATGTACAAGCAAAGCAAAGTTGTGAAATACAAAATTTATGAAGACGGGATACAAAGTTGGAGAAACGCGAGGAAGGTCAGAGAAGAGCCTACCGAGCAACACTGAAGATTTACGAAGAATTGCCTGCGTCGAAGAAAGTTCACGCTGAAAACGTTACCGTCTACAAAGTTGAGTGTGTCCATTTGTGAGACAGCAAGAGTTTGTAGAAATCCACGTTCTATGGGGTCTATTGAGACAAATACAAACAAAACAAGCAAAAAATGCAAAAAAAAAAAATAACTCCACACAAATCCCAGCAGCAAATGGCCGGCCGCTCACCAGGTACGCGTCGAATTCGCGAAGTGGCGGCGCGGCGAAGAGCGAGGACAGAGAACGAGACAGTTTGGAGATCGAGGACGGAGAACGAGAGAGTTTGGAGATCGAGGACGGAGAACGTGAGAGTTTGGAGAAAGTGAGAGTTTGGAGAACGTGAGAGTTTAGAGAGGAAGAGAGTTTGGAGACAAGGGAATTTGGAGAGCGAGAGAGTTTGGAAAGCAAGACGGTTCGGAGACCAAGAGAGTTTGGAGACCAACAATGGAGAAGGAGAGAGCGGAGACTTGGCAGGCGGAGCGAGAGTGCCGTGTGCAAAAAGGAGTAACGGGACGCCGCCGGACTTTGGACGCGGGCGTGAACTTTGGACCGAGAAAGAAGGTGCCACATCCCGGCAGCGGGGCGGCACACAAACATGCCGCATGCGTCTCCGGGATCAGCTGGACGGCAGCATCAGGCTGGATGTGTGCGTCAAGGACAAGAGGGCCAAACAGGAGCCATGGACTTTGGACCCTCTGCGGAGAGTTTCGGCGGGCCGTGTGCAAAAGGGAAATAACGGTTGCCAGAGGCCCTATATAAACTCGCAGGGCATTCAGTCGAGATGATTCAGTCGAGAGCAGTCCGTCAAGAGTGAGCAGTCAGTCGAGAGCATCAGTCGAGTACGATCATCAAGAGTTAAGACAAGCAGTCGAACGAACACCAACCAAGCAAACTACGAGGGAGCCACACCAGGGCGAGTCGTCGGAACCAGCGCCATGGGAGCCTACAAGGAGCAAGATTGTCACGTCGAGACGTTCGGGATTGGGATTACTAGGAATCTCCGAACTGAGACACAGGTGGCTGAGGTCTAAGGAGGCACCACACGGCTAAGTTCTGTTCTTTCCTGCCAACAAAGTCCTGGCGTTACGCCTGAAGGGTCTACTAGACTTTGAACAGTGAAAGCCGGCGATTTGAAATCGTGAGCTCGGGGGTAAGCCTGTCGAGCCCCAGTGTACCTAGCCCAAGCACCACGCGGACGTATCCCGGCGTGAGCCCAGTACGCCAAGTGGAGTTGAGCAGGTCCTGGCGCGATCAGCCAGAAGGGAGAGAAGTCCCGGAGCGGCGCGAAAGAACCCAGAGAGTAGCGAGCCAGAAGGGAGAGAAGTTCCGGAGCGGCGCAACAGAACCCCGAGAGTAGCGAGCCAGAAGGGAGAGAAGTCCCGGAGCGGCGCAACAGAGCCCCGAGGGTAGCAAGCCAGAAGGGAGTGAAGTCCCGGATCGGCGTATGCCCTCGAACCCAGTACAGAAGTCAAGACGTACAGTCACCCTGTCAGGAGCAGTTCGCAGGACATCGCCACCAGCAAGCAGGACACCACACCTCGACGGCCACACAAGGAGGATCGAGCCCACAGGAACGGCACGGTCAGTACGCGAAAGGGTGAGGCCGTGGGACCATCCGGGACAGAGCAAGGGACAGGCGGTCGGGTATCGAGAGGAGTGATCCTGGAGAGCTCGTCGGTCTGTTCCCCCAGGCTGAGAACGGTGACGCTTCCCTAAGCCCGCACGGCTGACCCCATAGCGAGTCTGAACCGTGGCCGAGCAGTCACCGAGCAAGCCACGTCAGGAGCAATCAGCGGTCAAGGATCTTCGAGGAGCGACAAGACAGCCAGCCACGTCAGGAGCAACCAGCGGTCAAGGATCTTCGAGGAGCGACAAGACAACCCACACCGTCGGAGACAGCGAGACGAGAAAGTTATAAAGCCGACTGCAGTTATACCCGCAATAAACCCACTCCGAACCCGAGAATTCTGTGCTTTTTCACTGAACGGGCGGTCACGTTTTATATAAATTTGGTGGGACGAACACACACAATCTACTGAGCTAGCCGCACAAATACCGTAGCGAGCAGAAACCAAAGAAATCAGTTCGTTACAATTCAACGAGTACAATCAAAAATCCTACGAACAATAACTGGAGCCCCCTGGTACATCCGTAACGCGAACATCCAGAGAGACCTGGATATAAATCCCGTAAAAGAAGAAAATGTTTGCAGGAAAATTAAATACGAAGCCAGACTTTCAAGTCACCCAAATCCACTAGCAAGACAACTTACCCGGCTAAGCTACCACTCCCGACTACAGCGAAACGATTTTCCATCCCTGTCTAACTTATAATATTATCCCTGTAAATAATAATAATATAAATTAACGTAACATAGATTAAGATTTGAAGACTTATTGTTAGTCCCTTAAGCCCTAGAGAAGATTCAATAAGTAACAACAAACGTTAAAAAAAATGTTTATTGCCGGTTTTTGAGAAGCCCTGCAAACACTTGAGGTACACTAATTCCGAGACTTTTCATTCTACTATGCAGCAGTCAATGCACGTCACCAATTTTTATATGCACTGCTAGCATACTCCTTAAGCATTACGTTTTTTTATTTGTGGTAGTCGCTAACACAATGAGCAATATTGTATCTTGCATACATATGCTTTTGTGTCTGTCTCTGCATTTTTTTTTGAAAATTTCGATTCATTGATTGATTGGTGCTTCAAAAACTATGATGTCCAGATCGTTACAGTCAATGGTGATCGGTATTGAGCCCTGATTACTAACTTTTTCATTCCTGAATTGAACTCGTGCCACAATCGATTTATTGAAAAACACGTTTGATGACCGCCTAATTTCACGTTTTGGACCTATAAATTGGCCTCCAAGATCTTCTGTTTTAACTCCGCTAGACTACTTTCCGTGGGGCTATGTAAAGTCTTTGGTCTATGCGGATAAGCCACAAAAGCTTGACCATTTGGAAGCCGTGTTATTGCCGATATACGGCCCCAAATGTTGATATTGGACTACAGCCGAGCCGACTACATTTTCCAGAAATCATATATAAAATGTAATGCCACAAGATTATCTTTCGAATAAAAAAATTCATGTCAATCGAATAATCCATCGTTGTTTTATTGCAACTTAAAGTTCTATACCTCTAAAAAAACACCCGTTATAATGCGAACACAAAAGACAAAACACTTTTTACTTTCCTTACAACATATGATGCCTTCTTCGCTTAAGCAGCTATAAGGTGTTTTCCAAAGTAAAAAAAACTTTTTTAATCTAGCGCCCTCTAGAATCTGCTATCGTTTATCGACTCCCAGTAAAAATATGACATTTCGTATATTGGAAGTGAGGTTATTGCGTTTTAAGTGTCAGTATGTTTTTGTCATCGGTGTGAAAATAAGCTTCGAGCAAAGAGCCAACATTAAAATTTCTTTTAAAATTGGTAAAAATGTTACCGAAACGTTTGCCTATCCCGTAGCAGAGTGCACGAGTGGTTACAACGTTTTCAAAGATGTCGTGGGGATATAAATGACGATGAACATGTGGGACAAAACATCGCGTCTGGGGAAGTCAAAAGTGAAGACAATGCTGATTTGTTTTTATGATTCCAAGGGTACTGTCCACAAAGAATTTGTTCCACCCGGCCAAAACGTTAATGCGGTATTCTACCTTGGAATTTTGAAGCGTTTGGTGCGCCGTTTTTGATGTGTTCGTCCCGAATATCGCGAAGATGTAAGTTGGCGTTTGTTGCACGATAATGCGCCGTCTCATCGATCTACGCTTGTGTCCGACTATTTTACATTTTCGGAAATATGCATTTGCCGATGAAAGGAAAGCGTTTTGCAGACGTAGAGGCCCTGGAGGGTCTACTAGACTTAGATTTTAAATCGAGAGTAGCAAGCCAGAAGGGACAGAAGTCCCGGAGCGGCGTAACAGAACCCCTAGAGTAGCAAGCCAGAAGGGAGAGAAGTCCCGGAACGGCTTAACAGAACCCCTAAAGTAGCGAGCCAGAAGGGAGAGAAGTCCCGGAACGGCGTAACAGAACCCCTAGAGTAGCGAGCCAGAAGGGAGAGAAGTCCCACACTGACCACACTGTCTGCAGTGTTAAATTAAAATCTTTAAAAGTACAATCTCGGTAAATTCTACATGTTTCTTCTTTGGGAGATTGTTGGTCAAAATATCAGCAATCATTTCATTAGTACATTTATACTTTAACAAAACTTGACCTTCCTAGACAACTTGTCTTTCAAAATGATAGCGTATATCAATATAATTTGTTCTGGAATGATGAACTTGATTCTTAGTCAGAGCTTGGGAACTCAAATTTTCGCGTCAAAAAAGGTTTGACCACACTGTCTGTTGTGTAAATCTGTAATGTAAAATGAAAATCTTTTTTAAATGTACCATCTCGGTAAATTCTACATGTTTCTTCTTTGGGAGATTGTTGTTCAAAATATCAGAAATCATTTCATTAGTACATTTATACTTTAACAAAACTTGACCTTCCTAGACGACTTGTCTTACAAAATGATAGTGTATATCAATGTGTTTTCTTCTAGAATGATGAACTGGATTCTTAGTCAGAGCTTGGGAACTCAAATTTTCGCATCAAGAAAGGTTTAATCACACTGTGTGGTGTAAAATGAAAATCTATTTTAAATGTACCATCTTTGTAAATTCTACAAATTTCTTCTTTGAGAGATTTGTAGTCAAAATATCGGCAATCATTAGTGCATTTATACTCTAACAAAACTTGACCCTTCTAGACAACTTGTCTTACAAAATGATAGCGTATATCAATATGTTTTGTTCTGGAATGATGAACTGGATTCTTAGTCAGAGCTTGGGAACTCGAATTTTCGCATCAAAAAAGGTTTGACCACACTGTCTGTTGTGTAAATCTGTAGTGTAAAATGAAAATCATTTTTAAATGTACCATCTCTATGAATCCTACATGTTTCGTCTTTGGGAGATTTTTGGTCAAAATATCAGCAATCATTTTATTAGTACATTTATACTTTAATAAACTTGACCTTCCTGGACAACTTGTCCTACAAAATGATAGTGTATATCAATATCTTTTGTTCTGCAATGATGAACTGGATTCTTAGACAGAGCTTGGGAACTCATATTGTTGCTTCAAAAAAGGTTTGACCACACTGTCTGTTGTGTAAATCTGTAGTGTAAAATGAAAATCTATTTTAAATGTACCATCATTGTAAATTCTACATATTTCTTCTTTGATAGATTTGTGGTCAAAATATCAGCAATCATTTCATTAGTACATTTATACTGTAACAAAACTAGACCCTTCTAGACAACTTGTCTTACAAAATGATAACGTATATCAATATGTTTTGTTCTGGAATGATGAACTGGATTCTTAGACAGAGCTTGGGAACTAAAATTTTCGCATCAAGAAAGGTTTGACTGCAGTGTAAAATTAAAATCTTCTTTAAAAGTACAATCTCGGTAAATTCTACATGTTTCTTCTTTGGGAGATTGTTGGTCAAAATATCAGCAATCATTTCATTAGAGCATTTATACTGTAACAAAACTTGACCCTTCTAGACAACTTGTCTTACAAAATGATAGCGTATATCAATATGTTTTGTTCTGGAATGATAAACTGGATTCTTAGACAGAGCTTGGGAACTCAAATTATCCCATCAAGAAAGGTTTGACCACACTGTCAGTAGTGTAAAATGAAAATCCATTTTAAATGTACCATCATTGTAAATTCTACAAATTTCTTCTTTGATAGATTTGTGGTCAAAATATCAGCAATCATTTCATTAGTACATTTATACTGTAACAAAACTTGACCCTTCTAGACAACTTGTCTTACAAAATGATAGCGTATATCAATATGTTTTGTTATGGAATAATGAACTGGATTCTTAGACAGAGCTTAGGAACTCACATTGTCGCATTAAAACAGGTTTGTCCACACTGTCTGTAGTGGAAAATGAAAATCTATTTTAAATGTACCATCTTTGTAAATTCTACAAATTTCTTCTTTGAGAGATTTGTAGTCAAAATATCAGCAATCATTAGTGCATTTATACTCTAACAAAACTTGACCCTTCTAGACAACTTGTCTTACAAAATGACAGCGTATATCAATATGTTTTGTTCTGGAATGATGAACTGGATTCTTAGTCAGAGCTTGGGAACTCGAATTTTCGCATCAAAAAAGGTTTGACCACACTGTCTGTTGTGTAAATCTGTAGTGTAAAATGAAAATCATTTTTAAATGTACCATCTCTATGAATCCTACATGTTTCGTCTTTGGGAGATTTTTGGTCAAAATATCAGCAATCATTTTATTAGTACATTTATACTTTAATAAACTTGACCTTCCTGGACAACTTGTCCTACAAAATGATAGCGTATATCAATATGTTTTGTTCTGCAATGATGAACTGGATTCTTAGACAGAGCTTGGGAACTCATATTGTTGCTTCAAAAAAGGTTTGACCACACTGTCTGTTGTGTAAATCTGTAGTGTAAAATGAAAATCTTTTTTAAATGTACCATCTCTATGAATCCTACATGTTTCTTTTTTGAGAGATTGTTGGTCAAAATATCAGCAATCATTTCATTAGTACATTTATACTTTAACAAAACTTGACCTTCCTAGACAACTTGTCTTACAAAATGATAGCGTATATCAATATGTTTTGTTCTAGAATGATGAACTGGATTCTTAGTCTGAGCTTGGAAACTCAAATTATCGCATCAAGAAAGGTTTGACCACACTGTCTGTAGTGTAAAATGAAAATCTATTTTAAATGTACCATCATTGTAAATTCTACATATTTCTTCTTTGATAGATTTGTGGTCAAAATATCAGCAATCATTTCATTAGTACATTTATACTGTAACAAAACTAGACCCTTCTAGACAACTTGTCTTACAAAATGATAACGTATATCAATATGTTTTGTTCTGGAATGATGAACTGGATTCTTAGACAGAGCTTGGAAACTAAAATTTTCGCATCAAGAAAGGTTTGACTGCAGTGTAAAATTAAAATCTTCTTTAAAAGTACAATCTCGGTAAATTCTACATGTTTCTTCTTTGGGAGATTGTTGGTCAAAATATCAGCAATCATTTCATTAGAGCATTTATACTGTAACAAAACTTGACCCTTCTAGACAACTTGTCTTACAAAATGATAGCGTATATCAATATGTTTTGTTCTGGAATGATAAACTGGATTCTTAGACAGAGCTTGGGAACTCAAATTATCCCATCAAGAAAGGTTTGACCACACTGTCAGTAGTGTAAAATGAAAATCCATTTTAAATGTACCATCATTGTAAATTCTACAAATTTCTTCTTTGATAGATTTGTGGTCAAAATATCAGCAATCATTTCATTAGTACATTTATACTGTAACAAAACTTGACCCTTCTAGACAACTTGTCTTACAAAATGATAGCGTATATCAATATGTTTTGTTCTGGAATGATAAACTGGATTCTTAGACAGAGCTTGGGAACTCAAATTATCCCATCAAGAAAGGTTTGACCACACTGTCAGTAGTGTAAAATGAAAATCCATTTTAAATGTACCATCATTGTAAATTCTACAAATTTCTTCTTTGATAGATTTGTGGTCAAAATATCAGCAATCATTTCATTAGTACATTTATACTGTAACAAAACTTGACCCTTCTAGAAAACTTGTCTTACAAAATGATAGCGTATATCAATATGTTTTGTTATGGAATAATGAACTGGATTCTTAGACAGAGCTTAGGAACTCACATTGTCGCATTAAAACAGGTTTGTCCACACTGTCTGTAGTGGAAAATGAAAATCTATTTTAAATGTACCATCATTGTAAATTCTACAAATTTCTTCTTTGATGGATTTGTGGTCAAAATATCAGCAATCATTTCATTAGTACATTTATACTGTAACAAAACTTGACCCTTCTAGACAACTTGTCTTACAAAATGATAGCGTATATCAATATGTTTTGTTCTGGAATGATGAACTGGATTCTTAGTCAGAGCTTGGGAACTCGAATTTTCGCATCAAAAAAGGTTTGACCACACTGTCTGTTGTGTAAATCTGTAGTGTAAAATGAAAATCATTTTTAAATGTACCATCTCTATGAATCCTACATGTTTCGTCTTTGGGAGATTTTTGGTCAAAATATCAGCAATCATTTTATTAGTACATTTATACTTTAATAAACTTGACCTTCCTGGACAACTTGTCCTACAAAATGATAGTGTATATCAATATCTTTTGTTCTGCAATGATGAACTGGATTCTTAGACAGAGCTTGGGAACTCATATTGTTGCTTCAAAAAAGGTTTGACCACACTGTCTGTTGTGTAAATCTGTAGTGTAAAATGAAAATCTTTTTTAAATGTACCATCTCTATGAATCCTACATGTTTCTTTTTTGAGAGATTGTTGGTCAAAATATCAGCAATCATTTCATTAGTACATTTATACTTTAACAAAACTTGACCTTCCTAGACAACTTGTCTTACAAAATGATAGCGTATATCAATATGTTTTGTTCTAAAATGATGAACTGGATTCTTAGTCTGAGCTTGGAAACTCAAATTATCGCATCAAGAAAGGTTTGACCACACTGTCTGTAGTGTAAAATGAAAATCTATTTTAAATGTACCATCATTGTAAATTCTACATATTTCTTCTTTGATAGATTTGTGGTCAAAATATCAGCAATCATTTCATTAGTACATTTATACTGTAACAAAACTAGACCCTTCTAGACAACTTGTCTTACAAAATGATAACGTATATCAATATGTTTTGTTCTGGAATGATGAACTGGATTCTTAGACAGAGCTTGGGAACTAAAATTTTCGCATCAAGAAAGGTTTGACTGCAGTGTAAAATTAAAATCTTCTTTAAAAGTACAATCTCGGTAAATTCTACATGTTTCTTCTTTGGGAGATTGTTGGTCAAAATATCAGCAATCATTTCATTAGAGCATTTATACTGCAACAAAACTTGACCCTTCTAGACAACTTGTCTTACAAAATGATAGCGTATATCAATATGTTTTGTTCTGGAATGATAAACTGGATTCTTAGACAGAGCTTGGGAACTCAAATTATCCCATCAAGAAAGGTTTGACCACACTGTCAGTAGTGTAAAATGAAAATCCATTTTAAATGTACCATCATTGTAAATTCTACAAATTTCTTCTTTGATAGATTTGTGGTCAAAATATCAGCAATCATTTCATTAGTACATTTATACTGTAACAAAACTTGACCCTTCTAGACAACTTGTCTTACAAAATGATAGCGTATATCAATATGTTTTGTTCTGGAATGATGAACTGGATTCTTAGTCAGAGCTTGGGAACTCGAATTTTCGCATCAAAAAAGGTTTGACCACACTGTCTGTTGTGTAAATCTGTAGTGTAAAATGAAAATCATTTTTAAATGTACCATCTCCATGAATCCTACATGTTTCGTCTTTGGGAGATTTTTGGTCAAAATATCAGCAATCATTTTATTAGTACATTTATACTTTAATAAACTTGACCTTCCTGGACAACTTGTCCTACAAAATGATAGCGTATATCAATATGTTTTGTTCTGCAATGATGAACTGGATTCTTAGACAGAGCTTGGGAACTCATATTGTTGCTTCAAAAAAGGTTTGACCACACTGTCTGTTGTGTAAATCTGTAGTGTAAAATGAAAATCTTTTTTAAATGTACCATCTCTATGAATCCTACATGTTTCTTTTTTGAGAGATTGTTGGTCAAAATATCAGCAATCATTTCATTAGTACATTTATACTTTAACAAAACTTGACCTTCCTAGACAACTTGTCTTACAAAATGATAGCGTATATCAATATGTTTTGTTCTAGAATGATGAACTGGATTCTTAGTCTGAGCTTGGAAACTAAATTATCGCATCAAGAAAGGTTTGACCACACTGTCTGTAGTGTAAAATGAAAATCTATTTTAAATGTACCATCATTGTAAATTCTATATATTTCTTCTTTGATAGATTTGTGGTCAAAATATCAGCAATCATTTCATTAGTACATTTATACTTTAACAAAACTTGACCTTCCTAGACAACTTGTCTTACAAAATGATAGCGTATATCAATATAATTTGTTCTGGAATGATGAACTTGATTCTTAGTCAGAGCTTGGGAACTCAAATTGTCGCATAAAGAAATGTTTGACCACACTGTCTGCAGTGTAAAATTAAAATCTTCTTTAAAAGTACAATCTCGGTAAATTCTACATGTTTCTTCTTTGGGAGATTGTTGGTCAAAATATCAGCAATCATTTCATTAGTACATTTATACTTTAACAAAACTTGACCTTCCTAGACGACTTGTCTTACAAAATGATAGTGTATATCAATATGTTTTCTTCTAGAATGATGAACTGGATTCTTAGCCAGAGCTTGGGAACTCAAATTGTCGCATCAAGAAAGGTTTAATCACACTGTCTGTGGTGTAAAATGAAAATCTATTTTAAATGTACCATCATTGTAAATTCTACAAATTTCTTCTTTGAGAGATTTGTAGTCAAAATATCGGCAATCATTCCATTAGTGCATTTATACTCTAACAAAACTTGACCCTTCTAGACAACTTATCTTACAAAATGATTGCGTATATCAATATGTTTTCTTCTAGAATGATGAACTGGATTCTTAGCCAGAGCTTGGGAACTCAAATTGTCGCATAAAGAATTGTTTGACCACACTGTCTGTTGTGTAAATCTGTAGTGTAAAATGAAAATCTTTTTTAAATGTACCATCTCGGTAAATTCTACATGGTTCTTCTTTGAGAGATTGTTGTTCAAAATATCAGCAATCATTTCATTAGTACATTTATACTTTAACAAAACTTGACCTTCCTAGACAACTTGTCTTACAAAATGATAGCGTATATCAATATGTTTTGTTCTGGAATGATGAACTGGATTCTTAGTCAGAGCTTGGGAACTCGAATTTTCGCATCAAAAAAGGTTTGACCACACTGTGTGTTGTGTAAATCTGTAGTGTAAAATGAAAATAATTTTTAAATGTACCATCTCTATGAATCCTACATGTTTCGTCTTTGGGAGATTTTTGGTCAAAATATCAGCAATCATTTTATTAGTACATTTATACTTTAATAAACTTGACCTTCCTGGACAACTTGTCCTACAAAATGATAGTGTATATCAATATCTTTTGTTCTGCAATGATGAACTGGATTCTTAGACAGAGCTTGGGAACTCATATTGTTGCTTCAAAAAAGGTTTGACCACACTGTCTGTTGTGTAAATCTGTAGTGTAAAATGAAAATCTTTTTAAAATGTACCATCTCTATGAATCCTACATGTTTCTTTTTTGAGAGATTGTTGGTCAAATTATCAGCAATCATTTCACTAGTACATTTATACTTTAACAAAACTTGACCTTCCTAGACAACTTGTCTTACAAAATGATAGCGTATATCAATATGTTTTGTTCTAGAATGATGAACTGGATTCTTAGTCTGAGCTTGGAAACTCAAATTGTCGCATCAAGAAAGGTTTAATCACACTGTCTGTGGTGTAAAATGAAAATCCATTTTAAATGTACCATCATTGTAAATTCTACAAATTTCTTCTTTGATAGATTTGTGGTCAAAATATCAGCAATCATTTCATTAGTACATTTATACTGTAACAAAACTTGACCCTTCTAGACAACTTGTCTTACAAAATGATAGCGTATATCAATATGTTTTGTTCTGGAATGATAAACTGGATTCTTAGACAGAGCTTGGGAACTCAAATTATCCCATCAAGAAAGGTTTAACCACACTGTCAGTAGTGTAAAATGAAAATCCATTTTAAATGTAACATCATTGTAAATTCTACAAATCTCTTCTTTGATAGATTTGTGGTCAAAATATCAGCAATCATTTTATTAGTACATTTATACTGTAACAAAACTTGACCCTTCTAGACAACTTGTCTTACAAAATGATAGCGTATATCAATATGTTTTGTTCTGGAATAATGAACTGGATTCTTAGACAGAGCTTAGGAACTCACATTGTCGCATTAAAACAGGTTTGTCCACACTGTCTGTAGTGGAAAATGGAAATCTATTTTAAATGTACCATCATTGTAAATTCTACAAATTTCTTCTTTGATAGATTTGTGGTCAAAATATCAGCAATCATTTCATTAGTACATTTATACTTTAACAAAACTTGACCTTCCTAGACAACTTGTCTTACAAAATGATAGCGTATATCAATATAATTTGTTCTGGAATGATGAACTTGATTCTTAGTCAGAGCTTGGGAACTCAAATTGTCGCATAAAGAAATGTTTGACCACACTGTCTGCAGTGTAAAATTAAAATCTTCTTTAAAAGTACAATCTCGGTAAATTCTACATGTTTCTTCTTTGGGAGATTGTTGGTCAAAATATCAGCAACCATTTCATTAGTACATTTATACTTTAACAAAACTTGACCTGCCTAGACGACTTGTCTTACAAAATGATAGTGTATATCAATATGTTTTCTTCTAGAATGATGAACTGGATTCTTAGCCAGAGCTTGGGAACTCAAATTGTCGCATCAAGAAAGGTTTAATCACACTGCCTGTGGTGTAAAATGAAAATCTATTTTAAATGTACCATCATTGTAAATTCTACAAATTTCTTCTTTGAGAGATTTGTAGTCAAAATATCGGCAATCATTCCATTAGTGCATTTATACTCTAACAAAACTTGACCCTTCTAGACAACTTATCTTACAAAATGATTGCGTATATCAATATGTTTTCTTCTAGAATGATGAACTGGATTCTTAGCCAGAGCTTGGGAACTCAAATTGTCGCATAAAAAATTGTTTGACCACACTGTCTGTTGTGTAAATCTGTAGTGTAAAATGAAAATCTTTTTTAAATGTACCATCTCGGTAAATTCTACATGGTTCTTCTTTGAGAGATTGTTGTTCAAAATATCAGCAATCATTTCATTAGTACATTTATACTTTAACAAAACTTGACCTTCCTAGACAACTTGTCTTACAAAATGATAGCGTATTTCAATATGTTTTGTTCTGGAATGATGAACTGGATTCTTAGTCAGAGCTTGGGAACTCGAATTTTCGCATCAAAAACGGTTTGACCACACTGTGTGTTGTGTAAATCTGTAGTGTAAAATGAAAATAATTTTTAAATGTACCATCTCTATGAATCCTACATGTTTCGTCTTTGGGAGATTTTTGGTCAAAATATCAGCAATCATTTTATTAGTATATTTATACTTTAATAAACTTGACCTTCCTGGACTTGACCTTCTTTTGTTCTGCAATGATGAACTGGATTCTTAGACAGAGCTTGGGAACTCATATTGTTGCTTCAAAAAAGGTTTGACCACACTGTCTGTTGTGTAAATCTGTAGTGTAAAATGAAAATCTTTTTTAAATGTACCATCTCTATGAATCCTACATGTTTCTTTTTTGAGAGATTGTTGGTCAAATTATCAGCAATCATTTCACTAGTACATTTATACTTTAACAAAACTTGACCTTCCTAGACAACTTGTCTTACAAAATGATAGCGTATATCAATATGTTTTGTTCTGGAATGATAAACTGGATTCTTAGACAGAGCTTGGGAACTCAAATTATCCCATCAAGAAAGGTTTGACCACACTGTCAGTAGTGTAAAATGAAAATCCATTTTAAATGTACCATCATTGTAAATTCTACAAATTTCTTCTTTGATAGATTTGTGGTCAAAATATCAGCAATCATTTCATTAGTACATTTATACTGTAACAAAACTTGACCCTTCTAGACAACTTGTCTTACAAAATGATAGCGTATATCAATATAATTTGTTCTGGAATGATGAACTGGATTCTTAGACAGAGCTTAGGAACTCACATTGTCGCATTAAAAAAGGTTTGTCCACACTGTCTGTAGTGGAAAATGAAAATCTATTTTAAATGTACCATCATTGTAAATTCTACAAATTTCTTCTTTGATAGATTTGTGGTCAAAATATCAGCAATCATTTCATTAGTACATTTATACTGTAACAAAACTTGACCCTTCTAGACAACTTGTCTTACAAAATGATAGCGTATATCAATATGTTTTGTTCTGGAATGATGAACTGGATTCTTAGTCAGAGCTTGGGAACTCGAATTTTCGCATCAAAAAAGGTTTGACCACACTGTCTGTTGTGTAAATCTGTAGTGTAAAATGAAAATCATTTTTAAATGTACCATCTCTATGAATCCTACATGTTTCGTCTTTGGGAGATTTTTGGTCAAAATATCAGCAATCATTTTATTAGTACATTTATACTTTAATAAACTTGACCTTCCTGGACAACTTGTCCTACAAAATGATAGCGTATATCAATATGTTTTGTTCTGCAATGATGAACTGGATTCTTAGACAGAGCTTGGGAACTCATATTGTTGCTTCAAAAAAGGTTTGACCACACTGTCTGTTGTGTAAATCTGTAGTGTAAAATGAAAATCTTTTTTAAATGTACCATCTCTATGAATCCTACATGTTTCTTTTTTGAGAGATTGTTGGTCAAAATATCAGCAATCATTTCATTAGTACATTTATACTTTAACAAAACTTGACCTTCCTAGACAACTTGTCTTACAAAATGATAGCGTATATCAATATGTTTTGTTCTAGAATGATGAACTGGATTCTTAGTCTGAGCTTGGAAACTCAAATTATCGCATCAAGAAAGGTTTGACCACACTGTCTGTAGTGTAAAATGAAAATCTATTTTAAATGTACCATCATTGTAAATTCTATATATTTCTTCTTTGATAGATTTGTGGTCAAAATATCAGCAATCATTTCATTAGTACATTTATACTTTAACAAAACTTGACCTTCCTAGACAACTGGTCTTACAAAATGATAGCGTATATCAATATAATTTGTTCTGGAATGATGAACTTGATTCTTAGTCAGAGCTTGGGAACTCAAATTGTCGCATAAAGAAATGTTTGACCACACTGTCTGCAGTGTAAAATTAAAATCTTCCTTAAAAGTACAATCTCGGTAAATTCTACATGTTTCTTCTTTGGGAGATTGTTTCTCAAAATATCAGCAATCATTTCATTAGTACATTTATACTTTAACAAAACTTGACCTTCCTAGACGACTTGTCTTACAAAATGATAGTGTATATCAATATGTTTTCTTCTAGAATGATGAACTGGATTCTTAGCCAGAGCTTGGGAACTCAAATTGTCGCATCAAGAAAGGTTTAATCACACTGTCTGTGGTGTAAAATGAAAATCTATTTTAAATGTACCATCATTGTAAATTCTACAAATTTCTTCTTTGAGAGATTTGTAGTCAAAATATCGGCAATCATTCCATTAGTGCATTTATACTCTAACAAAACTTGACCCTTCTAGACAACTTATCTTACAAAATGATTGCGTATATCAATATGTTTTCTTCTAGAATGATGAACTGGATTCTTAGCCAGAGCTTGGGAACTCAAATTGTCGCATAAAGAATTGTTTGACCACACTGTCTGTTGTGTAAATCTGTAGTGTAAAATGAAAATCTTTTTTAAATGTACCATCTCGGTAAATTCTACATGGTTCTTCTTTGAGAGATTGTTGTTCAAAATATCAGCAATCATTTCATTAGTACATTTATACTTTAACAAAACTTGACCTTCCTAGACAACTTGTCTTACAAAATGATAGCGTATATCAATATGTTTTGTTCTGGAATGATGAACTGGATTCTTAGTCAGAGCTTGGGAACTCGAATTTTCGCATCAAAAAAGGTTTGACCACACTGTGTGTTGTGTAAATCTGTAGTGTAAAATGAAAATAATTTTTAAATGTACCATCTCTATGAATCCTACATGTTTCGTCTTTGGGAGATTTTTGGTCAAAATATCAGCAATCATTTTATTAGTACATTTATACTTTAATAAACTTGACCTTCCTGGACAACTTGTCCTACAAAATGATAGTGTATATCAATATCTTTTGTTCTGCAATGATGAACTGGATTCTTAGACAGAGCTTGGGAACTCATATTGTTGCTTCAAAAAAGGTTTGACCACACTGTCTGTTGTGTAAATCTGTAGTGTAAAATGAAAATCTTTTTTAAATGTACCATCTCTATGAATCCTACATGTTTCTTTTTTGAGAGATTGTTGGTCAAATTATCAGCAATCATTTCACTAGTACATTTATACTTTAACAAAACTTGACCTTCCTAGACAACTTGTCTTACAAAATGATAGCGTATATCAATATGTTTTGTTCTAGAATGATGAACTGGATTCTTAGTCTGAGCTTGGAAACTCAAATTGTCGCATCAAGAAAGGTTTAATCACACTGTCTGTGGTGTAAAATGAAAATCCATTTTAAATGTACCATCATTGTAAATTCTACAAATTTCTTCTTTGATAGATTTGTGGTCAAAATATCAGCAATCATTTCATTAGTACATTTATACTGTAACAAAACTTGACCCTTCTAGACAACTTGTCTTACAAAATTATAGCGTATATCAATATGTTTTGTTCTGGAATGATAAACTGGATTCTTAGACAGAGCTTGGGAACTCAAATTATCCCATCAAGAAAGGTTTAACCACACTGTCAGTAGTGTAAAATGAAAATCCATTTTAAATGTAACATCATTGTAAATTCTACAAATCTCTTCTTTGATAGATTTGTGGTCAAAATATCAGCAATCATTTCATTAGTACATTTATACTGTAACAAAACTTGACCCTTCTAGACAACTTGTCTTACAAAATGATAGCGTATATCAATATAATTTGTTCTGGAATGATGAACTTGATTCTTAGTCAGAGCTTGGGAACTCAAATTGTCGCATAAAGAAATGTTTGACCACACTGTCTGCAGTGTAAAATTATAATCTTCTTTAAAAGTACAATCTCGGTAAATTCTACATGTTTCTTCTTTGGGAGATTGTTGGTCAAAATATCAGCAATCATTTCATTAGTACATTTATACTTTAACAAAACTTGACCTTCCTAGACGACTTGTCTTACAAAATGATAGTGTATATCAATATGTTTTCTTCTAGAATGATGAACTGGATTCTTAGCCAGAGCTTGGGAACTCAAATTGTCACATCAAGAAAGGTTTAATCACACTGCCTGTGGTGTAAAATGAAAATCTATTTTAAATGTACCATCATTGTAAATTCTACAAATTTCTTCTTTGAGAGATTTGTAGTCAAAATATCGGCAATCATTCCATTAGTGCATTTATACTCTAACAAAACTTGACCCTTCTAGACAACTTATCTTACAAAATGATTGCGTATATCAATATGTTTTCTTCTGGAATGATGAACTTGATTCTTAGTCAGAGCTTGGGAACTCAAATTGTCGCATAAAGAAATGTTTGACCACACTGTCTGCAGTGTAAAATTAAAATCTTCTTTAAAAGTACAATCTCGGTAAATTCTACATGGTTCTTCTTTGAGAGATTGTTGTTCAAAATATCAGCAATCATTTCATTAGTACATTTATACTTTAACAAAACTTGACCTTCCTAGACAACTTGTCTTACAAAATGATAGCGTATATCAATATGTTTTGTTCTGGAATGATGAACTGGATTCTTAGACAGAGCTTAGGAACTCACATTGTCGCATTAAAACAGGTTTGTCCACACTGTCTGTAGTGGAAAATGGAAATCTATTTTAAATGTACCATCATTGTAAATTCTACAAATTTCTTCTTTGATAGATTTGTGGTCAAAATATCAGCAATCATTTCATTAGTACATTTATACTTTAACAAAACTTGACCTTCCTAGACAACTTGTCTTACAAAATGATAGCGTATATCAATATAATTTGTTCTGGAATGATGAACTTGATTCTTAGTCAGAGCTTGGGAACTCAAATTGTCGCATAAAGAAATGTTTGACCACACTGTCTGCAGTGTAAAATTAAAATCTTCTTTAAAAGTACAATCTCGGTAAATTCTACATGTTTCTTCTTTGGGAGATTGTTGGTCAAAATATCAGCAACCATTTCATTAGTACATTTATACTTTAACAAAACTTGACCTTCCTAGACGACTTGTCTTACAAAATGATAGTGTATATCAATATGTTTTCTTCTAGAATGATGAACTGGATTCTTAGCCAGAGCTTGGGAACTCAAATTGTCACATCAAGAAAGGTTTAATCACACTGCCTGTGGTGTAAAATGAAAATCTATTTTAAATGTACCATCATTGTAAATTCTACAAATTTCTTCTTTGAGAGATTTGTAGTCAAAATATCGGCAATCATTCCATTAGTGCATTTATACTCTAACAAAACTTGACCCTTCTAGACAACTTATCTTACAAAATGATTGCGTATATCAATATGTTTTCTTCTAGAATGATGAACTGGATTCTTAGACAGAGCTTGGGAACTCAAATTGTCGCATAAAAAATTGTTTGACCACACTGTCTGTTGTGTAAATCTGTAGTGTAAAATGAAAATCTTTTTTAAATGTACCATCTCTATGAATCCTACATGTTTCTTTTTTGAGAGATTGTTGGTCAAAATATCAGCAATCATTTCACTAGTACATTTATACTTTAACAAAACTTGACCTTCCTAGACAACTTGTCTTACAAAATGATAGCGTATATCAATATGTTTTGTTCTAGAAAGATGAACTGGATTCTTAGTCTGAGCTTGGAAACTCAAATTGTCGCATCAAGAAAGGTTTAATCACACTGTCTGTGGTGTAAAATGAAAATCCATTTTAAATGTACCATCATTGTAAATTCTACAAATTTCTTCTTTGATAGATTTGTGGTCAAAATATCAGCAATCATTTCATTAGTACATTTATACTGTAACAAAACTTGACCCTTCTAGACAACTTGTCCTACAAAATGATAGCGTATATCAATATGTTTTGTTCTGGAATGATAAACTGGATTCTTAGACAGAGCTTGGGAACTCAAATTATCCCATCAAGAAAGGTTTGACCACACTGTCAGTAGTGTAAAATGAAAATCCATTTTAAATGTAACATCATTGTAAATTCTACAAATCTCTTCTTTGATAGATTTGTGGTCAAAATATCAGCAATCATTTCATTAGTACATTTATACTGTAACAAAACTTGAACCTTCTAGACAACTTGTCTTACAAAATGATAGCGTATATCAATATGTTTTGTTCTGGAATAATGAACTGGATTCTTAGACAGAGCTTAGGAACTCACATTGTCGCATTAAAACAGGTTTGTCCACACTGTCTGTAGTGGAAAATGAAAATCTATTTTAAATGTACCGTCATTGTAAATTCTACAAATTTCTTCTTTGATAGATTTGTGGTCAAAATATCAGCAATCATTTCATTAGTACATTTATACTGTAACAAAACTTGACCCTTCTAGACAACTTGTCTTACAAAATGATAGCGTATTTCAATATGTTTTGTTCTGGAATGATGAACTGGATTCTTAGTCAGAGCTTGGGAACTCGAATTTTCGCATCAAGAAAGATTTGAACACACTGTCTGCAGTGTAAAATTAAAATCTTCTTTAAAAGTACAATCTCGGTAAATTCTACATGTTTCTTCTTTGGGAGATTGTTGGTCAAAATATCAGCAACCATTTCATTAGTACATTTATACTTTAACAAAACTTGACCTTCCTAGACGACTTGTCTTACAAAATGATAGTGTATATCAATATGTTTTGTTCTGGAATGATGAACTGGATTCTTAGTCAGAGCTTGGGAACTCGAATTTTCGCATCAAAAAAGGTTTGACCACACTGTCTGTTGTGTAAATCTGTAGTGTAAAATGAAAATCATTTTTAAATGTACCATCTCTATGAATCCTACATGTTTCGTCTTTGGGAGATTTTTGGTCAAAATATCAGCAATCATTTTATTAGTACATTTATACTTTAATAAACTTGACCTTCCTGGACAACTTGTCCTACAAAATGATAGCGTATATCAATATGTTTTGTTCTGCAATGATGAACTGGATTCTTAGACAGAGCTTGGGAACTCATATTGTTGCTTCAAAAAAGGTTTGACCACACTGTCTGTTGTGTAAATCTGTAGTGTAAAATGAAAATCTTTTTTAAATGTACCATCTCTATGAATCCTACATGTTTCTTTTTTGAGAGATTGTTGGTCAAAATATCAGCAATCATTTCATTAGTACATTTATACTTTAACAAAACTTGACCTTCCTAGACAACTTGTCTTACAAAATGATAGCGTATATCAATATGTTTTGTTCTAGAATGATGAACTGGATTCTTAGTCTGAGCTTGGAAACTCAAATTATCGCATCAAGAAAGGTTTGACCACACTGTCTGTAGTGTAAAATGAAAATCTATTTTAAATGTACCATCATTGTAAATTCTATATATTTCTTCTTTGATAGATTTGTGGTCAAAATATCAGCAATCATTTCATTAGTACATTTATACTTTAACAAAACTTGACCTTCCTAGACAACTGGTCTTACAAAATGATAGCGTATATCAATATAATTTGTTCTGGAATGATGAACTTGATTCTTAGTCAGAGCTTGGGAACTCAAATTGTCGCATAAAGAAATGTTTGACCACACTGTCTGCAGTGTAAAATTAAAATCTTCTTTAAAAGTACAATCTCGGTAAATTCTACATGTTTCTTCTTTGGGAGATTGTTGGTCAAAATATCAGCAACCATTTCATTAGTACATTTATACTTTAACAAAACTTGACCTTCCTAGACGACTTGTCTTACAAAATGATAGTGTATATCAATATGTTTTCTTCTAGAATGATGAACTGGATTCTTAGCCAGAGCTTGGGAACTCAAATTGTCGCATCAAGAAAGGTTTAATCACACTGCCTGTGGTGTAAAATGAAAATCTATTTTAAATGTACCATCATTGTAAATTCTACAAATTTCTTCTTTGAGAGATTTGTAGTCAAAATATCGGCAATCATTCCATTAGTGCATTTATACTCTAACAAAACTTGACCCTTCTAGACAACTTATCTTACAAAATGATTGCGTATATCAATATGTTTTCTTCTAGAATGATGAACTGGATTCTTAGCCAGAGCTTGGGAACTCAAATTGTCGCATAAAAAATTGTTTGACCACACTGTCTGTTGTGTAAATCTGTAGTGTAAAATGAAAATCTTTTTTAAATGTACCATCTCGGTAAATTCTACATGGTTCTTCTTTGAGAGATTGTTGTTCAAAATATCAGCAATCATTTCATTAGTACATTTATACTTTAACAAAACTTGACCTTCCTAGACAACTTGTCTTACAAAATGATAGCGTATATCAATATGTTTTGTTCTGGAATGATGAACTGGATTCTTAGTCAGAGCTTGGGAACTCGAATTTTCGCATCAAAAAAGGTTTGACCACACTGTCTGTGGTGTAAAATGAAAATCCATTTTAAATGTACCATCATTGTAAATTCTACAAATTTCTTCTTTGATAGATTTGTGGTCAAAATATCAGCAATCATTTCATTAGTACATTTATACTGTAACAAAACTTGACCCTTCTAGACAACTTGTCCTACAAAATGATAGCGTATATCAATATGTTTTGTTCTGGAATGATAAACTGGATTCTTAGACAGAGCTTGGGAACTCAAATTATCCCATCAAGAAAGGTTTGACCACACTGTCAGTAGTGTAAAATGAAAATCCATTTTAAATGTAACATCATTGTAAATTCTACAAATCTCTTCTTTGATAGATTTGTGGTCAAAATATCAGCAATCATTTCATTAGTACATTTATACTGTAACAAAACTTGACCCTTCTAGACAACTTGTCTTACAAAATGATAGCGTATATCAATATGTTTTGTTCTGGAATAATGAACTGGATTCTTAGACAGAGTTTAGGAACTCACATTGTCGCATTAAAACAGGTTTGTCCACACTGTCTGTAGTGGAAAATGAAAATCTATTTTAAATGTACCATCATTGTAAATTCTACAAATTTCTTCTTTGATAGATTTGTGGTCAAAATATCAGCAATCATTTCATTAGTACATTTATACTGTAACAAAACTTGACCCTTCTAGACAACTTGTCTTACAAAATGATAGCGTATTTCAATATGTTTTGTTCTGGAATGATGAACTGGATTCTTAGTCAGAGCTTGGGAACTCGAATTTTCGCATCAAGAAAGATTTGAACACACTGTCTGCAGTGTAAAATTAAAATCTTCTTTAAAAGTACAATCTCGGTAAATTCTACATGTTTCTTCTTTGGGAGATTGTTGGTCAAAATATCAGCAATCATTTCATTAGTACATTTATACTTTAACAAAACTTGACCTTCCTAGACAACTTGTCTTACAAAATGATAGCGTATATCAATATAATTTGTTCTGGAATGATGAACTTGATTCTTAGTCAGAGCTTGCGAACTCAAATTGTCGCATAAAGAAATGTTTGACCACACTGTCTGCAGTGTAAAATTATAATCTTCTTTAAAAGTACAATCTCGGTAAATTCTACATGTTTCTTCTTTGGGAGATTGTTGGTCAAAATATCAGCAATCATTTCATTAGTACATTTATACTTTAACAAAACTTGACCTTCCTAGACGACTTGTCTTACAAAATGATAGTGTATATCAATATGTTTTCTTCTAGAATGATGAACTGGATTCTTAGCCAGAGCTTGGGAACTCAAATTGTCGCATCAAGAAAGGTTTAATCACACTGTCTGTGGTGTAAAATGAAAATCTATTTTAAATGTACCATCATTGTAAATTCTACAAATTTCTTCTTTGAGAGATTTGTGGTCAAAATATCGGCAATCATTCCATTAGTGCATTTATACTCTAACAAAACTTGACCCTTCTAGACAACTTATCTTACAAAATGATTGCGTATATCAATATGTTTTCTTCTAGAATGATGAACTGGATTCTTAGCCAGAGCTTGGGAACTCAAATTGTCGCATAAAGAATTGTTTGACCACACTGTCTGTTGTGTAAATCTGTAGTGTAAAATGAAAATATTTTTTAAATGTACCATCTCGGTAAATTCTACATAGTTCTTCTTTGAGAGATTGTTGTTCAAAATATCAGCAATGATTTCATAAGTACATTTATACTTTAACAAAACTTGACCTTCCTAGACAACTTGTCTTACAAAATGATAGCGTATATCAATATGTTTTGTTCTGGAATGATGAACTGGATTCTTAGTCAGAGCTTGGGAACTCGAATTTTCGCATCAAAAAAGGTTTGACCACACTGTGTGTTGTGTAAATCTGTAGTGTAAAATGAAAATAATTTTTAAATGTACCATCTCTATGAATCCTACATGTTTCGTCTTTGGGAGATTTTTGGTCAAAATATCAGCAATCATTTTATTAGTACATTTATACTTTAATAAACTTGACCTTCCTGGACAACTTGTCCTACAAAATGATAGTGTATATCAATATCTTTTGTTCTGCAATGATGAACTGGATTCTTAGACAGAGCTTGGGAACTCATATTGTTGCTTCAAAAAAGGTTTGACCACACTGTCTGTTGTGTAAATCTGTAGTGTAAAATGAAAATCTTTTTTAAATGTACCATCTCTATGAATCCTACATGTTTCTTTTTTGAGAGATTGTTGGTCAAAATATCAGCAATCATTTCACTAGTACATTTATACTTTAACAAAACTTGACCTTCCTAGACAACTTGTCTTACAAAATGATAGCGTATATCAATATGTTTTGTTCTAGAATGATGAACTGGATTCTTTGTCTGAGCTTGGAAACTCAAATTATCGCGTCAAGAAAGGTTTGACCACACTGTCTGTAGTGTAAAATGAAAATCTATTTTAAATGTACCATCATTGTAAATTCTACATATTTCTTCTTTGATAGATTTGTGGTCAAAATATCAGCAATCATTTCATTAGTACATTTATACTGTAACAAAACTTGACCCTTCTAGACAACTTGGCTTACAAAATGATAACGTATATCAATATGTTTTGTTCTGGAATGATGAACTGGATTCTTAGTCAGAGCTTGGGAACTCAAATTATCCCATCAAGAAAGGTTTGACCACACTGTCAGTAGTGTAAAATGAAAATCAAATTTCTTCTTTGATAGATTTGTGGTCAAAATATCAGCAATCATTTCATTAGTACATTTATACTGTAACAAAACTTGACCCTTCTAGAAAACTTGGCTTACAAAATGATAGCGTATATCAATGTGGGGTTTTTATTATGTTTATTTAAATGAAAATAATTTCACAATTAGAGTAGAATTAAGATCGTCGTCGCGTCGTTTTGCTCTTCACACAAGCACGTCTTCTCTCAACTAGATCTCGTCAAAAACTGCTTCTTTTCTCGTCATTATCATCGTATCGTCGTCGTTCTCGTCTTTTCTTCTTTTAGCTCGTCTTCCTCTGGAATGTATGCTACTGCTCGTCATTCTCTTAGGGATGGTTAGGGATAGGTAGGGTTATTCTAGTAATATCACTCCCTCAGTAATATCACTCCCACATTCGGCCATTTTGATTAAACATTCGCCTCGAATGTTTCGTCGTTGTTATCGTGGGTGGGCCATGGCTTGAGATATTCGGCACAAGTCGAAGAAATTTTTGGACCGTCTGAGTTGCCAACTTTCTGGACATCGTAGGCGTTGTTGTGCTTGACTTTCGTGATTTGGTAAGGACCCAAATACTTCGGCTTTAATTTGAGGCCTCCACCAAATTGAGTGCGCTTTATGGCTACCATGTCGCCAACGTTGTAAAGCCTTGCTGGTTTGCGTCGCACATTGTAAGTTCTTTTGTTTTCCGATTGATGCTTTAAAATTTGTGATTTTGCCTTCAGCCTTAAATCGTTTCGAGAGTCCTGAAACAGAGCTAAGGTTTCGTTGTTGATTAGCTCACGAAGCTGCTGGTCATCTTTGTTCCTCATTTTGACTCCGATTAAAAGCTCAAAAGGTGTTGCGTTGATGCTTCTCGAGAAAGTAGAGTTGATGGCTTGTTGAACTCGATCAACGTGTCTGTACCATTTTGTAGGATCATCCACACTGAGTTTTGACAAAACTGGGATAATTATGGCATTCAGTCTCTCCACTTGTCCATTTACACGTGGTAGACCTGTCGTAGACTTGACAACCTTTATATTTTCCTCGTCGCAATATTGATGAAAATCTTGGGCTGTAAAAGCTGAACCTCGATCCGAAATGATACAAGCTGGGTTGCCAAACACATTACTTTGTCCTCGTAGTTTTGTAATGACTTCGCTTGCAGTTGTTGACTTTGTAGGATAAAGCCAGCAAAACTTCGTAAAGGAATCGATGACGGCGAGTATGTGCTTGTAATTCTTGCTCGATTGATTCTAATGGACCCAAGTGATCGATGTGGTACGTATGTAATGGAAAATCTTCTTTGTGCAATGGATGTAGCCAACCCTCTTGCTTGCCACGCTTGCGGTTGCTTAAAATGCATGGAATACAGCAGTCGATGAATTTCTGTATTTTTTCGTCAAGGTTTTGGATGAAGTATTCGTTGCAAATCATCTCCTTCGTCTTTTTGACGGCGAAATGTCCTCTGTCGTGTGCTTTGCCAATGATCTGTCTTTCCATATCCCTGGGCACAACAAGAAGTTCTGTGTCGTTAACTATCTTGTATAAGATTACGGACTTTAGGAAATAATCGTCGTAGGGTGAGTTGGAGTCTTTAATAATTTTGCAGATCGCCTTCAAGTGTTCGTCCTTTTCTTGAGCTTGTTTAAAGCCAAGTGCTACTGAGTCGTCTACGATTGTCATTATAGGGTACCTGGAGAGAGCGTCAACGTGCTTCATACGTGTACCTGAACGGTGTTCCACTTTGTAATCGTACTCTTGAAGCAATAGTACCCAACGTGCCACTCTGGTGCAGAGGCTTTGCTTGTCCAGCGTCTTCGTGAATGCATTGCAATCAGTGACAATCTTAAAATGGATGCCAAGTAGATAGACTCTGAATTTGGTTATAGCTTCGATTATCGCTAGCACCTCTAACTCGTAGCTTGAGTATTTACGCTGAGCATCTGTGGTTTTCCTACTCATAAAGTAGACTGGATGAAATTGGCCGTCGTCAGCTGATTTCTGTAATAGCACGGCGCCAAACCCGTCTATGGAGGCGTCGGTGTGTACCTCGGTGTCGTACTTCGGGTTGTAAATTGCTAGAACAGGGGTGGAAGTCAGATATTTCTTTAGGGATTCAATAGCATTCTCTTCATAAGGGCCAATAACAAATTCAGCTTTATTTTTGGTAAGGTCAGTCAAAGGTTTCGAAATCAGAGCATAATTCTGGATGAACTTCCTAAAGTATCCTGTGAGTCCTAGAAAACTTTCTAACTGCTTTAGGTTTTGTGGCGTCTTAAACTTCGAAACTGCGTCGATCTTCTGAGGAGTTGGGGAAATGGTTTTGTTCTCGATAATGTGACCTAAGAACTGGATACGGGTCTGCAGAAAATGACACTTTTTTATGTTAAGCTCAAGACCATATTCGCTGCAAGTTGATATAACTTCGTTGAGATTCGAAATTGCCTCCTCTTCGTCCTTCGCTGGTATAATTATATCGTCTACATAAGGTAGAGCGATTCCTCTGCGGGACAGACCTCTGAAAATAGCATTTATGTGTCTCTGAAACACACCAGGTGAGTTGGACAAACCAAAAGGCACCTTTAGGAATTGGTATTGCCCACTCTGCGTCACGATTGAAGTGTACTTCCTGCTAGATTCAGCCACTGGCACATGGAAAAAGCCATTTCGTAAATCGATCGTGCTGAATATCAACGCTTCTTGCAAGCGGTCAAGCTGGTCGTCAATCAGGGGCAACGGAAAATGATCTTTTACGATTACCTTGTTTATACGCCTGAAATCAATGCAAAGTTGTTGTGAACCGTCTGTTTTTCTATGCAAGCACTACCGGGCTTGTAAATTCGGAATCAGACTCCTCGATTATGCCGTTATCCAACCACTGCTCAATTTGTTCGTCGATTACCTTCGTTTCAGCGAAAGCGAATTTGCGCGGACGCGAGAAAATTGGAGATTCGTCGTTTAAGAGGATTTTCATTTCAATGTTTGTCGACTTCGATTTTAGCGGCTTATAACTCGTAATCAGTTCACGGACTTCTTGTTTCGCACACGCACTGGCTGATTCGTTTATATCGAGTTCATCGTTGTTAATAACCGTGTCAATTTTCAGCAAGTTAGATGGGATGTCCTCTTGGCAAAGATTATTTATATTTCGCACACGCAAACCACTTGGACCGAACGATATCTCTGCTTGCAAACACAATTCCTCGCCAATGATCATTCGAGTGTCCATACAATTAAGCGGAACTATGTAGAAATTTAAATCGTAGGGACTGTTGTCGATCCACACTGCTTGCTTACACTGTCCAATTGGCTTGATCTTATTGGCATTGCGATTTTTTCCAAATCCAATTAGGTATACACTGAACTCTTTTAGCTTCGGCAAAGCTAGCTCATCGTATAAATCTTCGCGCAAAATATTAAATTTGCTGCCTGTGTCGAAAAGTGCAATACAATTTTGTGTTTTAATTGAAACCACTTTGCTCGTCATGTTGTTGTGCTCACTTAAAACTCGCGCGTTTGGCTTGCATTCTTCGACTGTTTCGACACGTTGGGGACAGTTTTTGGAGATGTGACCGAATTTGTTGCATTTAAAACATTTTCTGCCTTTCTCTTTGTTGTTGCAGCCACTAGACAGATGACCCTTCTCGCCACAATTGTAGCAAACGATTTCCTTCTTGCCACCTTTATAATCACTGTGTACTGCTTGTGCTTTCTTGTCCTTCGCACTGCTTTCGACGAAATGGGATTTTGCACTGATTGTTTGGTAGTCCTTTAATTTGTATTTGAATTCGGTCATGTTTCTGGCTCCATAAAGCATCGATTTTTTGATTGAGAGTTTATCAATACCGTCGATCACGTATTGGATAAGAGCGTCTTCTTCAACATTTCCCCGTGAGGCAATATCTTTCATACGGTAAAAATATTCCTGTACACTTTCGTTCGCGCGTCGCTTGCTCTCTCCAAGTTGCATGTGTATTTGTTTGCTGCTTACTCTTGATCTGAACTCGCTCAACAAAGACTCTTTAAAAACACTCCACGAATTTATTCCTTTCTCGCTCAACACGAACAATTTCGCGACACCTTTAAGCGACTTTTTGGCAAAGATCAGCTTTTGCATTTCGTTCCAACCCATAAGTACAGCTTGGTCCTCAAAATCACTTATCCAGACCTCGACTGGAATATCGTCTGTGCCATCGAATTGTTTTATAGATTCCTCTATATCGCGAAAACTTAAAGCGAAACGCGGCATTTCATTGCATTGAATTGGCACTGGTTGTGAATTCTTCTTTCGTTCTCTATCACTCGTTGGATTTGTTCCTGCGGAATTTGCAATGATACTCTCGATTTCGTCGTCGCTTTGGTATTCTTCTTCGTCTTCCCTTTCTTCATCAGATTCCTCTGGATCTTCCACTTCGTTGCCAGTGAGAAGTTGGCCAAATCGAAGATTGCGAAAAATATGCAATTGCATATTTTCGACGTCGTGGCTTATGTTTAAAACTAGGCATATCGAAATTAAATCCCTTTCAGTTAGTTTTGCCTGCACGTATACACTTTTGGCTTTATACACTGCGTCATTTTCGTCGTATTGGAAGCCACCAAATTCGCGAAGCCGTTTGCGATTATTCCGGTCTCCCTCTTTTTCAAACACGAATTTGTGCAGAGCCCAAATGCTTCCTTTTGATGCAGTTTTTAAGTTATTTTAAATTAAATCGTTTAAACACGCCATCACAGAAAAAATGTATGTTTCACAAAGGGTTTATGTGTCTCGTTCACGTCGTACAACTTTCACGCATCACTTCCAACCTTATCGGATACTTCCCGGACGAGCCCCCAAATGTGGGGTTTTTGTTATTTTAGAATATATATAGATTTAAGTGTATATTTAAATGAAAATGATTTCACAATTAGAGTAGAATTAAGATCGTCGTCGCGTCGTTTTGCTCTTCACACAAGCACGTCTTCTCTCAACTAGATCTCGTCAAAAACTGCTTCTTTTCTCGTCATTATCATCGTATCGTCGTCGTTCTCGTCTTTTACTTCTTTTAGCTCGTCTTCCTCTGGAATGTATGCTACTGCTCGTCATTCTCTTAGGGATGGTTAGGGATAGGTAGGGTTATTCTAGTAATATTACTCCCTCAGTAATATCACTCCCACATCAATATGTTTTGTTCTGGAATGATGAACTGGATTCTTAGACAAAGCTTGGGAACTCAAATTTTCGCATCAAGAAAGGTTTGAACACACTGTCTGCAGTGTAAAATTAAAATCTTCTTTAAAAGTACAATCTCGGTAAATTCTGCATGTTTCTTCTTTGGGAGATTGTTGGTCAAAATATCAGCAATCATTTCATTAGTACATTTATACTTTAACAAAACTTGACCTTCCTAGACAACTTGTCTTACAAAATGATAGCGTATATCAATATAATTTGTTCTGGAATGATGAACTTGATTCTTAGTCAGAGCTTGGGAACTCAAATTGTCGCATTAAGAAATGTCTGACCACACTGTCTGCAGTGTAAAATTAAAATAATTTTTAAATGTACCATCTCTATGAATCCTACATGTTTCGTCTTTGGGAGATTTTTGGTCAAAATATCAGCAATAATTTTAGTAGTACATTTATACTTTAATAAACTTGACCTTCCTGGACAACTTGTCCTACAAAATGATAGTGTATATCAATATCTTTTTTTCTGCAATGATGAACTGGATTCTTAGACAGAGCTTGGGAACTCATATTGATGCTTCAAAAAAGGTTTGACCACACTGTCTGTTGTGTAAATCTGTAGTGTAAAATGAAAATCTTTTTTATTGGTACATTTAACATTTAATTTTGAACTGGATTCTTAGAAAGAGCTTGGGAACTCAAATTTTCGCATCAAGAAAGGTTTGACCACATTGTCTGCAGTGTAAAATTAAAATCTTCTTTAAAAGTACAATCTCGGTAAATTCTACATGTTTCTTCTTTGGGAGATTGTTGGTCAAAATATCAGCAATCATTTTATTAGTACATTTATACTTTAACAAAACTTGACCTTCCTAGACAACTTGTCTTACAAAATGATAGCGTATATCAATATAATTTGTTCTGGAATGTTGAACTTGATTCTTAGCCAGAGCTTGGGAACTCAAATTGTCGCATAAAGAAATGTTTGACCACACTGTCTGTTGTGTAAATCTGTAGTGTAAAATGAAAATCTTTTTTAAATGTACCATCTCGGTAAATTCTACATATTTCTTCTTTGATAGATTTGTGGTCAAAATATCAGCAATCATTTCATTAGTACATTTATACTGTAACAAAACTTGACCCTTCTAGACAACTTGGCTTACAAAATGATAACGTATATCAATATGTTTTGTTCTGGAATGATGAACTGGATTCTTAGTCAGAGCTTGGGAACTCAAATTATCCCATCAAGAAAGGTTTGACCACACTGTTAGTAGTGTAAAATGAAAATCCATTTTAAATGTACCATCATTGTAAATTCTACAAATTTCTTCTTTGATAGATTTGTGGTCAAAAAATCAGCAATCATTTCATTAGTACATTTATACTGTAACAAAACTTGACCCTTTTAGAAAACTTGGCTTACAAAATGATAGCGTATATCAATGTGGGGTTTTTATTATTTTAGAATATATATAGATTTAAGTGTTTATTTAAATGAAAATGATTTCACAATTAGAGTAGAATTAAGATCGTCGTCGCGTCGTTTTGCTCTTCACACAAGCACGTCTTCTCTCAACTAGATCTCGTCAAAAACTGCTTCTTTTCTCGTCATTATCATCGTATCGTCGTCGTTCTCGTCTTTTACTCCTTTTGGTTCGTCTTCCTCTGGAATGTATGCTACTGCTCGTCGTTCTCTTAGGGATGGTTAGGGATAGGTAGGGTTATTCTAGTAATATCACTCCCTCAGTAATATCACTCCCACATTCGGCCATTCTGATTAAACATTCGCCTCGAATGTTTCGTCGTTGTTATCGTAGAGTGGCCATGGCTTGAGATATTCGGCACAAGTCGAAGAAATTTTTGGACCGTCTGAGTTGCCAACTTTCTGGACATCGTAGGCGTTGTTGTGCTTGACTTTCGTGATTTGGTAAGGACCCAAATACTTCGGCTTTAATTTGAGGCCTCCACCAAATTGAGTGCGCTTTATGGCTACCATGTCGCCAACGTTGTAAAGCCTTGCTGGTTTGCGTCGCACATTGTAAGTTCTTTTGTTTTCCGATTGAAGCTTTAAAATTTGTGATTTTGCCTTCAGCCTTAAATCGTTTCGAGAGTCCTGAAACAGAGCTAAGGTTTCGTTGTTGATTAGCTCACGAAGCTGCTGGTCATCTTTGTTCCTCATTTTGACTCCGATTAAAAGCTCAAAAGGTGTTGCGTTGATGCTTCTCGAGAAAGTAGAGTTGATGGCTTGTTGAACTCGATCAACGTGTCTGTACCATTTTGTAGGATCATCCACACTGAGTTTTGACAAAACTGGGATAATTATGGCATTCAGTCTCTCCACTTGTCCATTTACACGTGGTAGACCTGTCGTAGACTTGACAACCTTTATATTTTCCTCGTCGCAATATTGATGAAAATCTTGGGCTGTAAAAGCTGAACCTCGATCCGAAATGATACAAGCTGGGTTGCCAAACACATTACTTTGTCCTCGTAGTTTTGTAATGACTTCGCTTGCAGTTGTTGACTTTGTAGGATAAAGCCAGCAAAACTTCGTAAAGGAATCGATGACGGCGAGTATGTGCTTGTAATTCTTGCTCGATTGATTCTAATGGACCCAAGTGATCGATGTGGTACGTATGTAATGGAAAATCTTCTTTGTGCAATGGATGTAGCCAACCCTCTTGCTTGCCACGCTTGCGGTTGCTTAAAATGCATGGAATACAGCAGTCGATGAATTTCTGTATTTTTTCGTCAAGGTTTTGGATGAAGTATTCGTTGCAAATCATCTCCTTCGTCTTTTTGACGGCGAAATGTCCTCTGTCGTGTGCTTTGCCAATGATCTGTCTTTCCATATCCCTGGGCACAACAAGAAGTTCTGTGTCGTTAACTATCTTGTATAAGATTACGGACTTTAGGAAATAATCGTCGTAGGGTGAGTTGGAGTCTTTAATAATTTTGCAGATCGCCTTCAAGTGTTCGTCCTTTTCTTGAGCTTGTTTAAAGCCAAGTGCTACTGAGTCGTCTACGATTGTCATTATAGGGTACCTGGAGAGAGCGTCAACGTGCTTCATACGTGTACCTGAACGGTGTTCCACTTTGTAATCGTACTCTTGAAGCAATAGTACCCAACGTGCCACTCTGGTGCAGAGGCTTTGCTTGTCCAGCGTCTTCGTGAATGCATTGCAATCAGTGACAATCTTAAAATGGATGCCAAGTAGATAGACTCTGAATTTGGTTATAGCTTCGATTATCGCTAGCACCTCTAACTCGTAGCTTGAGTATTTACGCTGAGCATCTGTGGTTTTCCTACTCATAAAGTAGACTGGATGAAATTGGCCGTCGTCAGCTGATTTCTGTAATAGCACGGCGCCAAACCCGTCTATGGAGGCGTCGGTGTGTACCTCGGTGTCGTACTTCGGGTTGTAAATTGCTAGAACAGGGGTGGAAGTCAGATATTTCTTTAGGGATTCAATAGCATTCTCTTCATAAGGGCCAATAACAAATTCAGCTTTATTTTTGGTAAGGTCAGTCAAAGGTTTCGAAATCAGAGCATAATTCTGGATGAACTTCCTAAAGTATCCTGTGAGTCCTAGAAAACTTTCTAACTGCTTTAGGTTTTGTGGCGTCTTAAACTTCGAAACTGCGTCGATCTTCTGAGGAGTTGGGGAAATGGTTTTGTTCTCGATAATGTGACCTAAGAACTGGATACGGGTCTGCAGAAAATGACACTTTTTTATGTTAAGCTCAAGACCATATTCGCTGCAAGTTGATATAACTTCGTTGAGATTCGAAATTGCCTCCTCTTCGTCCTTCGCTGGTATAATTATATCGTCTACATAAGGTAGAGCGATTCCTCTGCGGGACAGACCTCTGAAAATAGCATTTATGTGTCTCTGAAACACACCAGGTGAGTTGGACAAACCAAAAGGCACCTTTAGGAATTGGTATTGCCCACTCTGCGTCACGATTGAAGTGTACTTCCTGCTAGATTCAGCCACTGGCACATGGAAAAAGCCATTTCGTAAATCGATCGTGCTGAATATCAACGCTTCTTGCAAGCGGTCAAGCTGGTCGTCAATCAGGGGCAACGGAAAATGATCTTTTACGATTACCTTGTTTATACGCCTGAAATCAATGCAAAGTTGTTGTGAACCGTCTGTTTTTCTATGCAAGCACTACCGGGCTTGTAAATTCGGAATCAGACTCCTCGATTATGCCGTTATCCAACCACTGCTCAATTTGTTCGTCGATTACCTTCGTTTCAGCGAAAGCGAATTTGCGCGGACGCGAGAAAATTGGAGATTCGTCGTTTAAGAGGATTTTCATTTCAATGTTTGTCGACTTCGATTTTAGCGGCTTATAACTCGTAATCAGTTCACGGACTTCTTGTTTCGCACACGCACTGGCTGATTCGTTTATATCGAGTTCATCGTTGTTAATAACCGTGTCAATTTTCAGCAAGTTAGATGGGATGTCCTCTTGGCAAAGATTATTTATATTTCGCACACGCAAACCACTTGGACCGAACGATATCTCTGCTTGCAAACACAATTCCTCGCCAATGATCATTCGAGTGTCCATACAATTAAGCGGAACTATGTAGAAATTTAAATCGTAGGGACTGTTGTCGATCCACACTGCTTGCTTACACTGTCCAATTGGCTTGATCTTATTGGCATTGCGATTTTTTCCAAATCCAATTAGGTATACACTGAACTCTTTTAGCTTCGGCAAAGCTAGCTCATCGTATAAATCTTCGCGCAAAATATTAAATTTGCTGCCTGTGTCGAAAAGTGCAATACAATTTTGTGTTTTAATTGAAACCACTTTGCTCGTCATGTTGTTGTGCTCACTTAAAACTCGCGCGTTTGGCTTGCATTCTTCGACTGTTTCGACACGTTGGGGACAGTTTTTGGAGATGTGACCGAATTTGTTGCATTTAAAACATTTTCTGCCTTTCTCTTTGTTGTTGCAGCCACTAGACAGATGACCCTTCTCGCCACAATTGTAGCAAACGATTTCCTTCTTGCCACCTTTATAATCACTGTGTACTGCTTGTGCTTTCTTGTCCTTCGCACTGCTTTCGACGAAATGGGATTTTGCACTGATTGTTTGGTAGTCCTTTAATTTGTATTTGAATTCGGTCATGTTTCTGGCTCCATAAAGCATCGATTTGTTGATTGACAGTTTATCAATACCGTCGATCACGTATTGGATAAGAGCGTCTTCTTCAACATTTCCCCGTGAGGCAATATCTTTCATGCGGTAAAAATATTCCTGTACACTTTCGTTCGCGCGTCGCTTGCTCTCTCCAAGTTGCATGTGTATTTGTTTGCTGCTTACTCTTGATCTGAACTCGCTCAACAAAGACTCTTTTAAAACACTCCACGAATTTATTCCTTTCTCGCTCAACACGAACAATTTCGCGACACCTTTAAGCGACTTTTTGGCAAAGATCAGCTTTTGCATTTCGTTCCAACCCATAAATACAGCTTGGTCCTCAAAATCACTTATCCAGACCTCGACTGGAATATCGTCTGTGCCATCGAATTGTTTTATAGATTCCTCTATATCGCGAAAACTTAAAGCGAAACGCGGCATTTCATTGCATTGAATTGGCACTGGTTGTGAATTCTTCTTTCGTTCTCTATCACTCGTTGGATTTGTTCCTGCGGAATTTGCAATGATACTCTCGATTTCGTCGTCGCTTTGGTATTCTTCTTCGTCTTCCCTTTCTTCATCAGATTCCTCTGGATCTTCCACTTCGTTGCCAGTGAGAAGTTGGCCAAATCGAAGATTGCGAAAAATATGCAATTGCATATTTTCGACGTCGTGGCTTATGTTTAAAACTAGGCATATCGAAATTAAATCTCTTTCAGTTAGTTTTGCCTGCACGTATACACTTTTGGCTTTATACACTGCGTCATTTTCGTCGTATTGGAAGCCAGCAAATTCGCGAAGCCGTTTGAGATTATTCCGGTCTCCCTCTTTTTCAAACACGAATTTGTGCAGAGCCCAAATGCTTCCTTTTGATGCAGTTTTTAAGTTATTTTAAATTAAATCATTTAAACACGCCATAACAGAAAAAATGTATGTTTCACAAAGGGTTTATGTGTCTCGTTCACGTCGTACAACTTTCACGCATCACTTCCAACCTTATCGGATACTTCCCGGACGAGCCCCCAAATGTGGGGTTTTTGTTATTTTAGAATATATATAGATTTAAGTGTATATTTAAATGAAAATGATTTCACAATTAGAGTAGAATTAAGATCGTCGTCGCGTCGTTTTGCTCTTCACACAAGCACGTCTTCTCTCAACTAGATCTCGTCAAAAACTGCTTCTTTTCTCGTCATTATCATCGTATCGTCGTCGTTCTCGTCTTTTACTTCTTTTAGCTCGTCTTCCTCTGGAATGTATGCTACTGCTCGTCATTCTCTTAGGGATGGTTAGGGATAGGTAGGGTTATTCTAGTAATATTACTCCCTCAGTAATATCACTCCCACATCAATATGTTTTGTTCTGGAATGATGAACTGGATTCTTAGACAAAGCTTGGGAACTCAAATTTTCGCATCAAGAAAGGTTTGAACACACTGTCTGCAGTGTAAAATTAAAATCTTCTTTAAAAGTACAATCTCGGTAAATTCTACATATTTCTTCTTTGGGAGATTGTTGGTCAAAATATCAGCAATCATTTCATTAGTACATTTATACTTTAACAAAACTTGACCTTCCTAGACAACTTGTCTTACAAAATGATAGCGTATATCAATATAATTTGTTCTGGAATGATGAACTTGATTCTTAGTCAGAGCTTGGGAACTCAAATTGTCGCATTAAGAAATGTCTGACCACACTGTCTGCAGTGTAAAATTAAAATCTTCTTTAAAAGTACAATCTCGGTAAATTCTACATGTTTCTTCTTTGGGAGATTGTTGGTCAAAATATCAGCAATCATTTCATTAGTACATTTATACTTTAACAAAACTTGACCTTCCTAGACGACTTGTCCTACAAAATGATAGTGTATATCAATATCTTTTGCTCTGCAATGATGAACTGGATTCTTAGACAGAGCTTGGGAACTCATATTGTTGCTTCAAAAAAGGTTTGACCACACTGTCTGTTGTGTAAATCTGTAGTGTAAAATGAAAATCTTTTTTAAATGTACCATCTCTATGAATCCTACATGTTTCTTTTTTGAGACATTTGTGGTCAAAATATCAGCAATCATTTCATTAGTACATTTATACTTTAACAAAACTTGACTTTCCTTGACAACTTGTCTTACAAAATGATAGCGTATATCAATATGTTTTGTTCTAGAATGATGAACTGGATTCTTAGTCTGAGCTTGGAAACTGAAATTATCGCATCAAGAAAGGTTTGACCACACTGTCTGTAGTGTAAAATGAAAATCTATTTTAAATGTACCATCATTGTAAATTCTACATATTTCTTCTTTGATAGATTTGTGGTCAAAATATCAGCAATCATTTCATAAGTACATTTATACTGTAACAAAACTTGACCCTTCTAGACAACTTGGCTTACAAAATGATAGCGTATATCAATATGTTTTGTTCTGGAATGATGAACTGGATTCTTAGACAAAGCTTGGGAACTCAAATTTTCGCATCAAGAAAGGTTTGACCACACTGTCTGCAGTGTAAAATTAAAATCTTCTTTAAAAGTACAATCTCGGTAAATTCTACATGTTTCTTCTTTGGGAGATTGTTGGTCAAAATATCAGCAATCATTTCATTAGTACATTTATACTTTAACAAAACTTGACCTTCCTAGACGACTTGTCTTACAAAATGATAGTGTATATCAATATGTTTTCTTCTAGAATGATGAACTGGATTCTTAGCCAGAGCTTGGGAACTCAAATTGTTGCATAAAGAAATGTTTGACCACACTGTCTGCAGTGTAAAATTAAAATCTTTAAAAGTACAATCTCGGTAAATTCTACAAGTTTCTTCTTTGGGAGATTGTTGGTCAAAATATCAGCAATCATTTCATTAGTACATTTATACTTTAACAAAACTTGACCTTCCTAGACGACTTGTCTTACAAAATGATAGTGTATATCAATATGTTTTCTTCTAGAATGATGAACTGGATTCTTAGCCAGAGCTTGGGAACTCAAATTGTCGCATAAGGAAATGTTTGACCACACTGTCTGTTGTGTAAATCTGTAGTGTAAAATGAAAATCTTTTTTAAATGTACCATCTCGGTAAATTCTACATGTTTCTTCTTTGAGAGATTGTTGGTCAAAATATCAGCAATCATTTCATTGGTACAATTATAATTTAACAAAACTTGACCTTCCTAGACGACTTGTCTTACAAAATGATAGTGTATATCAATATGTTTTCTTCTAGAATGATGAACTGGATTCTTAGCCAGAGCTTGGGAACTCAAATTTTCGCATCAAGAAAGGTTTAATCACACTGTCTGTGGTGTAAAATGAAAATCATTTTTAAATGTCCCATCTCTATGAATCCTACATGTTTCGTCTTTGGGAGATTTTTGGTCAAAATATCAGCAATAATTTTATTAGTACATTTATACTTTAATAAACTTGACCTTCCTGGACAACTTGTCCTACAAAATGATAGTGTATATCAATATCTATTGTTCTGCAATGATGAACTGGATTCTTAGACAGAGCTTGGGAACTCATATTGTTGCATCAAAAAAGGTTTGACCACACTGTCTGTTGTGTAAATCTGTAGTGTAATATGAAATTCTTTTTTAAATGTACCATCTCGGTAAATTCTACATGTTTCTTCTTTGAGAGATTGTTGGTCAAAATATCAGCAATCATTTCATTAGTACAATTATAATTTAACAAAACTTGACCTTCCTAGACGACTTGTCTTACAAAATGATAGTGTATATCAATATGTTTTCTTCTAGAATGATGAACTGGATTCTTAGCCAGAGCTTGGGAACTCAAATTTTCGCATCAAGAAAGGTTTAATCACACTGTCTGTGGTGTAAAATGAAAATCATTTTTAAATGTACCATTTCTATGAATCCTACATGTTTTGTCTTTGGGAGATTTTTGGTCAAAATATCAGCAATCATTTTATTAGTACATTTATACTTTAATAAACTTGACCTTCCTGGACAACTTGTCCTACAAAATGATAGTGTATATCAATATCTTTTTTTCTGCAATTCATGAACTGGATTCTTAGACAGAGCTTGGGAACTCATATTGTTGCTTCAAAAAAGGTTTGACCACACTGTCTGTTGTGTAAATCTGTAGTGTAAAATGAAAATCTTTTTTATTGGTACATTTAACATTTAATTTTGAACTGGATTCTTAGACAGAGCTTGGGAGCTCAAATTTTCGCATTAAGAAAGGTTTGACCACACTGTCTGCAGTGTAAAATTAAAATCTTCTTTAAAAGTACAATCTCGGCAAATTCTACATGTTTCTTCTTTGGGAGATTGTTGGTCAAAATATCAGCAATCATTTCATTAGTACATTTATACTTTAACAAAACTTGACCTTCCTAGACAACTTGTCTTACAAAATGATAGCGTATATCAATATAATTTGTTCTGGAATGATGAACTTGATTCTTAGTCAGAGCTTGGGAACTCAAATTGTCGCATTAAGAAATGTCTGACCACACTGTCTGCAGTGTAAAATTAAAATCTTCTTTAAAAGTACAATCTCGGTAAATTCTACATGTTTCTTCTTTGGGAGATTGTTGGTCAAAATATCAGCAATCATTTCATTAGTACATTTATACTTTAACAAAACTTGACCTTCCTAGACGACTTGTCCTACAAAATGATAGTGTATATCAATATCTTTTGCTCTGCAATGATGAACTGGATTCTTAGACAGAGCTTGGGAACTCATATTGTTGCTTCAAAAAAGGTTTGACCACACTGTCTGTTGTGTAAATCTGTAGTGTAAAATGAAAATCTTTTTTAAATGTACCATCTCTATGAATCCTACATGTTTCTTTTTTGAGACATTTGTGGTCAAAATATCAGCAATCATTTCATTAGTACATTTATACTTTAACAAAACTTGACTTTCCTTGACAACTTGTCTTACAAAATGATAGCGTATATCAATATGTTTTGTTCTAGAATGATGAACTGGATTCTTAGTCTGAGCTTGGAAACTGAAATTATCGCATCAAGAAAGGTTTGACCACACTGTCTGTAGTGTAAAATGAAAATCTATTTTAAATGTACCATCATTGTAAATTCTACATATTTCTTCTTTGATAGATTTGTGGTCAAAATATCAGCAATCATTTCATAAGTACATTTATACTGTAACAAAACTTGACCCTTCTAGACAACTTGGCTTACAAAATGATAGCGTATATCAATATGTTTTGTTCTGGAATGATGAACTGGATTCTTAGACAAAGCTTGGGAACTCAAATTTTCGCATCAAGAAAGGTTTGACCACACTGTCTGCAGTGTAAAATTAAAATCTTCTTTAAAAGTACAATCTCGGTAAATTCTACATGTTTCTTCTTTGGGAGATTGTTGGTCAAAATATCAGCAATCATTTCATTAGTACATTTATACTTTAACAAAACTTGACCTTCCTAGACGACTTGTCTTACAAAATGATAGTGTATATCAATATGTTTTCTTCTAGAATGATGAACTGGATTCTTAGCCAGAGCTTGGGAACTCAAATTGTTGCATAAAGAAATGTTTGACCACACTGTCTGCAGTGTAAAATTAAAATCTTTAAAAGTACAATCTCGGTAAATTCTACAAGTTTCTTCTTTGGGAGATTGTTGGTCAAAATATCAGCAATCATTTCATTAGTACATTTATACTTTAACAAAACTTGACCTTCCTAGACGACTTGTCTTACAAAATGATAGTGTATATCAATATGTTTTCTTCTAGAATGATGAACTGGATTCTTAGCCAGAGCTTGGGAACTCAAATTGTCGCATAAGGAAATGTTTGACCACACTGTCTGTTGTGTAAATCTGTAGTGTAAAATGAAAATCTTTTTTAAATGTACCATCTCGGTAAATTCTACATGTTTCTTCTTTGAGAGATTGTTGGTCAAAATATCAGCAATCATTTCATTGGTACAATTATAATTTAACAAAACTTGACCTTCCTAGACGACTTGTCTTACAAAATGATAGTGTATATCAATATGTTTTCTTCTAGAATGATGAACTGGATTCTTAGCCAGAGCTTGGGAACTCAAATTTTCGCATCAAGAAAGGTTTAATCACACTGTCTGTGGTGTAAAATGAAAATCATTTTTAAATGTCCCATCTCTATGAATCCTACATGTTTCGTCTTTGGGAGATTTTTGGTCAAAATATCAGCAATAATTTTATTAGTACATTTATACTTTAATAAACTTGACCTTCCTGGACAACTTGTCCTACAAAATGATAGTGTATATCAATATCTATTGTTCTGCAATGATGAACTGGATTCTTAGACAGAGCTTGGGAACTCATATTGTTGCATCAAAAAAGGTTTGACCACACTGTCTGTTGTGTAAATCTGTAGTGTAATATGAAATTCTTTTTTAAATGTACCATCTCGGTAAATTCTACATGTTTCTTCTTTGAGAGATTGTTGGTCAAAATATCAGCAATCATTTCATTAGTACAATTATAATTTAACAAAACTTGACCTTCCTAGACGACTTGTCTTACAAAATGATAGTGTATATCAATATGTTTTCTTCTAGAATGATGAACTGGATTCTTAGCCAGAGCTTGGGAACTCAAATTTTCGCATCAAGAAAGGTTTAATCACACTGTCTGTGGTGTAAAATGAAAATCATTTTTAAATGTACCATTTCTATGAATCCTACATGTTTTGTCTTTGGGAGATTTTTGGTCAAAATATCAGCAATCATTTTATTAGTACATTTATACTTTAATAAACTTGACCTTCCTGGACAACTTGTCCTACAAAATGATAGTGTATATCAATATCTTTTTTTCTGCAATTCATGAACTGGATTCTTAGACAGAGCTTGGGAACTCATATTGTTGCTTCAAAAAAGGTTTGACCACACTGTCTGTTGTGTAAATCTGTAGTGTAAAATGAAAATCTTTTTTATTGGTACATTTAACATTTAATTTTGAACTGGATTCTTAGACAGAGCTTGGGAGCTCAAATTTTCGCATTAAGAAAGGTTTGACCACACTGTCTGCAGTGTAAAATTAAAATCTTCTTTAAAAGTACAATCTCGGCAAATTCTACATGTTTCTTCTTTGGGAGATTGTTGGTCAAAATATCAGCAATCATTTCATTAGTACATTTATACTTTAACAAAACTTGACCTTCCTGGACAACTTGTCCTACAATATGATAGTGTATATCAATATCTTTTGTTCTGCAATGATGAACTGGATTCTTAGACAGAGCTTGGGAACTCATATTGTTGCTTTAAAAAAGGTTTGACCACACTGTCTGTTGTGTAAATCTGTAGTGTAAAGTGAAAATCTTTTTTAAATGTACCATCTCTATGAATCCTACATGTTTCTTTTTTGAGAGATTGTTGGTCAAAATATCAGCAATCATTTCATTAGTACATTTATACTTTAACAAAACTTGACCTTCCTAGACAACTTGTCTTACAAAATGATAGCGTATATAAATATGTTTTCTTCTAGAATTCTACATGGTTCTTCTTTGAGAGATTGTTGTTCAAAATATCAGCAATCATTTCATTAGTACATTTATACTTCAACAAAACTTGACCTTCCTAGACAACTTGTCTTACAAAATGATAGCGTATATCAATATGTTTTCTTCTAGAATACTGGTTTCTTAGCCAGAGCTTGGGAACTCAAATGTTCGCATCAAGAAAGGTTTTAGGTTCTGTAGTGTAAAATGAAAATCTATTTTAAATGTACCATTATTGTAAATTCTACAAATTTCTTCTTTGATAGATTTGTGGTCAAAATATCAGCAATCATTTCATTAGTACATTTATACTTTAACAAAACTTGACCTTCCTAGACGACTTGTCCTACAAAATGATAGTGTATATCAATATCTTTTGCTCTGCAATGATGAACTGGATTCTTAGACAGAGCTTGGGAACTCATATTGTTGCTTCAAAAAAGGTTTGACCACACTGTCTGTTGTGTAAATCTGTAGTGTAAAATGAAAATCTTTTTTAAATGTACCATCTCTATGAATCCTACATGTTTCTTTTTTGAGACATTTGTGGTCAAAATATCAGCAATCATTTCATTAGTACATTTATACTTTAACAAAACTTGACCTTCCTAGACAACTTGTCTTACAAAATGATAGCGTATATCAATATGTTTTGTTCTAGAATGATGAACTGGATTCTTAGTCTGAGCTTGAAAACTGAAATTATCGCATCAAGAAAGGTTTGACCACACTGTCTGTAGTGTAAAATGAAAATCTATTTTAAATGTACCATCATTGTAAATTCTACATATTTCTTCTTTGATAGATTTGTGGTCAAAATATCAGCAATCATTTTATAAGTACATTTATACTGTAACAAAACTTGACCCTTCTAGACAACTTGGCTTACAAAATGATAGCGTATATCAATATGTTTTGTTCTGGAATGATGAACTGGATTCTTAGACAAAGCTTGGGAACTCAAATTTTCGCATCAAGAAAGGTATGAACACACTGTCTGCAGTGTAAAATTAAAATCTTCTTTAAAAGTACAATCTCGGTAAATTCTACATGTTTCTTCTTTGGGAGATTGTTGGTCAAAATATCAGCAATCATTTCATTAGTACATTTAAACTTTAACAAAACTTGACCTTCCTAGACGACTTGTCTTACAAAATGATAGCGTATATCAATATAATTTGTTCTGGAATGATGAACTTGATTCTTAGCCAGAGCTTGGGAACTCAAATTGTCGCATAAAGAAATGTTTGACCACACTGTCTGCAGTGTAAAATGAAAATCTATTTTAAATGTACCATCATTGTAAATTCTACATATTTCTTCTTTGATAGATTTGTGGTCAAAATATCAGCAATCATTTCATTAGTACATTTATACTGTAACAAAACTTGACCCTTCTAGACAACTTGGCTTACAAAATGATAGCGTATATCAATATCTTTTTTTCTGCAATGATGAACTGGATTCTTAGACAGAGCTTGGGAACTCATATTGTTGCTTCAAAAAAGGTTTGACCACACTGTCTGTTGTGTAAATCTGTAGTGTAAAATGAAAATCTTTTATATTGGTACATTTAACATTTAATTTTGAACTGGATTCTTAGACAGAGCTTGGGAACTCAAATTTTCGCATTAAGAAAGGTTTGACCACACTGTCTGCAGTGTAAAATTAAAATCTTCTTTAAAAGTACAATCTTCTACATGTTTCTTCTTTGGGAGATTGTTGGTCAAAATATCAGCAATCATTTCATTAGTACATTTATACTTTAACAAAACTTGACCTTCCTAGACGACTTGTCTTACAAAATGATAGCGTATATCAATATAATTTGTTCTGGAATGATGAACTTGATTCTTAGCCAGAGCTTGGGAACTCAAATTGTCGCATAAAGAAATGTTTGACCACACTGTCTGTAGTGTAAAATGAAAATCTATTTTAAATGTACCATTATTGTAAATTCTACAAATTTCTTCTTTGATAGATTTGTGGTCAAAATATCAGCAATCATTTCATTATTACATTTATACTTTAACAAAACTTGACCTTCCTAGACGACTTGTCCTACAAAATGATAGTGTATATCAATATCTTTTGCTCTGCAATGATGAACTGGATTCTTAGACAGAGCTTGGGAACTCATATTGTTGCTTCAAAAAAGGTTTGACCACACTGTCTGTTGTGTAAATCTGTAGTGTAAAATGAAAATCTTTTTTAAATGTACCATCACTATGAATCCTACATGTTTCTTTTTTGAGAGATTTGTGGTCAAAATATCAGCAATCATTTCATTAGTACATTTATACTGTAACAAAACTTGACCCTTCTAGACAACTTGGCTTACAAAATGATAGCGTATATCAATATGTTTTGTTCTGGAATGATGAACTGGATTCTTAGACAAAGCTTGGGAACTCAAATTTTCGCATCAAGAAAGGTTTGAACACACTGTCTGCAGTGTAAAATTAAAATCTTCTTTAAAAGTACAATCTCGGTAAATTCTACATGTTTCTTCTTTGAGAGATTGTTGGTCAAAATATCAGCAATCATTTCATTAGTACATTTATACTGTAACAAAACTTGACCCTTCTAGACAACTTGGCTTACAAAATGATAGCGTATATCAATATCTTTTTTTCTGCAATGATGAACTGGATTCTTAGACAGAGCTTGGGAACTCATATTGTTGCTTCAAAAAAGGTTTGACCACACTGTCTGTTGTGTAAATCTGTAGTGTAAAATGAAAATCTTTTATATTGGTACATTTAACATTTAATTTTGAACTGGATTCTTAGACAGAGCTTGGGAACTCAAATTTTCGCATTAAGAAAGGTTTGACCACACTGTCTGCAGTGTAAAATTAAAATCTTCTTTAAAAGTACAATCTTCTACATGTTTCTTCTTTGGGAGATTGTTGGTCAAAATATCAGCAATCATTTCATTAGTACATTTATACTTTAACAAAACTTGACCTTCCTAGACGACTTGTCTTACAAAATGATAGCGTATATCAATATAATTTGTTCTGGAATGATGAACTTGATTCTTAGCCAGAGCTTGGGAACTCAAATTGTCGCATAAAGAAATGTTTGACCACACTGTCTGTAGTGTAAAATGAAAATCTATTTTAAATGTACCATTATTGTAAATTCTACAAATTTCTTCTTTGATAGATTTGTGGTCAAAATATCAGCAATCATTTCATTATTACATTTATACTTTAACAAAACTTGACCTTCCTAGACGACTTGTCCTACAAAATGATAGTGTATATCAATATCTTTTGCTCTGCAATGATGAACTGGATTCTTAGACAGAGCTTGGGAACTCATATTGTTGCTTCAAAAAAGGTTTGACCACACTGTCTGTTGTGTAAATCTGTAGTGTAAAATGAAAATCTTTTTTAAATGTACCATCACTATGAATCCTACATGTTTCTTTTTTGAGAGATTTGTGGTCAAAATATCAGCAATCATTTCATTAGTACATTTATACTGTAACAAAACTTGACCCTTCTAGACAACTTGGCTTACAAAATGATAGCGTATATCAATATGTTTTGTTCTGGAATGATGAACTGGATTCTTAGACAAAGCTTGGGAACTCAAATTTTCGCATCAAGAAAGGTTTGAACACACTGTCTGCAGTGTAAAATTAAAATCTTCTTTAAAAGTACAATCTCGGTAAATTCTACATGTTTCTTCTTTGAGAGATTGTTGGTCAAAATATCAGCAATCATTTCATTAGTACATTTATACTGTAACAAAACTTGACCCTTCTAGACAACTTGGCTTACAAAATGATAGCGTATATCAATATCTTTTTTTCTGCAATGATGAACTGGATTCTTAGACAGAGCTTGGGAACTCATATTGTTGCTTCAAAAAAGGTTTGACCACACTGTCTGTTGTGTAAATCTGTAGTGTAAAATGAAAATCTTTTTTATTGGTACATTTAACATTTAATTTTGAGCTGGATTCTTAGACAGAGCTTGGGAACTCAAATTTTCGCATTAAGAAAGGTTTGACCACACTGTCTGCAGTGTAAAATTAAAATCTTCTTTAAAAGTACAATCTCTGTAAATTCTACATGTTTCTTCTTTGGGAGATTGTTGGTCAAAATATCAGCAATCATTTCATTAGTACATTTATACTTTAACAAAACTTGACCTTCCTAGACGACTTGTCTTACAAAATGATAGCGTATATCAATATAATTTGTTCTGGAATGATGAACTTGATTCTTAGCCAGAGCTTGGGAACTCAAATTGTTGCATAAAGAAATGTTTGACCACACTGTCTGCAGTGTAAAATTAAAATCTTTAAAAGTACAATCTCGGTAAATTCTACAAGTTTCTTCTTTGGGAAATTGTTGGTCAAAATATCAGCAATCATTTCATTAGTACATTTATACTTTAACAAAACTTGACCTTCCTAGACGACTTGTCTTACAAAATGATAGTGTATATCAATATGTTTTCTTCTAGAATGATGAACTGGATTCTTAGCCAGAGCTTGGGAACTCAAATTGTCGCATAAGGAAATGTTTGACCACACTGTCTGTTGTGTAAATCTGTAGTGTAAAATGAAAATCTTTTTTAAATGTACCATCTCGGTAAATTCTACATGTTTCTTCTTTGGGAGATTGTTGGTCAAAATATCAGCAATCATTTCATTAGTACATTTATACTTTAACAAAACTTGACCTTCCTAGACGACTTGTCTTACAAAATGATAGTGTATATCAATATGTTTTCTTCTAGAATGATGAACTGGATTCTTAGCCAGAGCTTGGGAACTCAAATTGTCGCATCAAGAAAGGTTTAATCACACTGTCTGTGGTGTAAAATGAAAATCATTTTTAAATGTACCATTTCTATGAATCCTACATGTTTTGTCTTTGGGAGATTTTTGGTCAAAATATCAGCAATCAATTTATTAGTACATTTATACTTTAATAAACTTGACCTTCCTGGACAACTTGTCCTACAAAATGATAGTGTATATCAATATCTTTTTTTCTGCAATTCATGAACTGGATTCTTAGACAGAGCTTGGGAACTCATATTGTTGCTTCAAAAAAGGTTTGACCACACTGTCTGTTGTGTAAATCTGTAGTGTAAAATGAAAATCTTTTTTATTGGTACATTTAACATTTAATTTTGAACTGGATTCTTAGACAGAGCTTGGGAACTCAAATTTTCGCATTAATAAAGGTTTGACCACACTGTCTGCAGTGTAAAATTAAAATCTTCTTTAAAAGTACAATCTCGGTAAATTCTACATGTTTCTTCTTTGGGAGATTGTTGGTCAAAATATCAGCAATCATTTCATTAGTACATTTATACTTTAACAAAACTTGACCTTCCTAGACGACTTGTCTTACAAAATGATAGCGTATATCAATATAATTTGTTCTGGAATGATGAACTTGATTCTTAGCCAGAGCTTGGGAACTCAAATTGTTGCATAAAGAAATGTTTGACCACACTGTCTGCAGTGTAAAATTAAAATCTTTAAAAGTACAATCTCGGTAAATTCTACAAGTTTCTTCTTTGGGAAATTGTTGGTCAAAATATCAGCAATCATTTCATTAGTACATTTATACTTTAACAAAACTTGACCTTCCTAGACGACTTGTCTTACAAAATGATAGTGTATATCAATATGTTTTCTTCTAGAATGATGAACTGGATTCTTAGCCAGAGCTTGGGAACTCAAATTGTCGCATAAGGAAATGTTTGACCACACTGTCTGTTGTGTAAATCTGTAGTGTAAAATGAAAATCTTTTTTAAATGTACCATCTCGGTAAATTCTACATGTTTCTTCTTTGGGAGATTGTTGGTCAAAATATCAGCAATCATTTCATTAGTACATTTATACTTTAACAAAACTTGACCTTCCTAGACGACTTGTCTTACAAAATGATAGTGTATATCAATATGTTTTCTTCTAGAATGATGAACTGGATTCTTAGCCAGAGCTTGGGAACTCAAATTGTCGCATCAAGAAAGGTTTAATCACACTGTCTGTGGTGTAAAATGAAAATCATTTTTAAATGTACCATTTCTATGAATCCTACATGTTTTGTCTTTGGGAGATTTTTGGTCAAAATATCAGCAATCATTTTATTAGTACATTTATACTTTAATAAACTTGACCTTCCTGGACAACTTGTCCTACAAAATGATAGTGTATATCAATATCTTTTTTTCTGCAATTCATGAACTGGATTCTTAGACAGAGCTTGGGAACTCATATTGTTGCTTCAAAAAAGGTTTGACCACACTGTCTGTTGTGTAAATCTGTAGTGTAAAATGAAAATCTTTTTTATTGGTACATTTAACATTTAATTTTGAACTGGATTCTTAGACAGAGCTTGGGAACTCAAATTTTCGCATTAATAAAGGTTTGACCACACTGTCTGCAGTGTAAAATTAAAATCTTCTTTAAAAGTACAATCTCGGTAAATTCTACATGTTTCTTCTTTGGGAGATTGTTGGTCAAAATATCAGCAATCATTTAATTAGTACATTTATACTTTAACAAAACTTGACCTTCCTAGACGACTTGTCTTACAAAATGATAGTGTATATCAATATGTTTTCTTCTAGAATAATGAACTGGATTCTTAGCCAGAGCTTGGGAACTCAAATTTTCGCATCAAAAAAGGTTTGACCACACTGTCTGCAGTGTAAAATTAAAATCTTCTTTAAAAGTACAATCTCGGTAAATTCTACATGTTTCTTCTTTGGAAGATTGTTGGTCAAAATATCAGCAATCATTTCATTAGTACATTTATACTTTAACAAAACTTGACCTTCCTAGACGACTTGTCTTACAAAATGATAGCGTATATCAATATAATTTGTTCTGGAATGATGAACTTGATTCTTAGCCAGAGCTTGGGAACTCAAATTGTCGCATAAAGAAATGTTTGACCACACTGTCTGTTGTGTAAATCTGTAGTGTAAAATGAAAATCTTTTTTAAATGTACCATCTCGGTAAATTCTACATGTTTCTTCTTTGGGAGATTGTTGGTCAAAATATCAGCAATCTTTTCATTAGTACATTTATACTTTAACAACACTTGACCTTCCTAGACAACTTGTCTTACAAAATGATAGTGTATATCAATATGTTTTCTTCTAGAATGATGAATTGGATTCTTAGACAGAGCTTGGGAACTCAAATTGTTGCATAAAGAAATGTTTGACCACACTGTCTGCAGTGTAAAATTAAAATCTTTAAAAGTACAATCTCGGTAAATTCTACAAGTTTCTTCTTTGGGAGATTGTTGGTCAAAATATCAGCAATCATTTCATTAGTACATTTATACTTTAACAAAACTTGACCTTCCCAGACGACTTGTCTTACAAAATGATAGTGTATATCAATATGTTTTCTTCTAGAATGATGAACTGGATTTTTAGCCAGAGCTTGGGAACTCAAATTGTCGCATAAAGAAATGGTTGACCACACTGTCTGTTGTGTAAATCTGTAGTGTAAAATGAAAATCTTTTTTAAATGTACCATCTCGGTAAATTCTACATGTTTCTTCTTTGGGAGATTGTTGGTCAAAATATCAGCAATCATTTCATTAGTACATTTATACTTTAACAAAACTTGACCTTCCTAGACGACTTGTCTTACAAAATGATAGTGTATATCAATATGTTTTCTTCTAGAATGATGAACTGGATTCTTAGCCAGAGCTTGGGAACTCAAATTGTTGCATAAAGAAATGTTTGACCACACTGTCTGCAGTGTAAAATTAAAATCTTTAAAAGTACAATCTCGGTAAATTCTACAAGTTTCTTCCTTGGGAGATTGTTGGTCAAAATATCAGCAATCATTTCATTAGTACATTTATACTTTAACAAAACTTGACCTTCCTAGACGACTTGTCTTACAAAATGATAGCGTATATCAATATGTTTTCTTCTAGAATGATGAACTGGATTCTTAGCCAGAGCTTGGGAACTCAAATTGTTGCATAAAGAAATGTTTGACCACACTGTCTGCAGTGTAAAATTAAAATCTTTAAAAGTACAATCTCGGTAAATTCTACAAGTTTCTTCCTTGGGAGATTGTTGGTCAAAATATCAGGAATCATTTCATTAGTACATTTATACTCTAACAAAACTTGACCCTTCTAGACGACTTGTCTTACAAAATGATAGTGTATATCAATATGTTTTCTTCTAGAATGATGAACTGGATTCTTAGCCAGAGCTTGGGAACTTAAATTGTCGCATAAAGAAATGTTTGACCACACTGTCTGTTGTGTAAATCTGTAGTGTAAAATGAAAATCTTTTTTAAATGTACCATCTCGGTAAATTCTACATGTTTCTTCTTTGGGAGATTGTTGGTCAAAATATCAGCAATCATTTCATTAGTACATTTACACTTTAACAAAACTTGACCTTCCTAGACGACTTGTCTTACAAAATGATAGTGTATATCAATATGTTTTCTTCTAGAATGATGAACTGGATTCTTAGCCAGAGCTTGGGAACTCAAATTCTTGCATAAAGAAATGTTTGACCACACTGTCTGCAGTGTAAAATTAAAATCTTTAAAAGTACAATCTCGGTAAATTCTACATGTTTCTTCTTTGGGAGATTGTTGGTCAAAATATCAGCAATCATTTCATTAGTACATTTAAACTTTAACAAAACTTGACCTTCCTAGACGACTTGTCTTACAAAATGATAGCGTATATCAATATAATTTGTTCTGGAATGATGAACTTGATTCTTAGCCAGAGCTTGGGAACTCAAATTGTCGCATAAAGAAATGTTTGACCACACTGTCTGCAGTGTAAAATTAAAATCTTTAAAAGTACAATCTCGGTAAATTCTACAAGTTTCTTCCTTGGGAGATTGTTGGTCAAAATATCAGGAATCATTTCATTAGTACATTTATACTCTAACAAAACTTGACCCTTCTAGACGACTTGTCTTACAAAATGATAGTGTATATCAATATGTTTTCTTCTAGAATGATGAACTGGATTCTTAGCCAGAGCTTGGGAACTTAAATTGTCGCATAAAGAAATGTTTGACCACACTGTCTGTTGTGTAAATCTGTAGTGTAAAATGAAAATCTTTTTTAAATGTACCATCTCGGTAAATTCTACATGTTTCTTCTTTGGGAGATTGTTGGTCAAAATATCAGCAATCATTTCATTAGTACATTTACACTTTAACAAAACTTGACCTTCCTAGACGACTTGTCTTACAAAATGATAGTGTATATCAATATGTTTTCTTCTAGAATGATGAACTGGATTCTTAGCCAGAGCTTGGGAACTCAAATTCTTGCATAAAGAAATGTTTGACCACACTGTCTGCAGTGTAAAATTAAAATCTTTAAAAGTACAATCTCGGTAAATTCTACATGTTTCTTCTTTGGGAGATTGTTGGTCAAAATATCAGCAATCATTTCATTAGTACATTTATACTTTAACAAAACTTGACCTTCCTAGACGACTTGTCTTACAAAATGATAGCGTATATCAATATAATTTGTTCTGGAATGATGAACTTGATTCTTAGCCAGAGCTTGGGAACTCAAATTGTCGCATAAAGAAATGTTTGACCACACTGTCTGCAGTGTAAAATGAAAATCTATTTTAAATGTACCATCATTGTAAATTCTACATATTTCTTCTTTGATAGATTTGTGGTCAAAATATCAGCAATCATTTCATTAGTACATTTATACTGTAACAAAACTTGACCCTTCTAGACAACTTGGCTTACAAAATGATAGCGTATATCAATATCTTTTTTTCTGCAATGATGAACTGGATTCTTAGACAGAGCTTGGGAACTCATATTGTTGCTTCAAAAAAGGTTTGACCACACTGTCTGTTGTGTAAATCTGTAGTGTAAAATGAAAATCTTTTATATTGGTACATTTAACATTTAATTTTGAACTGGATTCTTAGACAGAGCTTGGGAACTCAAATTTTCGCATTAAGAAAGGTTTGACCACACTGTCTGCAGTGTAAAATTAAAATCTTCTTTAAAAGTACAATCTTCTACATGTTTCTTCTTTGGGAGATTGTTGGTCAAAATATCAGCAATCATTTCATTAGTACATTTATACTTTAACAAAACTTGACCTTCCTAGACGACTTGTCTTACAAAATGATAGCGTATATCAATATAATTTGTTCTGGAATGATGAACTTGATTCTTAGCCAGAGCTTGGGAACTCAAATTGTCGCATAAAGAAATGTTTGACCACACTGTCTGTAGTGTAAAATGAAAATCTATTTTAAATGTACCATTATTGTAAATTCTACAAATTTCTTCTTTGATAGATTTGTGGTCAAAATATCAGCAATTATTTCATTATTACATTTATACTTTAACAAAACTTGACCTTCCTAGACGACTTGTCCTACAAAATGATAGTGTATATCAATATCTTTTGCTCTGCAATGATGAACTGGATTCTTAGACAGAGCTTGGGAACTCATATTGTTGCTTCAAAAAAGGTTTGACCACACTGTCTGTTGTGTAAATCTGTAGTGTAAAATGAAAATCTTTTTTAAATGTACCATCACTATGAATCCTACATGTTTCTTTTTTGAGAGATTTGTGGTCAAAATATCAGCAATCATTTCATTAGTACATTTATACTGTAACAAAACTTGACCCTTCTAGACAACTTGGCTTACAAAATGATAGCGTATATCAATATGTTTTGTTCTGGAATGATGAACTGGATTCTTAGACAAAGCTTGGGAACTCAAATTTTCGCATCAAGAAAGGTTTGAACACACTGTCTGCAGTGTAAAATTAAAATCTTCTTTAAAAGTACAATCTCGGTAAATTCTACATGTTTCTTCTTTGAGAGATTGTTGGTCAAAATATCAGCAATCATTTCATTAGTACATTTATACTGTAACAAAACTTGACCCTTCTAGACAACTTGGCTTACAAAATGATAGCGTATATCAATATCTTTTTTTCTGCAATGATGAACTGGATTCTTAGACAGAGCTTGGGAACTCATATTGTTGCTTCAAAAAAGGTTTGACCACACTGTCTGTTGTGTAAATCTGTAGTGTAAAATGAAAATCTTTTTTATTGGTACATTTAACATTTAATTTTGAACTGGATTCTTAGACAGAGCTTGGGAACTCAAATTTTCGCATTAAGAAAGGTTTGACCACACTGTCTGCAGTGTAAAATTAAAATCTTCTTTAAAAGTACAATCTCGGTAAATTCTACATGTTTCTTCTTTGGGAGATTGTTGGTCAAAATATCAGCAATCATTTCATTAGTACATTTATACTTTAACAAAACTTGACCTTCCTAGACGACTTGTCTTACAAAATGATAGCGTATATCAATATAATTTGTTCTGGAATGATGAACTTGATTCTTAGCCAGAGCTTGGGAACTCAAATTGTTGCATAAAGAAATGTTTGACCACACTGTCTGCAGTGTAAAATTAAAATCTTTAAAAGTACAATCTCGGTAAATTCTACAAGTTTCTTCTTTGGGAAATTGTTGGTCAAAATATCAGCAATCATTTCATTAGTACATTTATACTTTAACAAAACTTGACCTTCCTAGACGACTTGTCTTACAAAATGATAGTGTATATCAATATGTTTTCTTCTAGAATGATGAACTGGATTCTTAGCCAGAGCTTGGGAACTCAAATTGTCGCATAAGGAAATGTTTGACCACACTGTCTGTTGTGTAAATCTGTAGTGTAAAATGAAAATCTTTTTTAAATGTACCATCTCGGTAAATTCTACATGTTTCTTCTTTGGGAGATTGTTGGTCAAAATATCAGCAATCATTTCATTAGTACATTTATACTTTAACAAAACTTGACCTTCCTAGACGACTTGTCTTACAAAATGATAGTGTATATCAATATGTTTTCTTCTAGAATGATGAACTGGATTCTTAGCCAGAGCTTGGGAACTCAAATTGTCGCATCAAGAAAGGTTTAATCACACTGTCTGTGGTGTAAAATGAAAATCATTTTTAAATGTACCATTTCTATGAATCCTACATGTTTTGTCTTTGGGAGATTTTTGGTCAAAATATCAGCAATCATTTTATTAGTACATTTATACTTTAATAAACTTGACCTTCCTGGACAACTTGTCCTACAAAATGATAGTGTATATCAATATCTTTTTTTCTGCAATTCATGAACTGGATTCTTAGACAGAGCTTGGGAACTCATATTGTTGCTTCAAAAAAGGTTTGACCACACTGTCTGTTGTGTAAATCTGTAGTGTAAAATGAAAATCTTTTTTATTGGTACATTTAACATTTAATTTTGAACTGGATTCTTAGACAGAGCTTGGGAACTCAAATTTTCGCATTAATAAAGGTTTGACCACACTGTCTGCAGTGTAAAATTAAAATCTTCTTTAAAAGTACAATCTCGGTAAATTCTACATGTTTCTTCTTTGGGAGATTGTTGGTCAAAATATCAGCAATCATTTAATTAGTACATTTATACTTTAACAAAACTTGACCTTCCTAGACGACTTGTCTTACAAAATGATAGTGTATATCAATATGTTTTCTTCTAGAATAATGAACTGGATTCTTAGCCAGAGCTTGGGAACTCAAATTTTCGCATCAAAAAAGGTTTGACCACACTGTCTGCAGTGTAAAATTAAAATCTTCTTTAAAAGTACAATCTCGGTAAATTCTACATGTTTCTTCTTTGGAAGATTGTTGGTCAAAATATCAGCAATCATTTCATTAGTACATTTATACTTTAACAAAACTTGACCTTCCTAGACGACTTGTCTTACAAAATGATAGCGTATATCAATATAATTTGTTCTGGAATGATGAACTTGATTCTTAGCCAGAGCTTGGGAACTCAAATTGTCGCATAAAGAAATGTTTGACCACACTGTCTGTTGTGTAAATCTGTAGTGTAAAATGAAAATCTTTTTTAAATGTACCATCTCGGTAAATTCTACATGTTTCTTCTTTGGGAGATTGTTGGTCAAAATATCAGCAATCTTTTCATTAGTACATTTATACTTTAACAACACTTGACCTTCCTAGACAACTTGTCTTACAAAATGATAGTGTATATCAATATGTTTTCTTCTAGAATGATGAACTGGATTCTTAGACAGAGCTTGGGAACTCAAATTGTTGCATAAAGAAATGTTTGACCACACTGTCTGCAGTGTAAAATTAAAATCTTTAAAAGTACAATCTCGGTAAATTCTACAAGTTTCTTCTTTGGGAGATTGTTGGTCAAAATATCAGCAATCATTTCATTAGTACATTTATACTTTAACAAAACTTGACCTTCCCAGACGACTTGTCTTACAAAATGATAGTGTATATCAATATGTTTTCTTCTAGAATGATGAACTGGATTTTTAGCCAGAGCTTGGGAACTCAAATTGTCGCATAAAGAAATGGTTGACCACACTGTCTGTTGTGTAAATCTGTAGTGTAAAATGAAAATCTTTTTTAAATGTACCATCTCGGTAAATTCTACATGTTTCTTCTTTGGGAGATTGTTGGTCAAAATATCAGCAATCATTTCATTAGTACATTTATACTTTAACAAAACTTGACCTTCCTAGACGACTTGTCTTACAAAATGATAGTGTATATCAATATGTTTTCTTCTAGAATGATGAACTGGATTCTTAGCCAGAGCTTGGGAACTCAAATTGTTGCATAAAGAAATGTTTGACCACACTGTCTGCAGTGTAAAATTAAAATCTTTAAAAGTACAATCTCGGTAAATTCTACAAGTTTCTTCCTTGGGAGATTGTTGGTCAAAATATCAGGAATCATTTCATTAGTACATTTATACTTTAACAAAACTTGACCTTCCTAGACGACTTGTCTTACAAAATGATAGTGTATATCAATATGTTTTCTTCTAGAATGATGAACTGGATTCTTAGCCAGAGCTTGGGAACTCAAATTGTTGCATAAAGAAATGTTTGACCACACTGTCTGCAGTGTAAAATTAAAATCTTTAAAAGTACAATCTCGGTAAATTCTACAAGTTTCTTCCTTGGGAGATTGTTGGTCAAAATATCAGGAATCATTTCATTAGTACATTTATACTCTAACAAAACTTGACCCTTCTAGACGACTTGTCTTACAAAATGATAGTGTATATCAATATGTTTTCTTCTAGAATGATGAACTGGATTCTTAGCCAGAGCTTGGGAACTTAAATTGTCGCATAAAGAAATGTTTGACCACACTGTCTGTTGTGTAAATCTGTAGTGTAAAATGAAAATCTTTTTTAAATGTACCATCTCGGTAAATTCTACATGTTTCTTCTTTGGGAGATTGTTGGTCAAAATATCAGCAATCATTTCATTAGTACATTTACACTTTAACAAAACTTGACCTTCCTAGACGACTTGTCTTACAAAATGATAGTGTATATCAATATGTTTTCTTCTAGAATGATGAACTGGATTCTTAGCCAGAGCTTGGGAACTCAAATTCTTGCATAAAGAAATGTTTGACCACACTGTCTGCAGTGTAAAATTAAAATCTTTAAAAGTACAATCTCGGTAAATTCTACAAGTTTCTTCTGTGGGAGATTGTTGGTCAAAATATCAGCAATCATTTCATTAGTACATTTATACTTTAACAAAACTTGACCTTCCTAGACGACTTGTCTTACAAAATGATAGTGTATATCAATATGTTTTCTTCTAGAATGATGAACTGGATTCTTAGCCAGAGCTTGGGATCTCAAATTGTCGCATAAAGAAATGTTTGACCACACTGTCTGTTGTGTAAATCTGTAGTGTAAAATGAAAATCTTTTTTAAATGTACCATCTCGGTAAATTCTACATGTTTCTTCTTTGGGAGATTGTTGGTCAAAATATCAGCAATCATTTCATTAGTACATTTATACTCTAACAAAACTTGACCCTTCTAGACGACTTGTCTTACAAAATGATAGTGTATATCAATATGTTTTCTTCTAGAATGATGAACTGGATTCTTAGCCAGAGCTTGGGAACTTAAATTGTCGCATAAAGAAATGTTTGACCACACTGTCTGTTGTGTAAATCTGTAGTGTAAAATGAAAATCTTTTTTAAATGTACCATCTCGGTAAATTCTACATGTTTCTTCTTTGGGAGATTGTTGGTCAAAATATCAGCAATCATTTCATTAGTACATTTACACTTTAACAAAACTTGACCTTCCTAGACGACTTGTCTTACAAAATGATAGTGTATATCAATATGTTTTCTTCTAGAATGATGAACTGGATTCTTAGCCAGAGCTTGGGAACTCAAATTCTTGCATAAAGAAATGTTTGACCACACTGTCTGCAGTGTAAAATTAAAATCTTTAAAAGTACAATCTCGGTAAATTCTACAAGTTTCTTCCTTGGGAGATTGTTGGTCAAAATATCAGGAATCATTTCATTAGTACATTTATACTTTAACAAAACTTGACCTTCCTAGACGACTTGTCTTACAAAATGATAGTGTATATCAATATGTTTTCTTCTAGAATGATGAACTGGATTCTTAGCCAGAGCTTGGGAACTCAAATTGTCGCATAAAGAAATGTTTGACCACACTGTCTGCAGTGTTAAATTAAAATCTTTAAAAGTACAATCTCGGTAAATTCTACATGTTTCTTCTTTGGGAGATTGTTGGTCAAAATATCAGCAATCATTTCATTAGTACATTTATACTTTAACAAAACTTGACCTTCCTAGACAACTTGTCTTTCAAAATGATAGCGTATATCAATATAATTTGTTCTGGAATGATGAACTTGATTCTTAGTCAGAGCTTGGGAACTCAAATTTTCGCATCAAAAAAGGTTTGACCACACTGTCTGTTGTGTAAATCTGTAGTGTAAAATGAAAATCTTTTTTAAATGTACCATCTCGGTAAATTCTACATGTTTCTTCTTTGGGAGATTGTTGGTCAAAATATCAGCAATCATTTCATTAGTACATTTATACTTTAACAAAACTTGACCTTCCTAGACGACTTGTCTTACAAAATGATAGTGTATATCAATATGTTTTCTTCTAGAATGATGAACTGGATTCTTAGCCAGAGCTTGGGAACTCAAATTTTCGCATCAAGAAAGGTTTAATCACACTGTCTGTGGTGTAAAATGAAAATCTATTTCAAATGTACCATCTTTGTAAATTCTACAAATTTCTTCTTTGAGAGATTTGTAGTCAAAATATCGGCAATCATTCCATTAGTGCATTTATACTCTAACAAAACTTGACCCTTCTAGACAACTTGTCTTACAAAATGATAGCGTATATCAATATGTTTTCTTCTAGAATGATGAACTGGATTCTTAGCCAGAGCTTGGGAACTCAAATTGTCGCATAAAGAAATGTTTGACCACACTGTCTGTTGTGTAAATCTGTAGTGTAAAATGAAAATCTTTTTTAAATGTACCATCTCGGTAAATTCTACATGTTTCGTCTTTGGGAGATTGTTGGTCAAAATATCAGCAATCATTTCATTAGTACATTTACACTTTAACAAAACTTGACCTTCCTAGACGACTTGTCTTACAAAATGATAGTGTATATCAATATGTTTTCTTCTAGAATGATGAACTGGATTCTTAGCCAGAGCTTGGGAACTCAAATTTTCGCATAAAGAAATGTTTAAGCACACTGTCTGTAGTGTAAAATGAAAATCATTTTTAAATGTACCATCTCGGTAAATTCTACATGTTTCGTCTTTGGGAGATTGTTGGTCAAAATATCAGCAATCATTTCATTAGTACATTTATACTTTAACAAAACTTGACCTTCCTAGACAACTTGTCTTACAAAATGATAGCGTACATCAATATGTTTTCTTCTAGAATAATGAACTGGTTTCTTAGCCAGAGCTTGGGAACTCAAATTGTCGCATAAAGAAATGTTTGACCACACTGTCTGCAGTGTAAAATTAAAATCTTCTTTAAAAGTACAATCTCGGTAAATTCTACAAGTTTCTTCTTTGGGAGATTGTTGGTCAAAATATCAGCAATCATTTCATTAGTACATTTATACTTTAACAAAACTTGAACTTGAGACAACTTGTCTTACAAAATGATAGCGTATATCAATATGTTTTCTTCTAGAATACTGGTTTCTTAGCCAGAGCTTGGGAACTCAAATTTTCGCATCAAGAAAGGTTTAATCATACTGTCTGTAGTGTAAAATGAAAATCATTTTTAAATGTACCATCTCTATGAATCCTACATGTTTCGTCTTTGGGAGATTTTTGGTCAAAATATCAGCAATCATTTTATTAGTACATTTATACTTTAATAAACTTGACCTTTCTGGACAACTTGTCCTACAAAATGATAGTGTATATCAATATCTTTTTTTCTGCAATGATGAACTGGATTCTTAGACAGAGCTTGGGAACTTAAATTGTCGCATAAAGAAATGTTTGACCACACTGTCTACAGTGTAAAATTAAAATCTCTTAAAGTACAATCTCGGTAAATTCTACATTTTTCAAAATGTCAGCAATCATTTCATTAGTTCATTTATACTTTAACAAAACTTGACCCTTCTAGACAACTTGTCTTACAAAATGATAGCATATATCAATATGTTTTCTTCTAGAATGATGAACTGGATTCTTAGCCAGAGCTTGGGAACTCAAATTTTCGCATAAAGAAATGTTTGACCACACTGTCTGTTGTGTAAATCTGTAGTGTAAAATGAAAATCTTTTTTAAATGTACCATCTCGGAAAATTGTACATGGTTCTTCTTTAAAAGATTGTTGTTCAAAATATCAGCAATCATTTCACTAGTACATTTATACTTTAACAAAACTTGACCTTCCTAGACAACTTGTCTTACAAAATGATAGCGTACATCAATATGTTTTCTTCTAGAATAATGAACTGGTTTCTTAGCCAGAGCTTGGGAACTCAAATTTTCGCATAAAGAAATGTTTAAGCACACTGTCTGTAGTGTAAAATGAAAATCATTTTTAAATGTACCATCTCGGTAAATTCTACATGTTTCGTCTTTGGGAGATTGTTGGTCAAAATATCAGCAATCATTTCATTAGTACATTTATACTTTAACAAAACTTGACCTTCCTAGACAACTTGTCTTACAAAATGATAGCGTACATCAATATGTTTTCTTCTAGAATAATGAACTGGTTTCTTAGCCAGAGCTTGGGAACTGAAATTGTCGCATAAAGAAATGTTTAAGCACACTGTCTGAAGTGTAAAATGAAAATTATTTTTAAATGTAAAATCTTTATGAATCCTACATGTTCCGTCTTTGGGAGATTTTTGGTCAAAATATCAGCAATCATTTCATTAGTATATTTATACTTTAACAAAACTTGACCTTCCTAGACAACTTGTCTTACAAAATGATAGCGTACATCAATATGTTTTCTTCTAGAATAATGAACTGGTTTCTTAGCCAGAGCTTGGGAACTCAAATTTTTGCATAAAGAAATGTTTAAGCACACTGTTTGTAGTGTAAAATGAAAATCATTTTTAAATGTACCATCTCGGTAAATTCTAGATGTTTCGTCTTTGGGAGATTGTTGGTCAAAATATCAGCAATCATTTCATTAGTACATTTATACTTTAACAAAACTTGACCTTCCTAGACAACTTGTCTTACAAAATGATAGCGTACATCAATATGTTTTCTTCTAGAATAATGAACTGGTTTCTTAGCCAGAGCTTGGGAACTGAAATTGTCGCATAAAGAAATGTTTAAGCACACTGTCTGAAGTGTAAAATGAAAATCCTTTTTAAATGTACCATCTCTATGAATCCTACATGTTTCTTCTTTGGGAGATTGTTGGTCAAAATATCAGCAATCATTTCATTAGTACATTTATACTTTTACAAAACTTGACCTTCCTAGACGACTTGTCTTACAAAATGATAGCGTATATCAATATGTTTTCTTCTAGAATGATGAACTGGATTCTTAGTCAGAGCTTGGAAACTCAAATTATCGCATCAAGAAAGGTTTGACCACACTGTCTGTAGTGTAAAATGAAATATCTATTTTAAATGTACCATCATTGTAAATTCTACAAATTTCATCTTTGATAGATTTGTGGTCAAAATATCAGCAATAATTTTATTAGTACATTTATACTTTAATAAACTTGACCTTCCTGGACAACTTGTCCTACAAAATGATAGTGTATATCAATATCTATTGTTCTGCAATGATGAACTGGATTCTTAGACAGAGCTTGGGAACTCATATTGTTGCATCAAAAAAGGTTTGACCACACTGTCTGTTGTGTAAATCTGTAGTGTAATATGAAATTCTTTTTTAAATGTACCATCTCGGTAAATTCTACATGTTTCTTCTTTGGGAGATTGTTGGTCAAAATATCAGCAATCATTTCATTAGTACATTTATACTTTAACAAAACTTGACCTTCCTAGACAACTTGTCTTACAAAATGATAGCGTACATCAATATGTTTTCTTCTAGAATAATGAACTGGTTTCTTAGCCAGAGCTTGGGAACTCAAATTTTCGCATAAAGAAATGTTTAAGCACACTGTCTGTAGTGTAAAATGAAAATCATTTTTAAATGTACCATCTCGGTAAATTCTACATGTTTCGTCTTTGGGAGATTGTTGGTCAAAATATCAGCAATCATTTCATTAGTACATTTATACTTTAACAAAACTTGACCTTCCTAGACAACTTGTCTTACAAAATGATAGCGTACATCAATATGTTTTCTTCTAGAATAATGAACTGGTTTCTTAGCCAGAGCTTGGGAACTGAAATTGTCGCATAAAGAAATGTTAAGCACACTGTCTGAAGTGTAAAATGAAAATTATTTTTAAATGTAAAATCTTTATGAATCCTACATGTTCCGTCTTTGGGAGATTTTTGGTCAAAATATCAGCAATCATTTCATTAGTATATTTATACTTTAACAAAACTTGACCTTCCTAGACAACTTGTCTTACAAAATGATAGCGTACATCAATATGTTTTCTTCTAGAATAATGAACTGGTTTCTTAGCCAGAGCTTGGGAACTGAAATTGTCGCATAAAGAAATGTTTAAGCACACTGTCTGAAGTGTAAAATAAAAATTATTTTTAAATGTAAAATCTTTATGAATCCTACATGTTCCGTCTTTGGGAGATTTTTGGTCAAAATATCAGCAATCATTTCATTAGTATATTTATACTTTAACAAAACTTGACCTTCCTAGACAACTTGTCTTACAAAATGATAGCGTACATCAATATGTTTTCTTCTAGAATAATGAACTGGTTTCTTAGCCAGAGCTTGGGAACTCAAATTTTTGCATAAAGAAATGTTTAAGCACACTGTTTGTAGTGTAAAATGAAAATCATTTTTAAATGTACCATCTCGGTAAATTCTAGATGTTTCGTCTTTGGGAGATTGTTGGTCAAAATATCAGCAATCATTTCATTAGTACATTTATACTTTAACAAAACTTGACCTTCCTAGACAACTTGTCTTACAAAATGATAGCGTACATCAATATGTTTTCTTCTAGAATAATGAACTGGTTTCTTAGCCAGAGCTTGGGAACTGAAATTGTCGCATAAAGAAATGTTTAAGCACACTGTCTGAAGTGTAAAATGAAAATCCTTTTTAAATGTACCATCTCTATGAATCCTACATGTTTCTTCTTTGGGAGATTGTTGGTCAAAATATCAGCAATCATTTCATTAGTACATTTATACTTTTACAAAACTTGACCTTCCTAGACGACTTGTCTTACAAAATGATAGCGTATATCAATATGTTTTCTTCTAGAATGATGAACTGGATTCTTAGTCAGAGCTTGGGAACTCAAATTGTTGCATCAAGAAAGGTTTGACCACACTGTCTGTAGTGTAAAATGAAATATCTATTTTAAATGTACCATCATTGTAAATTCTACAAATTTCATCTTTGATAGATTTGTGGTCAAAATATCAGCAATAATTTTATTAGTACATTTATACTTAACAAAACTTGACCTTCCTGGACAACTTGTCCTACAAAATGATAGTGTATATCAATATCTATTGTTCTGCAATGATGAACTGGATTCTTAGACAGAGCTTGGGAACTCATATTGTTGCATCAAAAAAGGTTTGACCACACTGTCTGTTGTGTAAATCTGTAGTGTAATATGAAATTCTTTTTTAAATGTACCATCTCGGTAAATTCTACATGTTTCTTCTTTGGGAGATTGTTGGTCAAAATATCAGCAATCATTTCATTAGTACATTTATACTTTAACAAAACTTGACCTTCCTAGACAACTTGTCTCACAAAATGATAGCGTACATCAATATGTTTTCTTCTAGAATAATGAACTGGTTTCTTAGCCAGAGCTTGGGAACTCAAATTGTCGCATAAAGAAATGTTTGACCACACTGTCTGTTGTGTAAATCTGTAGTGTAAAATGAAAATCTTTTTTAAATGTACCATCTCGGAAAATTCTACATGGTTCTTCTTTAAAAGATTGTTGTTCAAAATATCAGCAATCATTTCATTAGTACATTTATACTTTAACAAAACTTGACCTTCCTAGACAACTTGTCTTACAAAATGATAGCGTACATCAATATGTTTTCTTCTAGAATAATGAACTGGTTTCTTAGCCAGAGCTTGGGAACTCAAATTTTCGCATAAAGAAATGTTTAAGCACACTGTCTGTAGTGTAAAATGAAAATCATTTTTAAATGTACCATCTCGGTAAATTCTACATGTTTCGTCTTTGGGAGATTGTTGGTCAAAATATCAGCAATCATTTCATTAGTACATTTATACTTTAACAAAACTTGACCTTCCTAGACAACTTGTCTTACAAAATGATAGCGTACATCAATATGTTTTCTTCTAGAATAATGAACTGGTTTCTTAGCCAGAGCTTGGGAACTGAAATTGTCGCATAAAGAAATGTTTAAGCACACTGTCTGAAGTGTAAAATGAAAATTATTTTTAAATGTAAAGTCTTTATGAATCCTACATGTTCCGTCTTTGGGAGATTTTTGGTCAAAATATCAGCAATCATTTCATTAGTATATTTATACTTTAACAAAACTTGACCTTCCTAGACAACTTGTCTTACAAAATGATAGCGTACATCAATATGTTTTCTTCTAGAATAATGAACTGGTTTCTTAGCCAGAGCTTGGGAACTCAAATTTTTGCATAAAGAAATGTTTAAGCACACTGTTTGTAGTGTAAAATGAAAATCATTTTTAAATGTACCATCTCGGTAAATTCTAGATGTTTCGTCTTTGGGAGATTGTTGGTCAAAATATCAGCAATCATTTCATTAGTACATTTATACTTTAACAAAACTTGACCTTCCTAGACAACTTGTCTTACAAAATGATAGCGTACATCAATATGTTTTCTTCTAGAATAATGAACTGGTTTCTTAGCCAGAGCTTGGGAACTGAAATTGTCGCATAAAGAAATGTTTAAGCACACTGTCTGAAGTGTAAAATGAAAATCCTTTTTAAATGTACCATCTCTATGAATCCTACATGTTTCTTCTTTGGGAGATTGTTGGTCAAAATATCAGCAATCATTTCATTAGTACATTTATACTTTTACAAAACTTGACCTTCCTAGACGACTTGTCTTACAAAATGATAGCGTATATCAATATGTTTTCTTCTAGAATGATGAACTGGATTCTTAGTCAGAGCTTGGAAACTCAAATTATCGCATCAAGAAAGGTTTGACCACACTGTCTGTAGTGTAAAATGAAATATCTATTTTAAATGTACCATCATTGTAAATTCTACAAATTTCATCTTTGATAGATTTGTGGTCAAAATATCAGCAATAATTTTATTAGTACATTTATACTTTAATAAACTTGACCTTCCTAGACAACTTGTCTTACAAAATGATAGCGTATATCAATATGTTTTCTTCTAGAATAATGAACTGGTTTCTTAGCCAGAGCTTGGGAACTCAAATTTTCGCATCAAGAAAGGTTTAAGCACACTGTCTGTAGTGTAAAATGAAAATCATTTTTAAATGTCCCATCTCTATGAATCCTACATGTTTCGTCTTTGGGAGATTTTTGGTCAAAATATCAGCAATCATTTCATTAGTACATTTATACTTTAATAAACTTGACCTTCCTGGACAACTTGTCCTACAAAATGATAGTGTATATCAATATCTATTGTTCTGCAATGATGAACTGGATTCTTAGACAGAGCTTGGGAACTCATATTGTTGCATCAAAAAAGGTTTGACCACACTGTCTGTTGTGTAAATCTGAAGTGTAATATGAAATTCTTTTTTAAATGTACCATCTCGGTAAATTCTACATGTTTCTTCTTTGAGAGATTGTTGGTCAAAATATCAGCAATCATTTCATTAGTACAATTATAATTTAACAAAACTTGACCTTCCTAGACAACTTGTCTTACAAAATGATAGCGTATATCAATATGTTTTCTTCTAGAATGAGGAGCTGGATTCTTAGTCAGAGCTTGGAAACTCAAATTATCGCATCAAGAAAGGTTTGACCACATTGTCTGTAGTGTAAAATGAAAATGTATTGTAAATGTACCATCATTGTAAATTCTACAAATTTCTTCTTTGATAGATTTGTGGTCAAAATATCAGCAATCATTTCATTAGTACATTTATACTGTAACAAAACTTGACCCTTCTAGACAACTTGTCTTACAAAACGATAGCGTATATCAATATGTTTTGTTCTGGAATGATGAACTGGATTCATAGACAGAGCTTGGGAACTCAAATTTTTGCTTCAAAAAAGGTTTGACCACACTGTCTGTTGTGTAAATCTGTAGTGTAAAATGAAAATCTTTTTTAAATGTACCATCTCGGTAAATTCTACATGTTTCTTCTTTGAGAGATTGTTGGTCAAAATATCAGCAATCATTTCATTAGTACAATTATAATTTAACAAAACTTGACCTTCCTAGACAACTTGTCTTACAAAATGATAGCGTATATCAATATGTTTTCTTCTAGAATGAGGAGCTGGATTCTTAGTCAGAGCTTGGAAACTCAAATTATCGCATCAAGAAAGGTTTGACCACATTGTCTGTAGTGTAAAATGAAAATGTATTGTAAATGTACCATCATTGTAAATTCTACAAATTTCTTCTTTGATAGATTTGTGGTCAAAATATCAGCAATCATTTCATTAGTACATTTATACTGTAACAAAACTTGACCCTTCTAGACAACTTGTCTTACAAAACGATAGCGTATATCAATATGTTTTGTTCTGGAATGATGAACTGGATTCATAGACAGAGCTTGGGAACTCAAATTTTTGCTTCAAAAAAGGTTTGACCACACTGTCTGTTGTGTAAATCTGTAGTGTAAAATGAAAATCTTTTTTAAATGTACCATCTCGGTAAATTCTACATGTTTCTTCTTTGGGAGATTGTTGGTCAAAATATCAGCAATCATTTCATTAGTACATTTATATTGTAACAAAACTTGACCTTCCTAGACGACTTGTCTTACAAAATGATAGCGTATATCAATATGTTTTCTTCTAGAATGATGAACTGGTTTCTTAGTCAGAGCTTGGAAACTCAAATTATCGCATCAAGAAAGGTTTGACCACATTGTCTGTAGTGTAAAATGAAAATGTATTGTAAATGTACCATCATTGTAAATTCTACAAATTTCTTCTTTGATAGATTTGTGGTCAAAATATCAGCAATCATTTCATTAGTACATTTATACTGTAACAAAACTTGACCCTTCTAGACAACTTGTCTTACAAAACGATAGCGTATATCAATATGTTTTGTTCTGGAATGATGAACTGGATTCATAGACAGAGCTTGGGAACTCAAATTTTTGCTTCAAAAAAGGTTTGACCACACTGTCTGTTGTGTAAATCTGTAGTGTAAAATGAAAATCTTTTTTAAATGTACCATCTCGGTAAATTCTACATGTTTCTTCTTTGGGAGATTGTTGGTCAAAATATCAGCAATCATTTCATTAGTACATTTATACTGTAACAAAACTTGACCTTCCTAGACGACTTGTCTTACAAAATGATAGCGTATATCAATATGTTTTCTTCTAGAATGATGAACTGGTTTCTTAGCCAGAGCTTGGGAACTCAAATTTTCGCATCAAGAAAGGTTTAATCACACTGTCTGTAGTGTAAAATGAAAATCATTTTTAAATGTACCATCTCTATGAATCCTATATGTTTCGTCTTTGGGAGATTTTTGGTCAAAATATCAGCAATCATTTTATTAGTACATTTATACTTTAATAAACTTGACCTTCCTGGACAACTTGTCCTACAAAATGATAGTGTATATCAATATCTTTTTTTCTGCAATTCATGAACTTTATTCTTAGTCAGAGCTTAAGAACTCAAAGTGTCTCATAAAGAAATGTTTGACCACTCTGTCTCCAGTGTAAAATTAAAATCTTCTTTAAAAGAACAATCTCGGTAAATTCTACATGTTTCTTCTTTGGGAGATTGTTGGTCAAAATATCAGCAATCATTTAATTAGTACATTTATACTTTAACAAAACTTGACCTTCCTAGACGACTTGTCTTACAAAATGATAGTGTATATCAATATGTTTTCCTCTAGAATGATGAACTGGATTCTTAGCCAGAGCTTGGGAACTCAAATTGTCGCATAAAGAAATGTTTGACCACACTGTCTGTTGTGTAAATCTGTAGTGTAAAGTGAAAATCTTTTTTAAATGTACCATCTCGGTAAATTCTACATGGTTCTTCTTTGAGAGATTGTTGTTCAAAATATCAGCAATCATTTCATTAGTACATTTATACTTTAACAAAACTTGACCTTCCTAGACAACTTGTCTTACAAAATGATAGCGTATATCAATATGTTTTCTTCTAGAATAATGAACTGGTTTCTTAGCCAGAGCTTGGGAACTCAAATTTTCGCATCAAAAAAGGTTTGACCACACTGTCTGCAGTGTAAAATTAAAATCTTCTTTAAAAGTACAATCTCGGTAAATTCTACATGTTTCTTCTTTGGGAGATTGTTGGTCAAAATATCAGCAATCATTTCATTAGTACATTTATACTTTAACAAAACTTGACCTTCCTAGACGACTTGTCTTACAAAATGATAGTGTATATCAATATGTTTTCTTCTAGAATGATGAACTGGTTTCCTAGCCAGAGCTTGGGAACTCATATTTTCGCATCAAGAAAGGTTTGACCACACTGTTTGTAGTGTAAAATGAAAATCTATTTTAAATATACCATCTTTGTAAATTCTACAAATTTCGTCTTTGATAGATTTGTGGTCAAAATATCAGCGATCATTTCATTTCTAACAAAACTTGACCCTTCTAGACAACTTGTCTTTCAAAATGATAGCGTATATCAATATGTTTTGTTCTGGAATGATGAACTGGATTCTTAGTCAGAGCTTCGGAACTCAAATTTTCGCATCAAAAAAGGTTTGACCACACTGTCTACTGTGTAAATCTGTAGTGTAAAATGAAAATCTTTTTTAAATGTACCATCTCGGCAAATTCTACATGTTTCTTCTTTGAGAGATTGTTGGTCAAAATATCAGCAATCATTTCATTAGTACATTTATACTTTAACAAAACTTGACCTTCCTAGACAACTTGTCTTACAAAATGATAGCGTATATCAATATGTTTTGTTCTGGAATGATGAACTGGAGTCTTAGACAGAGCTTGGGAACTCAAATTGTCGCATAAAGAAATGTTTCACCACACTGTCTGTTGTGTAAATCTGTAGTGTAAAATGAAAATCTTTTTTAAATGTACCATCTCGGTAAATTCTACATGGTTCTTCTTTGAGAGATTGTTGGTCAAAATATCAGCAATCATTTCATTAGTACATTTATACTTTAACAAAACTTGACTCTTCTAGACAACTTTTCTTACAAAATGATAGCGTATATCAATATGTTTTCTTCTAGAATAATGAACTGGTTTCTTAGCCAGAGCTTGGAAACTCAAATTTTCGCATCAAAAAAGGTTTGACCACACTGTCTGCAGTGTAAAATTAAAATCTTCTTTAAAAGTACAATCTCGGTCAATTCTACATGTTTCTTCTTTGGGAGATTGTTGGTCAAAATATCAGCAATCATTTCATTAGTACATTTATACTTTAACAAAACTTGACCTTCCTAGACGACTTGTCTTACAAAATGATAGTGTATATCAATATGTTTTCTTCTAGAATGATGAACTGGTTTCCTAGCCAGAGCTTGGGAACTCAAATTTTCGCATCAAGAAAGGTTTGACCACACTGTTTGTAGTGTAAAATGAAAATCTATTTTAAATATACCATCTTTGTAAATTCTACAAATTTCGTCTTTGATAGATTTGTGGTCAATATATCAGCGATCATTTCATTTCTAACAAAACTTGACCCTTCTAGACAACTTGTCTTACAAAATGATAGCGTATATCAATATGTTTTGTTCTGGAATGATGAACTGGATTCTTAGTCAGAGCTTGGGAACTCAAATTTTCGCATCAAAAAAGGTTTGACCACACTGTCTGTTGTGTAAATCTGTAGTGTAAAATGAAAATCTTTTTTAAATGTACCATCTCACTAAATTCTAAATGTTTCTTCTTTGAGAGATTGTTGGTCAAAATATCAGCAATCATTTCATTGGTACATTTATACTTTAAGAAAACTTGACCTTCCTAGACAACTTGTCTTACAAAATGATAGCGTACATCAATATGTTTTCTTCTAGAATAATGAACTGGTTTCTTAGCCAGAGCTTGGGAACTCAAATTTTCGCATCGAGAAATGTTTAATCACATTGTCTGTAGTGTAAAATGAAAATCATTTTTAAATGTACCATCTCTATGAATCCTACATGTTTCGTCCTTGGGAGATTTTTGGTCAAAATATCAGCAATCATTTTATTAGTACATTTATACTTTAATAAACTTGACCTTCCTGGACAACTTGTCCTACAAAATGATAGTGTATATCAATATCTTTTTTTCTGCAATGATGAACTGGATTCTTAGACAGAGCTTGGGAACTCATATTGTTGCTTCAAAAAAGGTTTGACCACACTGTCTGTTGTGTAAATCTGTAGTGTAAAATGAAAATCCTTTTTTAATGGTACATTTAACATTTAATTTTGAACTGGATTCTTAGACAGAGCTTGGGAACTCAAATTTTCGCATCAAGAAAGGTTTGACCACACTGTCTGTAGTGTAAAATGAAAATCTATTTTAAATATACCATCTTTGTAAATTCTACAAATTTCGTCTTTGATAGATTTGTGGTCAATATATCAGCGATCATTTCATTTCTAACAAAACTTGACTCTTCTAGACAACTTTTCTTACAAAATGATAGCGTATATCAATATGTTTTCTTCTAGAATAATGAACTAGTTTCTTAGCCAGAGCTTGGGAACTCAAATTTTCGCATCAAAAAAGGTTTGACCACACTGTCTGCAGTGTAAAATTAAAATCTTCTTTAAAAGTACAATCTCGGTCAATTCTACATGTTTCTTCTTTGGGAGATTGTTGGTCAAAATATCAGCAATCATTTCATTAGTACATTTATACTTTAACAAAACTTGACCTTCCTAGACGACTTGTCTTACAAAATGATAGTGTATATCAATATGTTTTCTTCTAGAATGATGAACTAGATTCTTAGCCAGAGCTTGGGAACTCAAATTGTCGCATAGAGAAATGTTTGACCACACTGTCTGTTGTGTAAATCTGTAGTGTAAAATGAAAATCTTTTTTAAATGTACCATCTCGGTAAATTCTACATGTTTCTTCTTTGAGAGATTGTTGGTCAAAATATCAGCAATCATTTCATTAGTACATTTATACTTTAACAAAACTTGACCTTCCTAGACGACTTGTCTTACAAAATGATAGTGTATATCAATATGTTTTCTTCTAGAATGATGAACTGGTTTCCTAGCCAGAGCTTGGGAACTCAAATTTTCGCATCAAGAAAGGTTTGACCACACTGTTTGTAGTGTAAAATGAAAATCTATTTTAAATATACCATCTTTGTAAATTCTACAAATTTCGTCTTTGATAGATTTGTGGTCAATATATCAGCGATCATTTCATTTCTAACAAAACTTGACTCTTCTAGACAACTTGTCTTACAAAGTGATAGCGTATATCAATATGTTTTGTTCTGGAATGATGAACTGGATTCTTAGTCAGAGCTTGGGAACTCAAATTTTCGCATCAAAAAAGGTTTGACCACACTGTCTGTTGTGTAAATCTGTAGTGTAAAATGAAAATCTTTTTTAAATGTACCATCTCACTAAATTCTACATGTTTCTTCTTTGAGAGATTGTTGGTCAAAATATCAGCAATCATTTCATTGGTACATTTATACTTTAAGAAAACTTGACCTTCCTAGACAACTTGTCTTACAAAATGATAGCGTACATCAATATGTTTTCTTCTAGAATAATGAACTGGTTTCTTAGCCAGAGCTTGGGAACTCAAATTTTCGCATCGAGAAATGTTTAATCACATTGTCTGTAGTGTAAAATGAAAATCATTTTTAAATGTACCATCTCTATGAATCCTACATGTTTCGTCCTTGGGAGATTTTTGGTCAAAATATCAGCAATCATTTTATTAGTACATTTATACTTTAACAAAACTTGACCTTCCTAGACAACTTGTCTTACAAAATGATAGCGTATATCGATATGTTTTGTTCTGGAATGATGAACTGGATTCTTAGACAGAGCTTGGGAACTCAAATTTTCGCATCAAAAAAGGTTTGACCACACTGTCTGTTGTGTAAATCTGTGGTGTAAAATGAAAAACTTTTTTAAATGTACCATCTCGGTAAATTCTACATGTTTCTTCTTTGAGAGATTGTCGTTCAAATTATCAGCAATCATTTCATTAGTACATTTATACTTTAACAAAACTTTACCTTCCTAGACAACTTGTCTTACAAAATGATAGCGTATATCAATATGTTTTCTTCTAGAATAATGAACTGGTTTCTTAGCCAGAGCTTGGGAACTCAAATTTTTGCATCAAGAAAGGTTTAATCACACTGTCTGTGGTGTAAAATGAAAATCATTTTTAAATGTACCATCTCTATGAATCCTACATATTTCGTCTTTGGGAGATTTTTGGTCAAAATATCAGCAATCATTTTATTAGTACATTTATACTTTAATAAACTTGACCTTCCTGGGCAACTTGTCCTACAAAATGATAGTGTATATCAATATCTTTTTTTCTGCAATGATGAACTGGATTCTTAGACAGAGCTTGGGAACTCATATTGTTGCTTCAAAAAAGGTTTGACCACACTGTCTGTTGTGTAAATCTGTAGTGTAAAATGAAAATCCTTTTTTAATGGTACATTTAACATTTAATTTTGAACTGGATTCTTAGACAGAGCTTGGGAACTCAAATTTTCGCATCAAGAAAGGTTTGACCACACTGTCTGCAGTGTAAAATTAAAATCTTCTTTAAAAGTACAATCTCGGTAAATTCTACATGTTTCTTCTTTGGGAGATTGTTGGTCAAAATATCAGCAATCATTTCATTAGTACATTTATACTTTAACAAAACTTGACATTCCTAGACGACTTGTCTTACAAAATGATAGTGTATATCAATATGTTTTCTTCTAGAATGATGAACTGGATTCTTAGCCAGAGCTTGGGAACTCAAATTGTCGCATAAAGAAATGTTTGACCACACTGTCTGCAGTGTAAAATTAAAATCTTTAAAAGTACAATCTCGGTAAATTCTACATGTTTCAAAATATCAGCAATCATTTCATTAGTACATTTATACTTTAACAAAACTTGACCTTCCTAGACAACTTGTCTTACAAAATGATAGCGTATATCAATATGTTTTCTTCCAGAATAATGAACTGGTTTCTTAGCCAGAGCTTGGGAACTCAAATTTTCGTATCAAGAAAAGTTTAATCACACTGTCTGTAGTGTAAAATGAAAATCTATTTTAAATGTACCATCATTGTAAATTCTAGAAATTTCTTCTTTGATAGATTTGTGGTCAAAATATTAGCAATCATTTCATTAGTACATTTATACTGTAACAAAACTTGACCCTTCTAGACAACTTGTCTTACAAAATGATAGCGTATATCCATATGTTTTGTTCTGGAATGATGAACTTGATTCTTAGTCAGAGCTTGGGAACTCAAATTGTCGCATAAAGAAATGTTTGACCACACTGTCTGCAGTGTAAAATTAAAATCTTCTTTAAAAGTACAATCTCGGTAAATTCTACATGTTTCTTCTTTGGGAGATTGTTGGTCAAAATATCAGCAATCATTTCATTAGTACATTTATACTTTAACAAAACTTGACCTTCCTAGACAACTTGTCTTACAAAATGATAGCGTATATCAATATGTTTTGTTCTGGAACGATGAACTGGATTCTTAGACAGAGCTTGGGAACTAAAATTTTCGCATCAAAAAAGGTTTGACCACACTGTCTGTTGTGTAAATCTGTGGTGTAAAATGAAAAACTTTTTTAAATGTACCATCTCGGTAAATTCTACATGTTTCTTCTTGGAGAGATTGTCGTTCAAATTATCAGCAATCATTTCATTAGTACATATATACTTTAACAAAACTTTACCTTCCTAGACAACTTGTCTTACAAAATGATAGCGTATATCAATATGTTTTCTTCTAGAATAATGAACTGGTTTCTTAGCCAGAGCTTGGGAACTCAAATTTTTGCATCAAGAAAGGTTTAATCACACTGTCTGTAGTGTAAAATGAAAATCATTTTTAAATGTACCATCTCTATGAATCCTACATATTTCGTCTTTGGGAGATTTTTGGTCAAAATATCAGCAATCATTTTATTAGTACATTTATACTTTAATAAACTTGACCTTCCTGGGCAACTTGTCCTACAAAATGATAGCGTATATCAATATCTTTTTTTCTGCAATGATGAACGGGATTCTTAGACAGAGCTTGGGAACTCATATTGTTGCTTCAAAAAAGGTTTGACCACACTGTCTGTTGTGTAAATCTGTAGTGTAAAATGAAAATCTTTTTTAAATGTACCATCTCGGTAAATTCTACATGTTTCTTCTTTGGGAGATTGTTGGTCAAAATATCAGCAATCATTTAATTAGTACATTTATACTTTAACAAAACTTGACCTTCCTAGACGACTTACAAAATGATAGTGTATATCAATATGTTTTCTTCTAAAATGATGAACTGGATTCTTAGCCAGAGCTTGGGAACTCAAATTGTCGCATAAAGAAATGTTTCACCACACTGTCTGTTGTGTAAATCTGTAGTGTAAAATGAAAATCTTTTTTAAATGTACCATCTCGGTAAATTCTACATGGTTCTTCTTTGAGAGATTGTTGGTCAAAATATCAGCAATCATTTCATTAGTACATTTATACTTTAACAAAACTTGACTCTTCTAGACAACTTTTCTTACAAAATGATAGCGTATATCAATATGTTTTCTTCTAGAATAATGAACTGGTTTCTTAGCCAGAGCTTGGGAACTCAAATTTTCGCATCAAAAAAGGTTTGACCACACTGTCTGCAGTGTAAAATTAAAATCTTCTTTAAAAGTACAATCTCGGTCAATTCTACATGTTTCTTCTTTGGGAGATTGTTGGTCAAAATATCAGCAATCATTTCATTAGTACATTTATACTTTAACAAAACTTGACCTTCCTAGACGACTTGTCTTACAAAATGATAGTGTATATCAATATGTTTTCTTCTAGAATGATGAACTGGTTTCCTAGCCAGAGCTTGGGAACTCAAATTTTCGCATCAAGAAAGGTTTGACCACACTGTTTGTAGTGTAAAATGAAAATCTATTTTAAATATACCATCTTTGTAAATTCTACAAATTTCGTCTTTGATAGATTTGTGGTCAATATATCAGCGATCATTTCATTTCTAACAAAACTTGACCCTTCTAGACAACTTGTCTTACAAAATGATAGCGTATATCAATATGTTTTGTTCTGGAATGATGAACTGGATTCTTAGTCAGAGCTTGGGAACTCAAATTTTCGCATCAAAAAAGGTTTGACCACACTGTCTGTTGTGTAAATCTGTAGTGTAAAATGAAAATCTTTTTTAAATGTACCATCTCACTAAATTCTAAATGTTTCTTCTTTGAGAGATTGTTGGTCAAAATATCAGCAATCATTTCATTGGTACATTTATACTTTAAGAAAACTTGACCTTCCTAGACAACTTGTCTTACAAAATGATAGCGTACATCAATATGTTTTCTTCTAGAATAATGAACTGGTTTCTTAGCCAGAGCTTGGGAACTCAAATTTTCGCATCGAGAAATGTTTAATCACATTGTCTGTAGTGTAAAATGAAAATCATTTTTAAATGTACCATCTCTATGAATCCTACATGTTTCGTCCTTGGGAGATTTTTGGTCAAAATATCAGCAATCATTTTATTAGTACATTTATACTTTAATAAAGTTGACCTTCCTGGAAAACTTGTCCTACAAAATGATAGTGTATATCAATATCTTTTTTTCTGCAATGATGAACTGGATTCTTAGACAGAGCTTGGGAACTCATATTGTTGCTTCAAAAAAGGTTTGACCACACTGTCTGTTGTGTAAATCTGTAGTGTAAAATGAAAATCCTTTTTTAATGGTACATTAAACATTTAATTTTGAACTGGATTCTTAGACAGAGCTTGGGAACTCAAATTTTCGCATCAAGAAAGGTTTGACCACACTGTCTGCAGTGTAAAATTAAAATCTTCTTTAAAAGTACAATCTCGGTAAATTCTACATGTTTCTTCTTTGGGAGATTGTTGGTCAAAATATCAGCAATCATTTCATTAGTACATTTATACTTTAACAAAACTTGACCTTCCTAGACGACTTGTCTTACAAAATGATAGTGTATATCAATATGTTTTCTTCTAGAATGATGAACTGGATTCTTAGCCAGAGCTTGGGAACTCAAATTGTCGCATAAAGAAATGTTTGACCACACTGTCTGCAGTGTAAAATTAAAATCTTTAAAAGTACAATCTCGGTAAATTCTACATGTTTCAAAATATCAGCAATCATTTCATTAGTACATTTATACTTTAACAAAACTTGACCTTCCTAGACAACTTGTCTTACAAAATGATAGCGTATATCAATATGTTTTCTTCCAGAATAATGAACTGGTTTCTTAGCCAGAGCTCGGGAACTCAAATATTCGCATCAAGAAAAGTTTAATCACACTGTCTGTAGTGTAAAATAAAAATCTATTTTAAATGTACCATCATTGTAAATTCTACAAATTTCTTCTTTGATAGATTTGTGGTCAAAATATCAGCAATCATTTCATTAGTACATTTATACTGTAACAAAACTTGACCCTTCTAGACAACTTGTCTTACACAATGATAGCGTATATCCATATGTTTTGTTCTGGAATGATGAACTTGATTCTTAGTCAGAGCTTGGGAACTCAAATTGTCGCATAAAGAAATGTTTGACCACACTGTCTGCAAAGTAAAAATAAAATCTTTAAAAGTACAATCTCGGTAAATTCTACATGTTTCTTCTTTGGGAGATTGTTGGTCAAAATATCAGCAATCATTTCATTAGTACATTTATACTTTAACAAAACTTGACCTTCCTAGACAACTTGTCTTACAAAATGATAGCGTATATCAATATGTTTTGTTCTGGAATAATGAACTGGTTTCTTAGCCAGAGCTTGGGAACTCAAATTTTTGCATCAAGAAAGGTTTAATCACACTGTCTGTAGTGTAAAATGAAAATCATTTTTAAATGTACCATCTCTATGAATCCTACATATTTCGTCTTTGGGAGATTTTTGGTCAAAATATCAGCAATAATTTTATTAGTACACTTATACTTTAATAAACTTGACCTTCCTGGACAACTTGTCCTACAAAATGATAGTGTATATCAATATCTTTTTTTCTGCAATGATGAACTGGATTCTTAGACAGAGCTTGGGAACTCATATTGTTGCTTCAAAAAAGGTTTGACCACACTGTCTGTTGTGTAAATCTGTAGTGTAAAATGAAAATCTTTTTTAAATGTACCATCTCGGTAAATTCTACATGTTTCTTCTTTGAGAGATTGTCGTTCAAATTATCAGCAATCATTTCATTAGTACATTTATACTTTAACAAAACTTGACCTTCCTAGACAACTTGTCTTACAAAATGATAGCGTATATCAATATGTTTTCTTCCAGAATAATGAACTGGTTTCTTAGCCAGAGCTCGGGAACTCAAATTTTCGCATCAAGAAAAGTTTAATCACACTGTCTGTAGTGTAAAATAAAAATCTATTTTAAATGTACCATCATTGTAAATTCTACAAATTTCTTCTTTGATAGATTTGTGGTCAAAATATCAGCAATCATTTCATTAGTACATTTATACTGTAACAAAACTTGACCCTTCTAGACAACTTGTCTTACACAATGATAGCGTATATCCATATGTTTTGTTCTGGAATGATGAACTTGATTCTTAGTCAGAGCTTGGGAACTCAAATTGTCGCATCAAAAAAGGTTTGACCACACTGTCTGTTGTGTAAATCTGTGGTGTAAAATGAAAAACTTTTTTAAATGTACCATCTCGGTAAATTCTACATGTTTCTTCTTTGAGAGATTGTCGTTCAAATTATCAGCAATCATTTCATTAGTACATTTATACTTTAACAAAACTTGACCTTCCTAGACAACTTGTCTTACAAAATGATAGCGTACATCAATATGTTTTCTTCTAGAATAATAAACTGGTTTCTTAGCCAGAGCTTGGGAACTCAAATTTTTGCATCAAGAAAGGTTTAATCACACTGTCTGTAGTGTAAAATGAAAATCATTTTTAAATGTACCATCTCTATGAATCCTACATATTTCGTCTTTGGGAGATTTTTGGTCAAAATATCAGCAATAATTTTATTAGTACATTTATACTTTAATAAACTTGACCTTCCTGGACAACTTGTCCTACAAAATGATAGTGTATATCAATATCTTTTTTTCTGCAATGATGAACTGGATTCTTAGACAGAGCTTCGGAACTCATATTGTTGCTTCAAAAAAGGTTTGACCACACTGTCTGTTGTGTAAATCTGTAGTGTAAAATGAAAATCTTTTTTAAATGTACCATCTCGGTAAATTCTACATGTTTCTTCTTTGAGAGATTGTCGTTCAAATTATCAGCAATCATTTCATTAGTACATATATACTTTAACAAAACTTTACCTTCCTAGACAACTTGTCTTACAAAATGATAGCGTATATCAATATGTTTTCTTCTAGAATAATGAACTGGTTTCTTAGCCAGAGCTTGGGAACTCAAATTTTTGCATCAAGAAAGGTTTAATCACACTGTCTGTAGTGTAAAATGAAAATCATTTTTAAATGTACCATCTCTATGAATCCTACATATTTCGTCTTTGGGAGATTTTTGGTCAAAATATCAGCAATCATTTTATTAGTACATTTATACTTTAATAAACTTGACCTTCCTGGGCAACTTGTCCTACAAAATGATAGCGTATATCAATATCTTTTTTTCTGCAATGATGAACGGGATTCTTAGACAGAGCTTGGGAACTCATATTGTTGCTTCAAAAAAGGTTTGACCACACTGTCTGTTGTGTAAATCTGTAGTGTAAAATGAAAATCTTTTTTAAATGTACCATCTCGGTAAATTCTACATGTTTCTTCTTTGGGAGATTGTTGGTCAAAATATCAGCAATCATTTAATTAGTACATTTATACTTTAACAAAACTTGACCTTCCTAGACGACTTACAAAATGATAGTGTATATCAATATGTTTTCTTCTAAAATGATGAACTGGATTCTTAGCCAGAGCTTGGGAACTCAAATTGTCGCATAAAGAAATGTTTCACCACACTGTCTGTTGTGTAAATCTGTAGTGTAAAATGAAAATCTTTTTTAAATGTACCATCTCGGTAAATTCTACATGGTTCTTCTTTGAGAGATTGTTGGTCAAAATATCAGCAATCATTTCATTAGTACATTTATACTTTAACAAAACTTGACTCTTCTAGACAACTTTTCTTACAAAATGATAGCGTATATCAATATGTTTTCTTCTAGAATAATGAACTGGTTTCTTAGCCAGAGCTTGGGAACTCAAATTTTCGCATCAAAAAAGGTTTGACCACACTGTCTGCAGTGTAAAATTAAAATCTTCTTTAAAAGTACAATCTCGGTCAATTCTACATGTTTCTTCTTTGGGAGATTGTTGGTCAAAATATCAGCAATCATTTCATTAGTACATTTATACTTTAACAAAACTTGACCTTCCTAGACGACTTGTCTTACAAAATGATAGTGTATATCAATATATTTTCTTCTAGAATGATGAACTGGATTCTTAGCCAGAGCTTGGGAACTCAAATTTTCGCATCAAGAAAGGTTTGACCACACTGTTTGTAGTGTAAAATGAAAATCTATTTTAAATATACCATCTTTGTAAATTCTACAAATTTCGTCTTTGATAGATTTGTGGTCAATATATCAGCGATCATTTCATTTCTAACAAAACTTGACCCTTCTAGACAACTTGTCTTACAAAATGATAGCGTATATCAATATGTTTTGTTCTGGAATGATGAACTGGATTCTTAGTCAGAGCTTGGGAACTCAAATTTTCGCATCAAAAAAGGTTTGACCACACTGTCTGTTGTGTAAATCTGTAGTGTAAAATGAAAATCTTTTTTAAATGTACCATCTCACTAAATTCTACATGTTTCTTCTTTGAGAGATTGTTGGTCAAAATATCAGCAATCATTTCATTGGTACATTTATACTTTAAGAAAACTTGACCTTCCTAGACAACTTGTCTTACAAAATGATAGCGTACATCAATATGTTTTCTTCTAGAATAATGAACTGGTTTCTTAGCCAGAGCTTGGGATCTCAAATTTTCGCATCGAGAAATGTTTAATCACATTGTCTGTAGTGTAAAATGAAAATCATTTTTAAATGTACCATCTCTATGAATCCTACATGTTTCGTCCTTGGGAGATTTTTGGTCAAAATATCAGCAATCATTTTATTAGTACATTTATACTTTAATAAAGTTGACCTTCCTGGAAAACTTGTCCTACAAAATGATAGTGTATATCAATATCTTTTTTTCTGCAATGATGAACTGGATTCTTAGACAGAGCTTGGGAACTCATATTGTTGCTTCAAAAAAGGTTTGACCACACTGTCTGTTGTGTAAATCTGTAGTGTAAAATGAAAATCCTTTTTTAATGGTACATTAAACATTTAATTTTGAACTGGATTCTTAGACAGAGCTTGGGAACTCAAATTTTCGCATCAAGAAAGGTTTGACCACACTGTCTGCAGTGTAAAATTAAAATCTTCTTTAAAAGTACAATCTCGGTAAATTCTACATGTTTCTTCTTTGGGAGATTGTTGGTCAAAATATCAGCAATCATTTCATTAGTACATTTATACTTTAACAAAACTTGACCTTCCTAGACGACTTGTCTTACAAAATGATAGTGTATATCAATATGTTTTCTTCTAGAATGATGAACTGGATTCTTAGCCAGAGCTTGGGAACTCAAATTGTCGCATAAAGAAATGTTTGACCACACTGTCTGCAGTGTAAAATTAAAATCTTTAAAAGTACAATCTCGGTAAATTCTACATGTTTCAAAATATCAGCAATCATTTCATTAGTACATTTATACTTTAACAAAACTTGACCTTCCTAGACAACTTGTCTTACAAAATGATAGCGTATATCAATATGTTTTCTTCCAGAATAATGAACTGGTTTCTTAGCCAGAGCTCGGGAACTCAAATATTCGCATCAAGAAAAGTTTAATCACACTGTCTGTAGTGTAAAATAAAAATCTATTTTAAATGTACCATCATTGTAAATTCTACAAATTTCTTCTTTGATAGATTTGTGGTCAAAATATCAGCAATCATTTCATTAGTACATTTATACTGTAACAAAACTTGACCCTTCTAGACAACTTGTCTTACACAATGATAGCGTATATCCATATGTTTTGTTCTGGAATGATGAACTTGATTCTTAGTCAGAGCTTGGGAACTCAAATTGTCGCATAAAGAAATGTTTGACCACACTGTCTGCAAAGTAAAAATAAAATCTTTAAAAGTACAATCTCGGTAAATTCTACATGTTTCTTCTTTGGGAGATTGTTGGTCAAAATATCAGCAATCATTTCATTAGTACATTTATACTTTAACAAAACTTGACCTTCCTAGACAACTTGTCTTACAAAATGATAGCGTATATCAATATGTTTTGTTCTGGAATAATGAACTGGTTTCTTAGCCAGAGCTTGGGAACTCAAATTTTTGCATCAAGAAAGGTTTAATCACACTGTCTGTAGTGTAAAATGAAAATCATTTTTAAATGTACCATCTCTATGAATCCTACATATTTCGTCTTTGGGAGATTTTTGGTCAAAATATCAGCAATAATTTTATTAGTACACTTATACTTTAATAAACTTGACCTTCCTGGACAACTTGTCCTACAAAATGATAGTGTATATCAATATCTTTTTTTCTGCAATGATGAACTGGATTCTTAGACAGAGCTTGGGAACTCATATTGTTGCTTCAAAAAAGGTTTGACCACACTGTCTGTTGTGTAAATCTGTAGTGTAAAATGAAAATCTTTTTTAAATGTACCATCTCGGTAAATTCTACATGTTTCTTCTTTGAGAGATTGTCGTTCAAATTATCAGCAATCATTTCATTAGTACATTTATACTTTAACAAAACTTGACCTTCCTAGACAACTTGTCTTACAAAATGATAGCGTATATCAATATGTTTTCTTCCAGAATAATGAACTGGTTTCTTAGCCAGAGCTCGGGAACTCAAATTTTCGCATCAAGAAAAGTTTAATCACACTGTCTGTAGTGTAAAATAAAAATCTATTTTAAATGTACCATCATTGTAAATTCTACAAATTTCTTCTTTGATAGATTTGTGGTCAAAATATCAGCAATCATTTCATTAGTACATTTATACTGTAACAAAACTTGACCCTTCTAGACAACTTGTCTTACACAATGATAGCGTATATCCATATGTTTTGTTCTGGAATGATGAACTTGATTCTTAGTCAGAGCTTGGGAACTCAAATTGTCGCATCAAAAAAGGTTTGACCACACTGTCTGTTGTGTAAATCTGTGGTGTAAAATGAAAAACTTTTTTAAATGTACCATCTCGGTAAATTCTACATGTTTCTTCTTTGAGAGATTGTCGTTCAAATTATCAGCAATCATTTCATTAGTACATTTATACTTTAACAAAACTTGACCTTCCTAGACAACTTGTCTTACAAAATGATAGCGTACATCAATATGTTTTCTTCTAGAATAATAAACTGGTTTCTTAGCCAGAGCTTGGGAACTCAAATTTTTGCATCAAGAAAGGTTTAATCACACTGTCTGTAGTGTAAAATGAAAATCATTTTTAAATGTACCATCTCTATGAATCCTACATATTTCGTCTTTGGGAGATTTTTGGTCAAAATATCAGCAATAATTTTATTAGTACATTTATACTTTAATAAACTTGACCTTCCTGGACAACTTGTCCTACAAAATGATAGTGTATATCAATATCTTTTTTTCTGCAATGATGAACTGGATTCTTAGACAGAGCTTCGGAACTCATATTGTTGCTTCAAAAAAGGTTTGACCACACTGTCTGTTGTGTAAATCTGTAGTGTAAAATGAAAAACTTTTTTAAATGTACCATCTCGGTAAATTCTACATGTTTCTTCTTTGAGAGATTGTCGTTCAAATTATCAGCAATCATTTCATTAGTACATTTATACTTTAACAAAACTTGACCTTCCTAGACAACTTGTCTTACAAAATGATAGCGTATATCAATATGTTTTCTTCTAGAATAATAAACTGGTTTCTTAGCCAGAGCTTGGGAACTCAAATTTTTGCATCAAGAAAGGTTTAATCACACTGTCTGTAGTGTAAAATAAAAATCTATTTTAAATGTACCATCTCTATGAATCCTACATATTTCGTCTTTGGGAGATTTTTGGTCAAAATATCAGCAATAATTTTATTAGTACATTTATACTTTAATAAACTTGACCTTCCTGGACAACTTGTCCTACAAAATGATAGTGTATATCAATATCTTTTTTTCTGCAATGATGAACTGGATTCTTAGACAGAGCTTCGGAACTCATATTGTTGCTTCAAAAAAGGTTTGACCACACTGTCTGTTGTGTAAATCTGTAGTGTAAAATGAAAATCTTTTTTAAATGTACCATCTCGGTAAATTCTACATGTTTCTTCTTTGAGAGATTGTCGTTCAAATTATCAGCAATCATTTCATTAGTACATTTATACTTTAACAAAACTTGACCTTCCTAGACAACTTGTCTTACAAAATGATAGCGTATATCAATATGTTTTCTTCCAGAATAATGAACTGGTTTCTTAGCCAGAGCTCGGGAACTCAAATTTTCGCATCAAGAAAAGTTTAATCACACTGTCTGTAGTGTAAAATAAAAATCTATTTTAAATGTACCATCATTGTAAATTCTACAAATTTCTTCTTTGATAGATTTGTGGTCAAAATATCAGCAATCATTTCATTAGTACATTTATACTGTAACAAAACTTGACCCTTCTAGACAACTTGTCTTACACAATGATAGCGTATATCCATATGTTTTGTTCTGGAATGATGAACTTGATTCTTAGTCAGAGCTTGGGAACTCAAATTGTCGCATAAAGAAATGTTTGACCACACTGTCTGCAAAGTAAAAATAAAATCTTTAAAAGTACAATCTCGGTAAATTCTACATGTTTCTTCTTTGGGAGATTGTTGGTCAAAATATCAGCAATCATTTCATTAGTACATTTATACTTTAACAAAACTTGACCTTCCTAGACAACTTGTCTTACAAAATGATAGCGTATATCAATATGTTTTGTTCTGGAATGATGAACTGGATTCTTAGACAGAGCTTGGGAACTCAAATTTTCGCATCAAAAAAGGTTTGACCACACTGTCTGTTGTGTAAATCTGTGGTGTAAAATGAAAAACTTTTTTAAATGTACCATCTCGGTAAATTCTACATGTTTCTTTTTTGAGAGATTGTCGTTCAAATTATCAGCAATCATTTCATTAGTACATTTATACTTTAACAAAACTTGACCTTCCTAGACAACTTGTCTTACAAAATGATAGCGTACATCAATATGTTTTCTTCTAGAATAATGAACTGGTTTCTTAGCCAGAGCTTGGGAACTCAAATTTTTGCATCAAGAAAGGTTTAATCACACTGTCTGTAGTGTAAAATGAAAATCATTTTTAAATGTACCATCTCTATGAATCCTACATATTTCGTCTTTGGGAGATTTTTGGTCAAAATATCAGCAATAATTTTATTAGTACATTTATACTTTAATAAACTTGACCTTCCTGGACAACTTGTCCTACAAAATGATAGTGTATATCAATATCTTTTTTTCTGCAATGATGAACTGGATTCTTAGACAGAGCTTGGGAACTCATATTGTTGCTTCAAAAAAGGTTTGACCACACTGTCTGTTGTGTAAATCTGTAGTGTAAAATGAAAATCTTTTTTAAATGTACCATCTCGGTAAATTCTACATGTTTCTTCTTTGAGAGATTGTCGTTCAAATTATCAGCAATCATTTCATTAGTACATTTATACTTTAACAAAACTTGACCTTCCTAGACAACTTGTCTTACAAAATGATAGCGTATATCAATATGTTTTCTTCTAGAATGATGAACTGGTTTCTTAGCCAGAGCTTGGGAACTCAAATTTTCGCATCAAGAAAGGTTTGACCACACTGTTTGCACTGTAAAATGAAAATCTATTTTAAAAGTACCATCACTGTAAAGTCTACAAATTTCTTCTTTGATAGATTTGTGGTCAAAATATCAGCAATCATTTCATTAGTACATTTATACTGTAACAAAACTTGACCCTTCTAGACAACTTGTCTTACAAAATGATAGCGTATATCAATATGTTTTGTCCTGGAATGATGAACTGGATTCTTAGTCAGAGCTTCGGAACTCAAATTTTCGCATCAAAAAAGGTTTGACCACACTGTCTACTGTGTAAATCTGTAGTGTAAAATGAAAATCTTTTTTAAATGTACCATCTCGGCAATTTTACATGTTTCTTCTTTGAGAGATTGTTGGTCAAAATATCAGCAATCATTTCATTAGTACATTTATACTGTAACAAAACTTGACCCTTCTAGACAACTTGTCTTACAAAATGATAGCGTATATCAATATGTTTTGTCCTGGAATGATGAACTGGATTCTTAGTCAGAGCTTCGGAACTCAAATTTTCGCATCAAAAAAGGTTTGACCACACTGTCTACTGTGTAAATCTGTAGTGTAAAATGAAAATCTTTTTTAAATGTACCATCTCGGCAAATTCTACATGTTTCTTCTTTGAGAGATTGTTGGTCAAAATATCAGCAATCATTTTATTAGTACATTTATACTTTAATAAACTTGACCTTCCTGGACAACTTGTCCTACAAAATGATAGTGTATATCAATATCTTTTTTTCTGCAATGATGAACTGGATTCTTAGACAGAGCTTGGGAAGTCAAATTTTCGCATCAAGAAAGGTTTGACCACACTGTTTGTAGTGTAAAATGAAAATCTATTTTAAATATACCATCTTTGTAAATTCTACAAATTTCGTCTTTGATAGATTTGTGGTCAAAATATCAGCAATCATTTCATTAGTGCATTTATACTCTAACAAAACTTGACCCTTCTAGACAACTTGTCCTACAAAATGATAGTGTATATCAATATCTTTTTTTCTGCAATGATGAACTGGATTCTTAGACAGAGCTTGGGAACTCAAATTTTCGCATCAAGAAAGGTTTGACCACACTGTTTGTAGTGTAAAATGAAAATCTATTTTAAATATACCATCTTTGTAAATTCTACAAATTTCGTCTTTGATAGATTTGTGGTCAAAATATCAGCAATCATTTAATTGGTACATTTATACTTTAACAAAACTTGACCTTCCTAGACGACTTGTCTTCCAAAATGATAGTGTATATCAATATGTTTTCTTCTAGAATGATGAACTGGATTCTTAGCCAGAGCTTGGGAACTCAAATTATCGCATAAAGAAATGTTTGATCACACTGTCTGTTGTGTAAATCTGTAGTGTAAAATGAAAATCTTTTTTAAATGTACCATCTCGGTAAATTCTACATGGTTCTTCTTTGAGAGATTGTTGTTCCAAATATCAGCAATCATTTCATTAGTACATTTATACTTTAACAAAACTTGACCTTCCTAGACAACTTGTCTTACAAAATGATAGCGTATACAATAAAATTTGTTCTGGAATGATGAACTTGATTCTTATTCAGAGCTTGGGAACTCAAATTGTCGCATAAAGAAATGTTTGACCAAACTGTCTGTAGTGTAAAATTAAAATCTTTAAAAGTACAATCTCGGTAAATTCTACATGTTTCTTCTTTGGGAGATTGTTGGTCAAAATATCAGCAATCATTTCATTAGTACATTTATACTTTAACAAACTTAATCTCCTGGACAACTTGTTTTACAAAATGATAGTGTATATCAATATGTTTTCTTCTAGAATGATGAACTGGTTTCTTAGCCAGAGCTTGGGAACTCAAATTTTACGCATCAAGAAAGGTTTAACCACACTGTCTGTAGTGTAAAATGAAAATCTAGTTTAAATATACCATCTTTGTAAATTCTACAAATTTCGTCTTTGATAGATTTGTGGTCAAAATATCAGCAATCATTTCATTTCTAACAAAACTTGACCCTTCTAGACAACTTGTCTTACAAAATGATAGCGTATATCAATATGTTTCGTTCTGGAATGATGAACTGGATTCTTAGTCAGAGCTTGGGAACTCAAATTTTCGCATCAAAAAAGGTTTGACCACACTGTCTGTTGTGTAAATCTGTAGTGTAAAATGAAAATCTTTTTTAAATGTACCATCTCACTAAATTCTACATGTTTCTTCTTTGAGAGATTGTTGGTCAAAATATCAGCAATCATTTCATTAATACATTTATACTTTAACAAAACTTGACCTTCCTAGACGACTTGTCTTCCAAAATGATAGTGTATATCAATATGTTTTCTTCTAGAATGATGAACTGGATTCTTAGCCAGAGCTTGGGAACTCAAATTGTCGCATAAAGAAATGTTTGATCACACTGTCTGTTGTGTAAATCTGTAGTGTAAAATGAAAATCTTTTTTAAATGTACCATCTCGGTAAATTCTACATGGTTCTTCTTTGAGAGATTGTTGGTCAAAATATCAGCAATCTTTCATTAGTACATTTATACTTTAACAAAACTTGACCTTCCTAGACGACTTGTCTTACAAAATGATAGTGTATATCAATATGTTTTCTTCTAGAATGATGAACTGGTTTCTTAGCCAGAGCTTGGGAACTCAAATTTTCGCATCAAGAAAGGTTTGACCACACTGTTTGTAGTGTAAAATGAAAATCTATTTTAAATATACCATCTTTGTCAATTCTACAAATTTCGTCTTTGATAGATTTGTGGTCAAAATATCAGCGATCATTTCATTTCTAACAAAACTTGACCCTTCTAGACAACTTGTCTTACAAAATTATAGTGTATATCAATATGTTTTGTTCTGGAATGATGAACTGGATTCTTAGTCAGAGCTTGGGAACTCAAATTTTCGCATCAAAAAAGGTTTGACCACACTGTCTGTTGTGTAAATCTGTAGGGTAAAATGAAAATCTTTTTTAAATGTACCATCTCACTAAATTCTACATGTTTCTTCTTTGAGAGATTGTTGGTCAAAATATCAGCAATCATTTCATTAGTACATTTATACTTTAACAAAACTTGACCTTCCTAGACAACTTGTCTTACAAAATGATAGTGTATATCAATATGTTTTCTTCTAGAATAATGAACTGGTTTCTTAGCCAGAGCTTGGGAACTCAAATTTTCGCATCGAGAAAGGTTTAATCACACTGTCTGTAGTGTAAAATGAAAATCATTTTTAAATGTACCATCTCTATGAATCCTACATGTTTCGTCTTTGGGAGATTTTTGGTCAAAATATCAGCAATCATTTTATTAGTACATTTATACTTTAATAAACTTGACCTTCCTGGACATCTTATCCTACAAAATGATAGTGTATATCAATATCTTTTTTTCTGCAATGATGAACTGGATTCTTAGACAGAGCTTGGGAACTCATATTGTTGCTTCAAAAAAGGTTTGACCACACTGTCTGTTGTGTAAATCTGTAGTGTAAAATAAAATTCCTTTTTTAATGGTACATTTAACATTTAATTTTGAACTGGATTCTTAGACAGAGCTTGGGAACTCAAATTTTCGCATCAAGAAAGGTTTGACCACACTGTCTGCAGTGTAAAATTAAAATCTTCTTTAAAAGTACAATCTCGGTAAATTCTACATGTTTCTTCTTTGGGAGATTGTTGGTCAAAATATCAGCAATCATTTCATTAGTACATTTATACTTTAACAAAACTTGACCTTCCTAGACAACTTGTCTTACAAAATGATAGCGTATATCAATATGTTTTCTTCCAGAATAATGAACTCGTTTCTTAGCCAGAGCTTGGGAACTCAAATTTTCGCATCAAGAAAGGTTTAATCACACTGTCTGTAGTGTAAAATGAAAATCTATTTTAAATGTACCATCATTGTAAATTCTACACATTTCTTCTTTGATAGATTTGTGGTCAAAATATCAGCAATCATTTCATTAGTACATTTATACTGTAACAAAACTTAACCCTTCTAGACAATTTGTCTTACAAAATGATAGCGTATATCAATATAATTTGTTCTGGAGTGATGAACTTGATTCTTAGTCAGAGCTTGGGAACTCAAATTTTCGCATCAAGAAAGGTTTGACCACACTGTCTGCAGTGTAAAATTAAAATCTTCTTTAAAAGTACAATCTCGGTAAATTCTACATGTTTCTTCTTTGGGAGATTGTTGGTCAAAATATCAGCAATCATTTCATTAGTACATTTATACTTTAACAAAACTTGACCTTCCTAGACAACTTGTCTTACAAAATGATAGCGTATATCAATATGTTTTCTTCTAGAATAATGAACTGGTTTCTTAGCCAGAGCTTGGGAACTCAAATTTTCGCATCAAAAAAGGTTTGACCACACTGTCTACAGTGTAAAATTAAAATCTTCTTTAAAAGTACAATCTCGGTAAATTCTACATGTTTCTTCTTTGGGAGATTGTTGGTCAAAATATCAGCAATCATTTCATTAGCACATTTATACTTTAACAAAACTTGACCTTCCTAGACAACTTGTCTTACAAAATGATAGCGTATATCAATATGTTTTCTTCCAGAATAATGAACTGGTTTCTTAGCCAGAGCTTGGGAACTCAAATTTTCGCATCAAGAAAGGTTTAATCACACTGTCTGTAGTGTAAAATGAAAATCTATTTTAAATGTACCATCATTGTAAATTCTACACATTTCTTATTTACACTGTGTGCAGTGTAAAATTAAAATCTTCTTTAAAAGTACCATCTCGGTAAATTCTACATGGTTCTTCTTTGGGATATTGTTGGTCAAAATATCAGCAATCATTTCATTAGTACATTTATACTTTAACAAAACTTGACCTTCTTAGACGACTTGTCTTACAAAATGATAGCGTATATCAATATGTTTTTTTCTAGAATGATGAACTGGATTCTGTCTGTGTAAAAATCTATTTTAAATGTACCATCTTTGTAAATTCTACAAATTTCTTCTTTGAGAGATTTGTGGTCAAAATATCAGCAATCATTGTAACAAAACTTGACCCTTCTAGACAACTTGTCTTACAAAATGATAGCGTATATCAATATGTTTTGTTCTGGAATGATTATCTGGATTCTTAGCCAGAGCTTGGGAACTCAAATTTTCGCATCAAGAAACGGTTGACCACACTGTCTGCAGTGTAAAATTAAAATCTTCTTTAAAAGTACCATCTCGGTATATTCTACATGTTTCTTCTTTGGGAGATTGTTGGTCAAAATATCAGCAATCATTTCATTAGTACATTTATACTTTAACAAAACTTGACCTTCCTAGACGACTTGTCTTACAAAATGATAGTGTATATCAATATGTTTTCTTCTAGAATGATGAACTGGATTCTTAGCCAGAGCTTGGGAACTCAAATTGTCGCATAGAGAAATGTTTGACCACACTGTCTGTTGTGTAAATCTGTAGTGTAAAATGAAAATCTTTTTTAAATGTACCATCTCGGTAAATTCTACATGTTTCTTCTTTGGTCAAAATATCAGCAATCATTTCATTAGTACATTTATAATTTAACAAAAGTTGACCTTCCTAGACAACTTGTCTTACAAAATGATAGCGTATATCAATATGTTTTCTTCTAGAATGATGAACTGGATTCTTAGTCAGAGCTTGGAAACTCAAATTATCGCATCAAGAAAGGTTTGACCACACTGTCTGTAGTGTAAAATGAAAATCTATTTTAAATGTACCATCATTGTAAATTCTACAAATTTCTTCTTTGATAGATTTGTGGTCAAAATATCAGCAATCATTTCATTAGTACATTTATACTGTAACAAAACTTGACCCTTCTAGACAATTTGTCTTACAAAATGATAGCGTATATCAATATGTTTTCTTCTAGAATGATGAACTGGATTCTTAGACAGAGCTTGGGAACTCAAATTTTCGCTTCAAAAAAGGTTTGACCACACTGTCTGTTGTGTAAATCTGTAGTGTAAAATGAAAATCTTTTTTAAATGTACCATCTCGGTAAATTCTACATGTTTCTTCTTTGAGAGATTGTTGGTCAAAATATCAGCAATCATTTCATTAGTACATTTATAATTTAACAAAACTTGACCTTCCTAGACAACTTGTCTTACAAAATGATAGTGTATATCAATATGTTTTGTTCTGGAATGATGAACTGGATTCTTAGACAGAGCTTGGGAACTCAAATTTTCGCTTCAAAAAAGGTTTGACCACACTGTCTGTTGTGTAAATCTGTAGTGTAAAATGAAAATCTTTTTTAAATGTACCATCTCGGTAAATTCTACATGTTTCTTCTTTGGGAGATTGTTGGTCAAAATATCAGCAATCATTTCATTAGTACATTTATACTTTAACAAAACTTGACCTTCCTAAACGACTTGTCTTACAAAATGATAGTGTATATCAATATGTTTTCTTCTAGAATGATGAACTGGATTCTTAGCCAGAGCTTGGGAACTCAAATTGTCGCATAAAGAAATGTTTGACCACACTGTCTGCAGTGTAAAATTAAAATCTTCTTTAAAAGTACAATCTCGGTAAATTCTACATGGGAGATTGTTGGTCAAAATATCAGCAATCATTTCATTAGTACATTTATACTTTAACAAACTTGATCTTCCTGGACAACTTGTTTTACAAAATGATAGTGTATATCAATATGTTTTCTTCTAGAATGATGAACTGGTTTCTTAGCCAGAGCTTGGGAACTCAAATTTTCGCATCAAGAAAGGTTTGACCACACTGTTTGTAGTGTAAAATGAAAATCTATTTTAAATATACCATCTTTGTAAATTCTACAAATTTCGTCTTTGATAGATTTTTGGTCAAAATATCAGCAATCATTTCATTAGTGCATTTATACTCTAACAAAACTTGACCCTTCTAGACAACTTGTCTTACAAAATGATAGTGTATATCAATATGTTTTGTTCTTGAATGATGAACTGGATTCTTAGTCAGAGCTTGGGAACTCAAATTGTCGAATAAAGAAATGTTTGACCACACTGTCTGTTGTGTAAATCTGTGGTGTAAAATGAAAATCTATTTTAAATGTACCATCTCGGTAAATTCTACATGTTTCTTCTTTGGGAAATTGTTGCTCAAAATATCAGCAATCATTTCATTAGTACATTTATACTTTAACAAACTTGATCTTCCTGGACAACTTGTTTTACAAAATGATAGTGTATATCAATATGTTTTCTTCTACAATGATGAACTGGATTCTTAGCCAGAGCTTGGGAACTCAAATTGTCGCATCAAAAAAGGTTTGACCACACTGTCTGTTGTGTAAATCTGTAGTGTAGAATGAAAATCTTTTTTAAATGTACCATCTCGGTAAATTCTACATGGTTCTTCTTTGAGAGATTGTTGTTCAAAATATCAGCAATCATTTCATTAGTACATTTATACTTTAACAAAACTTGACCTTCCTAGACAACTTGTCTTACAAAATGATAGCGTATATCAATATGTTTTCTTCTAGAATAATTAACTGGTTTCTTAGCCAGAGCTTGGTAAATTCTACATGGGAGATTGTTGGTCAAAATATCAGCAATCATTTCATTAGTACATTTATACTTTAACAAACTTGATCTTCCTGGACAACTTGTTTTACAAAATGATAGTGTATATCAATATGTTTTCTTCTAGAATGATGAACTGGTTTCTTAGCCAGAGCTTGGGAACTCAAATTTTCGCATCAAGAAAGGTTTGACCACACTGTTTGTAGTGTAAAATGAAAATCTATTTTAAATATACCATCTTTGTAAAATCTACAAATTTCGACTTTGATAGATTTGTGGTCAAAATATCAGCAATCATTTCATTAGTGCATTTATACTCTAACAAAACTTGACCCTTCTAGACAACTTGTCTTACAAAATGATAGCGTATATCAATATGTTTTGTTCTTGAATGATAAACTGGTTTCTTAGCCAGAGCTTGGGAACTCAAATTTTCGCATCAAGAAAGGTTTGACCACACTGTTTGTAGTGTAAAATGAAAATCTATTTTAAATATACCATCTTTGTAAATTCTACAAATTTCGACTTTGATAGATTTGTGGTCAAAATATCAGCAATCATTTCATTAGTGCATTTATACTCTAACAAAACTTGACCCTTCTAGACAACTTGTCTTACAAAATGATAGCGTATATCAATATGTTTTGTTCTTGAATGATAAACTGGATTCTTAGCCAGAGCTTGGGAACTCAAATTGTCGCATCAAAAAAGGTTTGACCACACTGTCTGTTGTGTAAATCTGTAGTGTAGAATGAAAATCTTTTTTAAATGTACCATCTCGGTAAATTCTACATGTTTCTTCTTTGAGAGATTGTTGGTCAAAATATCAGCAATCATTTCATTAGTACATTTATAATTTAACAAAAGTTGACCTTCCTAGACAACTTGTCTTACAAAATGATAGCGTATATCAATATGTTTTCTTCTAGAATGATGAACTGGATTCTTAGTCAGAGCTTGGAAACTCAAATTATCGCATCAAGAAAGGTTTGACCACACTGTCTGTAGTGTAAAATGAAAATCTATTTTAAATGTACCATCATTGTAAATTCTACAAATTTCTTCTTTGATAGATTTGTGGTCAAAATATCAGCAATCATTTCATTAGTACATTTATACTGTAACAAAACTTGACCCTTCTAGACAATTTGTCTTACAAAATGATAGCGTATATCAATATGTTTTCTTCTAGAATGATGAACTGGATTCTTAGTCAGAGCTTGGAAACTCAAATTATCGCATCAAGAAAGGTTTGACCACACTGTCTGTAGTGTAAAATGAAAATCTATTTTAAATGTACCATCATTGTAAATTCTACAAATTTCTTCTTTGATAGATTTGTGGTCAAAATATCATCAATCATTTCATTAGTACATTTATAATTTAACAAAACTTGACCTTCCTAGACAACTTGTCTTACAAAATGATAGTGTATATCAATATGTTTTGTTCTGGAATGATGAACTGGATTCTTAGACAGAGCTTGGGAACTCAAATTTTCGCTTCAAAAAAGGTTTGACCACACTGTCTGTTGTGTAAATCTGTAGTGTAAAATGAAAATCTTTTTTAAATGTACCATCTCGGTAAATTCTACATGTTTCTTCTTTGGGAGATTGTTGGTCAAAATATCAGCAATCATTTCATTAGTACATTTATACTTTAACAAAACTTGACCTTCCTAAACGACTTGTCTTACAAAATGATAGTGTATATCAATATGTTTTCTTTTAGAATGATGAACTGGATTCTTAGCCAGAGCTTGGGAACTCAAATTGTCGCATAAAGAAATGTTTGACCACACTGTCTGCAGTGTAAAATTAAAATCTTCTTTAAAAGTACAATCTCGGTAAATTCTACATGGGAGATTGTTGGTCAAAATATCAGCAATCATTTCATTAGTACATTTATACTTTAACAAACTTGATCTTCCTGGACAACTTGTTTTACAAAATGATAGTGTATATCAATATGTTTTCTTCTAGAATGATGAACTGGTTTCTTAGCCAGAGCTTGGGAACTCAAATTTTCGCATCAAGAAAGGTTTGACCACACTGTTTGTAGTGTAAAATGAAAATCTATTTTAAATATACCATCTTTGTAAATTCTACAAATTTCGTCTTTGATAGATTTGTGGTCAAAATATCAGCAATTATTTCATTACTGCATTTATACTCTAACAAAACTTGACCCTTCTAGACAACTTGTCTTACAAAATGATAGTGTATATCAATATGTTTTGTTCTTGAATGATGAACTGGATTCTTAGTCAGAGCTTGGGAACTCAAATTGTCGAATAAAGAAATGTTTGACCACACTGTCTGTTGTGTAAATCTGTAGTGTAAAATGAAAATCTTTTTTAAATGTACCATCTCGGTAAATTCTACATGTTTCTTCTTTGGGAAATTGTTGGTCAAAATATCAGCAATCATTTCATTAGTACATTTATACTTTAACAAACTTGATCTTCCTGGACAACTTGTTTTACAAAATGATAGTGTATATCAATATGTTTTCTTCTAGAATGATGAACTGGATTCTTAGCCAGAGCTTGGGAACTCAAATTGTCGCATCAAAAAAGGTTTGACCACACTGTCTGTTGTGTAAATCTGTAGTGTAGAATGAAAATCTTTTTTAAATGTACCATCTCGGTAAATTCTACATGGTTCTTCTTTGAGAGATTGTTGTTCAAAATATCAGCAATCATTTCATTAGTACATTTATACTTTAACAAAACTTGACCTTCCTAGACAACTTGTCTTACAAAATGATAGCGTATATCAATATGTTTTCTTCTAGAATAATTAACTGGTTTCTTAGCCAGAGCTTGGTAAATTCTACATGGGAGATTGTTGGTCAAAATATCAGCAATCATTTCATTAGTACATTTATACTTTAACAAACTTGATCTTCCTGGACAACTTGTTTTACAAAATGATAGTGTATATCAATATGTTTTCTTCTAGAATGATGAACTGGTTTCTTAGCCAGAGCTTGGGAACTCAAATTTTCGCATAAGAAAGGTTTGACCACACTGTTTGTAGTGTAAAATGAAAATCTATTTTAAATATACCATCTTTGTAAATTCTACAAATTTCGACTTTGATAGATTTGTGGTCAAAATATCAGCAATCATTTCATTAGTGCATTTATACTCTAACAAAACTTGACCCTTCTAGACAACTTGTCTTACAAAATGATAGCGTATATCAATATGTTTTGTTCTTGAATGATAAACTGGTTTCTTAGCCAGAGCTTGGGAACTCAAATTTTCGCATCAAGAAAGGTTTGACCACACTGTTTGTAGTGTAAAATGAAAATCTATTTTAAATATATCATCTTTGTAAATTCTACAAATTTCGACTTTGATAGATTTGTGGTCAAAATATCAGCAATCATTTCATTAGTGCATTTATACTCTAACAAAACTTGACCCTTCTAGACAACTTGTCTTACAAAATGATAGCGTATATCAATATGTTTTGTTCTTGAATGATAAACTGGATTCTTAGCCAGAGCTTGGGAACTCAAATTGTCGCATCAAAAAAGGTTTGACCACACTGTCTGTTGTGTAAATCTGTAGTGTAGAATGAAAATCTTTTTTAAATGTACCATCTCGGTAAATTCTACATGTTTCTTCTTTGAGAGATTGTTGGTCAAAATATCAGCAATCATTTCATTAGTACATTTATAATTTAACAAAAGTTGACCTTCCTAGACAACTTGTCTTACAAAATGATAGCGTATATCAATATGTTTTCTTCTAGAATGATGAACTGGATTCTTAGTCAGAGCTTGGAAACTCAAATTATCGCATCAAGAAAGGTTTGACCACACTGTCTGTAGTGTAAAATGAAAATCTATTTTAAATGTACCATCATTGTAAATTCTACAAATTTCTTCTTTGATAGATTTGTGGTCAAAATATCAGCAATCATTTCATTAGTACATTTATACTGTAACAAAACTTGACCCTTCTAGACAATTTGTCTTACAAAATGATAGCGTATATCAATATGTTTTCTTCTAGAATGATGAACTGGATTCTTAGTCAGAGCTTGGAAACTCAAATTATCGCATCAAGAAAGGTTTGACCACACTGTCTGTAGTGTAAAATGAAAATCTATTTTAAATGTACCATCATTGTAAATTCTACAAATTTCTTCTTTGATAGATTTGTGGTCAAAATATCATCAATCATTTCATTAGTACATTTATAATTTAACAAAACTTGACCTTCCTAGACAACTTGTCTTACAAAATGATAGTGTATATCAATATGTTTTGTTCTGGAATGATGAACTGGATTCTTAGACAGAGCTTGGGAACTCAAATTTTCGCTTCAAAAAAGGTTTGACCACACTGTCTGTTGTGTAAATCTGTAGTGTAAAATGAAAATCTTTTTTAAATGTACCATCTCGGTAAATTCTACATGTTTCTTCTTTGGGAGATTGTTGGTCAAAATATCAGCAATCATTTCATTAGTACATTTATACTTTAACAAAACTTGACCTTCCTAAACGACTTGTCTTACAAAATGATAGTGTATATCAATATGTTTTCTTCTAGAATGATGAACTGGATTCTTAGCCAGAGCTTGGGAACTCAAATTGTCGCATAAAGAAATGTTTGACCACACTGTCTGCAGTGTAAAATTAAAATCTTCTTTAAAAGTACAATCTCGGTAAATTCTACATGGGAGATTGTTGGTCAAAATATCAGCAATCATTTCATTAGTACATTTATACTTTAACAAACTTGATCTTCCTGGACAACTTGTTTTACAAAATGATAGTGTATATCAATATGTTTTCTTCTAGAATGATGAACTGGTTTCTTAGCCAGAGCTTGGGAACTCAAATTTTCGCATCAAGAAAGGTTTGACCACACTGTTTGTAGTGTAAAATGAAAATCTATTTTAAATATACCATCTTTGTAAATTCTACAAATTTCGTCTTTGATAGATTTGTGGTCAAAATATCAGCAATTATTTCATTAGTGCATTTATACTCTAACAAAACTTGACCCTTCTAGACAACTTGTCTTACAAAATGATAGTGTATATCAATATGTTTTGTTCTTGAATGATGAACTGGATTCTTAGTCAGAGCTTGGGAACTCAAATTGTCGAATAAAGAAATGTTTGACCACACTGTCTGTTGTGTAAATCTGTAGTGTAAAATGAAAATCTTTTTTAAATGTACCATCTCGGTAAATTCTACATGTTTCTTCTTTGGGAAATTGTTGGTCAAAATATCAGCAATCATTTCATTAGTACATTTATACTTTAACAAACTTGATCTTCCTGGACAACTTGTTTTACAAAATGATAGTGTATATCAATATGTTTTCTTCTAGAATGATGAACTGGATTCTTAGCCAGAGCTTGGGAACTCAAATTGTCGCATCAAAAAAGGTTTGACCACACTGTCTGTTGTGTAAATCTGTAGTGTAGAATGAAAATCTTTTTTAAATGTACCATCTCGGTAAATTCTACATGGTTCTTCTTTGAGAGATTGTTGTTCAAAATATCAGCAATCATTTCATTAGTACATTTATACTTTAACAAAACTTGACCTTCCTAGACAACTTGTCTTACAAAATGATAGCGTATATCAATATGTTTTCTTCTAGAATAATTAACTGGTTTCTTAGCCAGAGCTTGGTAAATTCTACATGGGAGATTGTTGGTCAAAATATCAGCAATCATTTCATTAGTACATTTATACTTTAACAAAACTTGACCTTCCTAAACGACTTGTCTTACAAAATGATAGTGTATATCAATATGTTTTCTTCTAGAATGATGAACTGGATTCTTAGCCAGAGCTTGGGAACTCAAATTGTCGCATAAAGAAATGTTTGACCACACTGTCTGCAGTGTAAAATTAAAATCTTCTTTAAAAGTACAATCTCGGTAAATTCTACATGGGAGATTGTTGGTCAAAATATCAGCAATCATTTCATTAGTACATTTATACTTTAACAAACTTGATCTTCCTGGACAACTTGTTTTACAAAATGATAGTGTATATCAATATGTTTTCTTCTAGAATGATGAACTGGTTTCTTAGCCAGAGCTTGGGAACTCAAATTTTCGCATCAAGAAAGGTTTGACCACACTGTTTGTAGTGTAAAATGAAAATCTATTTTAAATATACCATCTTTGTAAATTCTACAAATTTCGTCTTTGATAGATTTGTGGTCAAAATATCAGCAATTATTTCATTAGTGCATTTATACTCTAACAAAACTTGACCCTTCTAGACAACTTGTCTTACAAAATGATAGTGTATATCAATATGTTTTGTTCTTGAATGATGAACTGGATTCTTAGTCAGAGCTTGGGAACTCAAATTGTCGAATAAAGAAATGTTTGACCACACTGTCTGTTGTGTAAATCTGTAGTGTAAAATGAAAATCTTTTTTAAATGTACCATCTCGGTAAATTCTACATGTTTCTTCTTTGGGAAATTGTTGGTCAAAATATCAGCAATCATTTCATTAGTACATTTATACTTTAACAAACTTGATCTTCCTGGACAACTTGTTTTACAAAATGATAGTGTATATCAATATGTTTTCTTCTAGAATGATGAACTGGATTCTTAGCCAGAGCTTGGGAACTCAAATTGTCGCATCAAAAAAGGTTTGACCACACTGTCTGTTGTGTAAATCTGTAGTGTAGAATGAAAATCTTTTTTAAATGTACCATCTCGGTAAATTCTACATGGTTCTTCTTTGAGAGATTGTTGTTCAAAATATCAGCAATCATTTCATTAGTACATTTATACTTTAACAAAACTTGACCTTCCTAGACAACTTGTCTTACAAAATGATAGCGTATATCAATATGTTTTCTTCTAGAATAATTAACTGGTTTCTTAGCCAGAGCTTGGTAAATTCTACATGGGAGATTGTTGGTCAAAATATCAGCAATCATTTCATTAGTACATTTATACTTTAACAAACTTGATCTTCCTGGACAACTTGTTTTACAAAATGATAGTGTATATCAATATGTTTTCTTCTAGAATGATGAACTGGTTTCTTAGCCAGAGCTTGGGAACTCAATTTTTCGCATAAGAAAGGTTTGACCACACTGTTTGTAGTGTAAAATGAAAATCTATTTTAAATATACCATCTTTGTAAATTCTACAAATTTCGACTTTGATAGATTTGTGGTCAAAATATCAGCAATCATTTCATTAGTGCATTTATACTCTAACAAAACTTGACCCTTCTAGACAACTTGTCTTACAAAATGATAGCGTATATCAATATGTTTTGTTCTTGAATGATAAACTGGATTCTTAGCCAGAGCTTGGGAACTCAAATTGTCGCATAAAAAAAGTTTTGACCACACTGTCTGTTGTGTAAATCTGTAGTGTAGAATGAAAATCTTTTTTAAATGTACCATCTCGGTAAATTCTACATGTTTCTTCTTTGAGAGATTGTTGGTCAAAATATCAGCAATCATTTCATTAGTACATTTATAATTTAACAAAAGTTGACCTTCCTAGACAACTTGTCTTACAAAATGATAGCGTATATCAATATGTTTTCTTCTAGAATGATGAACTGGATTCTTAGTCAGAGCTTGGAAACTCAAATTATCGCATCAAGAAAGGTTTGACCACACTGTCTGTAGTGTAAAATGAAAATCTATTTTAAATGTACCATCATTGTAAATTCTACAAATTTCTTCTTTGATAGATTTGTGGTCAAAATATCAGCAATCATTTCATTAGTACATTTATACTGTAACAAAACTTGACCCTTCTAGACAATTTGTCTTACAAAATGATAGCGTATATCAATATGTTTTCTTCTAGAATGATGAACTGGATTCTTAGTCAGAGCTTGGAAACTCAAATTATCGCATCAAGAAAGGTTTGACCACACTGTCTGTAGTGTAAAATGAAAATCTATTTTAAATGTACCATCATTGTAAATTCTACAAATTTCTTCTTTGATAGATTTGTGGTCAAAATATCATCAATCATTTCATTAGTACATTTATAATTTAACAAAACTTGACCTTCCTAGACAACTTGTCTTACAAAATGATAGTGTATATCAATATGTTTTGTTCTGGAATGATGAACTGGATTCTTAGACAGAGCTTGGGAACTCAAATTTTCGCTTCAAAAAAGGTTTGACCACACTGTCTGTTGTGTAAATCTGTAGTGTAAAATGAAAATCTTTTTTAAATGTACCATCTCGGTAAATTCTACATGTTTCTTCTTTGGGAGATTGTTGGTCAAAATATCAGCAATCATTTCATTAGTACATTTATACTTTAACAAAACTTGACCTTCCTAAACGACTTGTCTTACAAAATGATAGTGTATATCAATATGTTTTCTTCTAGAATGATGAACTGGATTCTTAGCCAGAGCTTGGGAACTCAAATTGTCGCATAAAGAAATGTTTGACCACACTGTCTGCAGTGTAAAATTAAAATCTTCTTTAAAAGTACAATCTCGGTAAATTCTACATGGGAGATTGTTGGTCAAAATATCAGCAATCATTTCATTAGTACATTTATACTTTAACAAACTTGATCTTCCTGGACAACTTGTTTTACAAAATGATAGTGTATATCAATATGTTTTCTTCTAGAATGATGAACTGGTTTCTTAGCCAGAGCTTGGGAACTCAAATTTTCGCATCAAGAAAGGTTTGACCACACTGTTTGTAGTGTAAAATGAAAAACTATTTTAAATATACCATCTTTGTAAATTCTACAAATTTCGTCTTTGATAGATTTGTGGTCAAAATATCAGCAATTATTTCATTAGTGCATTTATACTCTAACAAAACTTGACCCTTCTAGACAACTTGTCTTACAAAATGATAGTGTATATCAATATGTTTTGTTCTTGAATGATGAACTGGATTCTTAGTCAGAGCTTGGGAACTCAAATTGTCGAATAAAGAAATGTTTGACCACACTGTCTGTTGTGTAAATCTGTAGTGTAAAATGAAAATCTTTTTTAAATGTACCATCTCGGTAAATTCTACATGTTTCTTCTTTGGGAAATTGTTGGTCAAAATATCAGCAATCATTTCATTAGTACATTTATACTTTAACAAACTTGATCTTCCTGGACAACTTGTTTTACAAAATGATAGTGTATATCAATATGTTTTCTTCTAGAATGATGAACTGGATTCTTAGCCAGAGCTTGGGAACTCAAATTGTCGCATCAAAAAAGGTTTGACCACACTGTCTGTTGTGTAAATCTGTAGTGTAGAATGAAAATCTTTTTTAAATGTACCATCTCGGTAAATTCTACATGGTTCTTCTTTGAGAGATTGTTGTTCAAAATATCAGCAATCATTTCATTAGTACATTTATACTTTAACAAAACTTGACCTTCCTAGACAACTTGTCTTACAAAATGATAGCGTATATCAATATGTTTTCTTCTAGAATAATGAACTGGTTTCTTAGCCAGAGCTTGGGAACTCAAATTTTCGCATAAGAAAGGTTTGACCACACTGTTTGTAGTGTAAAATGAAAATCTATTTTAAATATACCATCTTTGTAAATTCTACAAATTTGGACTTTGATAGATTTGTGGTCAAAATATCAGCAATCATTTCATTAGTGCATTTATACTCTAACAAAACTTGACCCTTCTAGACAACTTGTCTTACAAAATGATAGCGTATATCAATATGTTTTCTTCTAGAATAATTAACTGGTTTCTTAGCCAGAGCTTGGTAAATTCTACATGGGAGATTGTTGGTCAAAATATCAGCAATCATTTCATTAGTACATTTATACTTTAACAAACTTGATCTTCCTGGACAACTTGTTTTACAAAATAATAGTGTATATCAATATGTTTTCTTCTAGAATGATGAACTGGTTTCTTAGCCAGAGCTTGGGAACTCAAATTTTCGCATAAGAAAGGTTTGACCACACTGTTTGTAGTGTAAAATGAAAATCTATTTTAAATATACCATCTTTGTAAATTCTACAAATTTGGACTTTGATAGATTTGTGGTCAAAATATCAGCAATCATTTCATTAGTGCATTTATACTCTAACAAAACTTGACCCTTCTAGACAACTTGTCTTACAAAATGATAGCGTATATCAATATGTTTTGTTCTTGAATGATAAACTGGTTTCTTAGCCAGAGCTTGGGAACTCAAATTTTCGCATCAAGAAAGGTTTGACCACACTGTTTGTAGTGTAAAATGAAAATCTATTTTAAATATACCATCTTTGTAAATTCTACAAATTTCGACTTTGATAGATTTGTGGTCAAAATATCAGCAATCATTTCATTAGTGCATTTATACTCTAACAAAACTTGACCCTTCTAGACAACTTGTCTTACAAAATGATAGCGTATATCAATATGTTTTGTTCTTGAATGATAAACTGGATTCTTAGCCAGAGCTTGGGAACTCAAATTGTCGCATAAAAAAAGTTTTGACCACACTGTCTGTTGTGTAAATCTGTAGTGTAGAATGAAAATCTTTTTTAAATGTACCATCTCGGTAAATTCTACATGTTTCTTCTTTGGGAAATTGTTGGTCAAAATATCAGCAATCATTTCATTAGTACATTTATACTTTAACAAACTTGATCTTCCTGGACAACTTGTTTTACAAAATGATAGTGTATATCAATATGTTTTCTTCTAGAATGATGAACTGGTTTCTTAGCCAGAGCTTGGGAACTCAAATTTTCGCATCAAGAAAGGTTTGACCACACTGTTTGTAGTGTAAAATGAAAATCTATTTTAAATATACCATCTTTGTAAATTCTACAAATTTCGACTTTGATAGATTTGTGGTCAAAATATCAGCAATCATTTCATTAGTACATTTATACTTTAACAAACTTGATCTTCCTGGACAACTTGTTTTACAAAATGATAGTGTATATCAATATGTTTTCTTCTAGAATGATGAACTGGATTCTTAGCCAGAGCTTGGGAACTCAAATTGTCGCATCAAAAAAGGTTTGAGCACACTGTCTGTTGTGTAAATCTGTAGTGTAAAATGAAAATCTTTTTTAAATGTACCATCTCGGTAAATTCTACATGTTTCTTCTTTGAGAGATTGTCGTTCAAATTATCAGCAATCATTTCATTAGAACATTTATACTTTAACAAAACTTGACCTTCCTAGACAACTTGTCTTACAAAATGATAGCGTATATCAATATGTTTTCTTCTAGAATAATGAACTGGTTTCTTAGCCAGAGCTTGGGAACTCAAATTTTCGCATCAAAAAAGGTTTGACCACACTGTCTGCAGTGTAAAATTAAAATCTTCTTTAAAAGTACAATCTCGGTAAATTCTACATGTTTCTTCTTTGGGAGATTGTTGGTCAAAATATCAGCAATCATTTCATTAGTACATTTATACTTTAACAAAACTTGACCTTCCTAGACGACTTGTTTACAAAATGATAGTGTATATCAATATGTTTTCTTCTAGAATGATGAACTGGATTCTTAGCCAGAGCTTGGGAACTCAAATTGTCGCATAAAGAAATGTTTGACCACACTGTCTGCAGTGTAAAATTAAAATCTTCTTTAAAAGTACAATCTCGGTAAATTCTACATGGGAGATTGTTGGTCAAAATATCAGCAATCATTTCATTAGTACATTTATACTTTAACAAACTTGATCTTCCTGGACAACTTGTTTTACAAAATGATAGTGTATATCAATATGTTTTCTTCTAGAATGATGAACTGGTTTCTTAGCCAGAGCTTGGGAACTCAAATTTTCGCATCAAGAAAGGTTTGACCACACTGTTTGTAGTGTAAAATGAAAATCTATTTTAAATATACCATCTTTGTAAATTCTACAAATTTCGTCTTTGATAGATTTGTGGTCAAAATATCAGCAATCATTTCATTAGTGCATTTATACTCTAACAAAACTTGACCCTTCTAGACAACTTGTCTTACAAAATGATAGCGTATATCAATATGTTTTGTTCTTGAATGATGAACTGGATTCTTAGTCAGAGCTTGGGAACTCAAATTTTCGCATCAAAAAAGGTTTGACCACACTGTCTGTTGTGTAAATCTGTAGTGTAAAATGAAAATCTTTTTTAAATGTACCATCTCGGTAAATTCTACATGTTTCTTCTTTGAGAGATTGTCGTTCAAATTATCAGCAATCATTTCATTAAAACATTTATACTTTAACAAAACTTGACCTTCCTAGACAACTTGTCTTACAAAATTATAGCGTACATCAATATGTTTTCTTCTAGAATAATGAACTGGTTTCTTAGCCAGAGCTTGGGAACTCCAATTTTCGCATCAAGAAAGGTTTAAACACACTGTCTGTAGTGTAAAATGAAAATCATTTTTAAATGTACCATCTCCATGAATCCTACATGTTTCGTCTTTGGGAGATTTTTGGTCAAAATATCAGCAATAATTTTATTAGTACATTTATACTTTAATAAACTTGACCTCCCTGGACAATTTGTCCTACAAAATGATAGTGTATATCAATATCTTTTGTTCTGCAATGATGAACTGGATTCTTAGACAGAGCTTGGGAACTCATATTGTTGCTTCAAAAAAGGTTTGACCACACTGTCTGTTATGTAAATCTGTAGTGTAAAATGAAAATCTTTTTTAAATTTACCATCTCGGTAAATTCTACATGTTTCTTCTTTGAGAGATTGTTGGTCAAAATATCAGCAATCATTTCATTAGTACATTTTTACTTTAACAAAACTTGACCTTCCTAGACAACTTGTCTTACAAAATGATAGCGTATATCAATATGTTTTCTTCCAGAATGATGAACTGGTTTCTTAGCCAGAGCTTGGGAACTCAAATTTTCGCATCAAGAAAGGTTTGACCACACTGTCTGTAGTGTAAAATGAAAATCTATTTTAAATGTACCATCATTGTAAATTCTACAAATTTCTTCTTTGAGAGATTTGTAGTCAAAATATCAGCAATCATTCCATTAGTGCATTTATACTTTACAGTGTAAAATTAAAATCTTCTTTAAAAGTACAATCTCGGTAAATTCTACATGTTTCTTCTTTGAGAGATTGTTGGTCAAAATATCAGCCATCATTTCATTAATACATTTATACTTTAACAAAACTTGACCCTTCTAGACAACTTGTCTTACAAAATGATAGCGTATATCAATATGTTTTGTTCTGGAATGATGAACTGGATTCTTAGTCAGAGCTTGGGAACTCAAATTTTCGCATCAAGAAAGGTTTGACCACACTGTCTATTGTGTAAATCTGTAGTGTAAAACGAAAATCTTTTTTAAATTTACCATCTCGGTAAATTCTACATGTTTCTTCTTTTAGAGATTGTTGGTCAAAATATCAGCAATCATTTCATTAGTACATTTATACTTTAAAAAAACTTGACCTTCCTAGACAACTTGTCTTACAAAATGATAGCGTATATCAATATGTTTTGCTCTGGAATAATGAACTGGTTTCTTAGCCAGAGCTTGGGAACTCAAATTTTCGCATCAAGAAAGGTTTAATCACACTGTCTGTAGTGTAAAATGAAAATCTATTTTAAATGTACCATCATTGTAAATTCTACACATTTCTTCTTTACACTGTCTGCAGTGTAAAATTAAAATCTTCTTTAAAAGTACCATCTCGGTAAATTCTACATGGTTCTTCTTTGGGATATTGTTGGTCAAAATATCAGCAATCATTTCATTAGTACATTTATACTTTAACAAAACTTGACTTTCCTTGACAACTTGTCTTACAAAATGATAGCGTATATCAATATGTTTTCTTCTAGAATAATGAACTGGTTTCTTAGCCAGAGCTTGGGAACTCAAATTTTCGCATCAAGAAAGGTTTAACCACACTGTCTGTAGTGTAAAATGAAAATCTTTTTTAAATGTACCATCTTTGTAAATTCTACAAATTTCTTCTTTGAGAGATTTGTGGTCAAAATATCAGCAATCATTTCATTAGTACATTTATACTGTAACAAAACTTGACCCTTCTAGACAACTTGTCTCACAAAATGATAGCGTATATCAATATGTTTTGTTCTGGAATGATTATCTGGATTCTTAGACAGAGCTTGGGAACTCAAATTTTCGCATCAAGAAACGTTTGACCACACTGTCTGCAGTGTAAAATTAAAATCTTTTTTAAAAGTACCATCTCGGTAAATTCTACATGTTTCTTCTTTGGGAGATTGTTGGTCAAAATATCAGCAATCATTTCATTAGTACATTTATACTTTAACAAAACTTGACCTTCCTAGACGACTTGTCTTACAAAATGATAGTGTATATCAATATGTTTTCTTCTAGAATGATGAACTGGATTCTTAGCCAGAGCTTGGGAACTCAAATTGTCGCATAGAGAAATGTTTGACCACACTGTCTGTTGTGTAAATCTGTAGTGTAAAATGAAAATCTTTTTTAAATGTACCATCTCGGTAAATTCTACATGGTTCTTCTTTGAGAGATTGTTGTTCCAAATATCAGCAATCATTTCATTAGTACATTTATACTTTAACAAAACTTGACTTTCCTAGACAACTTGTCTTACAAAATGATAGCGTATATCAATATGTTTTCTTCTAGAATAATGAACTGGTTTCTTAGCCAGAGCTTGGGAACTCAAATTTTCGCATCAAGAAAAGTTTAATCACACTGTCTGTAGTGTAAAATGAAAATCATTTTTAAATGTACCATCTCTATGAATCCTACATGTTTCGTCTTTGGGAGATTTTTGGTCAAAATATCAGCAATCATTTCATTAGTACATTTATACTTTAATAAACTTGACCTACCTGGACAACTTGTCTTACAAAATGATAGTGTATATCAATATCTATTGTTCTGCCATGATGAACTGGATGCTTAGACAGAGCTTGGGAACTCAAATTGTTGCTTCAAAAAAATGTTTGACCACACTGTCTGTTGTGTAAATCTGTAGTGTAAAATGAAAATCTTTTTTAAATGTACCATCTCGGTAAATTCTACATGTTTCTTCTTTGGGAGATTGTTGGTCAAAATATCAGCAATCATTTCATTAGTACATTTATAATTTAACAAAACTTGACCTTCCTAGACAACTTGTCTCACAAAATGATAGCGTATATCAATATGTTTTCTTCTAGAATGATGAACTGGATTCTTAGTCAGAGCTTGGAAACTCAAATTATCGCATCAAGAAAGGTTTGACCACACTGTCTGTAGTGTAAAATGAAATATCTATTTTAAATGTACCATCATTGTAAATTCTACAAATTTCTTCTTTGATAGATTTGTGGTCAAAATATCAGCAATCATTTCATTAGTGCATTTATACTCTAACAAAACTTGACCCTTCTAGACAACTTGTCTTACAAAATGATAGTGTATATCAATATGTTTTGTTCTTGAATGATGAACTGGATTCTTAGTCAGAGCTTGGGAACTCAAATTGTCGAATAAAGAAATGTTTGACCACACTGTCTGTTGTGTAAATCTGTAGTGTAAAATGAAAATCTTTTTTAAATGTACCATCTCGGTAAATTCTACATGTTTCTTCTTTGGGAGATTGTTGGTCAAAATATCAGCAATCATTTCATTAGTACATTTTTACTTTAACAAACTGGATCTTCCTGGACAACTTGTTTTACAAAATGATAGGGTATATCAATATGTTTTCTTCTAGAATGATGAACTTGTTTCTTAGCCAGAGCTTGGGAACTCAAATTTTCGCATCAAGATAGGTTTGACCACACTGTCTGCAGTGTAAAATGAAAATCTTCTTTAAAAGTACAATCTCGGTAAATTCTACATGTTTCTTCTTTGGGAGATTGTTGGTCAAAATATCAGCAATCATTTCATTAGTACATTTATACTTTAACAAACTTGATCTTCCTGGACAACTTGTTTTACAAAATGATAGTGTATATCAATATGTTTTCTTCTAGAATGATGAACTGGATTCTTAGCCAGAGCTTGGGAACTCAAATTGTCGCATCAAAAAATGTTTGACCACACTGTCTGTTGTGTAAATCTGTAGTGTAAAATGAAAATCTTTTTTAAATGTACCATCTCGGTAAATTCTACATGTTTCTTCTTTGAGAGATTGTTGGTCAAAATATCAGCAATCATTTCATTAGTACATTTATAATTTAACAAAACTTGACCTTCCTAGACAACTTGTCTTACAAAATGATAGTGTATATCAATATGTTTTGTTCTGGAATGATGAACTGGATTCTTAGACAGAGCTTGGGAACTCAAATTTTCGCTTCAAAAAAGGTTTGACCACACTGTCTGTTGTGTAAATCTGTAGTGTAAAATGAAAATCTTTTTTAAATGTACCATCTCGGTAAATTCTACATGTTTCTTCTTTGGGAGATTGTTGGTCAAAATATCAGCAATCATTTCATTAGTACATTTATACTTTAACAAAACTTGACCTTCCTAAACGACTTGTCTTACAAAATGATAGTGTATATCAATATGTTTTCTTCTAGAATGATGAACTGGATTCTTAGCCAGAGCTTGGGAACTCAAATTGTCGCATCAAAAAAGGTTTGACCACACTGTCTGTTGTGTAAATCTGTAGTGTAGAATGAAAATCTTTTTTAAATGTACCACCTCGGTAAATTCTACATGGTTCTTCTTTGAGAGATTGTTGTTCAAAATATCAGCAATCATTTCATTAGTACATTTATACTTTAACAAAACTTGACCTTTCTAGACGACTTGTCTTACAAAATGATAGTGTATATCAATATGTTTTCTTCTAGAATAATGAACTGGTTTCTTAGCCAGAGCTTGGGAATTCAAATTTTCGCATCAAGAAAGGTTTAAACACACTGTCTGTAGTGTAAAATGAAAATCATTTTTAAATGTACCATCTCTATGAATCCTACATGTTTCGTCTTTGGGAGATTTTTGGTCAAAATATCAGAAATCATTTCATTAGTACATTTATACTTTAATAAACTTGACCTACCTGGACAACTTGTCCTACAAAATGATAGTGTATATCAATATCTATTGTTCTGCCATGATGAACTGGATGCTTAGACAGAGCTTGGGAACTCAAATTGTTGCTTCAAAAAAATGTTTGACCACACTGTCTGTTGTGTAAATCTGTAGTGTAAAATGAAAATCTTTTTTAAATGTACCATCTCGGTAAATTCTACATGTTTCTTCTTTGGGAGATTGTTGGTCAAAATATCAGCAATCATTTCATTAGTACATTTATAATTTAACAAAACTTGACCTTCCTAGACAACTTGTCTTACAAAATGATAGCGTATATCAATATGTTTTCTTCTAGAATGATGAACTGGATTCTTAGTCAGAGCTTGGGAACTCAAATTATCGCATCAAGAAAGGTTTGACCACACTGTCTGTAGTGTAAAATGAAAATCTATTTTAAATGTACCATCAATGTAAATTCTACAAATTTCTTCTTTGATAGATTTGTGGTCAAAATATCAGCAATCATTTCATTAGTACATTTATACTGTAACAAAACTTGACCCTTCTAGACAATTTGTCTTACAAAATAATAGCGTATATCAATATGTTTTGTTCTGGAATGATGAACTGGATTCTTAGACAGAGCTTGGGAACTCAAATTTTCGCTTCAAAAAAGGTTTGACCACACTGTCTGTTGTGTAAATCTGTAGTGTAAAATGAAAATCTTTTTTAAATGTACCATCTCGGTAAATTCTACATGTTTCTTCTTTGAGAGATTGTTGGTCAAAATATCAGCAATCATTTCATTAGTACATTTATAATTTAACAAAACTTGACCTTCCTAGACAACTTGTCTTACAAAATGATAGTGTATATCAATATGTTTTGTTCTGGAATGATGAACTGGATTCTTAGACAGAGCTTGGGAACTCAAATTTTCGCTTCAAAAAAGGTTTGACCACACTGTCTGTTGTGTAAATCTGTAGTGTAAAATGAAAATCTTTTTTAAATGTACCATCTCGGTAAATTCTACATGTTTCTTCTTTGGGAGATTGTTGGTCAAAATATCAGCAATCATTTCATTAGTACATTTATACTTTAAGAAAACTTGACCTTCCTAAACGACTTGTCTTACAAAATGATAGTGTATATCAATATGTTTTCTTCTAGAATGATGAACTGGATTCTTAGCCAGAGCTTGGGAACTCAAATTGTCGCATAAAGAAATGTTTGACCACACTGTCTGCAGTGTAAAATTAAAATCTTCTTTAAAAGTACAATCTCGGTAAATTCTACATGGGAGATTGTTGGTCAAAATATCAGCAATCATTTCATTAGTACATTTATACTTTAACAAACTTGATCTTCCTGGACAACTTGTTTTACAAAATGATAGTGTATATCAATATGTTTTCTTCTAGAATGATGAACTGGTTTCTTAGCCAGAGCTTGGGAACTCAAATTTTCGCATCAAGAAAGGTTTGACCACACTGTTTGTAGTGTAAAATGAAAATCTATTTTAAATATACCATCTTTGTAAATTCTACAAATTTCATCTTTGATAGATTTGTGGTCAAAATATCAGCAATCATTTCATTAGTGCATTTATACTCTAACAAAACTTGACCCTTCTAGACAACTTGTCTTACAAAATGATAGTGTATATTAATATGTTTTGTTCTTGAATGATGAACTGGATTCTTAGTCAGAGCTTGGGAACTCAAATTGTCGAATAAAGAAATGTTTGACCACACTGTCTGTTGTGTAAATCTGTAGTGTAAAATGAAAATCTTTTTTAAATGTACCATCTCGGTAAATTCTACATGTTTCTTCTTTGGGAGATTGTTGGTCAAAATATCAGCAATCATTTCATTAGTACATTTATACTTTAACAAAACTTGACCTTCCTAGACGACTTGTCTTACAAAATGATAGTGTATATCAATATGTTTTCTTCTAGAATGATGAACTGGATTCTTAGCCAGAGCTTGGGAACTCAAATTGTCGCATAAAGAAATGTTTGACCACACTGTCTGCAGTGTAAAATGAAAATCTTCTTTAAAAGTACAATCTCGGTAAATTCTACATGTTTCTTCTTTGGGAGATTGTTGGTCAAAATATCAGCAATCATTTCATTAGTACATTTATACTTTAACAAACTTGATCTTCCTGGACAACTTGTTTTACAAAATGATAGTGTATATCAATATGTTTTCTTCTAGAATGATGAACTGGATTCTTAGCCAAATCTTGGGAACTCAAATTGTCGCATCAAAAAAGGTTTGACCACACTGTCTGTTGTGTAAATCTGTAGTGTAGAATGAAAATCTTTTTTAAATGTACCATCTCGGTAAATTCTACATGTTTCTTCTTTGAGAGATTGTTGGTCAAAATATCAGCAATCATTTCATTAGTACATTTATACTTTAACAAAACTTGACCTTCCTAGACAACTTGTTTTACAAAATGATAGCGTATATAAATATGTTTTCTTCTAGAATAATGAACTGGTTTCTTAGCCAGAGCTTGGGAACTCAAATTTTCGCATCAAAAAAGGTTTGACCACACTGTCTGCAGTGTAAAATTAAAATCTTCTTTAAAAGTACAATTTCGGTAAATTCTACATGTTTCTTCTTTGGGAGATTGTTGGTCAAAATATCAGCAATCATTTCATTAGTACATTTATACTTTAACAAAACTTGACCTTCCTAGACGACTTGTTTACAAAATGATAGTGTATATCAATATGTTTTCTTCTAGAATGATGAACTGGATTCTTAGCCAGAGCTTGGGAACTCAAATTGTCGCATAAAGAAATGTTTGACCACACTGTCTGCAGTGTAAAATAAAAATCTTCTTTAAAAGTACAATCTCGGTAAATTCTACATGTTTCTTCTTTGGGAGATTGTTGGTCAAAATATCAGCAATCATTTCATTAGTACATTTATACTTTAACAAACTTGATCTTCCTGGACAACTTGTTTTAGAAAATGATAGTGTATATCAATATGTTTTCTTCTAGAATGATGAACTGGTTTCTTAGCCAGACCTTGGGAACTCATATTGTTGCTTCAAAAAAGGTTTGACCACACTGTCTGTAGTGTAAAATAAAAATCTATTTTAAATTTACCATTTTTGTAAATTCTACAAATTTCGTCTTTGATAGATTTGTGGTCAAAATATCAGCAATCATTTTATTAGTGCATTTATACTGTAACAAAACTTGACCCTTCTAGACAACTTGTCTTACAAAATGATAGCGTATATCAATATGTTTGGATTCTTAGACAGAGCTTGGGAACTCAATTTTTCGCATCAAGAAAGGTTTGACCACACTGTCTGCAGTTTAAAATTAAAATCTTCTTTAAAAGTACAATCTCGGTAAATTCTACATGTTTCTTCTTTGGGAGATTGTTGGTCAAAATATCAGCAATCATTTCATTAGTACATTTATACTTTAACAAAACTTGACCTTCCTAGACGACTTGTCTTACAAAATGATAGTGTATATCAATATGTTTTCTTCTAGAATGATGAACTGGATTCTTAGCCAGAGCTTGGGAACTCAAATTGTCGCATAAAGAAATGCTTGACCACACTGTCTGCAGTGTAAAATTAAAATCTTTAAAAGTACAATCTCTGTAAATTCCACATGTTTCTTCTTTGGGAGATTGTTGGTCAAAATATCAGCAATCATTGCATTAGTACATTTATACTTTAACAAAACTTGACCTTCCTAGACGACTTGTCTTACAAAATGATAGTGTATATCAATATGTTTTCTTCTAGAATGATGAACTGGATTCTTATCCAGAGCTTGGGAACTCAAATTGTCGCATAAAGAAATGTTTGACCACACTGTCTGCAGTGTAAAATTAAAATCTTTAAAAGTACAATCTCGGTAAATTCTACATGTTTCTTCTTTGGGAGATTGTTGGTCAAAATATCAGCAATCATTTCATTAGTACATTTATACTTTAACAAACTTGATCTTCCTGGACAACTTGTTTTAGAAAATGATAGTGTATATCAATATGTTTTCTTCTAGAATGATGAACTGGTTTCTTAGCCAGACCTTGGGAACTCATATTGTTGCTTCAAAAAAGGTTTGACCACACTGTCTGTAGTGTAAAATAAAAATCTATTTTAAATTTACCATTTTTGTAAATTCTACAAATTTCGTCTTTGATAGATTTGTGGTCAAAATATCAGCAATCATTTCATTAGTGCATTTATACTGTAACAAAACTTGACCCTTCTAGACAACTTGTCTTACAAAATGATAGCGTATATCAATATGTTTTGTTCTTGAATGATGAACTGGATTCTTAGTCAGAGCTTGGGAACTCAAATTTTCGCATCAAAAAAGGTTTGACCACACTGTCTGTTGTGTAAATCTGTAGTGTAAAATGAAAATCTTTTTTAAATGTACCATCTCGGTAAATTCTACATGTTTCTTCTTTGAGAGATTGTCGTTCAAATTATCAGCAATCATTTCATTAGTACATTTATACTTTAACAAAACTTGACCTTCCTAGACAACTTGTCTTACAAAATGATAGTGTATATCAATATGTTTTCTTCTAGAATAATGAACTGGTTTCTTAGCCAGAGCTTGGGAACTCAAATTTTCGCATCAAAAAAGGTTTGACCACACTGTCTGCAGTGTAAAATTAAAATCTTCTTTAAAAGTACAATCTCGGTAAATTCTACATGTTTCTTCTTTGGGAGATTGTTGGTCAAAATATCAGCAATCATTTCATTAGTACATTTATACTTTAAGAAAACTTGACCTTCCTAGACAACTTGTCTTACAAAATGATAGCGTATATCAATATGTTTTCTTCTAGAATAATGAACTGGTTTCTTAGCCAGAGCTTGGGAACTCAAATTTTCGCATCAAGAAAGGTTTGACCACACTGTTTGTAGTGTAAAATGAAAATCTATTTTAAATATACCATCTTTGTAAATTCTACAAAGTTCGTCTTTGATAGATTTGTGGTCAAAATATCAGCAATCATTTCATTAGTCCATTTATACTCCAACAAAACTTGACCCTTCTAGACAACTTGTCTTACAAAATGATAGCGTATATCAATATGTTTTGTTCTTGAATGATGAACTGGATTCTCAGTCAGAGCTTGGGAACTCAAATTTTCGCATCAAAAAAGGTTTGACCACACTGTCTGTTGTGTAAATCTGTAGTGTAAAATGAAAATCTTTTTTAAATGTACCATCTCGGTAAATTCTACATGTTTCTTTTTTGAGAGATTGTCGTTCAAATTATCAGCAATCATTTCATTAGAACATTTATACTTTAACAAAACTTGACCTTCCTAGACAACTTGTCTTACAAAATGATAGCGTATATCAATATGTTTTCTTCCAGAATAATGAACTGGTTTCTTAGCCAGAGCTCGGGAACTCAAATTTTCGCATCAAGAAAAGTTTAATCACACTGTCTGTAGTGTAAAATGAAAATCATTTTTAAATGTACCATCTCTATGAATCCTACATGTTTCGTCTTTGGGAAAGTTTTGGTCAAAATATCAGCAATAATTTTATTAGTACATTTATACTTTAATAAACTTGACCTTCCTGGATAATTTGTCCTACAAAATGATAGTGTATATCAATATCTTTTGTTCTGCAATGATGAACTGGATTCTTAGACAGAGCTTGGGAACTCATATTGTTGCTTCAAAAAAGGTTTGACCACACTGTCTGTTATGTAAATCTGTAGTGTAAAATGAAAATCTTTTTTAAATGTACCATCTCGGTAAATTCTACATGTTTCTTCTTTGAGAGATTGTTGGTCAAAATATCAGCAATCATTTCATTAGTACATTTATACTTTAACAAAACTTGACCTTCCTAGACACATTGTCTTACAAAATGATAGTGTATATCAATATGTTTTCTTCTAGAATAATGAACTGGTTTCTTAGCCAGAGCTTGGGAACTCAAATTTTCGCATCAAAAAAGGTTTGACCACACTGTCTGCAGTGTAAAATTAAAATCTTCTTTAAAAGTACAATCTCGGTAAATTCTACATGTTTCTTCTTTGGGAGATTGTTGGTCAAAATATCAGCAATCATTTCATTAGTACATTTATACTTTAACAAAACTTGACCTTCCTAGACGACTTGTTTACAAAATGATAGTGTATATCAATATGTTTTCTTCTAGAATGATGAACTGGATTCTTAGCCAGAGCTTGGGAACTCAAATTGTCGCATAAAGAAATGTTTGACCACATTGTCTGCAGTGTAAAACAACAATCTTCTTTAAAAGTACAATCTCGGTAAATTCTACATGGGAGATTGTTGGTCAAAATATCAGCAATCATTTCATTAGTACATTTATACTTTAAGAAAACTTGACCTTCCTAGACAACTTGTCTTACAAAATGATAGTGTATATCAATATGTTTTCTTCTAGAATAATGAACTGGTTTCTTAGCCAGAACTTGGGAACTCAAATTTTCGCATCAAAAAAGGTTTGACCACACTGTCTGCAGTGTAAAATTAAAATCTTCTTTAAAAGTACAATCTCGGTAAATTCTACATGTTTCTTCTTGGGAGATTGTTGGTCAAAATATCAGCAATCATTGCATTAGTACATTTGTACTTTAACAAAACTTGACCTTCCTAGACGACTTGTCTTACAAAATGATAGTGTATATCAATATGTTTTCTTCTAGAATGATGAACTGGATTCTTAGCCAGAGCTTGGGAACTCAAATTTTCGCATCAAGAAAGGTTTAATCACACTGTCTGTAGTGTAAAATGAAAATCATTTTTAAATGTACCATCTCTATGAATCCTACATGTTTCGTCTTTGGGAGAGTTTTGGTCAAAATATCAGCAATAATTTTATTAGTACATTTATACTTTAATAAACTTGACCTTCCTGGATAATTTGTCCTACAAAATGATAGTGTATATCAATATCTTTTGTTCTGCAATGATGAACTGGATTCTTAGACAGAGCTTGGGAACTCATATTGTTGCTTCAAAAAAGGTTTGACCACACTGTCTGTTGTGTAAATCTGTAGTGTAAAATGAAAATCTTTTTTAAATGTACCATCTCGGTAAATTCTACATGTTTCTTCTTTGAGAGATTGTTGGTCAAAATATCAGCAATCATTTCATTAGTACATTTTTACTATAACAAAACTTGACCTTCCTAGACAACTTGTCTTACAAAATGATAGCGTATATCAATATGTTTTGTTCTGGAATGATGAACTGGATTCTTAGTCAGAGCTTGGGAACTCAAATTTTCGCATCAAGAAAGGTTTGACCACACTGTCTGTTGTGTAAATCTGTAGTGTAAAACGAAAATCTTTTTTAAATGTACCATCTCGGTAAATTCTACATGTTTCTTCTTTTAGAGATTGTTGGTCAAAATATCAGCAATCATTTCATTAGTACATTTATACTTTAAAAAAACTTGACCTTCCTAGACAACTTGTCTTACAAAATGATAGCGTATATCAATATGTTTTGCTCTGGAATGATGAACTGGATTCTTAGACAGAGCTTGGGAACTGAAATTTTCGCATCAAGAAAGGTTTGACCACACTGTCTGCAGTGTAAAATTAAAATCTCCTTTAAAAGTACAATCTCGGTAAATTCTACATGTTTCTTCTTTGAGAGATTGTTGGTAAAAGTATCAGCAATCATTTCATTAATACATTTATACTTTAACAAAACTTGACCCTTCTAGACAACTTGTCTTACAAAATGATAGCGTATATCAATATGTTTTGTTCTGGAATGATGAACTGGATTTTTAGTCAGAGCTTGGGAACTCAAATTTTCGCATCAAAAAAGGTTTGACCACACTGTCTGTTGTGTAAATCTGTAGTGTAAAATGAAAATCTTTTTTAAATGTACCATCTCGGTAAATTCTACATGTTTCTTCTTTGAGAGATTGTTGGTCAAAATATCAGCAATCATTTCATTAGTACATTTATACTTTAACAAAACTTGACCTTCCTAGACAACTTGTCTTACAAAATGATAGCGTATATCAATATGTTTTCTTCCAGAATGATGAACTGGTTTCTTGGCCAGAGCTTGGGAACTCAAATTTTCGCATCAAGAAAGGTTTAATCACACTGTCTGTAGTGTAAAATGAAAATCTATTTTAAATGTACCATCATTGTAAATTCTACAAATTTCGTCTTTGATAGATTTGTGGTCAAAATATCAGCAATCATTTCATTAGTGCATTTATACTCTACAGTGTAAAATTAAAATCTTCTTTAAAAGTACAATCTCGGTAAATTCTACATGTTTTTTCTTGGGAGATTGTTGGTCAAAATATCAGCAATCATTTCATTAGTAAATTTATACTTTAACAAAACTTGACCTTCCTAGACAACTTGTCTTACAAAATGATAGTGTATATCAATATCTTTTGTTCTGCAATGATGAACTGGATTCTTAGACAGAGCTTGGGAACTCATATTGTTGCTTCAAAAAAGGTTTGACCACACTGTCTGTAATGTAAATCTGTAGTGTAAAATGAAAATCTTTTTTAAATGTACCATCTCGGTAAATTCTACATGTTTCTTCTTTGACAGATTGTTGGTCAAAATATCAGCAATCATTTCATTAGTACATTTATACTTTAACAAAACTTGACCTTCCTAGACAACTTGTCTTACAAAATGATAGCGTATATCAATATTTTTTCTTCCAGAATGATGAACTGGTTTCTTAGCCAGAGCTAGGGAACTCAAATTTTCGCATCAAGAAAGGTTTAATCACACTGTCTGTAGTGTAAAATGAAAATCTATTTTAAATGTACCATCATTGTAAATTCTACAAATTTCTTCTTTGAGAGATTTGTAGTCAAAATATCAGCAATCATTCCATTAGTGCATTTATACTCTACAGTGTAAAATTAAAATCTTCTTTAAAAGTACAATCTCGGTAAATTCTACATGTTTCTTCTTTGGGAGATTGTTGGTCAAAATATCAGCAATCATTTCATTAGTACATTTATACTTTAACAAATCTTGACCTTCCTAGACAACTTGTCTTACAAAATGATAGTGTATATCAATATGTTTTCTTCTAGAATGATGAACTGGATTCTTAGCCAGAGCTTGGGAACTCAAATTTTCGCATCAAGAAAGGTTTAATCACACTGTCTGTAGTGTAAAATGAAAATCATTTTTAAATGTACCATCTCTATGAATCCTACATGTTTCGTCTTTGGGAGAGTTTTGGTCAAAATATCAGCAATAATTTTATTAGTACATTTATACTTTAATAAACTTGACCTTCCTGGATAATTTGTCCTACAAAATGATAGTGTATATCAATATCTTTTGTTCTGCAATGATGAACTGGATTCTTAGACAGAGCTTGGGAACTCATATTGTTGCTTCAAAAAAGGTTTGACCACACTGTCTGCAGTGTAAAATTAAAATCTTCTTTAAAAGTACAATCTCGGTAAATTCTACATCTTTCTTCTTTGGGAGATTGTTGCTCAAAATATCAGCAATCATTTCATTAGTACATTTATACTTTAACAAATCTTGACCTTCCTAGACAACTTGTCTTACAAAATGATAGTGTATATCAATATGTTTTCTTCTAGAATGATGAACTGGATTCTTAGCCAGAGCGTGGGAACTCAAATTGTCGCATAAAGAAATGTTTGACCACACTGTCTGCAGTGTAAAATTAAAATCTTCTTTAAAAGTACAATCTCGGTAAATTCTACATGTTTCTTCTTTGGGAGATTGTTGGTTAAAATATCAGCAATCATTGCATTAGTACATTTATACTTTAACAAAACTTGACCTTCCTAGACGACTTGTCTTACAAAATGATAGTGTATATCAATATGTTTTCTTCTAAAATGATGAACTGGATTCTTAGCCAGAGCGTGGGAACTCAAATTGTCGCATAAAGAAATGTTTGACCACACTGTCTGCAGTGTAAAATTAAAATCTTCTTTAAAAGTACAATCTCGGTAAATTCTACATCTTTCTTCTTTGGGAGATTGTTGCTCAAAATATCAGCAATCATTTCATTAGTACATTTATACTTTAACAAACTTGATCTTCCTGGACAACTTGTTTTACAAAATGATAGTGTATATCAATATGTTTTCTTCTAGAATGATGAACTGGTTTCTTAGCCAGAGCTTGGGAACTCAAATTTTCGCATCAAGAAAGGTTTGACCACACTGTTTGTAGTGTAAAATTAAAATCTTCTTTAAAAGTACAATCTCGGTAAATTCTACATGTTTCTTCTTTGAGAGATTGTTGGTCAAAGTATCAGCAATCATTTCATTAATACATTTATACTTCAACAAAACTTGACCCTTCTAGACAACTTGTCTTACAAAATGATAGCGTATATCAATATGTTTTGTTCTGGAATGATGAACTGGATTTTTAGTCAGAGCTTGGGAACTCAAATTTTCGCATCAAAAAAGGTTTGACCACACTGTCTGTTGTGTAAATCTGTAGTGTAAAAATATCTGTTTTAAATCTACCATCTCGGTAAATTCTGCATGTTTCTTCTTTGAGAGATTGTTGGTCAAAATATCAGCAATCATTTCTTTAGTACATTTATACTTTAACAAACTTGATCTTCCTGGACAACTTGTTTTAGAAAATGATAGTGTATATCAATATGTTTTCTTCTAGAATGATGAACTGGTTTCTTAGCCAGACCTTGGGTACTCATGTTGTTTTTTCAAAAAAGGTGTGACCACACTGTCTGTAGTGTAAAATGAAAATCTATTTTAAATTTACCATCTTTGTAAATTCTACAAATTTCGTCTTTGATAGATTTGTGGTCAAAATATCATCAATCATTCCATTAGTGCATTTATACTCTACAGTGTAAAATTAAAATCTTCTTTAAAAGTACAATCTCGGTAAATTCTACATGTTTCTTCTTTGAGAGATTTTTGTTCAAAATATCAGCAATCATTTCATTAGTACATTTATACTTTAACAAAACTTGACCTTCCTAGACAACTTGTCTTACAAAATGATAGCGTATATCAATATGTTTTCTTCTAGAATGATGAACTGGTTTCTTAGCCAGAGCTTGGGAACTCAAATTTTCGCATCAAGAAAGGTTTGACCACACTGTCTGTAGTGTAAAATGAAAATCTATTTTAAATTTACCATCTTTGTAAATTCTACAAATTTCGTCTTTGATAGATTTGTGATCAAAATATCAGCAATCATTCCATTAGTGCATTTATACTCTAACAAAACTTGACCCTTCTAGACAACTTGTCTTACAAAATGATAGCGTATATCAATATGTTTTGTTCTTGAATGATGAACTGGATTCTTAGTCAGAGCTTGGGAACTCAAATTTTCGCATCAAAAAAGGTTTGACCACACTGTCTGTTGTGTAAATCTGTAGGGCAAAATGAAAATCTTTTTTAAATGTACCATCTCGGTAAATTCTACATAATTTTTCTTTGAGAGATTGTTGGTCAAAATATCAGCAATCATTTCATTAGTACATTTATACTTTAACAAAACTTGACCCTTCTAGACAACTTGTCTTACAAAATGATAGCGTATATCAATATGTTTTGTTCTGGAATGATGAACTGGATTTTTAGTCAGAGCTTGGGAACTCAAATTTTCGCATCAAAAAAGGTTTGACCACACTGTCTGTTGTGTAAATCTGTAGTGTAAAATGAAAATCTTTTTTAAATGTACCATCTCGGTAAATTCTACATGTTTCTTCTTTGAGAGATTGTTGGTCAAAATATCAGCAATCATTTCATTAGTACATTTATACTTTAACAAAACTTGACCTTCCTAGACAACTTGTCTTACAAAATGATAGCGTATATCAATATGTTTTCTTCCAGAATGATGAACTGGTTTCTTGGCCAGAGCTTGGGAACTCAAATTTTCGCATCAAGAAAGGTTTAATCACACTGTCTGTAGTGTAAAATGAAAATCTATTTTAAATGTACCATCATTGTAAATTCTACAAATTTCGTCTTTGATAGATTTGTGGTCAAAATATCAGCAATCATTTCATTAGTGCATTAATACTCTAACAAAACTTGACCCTTCTAGACAACTTGTCTTACAAAATGATAGCGTATATCAATATGTTTTGTTCTTGAATGATGAACTGGATTCTTAGACAGAGCTTGGGAACTCAAATTTTCGCTTCAAAAAAGGTTTGACTACACTGTCTGTTGTGTAAATCTGTAGTGTAAAATGAAAATCTTTTTTAAATGTACCATCTCGGTAAATTCTACATGTTTCTTCTTTGAGAGATTGTTGGTCAAAATATCAGCAATCATTTCATTAGTACATTTATACTTTAACAAAACTTGACCTTCCTAGACAACTTGTCTTACAAAATGATAGCGTATATCAATATGTTTTCTTCCAGAATGATGAACTGGTTTCTTAGCCAGAGCTTGGGAACTCAAATTTTCGCATCAAGAAAGGTTTAATCACACTGTCTGAAGTGTAAAATGAAAATCTATTTTAAATGTACCATCATTGTAAATTCTACAAATTTCCTCTTTGATAGATTTGTGGTCAAAATATCAGCAATCATTTCATTAGTGCATTTATACTCTAAAAAAACTTGACCCTTCTAGACAACTTGTCTTACAAAATGATAGCGTATATCAATATGTTTTGTTCTTGAATGATGAACTGGATTCTTAGACAGAGCTTGGGAACTCAAATTTTCGCTTCAAAAAAGGTTTGACCACACTGTCTGTTGTGTAAATCTGTAGTGTAAAATGAAAATCTTTTTTAAATGTACCATCTCGGTAAATTCTACATGTTTCTTCTTTGAGAGATTGTTGGTCAAAATATCAGCAATCATTTCATTAGTACATTTATACTTTAACAAAACTTGACCTTCCTAGACAACTTGTCTTACAAAATGATAGCGTATATCAATATGTTTTCTTCCAGAATGATGAACTGGTTTCTTAGCCAGAGCTTGGGAACTCAAATTTTCGCATCAAGAAAGGTTTAATCACACTGTCTGAAGTGTAAAATGAAAATCTATTTTAAATGTACCATCATTGTAAATTCTACAAATTTCGTCTTTGATAGATTTGTGGTCAAAATATCAGCAATCATTTCATTAGTGCATTAATACTCTAACAAAACTTGACCCTTCTAGACAACTTGTCTTACAAAATGATAGCGTATATCAATATGTTTTGTTCTTGAATGATGAACTGGATTCTTAGACAGAGCTTGGGAACTCAAATTTTCGCTTCAAAAAAGGTTTGACCACACTGTCTGTTGTGTAAATCTGTAGGGCAAAATGAAAATCTTTTTTAAATGTACCATCTCGGTCAATTCTACATAATTTTTCTTTGAGAGATTGTTGGTCAAAATATCAGCAATCATTTCATTAGTACATTTATACTTTAACAAAACTTGACCCTTCTAGACAACTTGTCTTACAAAATGATAGCGTATATCAATATGTTTTGTTCTGGAATGATGAACTGGATTTTTAGTCAGAGCTTGGGAACTCAAATTTTCGCATCAAAAAAGGTTTGACCACACTGTCTGTTGTGTAAACCTGTAGTGTAAAATGAAAATCTTTTTTAAATGTACCATCTCGGTAAATTCTACATGTTTCTTCTTTGAGAGATTGTTGGTCAAAATATCAGCAATCATTTCATTAGTACATTTATACTTTAACAAAACTTGACCTTCCTAGACAACTTGTCTTACAAAATGATAGCGTATATCAATATGTTTTCTTCCAGAATGATGAACTGGTTTCTTGGCCAGAGCTTGGGAACTCAAATTTTCGCATCAAGAAAGGTTTAATCACACTGTCTGAAGTGTAAAATGAAAATCTATTTTAAATGTACCATCATTGTAAATTCTACAAATTTTGTCTTTGATAGATTTGTGGTCAAAATATCAGCAATCATTTCATTAGTGCATTTATACTCTAAAAAAACTTGACCCTTCTAGACAACTTGTCTTACAAAATGATAGCGTATATCAATATGTTTTGTTCTTGAATGATGAACTGGATTCTTAGACAGAGCTTGGGAACTCAAATTTTCGCTTCAAAAAAGGTTTGACCACACTGTCTGTTGTGTAAATCTGTAGTGTAAAATGAAAATCTTTTTTAAATGTACCATCTCGGTAAATTCTACATGTTTCTTCTTTGGGAGATTGTTGGTCAAAATATCAGCAATCATATCATTAGTACATTTATACTTTAACAAAACTTGACCTTTCTAGACGACTTGTCTTACAGAATGATAGTGTATATCAATATGTTTTCTTCTAGAATGATGATCTGGTTTCTTAGCCAAAGCTTGGGAACTCAAATTTTCGCATCAAGAAAGGTTTGACCACACTGTCTGCAGTGTAAAATTAAAATCTTCTTTAAAAGTACAATCTCGGTAAATTCTACATGTTTCTTCTTGGGAGATTGTTGGTCAAAATATCAGCAATCATTTCATTAGTAAATTTATACTTTAACAAACTTGATCTTCCTGGACAACTTGTTTTACAAAATGATAGTGTATATCAATATGTTTTCTTCTAGAATGATGATCTGGTTTCTTAGCCAGAGCTTGGGAACTCAAATTTTCGCATCAAGAAAGGTTTGACCACACTGTTTGTAGTGTAAAATGAAAATCTATTTTAAATATACCATCTTTGTAAATTCTACAAATTTCGTCTTTGATAGATTTGTGGTCAAAATATCAGCAATCATTTCATTAGTGCATTTATACTCTAACAAAACTTGACCCTTCTAGACAACTTGTCTTACAAAATGATAGCGTATATCAATATGTTTTGTTCTTGAATGATGAACTGGATTCTTAGTCAGAGCTTGGGAACTCAAATTTTCGCATCAAAAAAGGTTTGACCACACTGTCTGTTGTGTAAATCTGTAGTGTAAAATGAAAATCTTTTTTAAATGTACCATCATTGTAAATTCTACAAATTTCTTCTTTGATAGATTTGTGGTCAAAATATCAGCAATCAATTCATTAGTACATTTATACTGTAACAAAACTTGACCCTTCTAGACAATTTGTCTTACAAAATGATAGCGTATATCAATATGTTTTCTTCCAGAATGATGAACTGGTTTCTTAGCCAGAGCTTGGGAACTCAAATTTTCGCATCAAGAAAGGTTTAATCACACTGTCTGTAGTGTAAAATGAAAATCATTTTTAAATGTACCATCTCTATGAATTCTACATGTTTCGTCTTTGGGAGATTTTTGGTCAAAATATCAGCAATAATTTTATTAGTACATTTATACTTTAACAAACTTGATCTTCCTGGACAACTTGTTTAACAAAATGATAGTGTATATCAATATGTTTTCTTCTAGAATGATGAACTGGATTCTTAGCCAGAGCTTGGGAACTCAAATTGTCGCATCAAAAAAGGTTTGACCACACTGTCTGCAGTGTAAAAGTAAAATCTTCTTTAAAAGTACAATCTCGGTAAATTCTACATGTTTCTTCTTTGAGAGATTGTTGGTCAAAGTATCAGCAATCATTTCATTAATACATTTATACTTCAACAAAACTTGACCCTTCTAGACAACTTGTCTTACAAAATGATAGCGTATATCAATATGTTTTGCTCTGGAATGATGAACTGGATTCTTAGACAGAGCTTGGGAACTGAAATTTGTTGCTTCAAAAAAGGTTTGATCACATTGTCTGTTGTGTAAATCTGTAGTGTAGAATGAAAATCTTTTTTAAATGTACCATCTCGGTAAATTCTACATGGTTCTTCTTTGAGAGATTGTTGTTCAAAATATCAGCAATCATTTCATTAGTACATTTATACTTTAACAAAACTTGACCTTCCTAGATAACTTGTCTTACAAAATGATAGCGTATATCAATATGTTTTCTTCTAGAATAATGAACTGGATTCTTAGCCAGAGCTTGGGAACTCAAATTGTCGCATAAAGAAATGTTTGACCACACTGTCTGCAGTGTAAAATTAAAATCTTCTTTAAAAGTACAATCTCGGTAAATTCTACATGTTTCTTCTTTGGGAGATTGTTGGTCAAAATATCAGCAATCATTTCATTAGTACATTTATGCTTTAACAAACTTGATCTTCCTGGACAACTAGTTTTACAAAATGATAGTGTATATCAATATGTTTTCTTCTAGAATGATGAACTGGTTTCTTAGCCAGAGCTTGGGAACTCAAATTTTCGCATCAAGAAAGGTTTGACCACACTGTCTGCAGTGTAAAAGTAAAATCTTCTTTAAAAGTACAATCTCGGTAAATTCTACATGTTTCTTCTTTGAGAGATTGTTGGTCAAAGTATCAGCAATCATTTCATTAATACATTTATACTTCAACAAAACTTGACCCTTCTAGACAACTTGTCTTACAAAATGATAGCGTATATCAATATGTTTTGCTCTGGAATGATGAACTGGATTCTTAGACAGAGCTTGGGAACTGAAATTTTCGCATCAAGAAAGGTTTGACCACACTGTCTGCAGTGTAAAATTAAAATCTCCTTTAAAAGAACAATCTCGGTAAATTCTACATAATTTTTCTTTGAGAGATTGTTGGTCAAAGTATCAGCAATCATTTCATTAATACATTTATACTTTAACAAAACTTGACCCTTCTAGACAACTTGTCTTACAAAATGATAGCGTATATCAATATGTTTTGTTCTGGAATGATGAACTGGATTTTTAGTCAGAGCTTGGGAACTCAAATTTTCGCATCAAAAAAGGTTTGACCACACTGTCTGTTGTGTAAATCTGTAGTGTAAAATGAAAATCTTTTTTAAATGTACCATCTCGGTAAATTCTACATGTTTCTTCTTTGAGAGATTGTTGGTCAAAATATCAGCAATCATTTCATTAGTACATTTATACTTTAACAAAACTTGACCTTCCTAGACAACTTGTCTTACAAAATGATAGCGTATATCAATATGTTTTCTTCCAGAATGATGAACTGGTTTCTTGGCCAGAGCTTGGGAACTCAAATTTTCGCATCAAGAAAGGTTTAATCACACTGTCTGTAGTTTAAAATGAAAATCTATTTTAAATGTACCATCATTGTAAATTCTACAAATTTCGTCTTTGATAGATTTGTGGTCAAAATATCAGCAATCATTTCATTAGTGCATTTATACTCTAACAAAACTTGACCCTTCTAGACAACTTGTCTTACAAAAAGATAGCGTATATCAATATGTTTTGTTCTGGAATGATGAACTGGATTCTTAGTCAGAGCTTGGAAACTCAAATTATCGCATCAAGAAAGGTTTGACCACACTGTCTGTAGTGTAAATCTGTAGTGTAAAATGAAAATCTTTTTTAAATGTACCATCTCGGTAAATTCTACATGTTTCTTCTTTGGGAGATTGTTGGTCAAAATATCAGCAATCATATCATTAGTACATTTATACTTTAACAAAACTTGACCTTCCTAGACAACTTGTCTTACAAAATGATAGCGTATATCAATATGTTTTCTTCTAGAATAATGAACTGGTTTCTTAGCCAGAGCTTGGGAACTCATATTGTTTCTTCAAAAAAGGTGTGACCACACTGTCTGTAGTGTAAAATGAAAATCTATTTTAAATTTACCATCTTTGTAAATTCTACAAATTTCGTCTTTGATAGATTTGTGGTCAAAATATCAGCAATCATTCCATTAGTGCATTTATACTCTAACAAAACTTGACCCTTCTAGACAACTTGTCTTACAAAATGATAGCGTATATCAATATGTTTTCTTCTAGAATGATGAACTGGATTCTTAGTGAGAGCTTGGAAACTCAAATTATCGCATCAAGAAAGGTTTGACCACACTGTCTGTTGTGTAAATCTGTAGTGTAAAATGAAAATCTTTTTTAAATGTACCATCTCGGTAAATTCTACATGTTTCTTCTTTGGGAGATTGTTGGTCAAAATATCAGCAATCATATCATTAGTACATTTATACTTTAACAAAACTTGACCTTTCTAGACGACTTGTCTTACAGAATGATAGTGTATATCAATATGTTTTCTTCTAGAATGATGATCTGGTTTCTTAGCCAAAGCTTGGGAACTCAAATTTTCGCATCAAGAAAGGTTTGACCACACTGTCTGCAGTGTAAAATTAAAATCTTCTTTAAAAGTACAATCTCGGTAAATTCTACATGTTTCTTCTTGGGAGATTGTTGGTCAAAATATCAGCAATCATTTCATTAGTAAATTTATACTTTAACAAACTTGATCTTCCTGGACAACTTGTTTTACAAAATGATAGTGTATATCAATATGTTTTCTTCTAGAATGATGATCTGGTTTCTTAGCCAGAGCTTGGGAACTCAAATTTTCGCATCAAGAAAGGTTTGACCACACTGTTTGTAGTGTAAAATGAAAATCTATTTTAAATATACCATCTTTGTAAATTCTACAAATTTCGTCTTTGATAGATTTGTGGTCAAAATATCAGCAATCATTTCATTAGTGCATTTATACTCTAACAAAACTTGACCCTTCTAGACAACTTGTCTTACAAAATGATAGCGTATATCAATATGTTTTGTTCTTGAATGATGAACTGGATTCTTAGTCAGAGCTTGGGAACTCAAATTTTCGCATCAAAAAAGGTTTGACCACACTGTCTGTTGTGTAAATCTGTAGTGTAAAATGAAAATCTTTTTTAAATGTACCATCATTGTAAATTCTACAAATTTCTTCTTTGATAGATTTGTGGTCAAAATATCAGCAATCATTTCATTAGTACATTTATACTGTAACAAAACTTGACCCTTCTAGACAATTTGTCTTACAAAATGATAGCGTATATCAATATGTTTTCTTCCAGAATGATGAACTGGTTTCTTAGCCAGAGCTTGGGAACTCAAATTTTCGCATCAAGAAAGGTTTAATCACACTGTCTGTAGTGTAAAATGAAAATCATTTTTAAATGTACCATCTCTATGAATTCTACATGTTTCGTCTTTGGGAGATTTTTGGTCAAAATATCAGCAATAATTTTATTAGTACATTTATACTTTAACAAACTTGATCTTCCTGGACAACTTGTTTAACAAAATGATAGTGTATATCAATATGTTTTCTTCTAGAATGATGAACTGGATTCTTAGCCAGAGCTTGGGAACTCAAATTGTCGCATCAAAAAAGGTTTGACCACACTGTCTGCAGTGTAAAAGTAAAATCTTCTTTAAAAGTACAATCTCGGTAAATTCTACATGTTTCTTCTTTGAGAGATTGTTGGTCAAAGTATCAGCAATCATTTCATTAATACATTTATACTTCAACAAAACTTGACCCTTCTAGACAACTTGTCTTACAAAATGATAGCGTATATCAATATGTTTTGCTCTGGAATGATGAACTGGATTCTTAGACAGAGCTTGGGAACTGAAATTTGTTGCTTCAAAAAAGGTTTGATCACATTGTCTGTTGTGTAAATCTGTAGTGTAGAATGAAAATCTTTTTTAAATGTACCATCTCGGTAAATTCTACATGGTTCTTCTTTGAGAGATTGTTGTTCAAAATATCAGCAATCATTTCATTAGTACATTTATACTTTAACAAAACTTGACCTTCCTAGATAACTTGTCTTACAAAATGATAGCGTATATCAATATGTTTTCTTCTAGAATAATGAACTGGATTCTTAGCCAGAGCTTGGGAACTCAAATTGTCGCATAAAGAAATGTTTGACCACACTGTCTGCAGTGTAAAATTAAAATCTTCTTTAAAAGTACAATCTCGGTAAATTCTACATGTTTCTTCTTTGGGAGATTGTTGGTCAAAATATCAGCAATCATTTCATTAGTACATTTATGCTTTAACAAACTTGATCTTCCTGGACAACTTGTTTTACAAAATGATAGTGTATATCAATATGTTTTCTTCTAGAATGATGAACTGGTTTCTTAGCCAGAGCTTGGGAACTCAAATTTTCGCATCAAGAAAGGTTTGACCACACTGTCTGCAGTGTAAAAGTAAAATCTTCTTTAAAAGTACAATCTCGGTAAATTCTACATGTTTCTTCTTTGAGAGATTGTTGGTCAAAGTATCAGCAATCATTTCATTAATACATTTATACTTCAACAAAACTTGACCCTTCTAGACAACTTGTCTTACAAAATGATAGCGTATATCAATATGTTTTGCTCTGGAATGATGAACTGGATTCTTAGACAGAGCTTGGGAACTGAAATTTTCGCATCAAGAAAGGTTTGACCACACTGTCTGCAGTGTAAAATTAAAATCTCCTTTAAAAGAACAATCTCGGTAAATTCTACATGTTTCTTCTTTGAGAGATTGTTGGTCAAAGTATCAGCAATCATTTCATTAATACATTTATACTTTAACAAAACTTGACCCTTCTAGACAACTTGTCTTACAAAATGATAGCGTATATCAATATGTTTTGTTCTGGAATGATGAACTGGATTTTTAGTCAGAGCTTGGGAACTCAAATTTTCGCATCAAAAAAGGTTTGACCACACTGTCTGTTGTGTAAATCTGTAGTGTAAAATGAAAATCTTTTTTAAATGTACCATCCCGGTAAATTCTACATGTTTCTTCTTTGAGAGATTGTTGGTCAAAATATCAGCAATCATTTCATTAGTACATTTATACTTTAACAAAACTTGACCTTCCTAGACAACTTGTCTTACAAAATGATAGCGTATATCAATATGTTTTCTTCCAGAATGATGAACTGGTTTCTTGGCCAGAGCTTGGGAACTCAAATTTTCGCATCAAGAAAGGTTTAATCACACTGTCTGTAGTTTAAAATGAAAATCTATTTTAAATGTACCATCATTGTAAATTCTACAAATTTCGTCTTTGATAGATTTGTGGTCAAAATATCAGCAATCATTTCATTAGTGCATTTATACTCTAACAAAACTTGACCCTTCTAGACAACTTGTCTTACAAAAAGATAGCGTATATCAATATGTTTTGTTCTGGAATGATGAACTGGATTCTTAGTCAGAGCTTGGAAACTCAAATTATCGCATCAAGAAAGGTTTGACCACACTGTCTGTAGTGTAAAATGAAAATCTATTTTAAATTTACCATCTTTGTAAATTCTACAAATTTCGTCTTTGATAGATTTGTGGTCAAAATATCAGCAATCATTCCATTAGTGCATTTATACTCTAACAAAACTTGACCCTTCTAGACAACTTGTCTTACAAAATGATAGCGTATATCAATATGTTTTCTTCTAGAATGATGAACTGGATTCTTAGTGAGAGCTTGGAAACTCAAATTATCGCATCAAGAAAGGTTTGACCACACTGTCTGTAGTGTAAAATGAAAATCTATTTTAAATGTACCATCATTGTAAATTCTACAAATTTCTTCTTTGATAGATTTTTGGTCAAAATATCAGCAATCATTTCATTAGTACATTTATACTGTAACAAAACTTGACCCTTCTAGACAATTTGTCTTACAAAATGATAGCGTATATCAATATGTTTTCTTCCAGAATGATGAACTGGTTTCTTAGCCAGAGCTTGGGAACTCAAATTTTCGCATCAAGAAAGGTTTAATCACACTGTCTGTAGTGTAAAATGAAAATCTATTTTAAATATACCATCTTTGTAAATTCTACAAATTTCGTCTTTGATAGATTTGTGGTCAAAATATCAGCAATCATTTCATTAGTGCATTTATACTCTAACAAAACTTGACCCTTCTAGACAACTTGTCTTACAAAATGATAGCGTATATCAATATGTTTTGTTCTTGAATGATGAACTGGATTCTTAGTCAGAGCTTGGGAACTCAAATTTTCGCATCAAAAAAGGTTTGACCACACTGTCTGTTGTGTAAAATGAAAATCTTCTTTAAAAGTACAATCTCGGTAAATTCTACATGTTTCTTCTTTGAGAGATTGTTGGTCAAAGTATCAGCAATCATTTCATTAATACATTTATACTTCAACAAAACTTGACCCTTCTAGACAACTTGACTTACAAAATGATAGCGTATATCAATATGTTTTGTTCTGGAATGATGAACTGGATTTTTAGTCAGAGCTTGGGAACTCAAATTTTCGCATCAAAAAAGGTTTGACCACACTGTCTGTTGTGTAAATCTGTAGTGTGAAATGAAAATCTTTTTTAAATGTACCATCTCGGTAAATTCTACATGTTTCTTCTTTGAGAGATTGTTGGTCAAAATATCAGCAATCATTTCATTAGTACATTTATACTTTAACAAAACTTGAGCTTTCTAGACAACTTGTTTTACAAAATGATAGCGTATATCAATATGTTTTGTTCTGGAATGATGAACTGGATTTTTAGTCAGAGCTTGGGAACTCAAATTTTCGCATCAAAAAAGGTTTGACCACACTGTCTGTTGTGTTAATCTGTAGTGTAAAATGAAAATCTTTTTTAAATGTAAATTCTGCATGTTTCTTCTTTGAGAGATTGTTGGTCAAAATATCAGCAATCATTTCATTAGTACATTTATACTTTAACAAAACTTGAGCTTTCTAGACAACTTGTTTTACAAAATGATAGCGTATATCAATATGTTTTGTTCTGGAATGATGAACTGGATTTTTAGTCAGAGCTTGGGAACTCAAATTTTCGCATCAAAAAAGGTTTGACCACACTGTCTGTTGTGTAAATCTGTAGTGTGAAATGAAAATCTTTTTTAAATGTACCATCTCGGTAAATTCTACATGTTTCTTCTTTGAGAGATTGTTGGTCAAAATATCAGCAATCATTTCATTAGTACATTTATACTTTAACAAAACTTGAGCTTTCTAGACAACTTGTTTTACAAAATGATAGCGTATATCAATATGTTTTGTTCTGGAATGATGAACTGGATTTTTAGTCAGAGCTTGGGAACTCAAATTTTCGCATCAAAAAAGGTTTGACCACACTGTCTGTTGTGTAAATCTGTAGTGTGAAATGAAAATCTTTTTTAAATGTACCATCTCGGTAAATTCTACATGTTTCTTCTTTGAGAGATTGTTGGTCAAAATATCAGCAATCATTTCATTAGTACATTTATACTTTAACAAAACTTGAGCTTTCTAGACAACTTGTTTTACAAAATGATAGCGTATATCAATATGTTTTGTTCTGGAATGATGAACTGGATTTTTAGTCAGAGCTTGGGAACTCAAATTTTCGCATCAAAAAAGGTTTGACCACACTGTCTGTTGTGTAAATCTGTAGTGTGAAATGAAAATCTTTTTTAAATGTACCATCTCGGTAAATTCTACATGTTTCTTCTTTGAGAGATTGTTGGTCAAAATATCAGCAATCATTTCATTAGTACATTTTTACTTCAACAAAACTTGACCCTTCTGGACAACTTGACTTACAAAATGATAGCGTATATCAATATGTTTTGTTCTGGAATGATGAACTGGATTTTTAGTCAGAGCTTGGGAACTCAAATTTTCGCATCAAAAAAGGTTTGACCACACTGTCTGTTGTGTAAATCTGTAGTGTGAAATGAAAATCTTTTTTAAATGTACCATCTCGGTAAATTCTACATGTTTCTTCTTTGAGAGATTGTTGGTCAAAATATCAGCAATCATTTCATTAGTACATTTATACTTTAACAAAACTTGAGCTTTCTAGACAACTTGTTTTACAAAATGATAGCGTATATCAATATGTTTTGTTCTGGAATGATGAACTGGATTTTTAGTCAGAGCTTGGGAACTCAAATTTTCGCATCAAAAAAGGTTTGACCACACTGTCTGTTGTGTAAATCTGTAGTGTGAAATGAAAATCTTTTTTAAATGTACCATCTCGGTAAATTCTACATGTTTCTTCTTTGAGAGATTGTTGGTCAAAATATCAGCAATCATTTCATTAGTACATTTATACTTTAACAAAACTTGAGCTTTCTAGACAACTTGTTTTACAAAATGATAGCGTATATCAATATGTTTTGTTCTGGAATGATGAACTGGATTTTTAGTCAGAGCTTGGGAACTCAAATTTTCGCATCAAAAAAGGTTTGACCACACTGTCTGTTGTGTAAATCTGTAGTGTGAAATGAAAATCTTTTTTAAATGTACCATCTCGGTAAATTCTACATGTTTCTTCTTTGAGAGATTGTTGGTCAAAATATCAGCAATCATTTCATTAGTACATTTATACTTTAACAAACTTGATCTTCCTGGACAACTTGTTTTAGAAAATGATAGTGTATATCAATATGTTTTCTTCTAGAATGATGAACTGGTTTCTTAGCCAGACCTTGGGAACTCATATTGTTTCTTCAAAAAAGGTGTGACCACACTGTCTGTAGTGTAAAATGAAAATCTATTTTAAATTTACCATCTTTGTAAATTCTACAAATTTCGTCTTTGATAGATTTGTGGTCAAAATATCAGCAATCATTCCATTAGTGCATTTATACTCTACAGTGTAAAATTAAAATCTTCTTTAAAAGTACAATCTCGGTAAATTCTACATGTTTCTTCTTTGAGAGATTTTTGTTCAAAATATCAGCAATCATTTCATTAGTACATTTATACTTTAACAAAACTTGACCTTCCTAGACAACTTGTCTTACAAAATGATAGCGTATATCAATATGTTTTCTTCTAGAATAATGAACTGGTTTCTTAGCCAGAGCTTGGGAACTCAAATTTTCGCATCAAAAAAGGTTTGACCACACTGTCTGCAGTGTAAAATTAATATCTTCTTTAAAAGTACAATCTCGGTAAATTCTACATGTTTCTTCTTTGGGAGATTGTTTGTCAAAATATCAGCAATCATTGCATTAGTACATTTATACTTTAACAAAACTTAACCTTCCTAGACGACTTGTCTTACAAAATGATAGTGTATATCAATATGTTTTCTTCTAGAATGATGAACTGGATTCTTAGTCAGAGCTTGGGAACTCAAATTGTCGCATAAAGAAATGTTTGACCACAATGTCTGCAGTGTAAAAGTAAAATCTTCTTTAAAAGTACAATCTCGGTAAATTCTACATGTTTCTTCTTTGGGAGATTGTTGGTCAAAATATCAGCAATCATTTCATTAGTACATTTATACTTTAACAAACTTGATCTTCCTGGACAACTTGTTTTACAAAATGATAGTGTATATCAATATGTTTTCTTCTAGAATGATGAACTGGTTTCTTAGCCAGAGCTTGGGAACTCAAATTTTCGCATCAAGAAAGGTTTGACCACACTGTTTGTAGTGTAAAATGAAAATCTATTTTAAATATACCATCTTTGTAAATTCTACAAATTTCGTCTTTGATAGATTTGTGGTCAAAATATCAGCAATAATTTCATTAGTACATTTATACTTTAACAAAACTTGACCTTCCTAGACAACTTGTCTTACAAAATGATAGCGTATATCAATATGTTTTGTTCTGGAATGATGAACTGGATTCTTAGATAGAGCTTGGGAACTCAAATTTTCGCATCAAGAAAGGTTTGACCACACTGTCTGCAGTGTAAAATTAAAATCTTCTTTAAAAGTACAATCTCGGTAAATTCTACATGTTTCTTTTTTGAGAGATTGTTGGTCAAAGTATCAGCAATCATTTCATTAATACATTTATACTTCAACAAAACTTGACCCTTCTAGACAACTTGTCTTACAAAATGATAGCGTATATCAATATGTTTTGTTCTGGAATGATGAACTGGATTTTTAGTCAGAGCTTGGGAACTCAAATTTTCGCATCAAAAAAGGTTTGACCACACTGTCTGTTGTGTAAATCTGTAGTGTAAAATGAAAATCTTTTTTAAATCTACCATCTCGGTAAATTCTGCATGTTTCTTCTTTGAGAGATTGTTGGTCAAAATATCAGCAATCATTTCTTTAGTACATTTATACTTTAACAAACTTGATCTTCCTGGACAACTTGTTTTAGAAAATGATAGTGTATATCAATATGTTTTCTTCTAGAATGATGAACTGGTTTCTTAGCCAGACCTTGGGAACTCATGTTGTTTCTTCAAAAAAGGTGTGACCACACTGTCTGTAGTGTAAAATGAAAATCTATTTTAAATTTACCATCTTTGTAAATTCTACAAATTTCGTCTTTGATAGATTTGTGGTCAAAATATCAGCAATCATTCCATTAGTGCATTTATACTCTACAGTGTAAAATTAAAATCTTCTTTAAAAGTACTATCTCGGTAAATTCTACATGTTTCTTCTTTGAGAGATTTTTGTTCAAAATATCAGCAATCATTTCATTAGTACATTTATACTTTAACAAAACATGACCTTCCTAGACAACTTGTCTTACAAAATGATAGCGTATATCAATATGTTTTCTTCTAGAATAATGAACTGGTTTCTTAGCCAGAGCTTGGGAACTCAAATTTTCGCATCAAGAAAGGTTTGACCACACTGTTTGTAGTGCAAAATGAAAATCAATTTTAAATATACCATTTTTGTAAATTCTACAAATTTCGTCTTTGATAGATTTGTGGTCAAAATATCAGCAATCATTTCATTAGTGCATTTATACTTTAACAAAACTTGACCCTTCTAGACAACTTGTCTTACAAAATGATAGCGTATATCAATATGTTTTGTTCTTGAATGATAAACTGGATTCTTAGTCAGAGCTTGGGAACTCAAATTTTCCCATCAAAAAAGGTTTGATCACACTGTCTGTTGTGTAAATCTGTAGTGTAAAATGAAAATCTTTTTTAAATGTACCATCTCGGTAAATTCTACATAATTCTTCTTTGAGAGATTGTCGTTCAAATTATCAGCAATCATTTCATTAGTACATTTATACTTTAACAAAACTTGACCTTCCTAGACAACTTGTCTTACAAAATGATAGCGTATATCAATATGTTTTCTTCCAGAATAATGAACTGGTTTCTTAGCCAGAGCTCGGGAACTCAAATTTTCGCATCAAGAAAAGTTTAATCACACTGTCTGTAGTGTAAAATAAAAATCTATTTTAAATGTACCATCATTGTAAATTCTACAAATTTCTTCTTTGATAGATTTGTGGTCAAAATATCAGCAATCATTTCATTAGTACATTTATACTGTAACAAAACTTGACCCTTCTAGACAACTTGTCTTACACAATGATAGCGTATATCCATATGTTTTGTTCTGGAATGATGAACTTGATTCTTAGTCAGAGCTTGGGAACTCAAATTGTCGCATAAAGAAATGTTTGACCACACTGTCTGCAAAGTAAAAATAAAATCTTTAAAAGTACAATCTCGGTAAATTCTACATGTTTCTTCTTTGGGAGATTGTTGGTCAAAATATCAGCAATCATTTCATTAGTACATTTATACTTTAACAAAACTTGACCTTCCTAGACAACTTGTCTTACAAAATGATAGCGTATATCAATATGTTTTGTTCTGGAATGATGAACTGGATTCTTAGACAGAGCTTGGGAACTCAAATTTTCGCATCAAGAAAGGTTTGACCACACTGTCTGCAGTGTAAAATTAAAATCTTCTTTAAAAGTACAATCTCGGTAAATTCTACATGTTTCTTCTTTGAGAGATTGTTGGTCAAAGTATCAGCAATCATTTCATTAATACATTTATACTTTAACAAAACTTGACCCTTCTAGACAACTTGTCTTACAAAATGATAGCGTATATCAATATGTTTTGTTCTGGAATGATGAACTGGATTTTTAGTCAGAGCTTGGGAAAGGTTTGACCACACTGTCTGTTGTGTAAATCTGTAGTGTAAAATGAAAATCTTTTTTAAATCTACCATCTCGGTAAATTCTGCATGTTTCTTCTTTGAGAGATTGTTGGTCAAAATATCAGCAATCATTTCTTTAGTACATTTATACTTTAACAAACTTGATCTTCCTGGACAACTTGTTTTAGAAAATGATAGTGTATATCAATATGTTTTCTTCTAGAATGATGAACTGGTTTCTTAGCCAGACCTTGGGAACTCATGTTGTTTCTTCAAAAAAGGTGTGACCACACTGTCTGTAGTGTAAAATGAAAATCTATTTTAAATTTACCATCTTTGTAAATTCTACAAATTTAGTCTTTGATAGATTTGTGGTCAAAATATCAGCAATCATTCCATTAGTGCATTTATACTCTACAGTGTAAAATTAAAATCTTCTTTAAAAGTACTATCTCGGTAAATTCTACATGTTTCTTCTTTGAGAGATTTTTGTTCAAAATATCAGCAATCATTTCATTAGTACATTTATACTTTAACAAAACATGACCTTCCTAGACAACTTGTCTTACAAAATGATAGCGTATATCAATATGTTTTCTTCTAGAATAATGAACTGGTTTCTTAGCCAGAGCTTGGGAACTCAAATTTTCGCATCAAGAAAGGTTTGACCACACTGTTTGTAGTGCAAAATGAAAATCAATTTTAAATATACCATTTTTGTAAATTCTACAAATTTCGTCTTTGATAGATTTGTGGTCAAAATATCAGCAATCATTTCATTAGTGCATTTATACTTTAACAAAACTTGACCCTTCTAGACAACTTGTCTTACAAAATGATAGCGTATATCAATATGTTTTGTTCTTGAATGATAAACTGGATTCTTAGTCAGAGCTTGGGAACTCAAATTTTCCCATCAAAAAAGGTTTGATCACACTGTCTGTTGTGTAAATCTGTAGTGTAAAATGAAAATCTTTTTTAAATGTACCATCTCGGTAAATTCTACATAATTCTTCTTTGAGAGATTGTCGTTCAAATTATCAGCAATCATTTCATTAGTACATTTATACTTTAACAAAACTTGACCTTCCTAGACAACTTGTCTTACAAAATGATAGCGTATATCAATATGTTTTGTTCTGGAATGATGAACTGGATTCTTAGACAGAGCTTGGGAACTCAAATTTTCGCATCAAGAAAGGTTTGACCACACTGTCTGCAGTGTAAAATTAAAATCTTCTTTAAAAGTACAATCTCGGTAAATTCTACATGTTTCTTCTTTGAGAGATTGTTGGTCAAAGTATCAGCAATCATTTCATTAATACATTTATACTTTAACAAAACTTGACCCTTCTAGACAACTTGTCTTACAAAATGATAGCGTATATCAATATGTTTTGTTCTGGAATGATGAACTGGATTTTTAGTCAGAGCTTGGGAACTCAAATTTTCGCATCAAAAAAGGTTTGACCACACTGTCTGTTGTGTAAATCTGTAGTGTAAAATGAAAATCTTTTTTAAATCTACCATCTCGGTAAATTCTGCATGTTTCTTCTTTGAGAGATTGTTGGTCAAAATATCAGCAATCATTTCTTTAGTACATTTATACTTTAACAAACTTGATCTTCCTGGACAACTTGTTTTAGAAAATGATAGTGTATATCAATATGTTTTCTTCTAGAATGATGAACTGGTTTCTTAGCCAGACCTTGGGAACTCATGTTGTTTCTTCAAAAAAGGTGTGACCACACTGTCTGTAGTGTAAAATGAAAATCTATTTTAAATTTACCATCTTTGTAAATTCTACAAATTTCGTCTTTGATAGATTTGTGGTCAAAATATCAGCAATCATTCCATTAGTGCATTTATACTCTACAGTGTAAAATTAAAATCTTCTTTAAAAGTACTATCTCGGTAAATTCTACATGTTTCTTCTTTGAGAGATTTTTGTTCAAAATATCAGCAATCATTTCATTAGTACATTTATACTTTAACAAAACTTGACCTTCCTAGACAACTTGTCTTACAAAATGATAGCGTATATCAATATGTTTTCTTCTAGAATAATGAACTGGTTTCTTAGCCAGAGCTTGGGAACTCAAATTTTCGCATCAAGAAAGGTTTGACCACACTGTTTGTAGTGCAAAATGAAAATCGATTTTAAATATACCATTTTTGTAAATTCTACAAATTTCGTCTTTGATAGATTTGTGTTCAAAATATCAGCAATCATTTCATTAGTGCATTTATACTTTAACAAAACTTGACCCTTCTAGACAACTTGTCTTACAAAATGATAGCGTATATCAATATGTTTTGTTCTTGAATGATAAACTGGATTCTTAGTCAGAGCTTGGGAACTCAAATTTTCCCATCAAAAAAGGTTTGACCACACTGTCTGTTGTGTAAATCTGTAGTGTAAAATGAAAATCTTTTTTAAATGTACCATCTCGGTAAATTCTACATAATTCTTCTTTGAGAGATTGTCGTTCAAATTATCAGCAATCATTTCATTAGTACATTTATACTTTAACAAAACTTGACCTTCCTAGACAACTTGTCTTACAAAATGATAGCGTATATCAATATGTTTTGTTCTGGAATGATGAACTGGATTCTTAGACAGAGCTTGGGAACTCAAATTTTCGCATCAAGAAAGGTTTGACCACACTGTCTGCAGTGTAAAATTAAAATCTTCTTTAAAAGTACAATCTCGGTAAATTCTACATGTTTCTTCTTTGAGAGATTGTTGGTCAAAGTATCAGCAATCATTTCATTAATACATTTATACTTTAACAAAACTTGACCCTTCTAGACAACTGGTCTTACAAAATGATAGCGTATATCAATATGTTTTGTTCTGGAATGATGAACTGGATTTTTAGTCAGAGCTTGGGAACTCAAATTTTCGCATCAAAAAAGGTTTGACCACACTGTCTGTTGTGTAAATCTGTAGTGTAAAATGAAAATCTTTTTTAAATGTACCATCTCGGTAAATTCTGCATGTTTCTTCTTTGAGAGATTGTTGGTCAAAATATCAGCAATCATTTCATTAGTACATTTATACTTTAACAAACTTGATCTTCCTGGACAACTTGTTTTAGAAAATGATAGTGTATATCAATATGTTTTCTTCTAGAATGATGAACTGGTTTCTTAGCCAGACCTTGGGAACTCATATTGTTGCTTCAAAAAAGGTTTGACCACACTGTCTGTAGTGTAAAATGAAAATCTATTTTAAATTTACCATCTTTGTAAATTCTACAAATTTCGTCTTTGATAGATTTGTGGTCAAAATATCAGCAATCATTTCATTAGTGCATTTATACTGTAACAAAACTTGACCCTTCTAGACAACTTGTCTTACAAAATGATAGCGTATATCAATATGTTTGGATTCTTAGACAGAGCTTGGGAACTCAAATTTTCGCATCAAGAAAGGTTTGACCACACTGTCTGCAGTGTAAAATTAAAATCTTCTTTAAAGTACAATCTCGGTAAATTCTACATGTTTCTTCTTTGGGAGATTGTTGGTCAAAATATCAGCAATCATTTCATTAGTACATTTATACTTTAACAAAACTTGACCTTCCTAGACGACTTGTCTTACAAAATGATAGTGTATATCAATATGTTTTCTTCTAGAATGATGAACTGGATTCTTAGCCAGAGCTTGGGAACTTAAATTGTCGCATAAAGAAATGTTTGACCACACTGTCTGCAGTGTAAAATTAAAATCTTCTTTAAAAGTACAATCTCGGTAAATTCTACATGTTTCTTCTTTGGGAGATTGTTGGTCAAAATATCAGCAATCATTTCATTAGTACATTTATACCTTAACAAAACTTGACCTTCCTAGACAACTTGTCTTAAAAAATGATAGCGTATATCAATATGTTTTCTTCCAGAATGATGAACTGGTTTCTAAGCCAGAGCTTGGGAACTCAAATTTTCGCATCAAGAAAGGTTTAATCACACTGTCTGTAGTGTAAAATGAAAATCTATTTTAAATGTACCATCATTGTAAATTCTACAAATTTCTTCTTTGAGAGATTTGTAGTCAAAATATCAGCAATCATTCCATTAGTGCATTTATACTCTACAGTGTAAAATTAAAATCTTCTTTAAAAGTACAATCTCGGTAAATTCTACATATTTCTTCTTTGAGAGATTGTTGGTCAAAATATCAGCAATCATTTCATTAATACATTTATACTTTAATAAAACTTGACCTTACTAGACGACTTGTCTTACAAAATGATAGTGTATATCAATATGTTTTCTTCTAGAATGATGAACTGGATTCTTAGCCAGAGCTTGGGAACTCAAATTGTCGCATAAAGAAATGTTTGACCACACTGTCTGCAGTGTAAAATTAAAATCTTTAAAAGTACAATCTCTGTAAATTCTACATGTTTCTTCTTTGGGAGATTGTTGGTCAAAATATCAGCAATCATTTCATTAATACATTTATACTTTAACAAAACTTGACCCTTCTAGACAACTTGTCTTACAAAATGATAGCGTATATCAATATGTTTTGTTCTGGAATGATGAACTGGATTCTTAGTCAGAGCTTGGGAACTCAAATTTTCGCATCAAGAAAGGTTTGACCACACTGTCTGTTGTGTAAATCTGTAGTGTAAAACGAAAATCTTTTTTAAATGTACCATCTCGGTAAATTCTACATGTTTCTTCTTTTAGAGATTGTTGGTCAAAATATCAGCAATATTTTCATTAGTACATTTATACTTAAAAAAAACTTGACCTTCCTAGACAACTTGTCTTACAAAATGATAGCGTATATCAATATGTTTTGTTCTGGAATGATGAACTGGATTCTTAGTCAGAGCTTGGGAACTCAAATTTTCGCATCAAAAAAGGTTTAACCACACTGTCTGTTGTGTAAATCTGTAGTGTAAAATGAAAATCTTTTTTAAATGTACCATCTCGGTAAATTCTACATGTTTCTTCTTTTAGAGATTGTTGGTCAAAATATCAGCAATCATTTCATTAGTACATTTATACTTTAAAAAAACTTGACCTTCCTAGACAACTTGTCTTACAAAATGATAGCGTATATCAATATGTTTTGTTCTGGAATGATGAACTGGATTCTTAGTCAGAGCTTGGGAACTCAAATTTTCGCATCAAGAAAGGTTTGAACACTGTCTGCAGTGTAAAATTAAAATCTTCTTTAAAAGTACAATCTCGGTAAATTCTACATGTTTCTTCTTTGAGAGATTGTTGGTCAAAATATCAGCAATCATTTCATTTGTACATTTATACTTTAACAAAACTTGACCCTTCTAGACAACTTGTCTTACAAAATGATAGCGTATATCAATATGTTTTGTTCTGGAATGATGAACTGGATTCTTAGTCAGAGCTTGGGAACTCAAATTTTCGCATCAAGAAAGGTTTGACCACACTGTCTGTTGTGTAAATCTGTAGTGTAAAACGAAAATCTTTTTTAAATGTACCATCTCGGTAAATTCTACATGTTTCTTCTTTTAGAGATTGTTGGTCAAAATATCAGCAATCATTTCATTAGTACATTTATACTTTAAAAAAACTTGACCTTCCTAGACAACTTGTCTTACAAAATGATAGCGTATATCAACATGTTTTGTTCTGGAATGATGAACTGGATTCTTAGTCAGAGCTTGGGAACTCAAATTTTCGCATCAAGAAATGTTTGACCACACTGTCTGCAGTGTAAAATTAAAATCTTTAAAAGTACAATCTCGGTAAATTCTACATGTTTCTTCTTTGGGAGATTGTTGGTCAAAATATCAGCAATCATTTCATTAGTACATTTATACTTTAACAAACTTGATCTTCCTGGACAACTTGTTTTAGAAAATGATAGTGTATATCAATATGTTTTGTTTTGGAATGATGAACTGGATTCTTAGACAGAGCTTGGGAACTCAAATTTTCGCATCAAGAAAGGTTTGACCACACTGTCTGCAGTGTAAAATTAAAATCTTCTTTAAAAGTACAATCTCGGTAAATTCTACATGTTTCTTCTTTGAGAGATTGTTGGTCAAAATATCAGCAATCATTTCATTTGTACATTTATACTTTAACAAAACTTGACCCTTCTAGACAACTTGTCTTACAAAATGATAGCGTATATCAATATAATTTGTTCTGGAATGATGTTTGACCACACTGTCTGCAGTGTAAAATTAAAATCTTTAAAAGTACAATCTCGGTAAATTCTACATGTTTCTTCTTTGGGAGATTGTTGGTCAAAATATCAGCATTCATTTCATTAGTACATTTATACTTTAACAAACTTGATCTTCCTGGACAACTTGTTTTAGAAAATGATAGTGTATATCAATATGTTTTGTTTTGGAATGATGAACTGGATTCTTAGTCAGAGCTTGGGAACTCAAATTTTCGCATCAAGAAAGGTTTGACCACACTGTCTGTTGTGTAAATCTGTAGTGTAAAATGAAAATCTTTTTTAAATGTACCATCTCGGCAAATTCTACATGTTTCTTCTTTGGGAGATTGTTGGTCAAAATATCAGCAATCATTTCATTAGTACAATTATACTTTATCAAAACTTGATCTTCCTAGACGACTTTTCTTACAAAATGATAGTGTATATCAATATGTTATCTTCTAGAATGATGAACTGGATTCTTAGCCAGAGCTTGGGAACTCAAATTGTCGCATAAAGAAATGTTTGACCACACTGTCTGCAGTGTAAAATTAAAATCTTTAAAAGTACAATCTCTGTAAATTCTACATGTTTCTTCTTTGGGAGATTGTTGGTCAAAATATCAGCAATCATTTCATTAGTACATTTATACTTTAACAAAACTTGACCTTCCTAGACAACTTGTCTTACAAAATGATAGCGTATATCAATATAATTTGTTCTGGAATGATGTTTGACCACACTGTCTGCAGTGTAAAATTAAAATCTTTAAAAGTACAATCTCGGTAAATTCTACATGTTTCTTCTTTGGGAGATTGTTGGTCAAAATATCAGCATTCATTTCATTAGTACATTTATACTTTAACAAACTTGATCTTCCTGGACAACTTGTTTTAGAAAATGATAGTGTATATCAATATGTTTTCTTCTAGAATGATGAACTGGTTTCTTAGCCAGACCTTGGGAACTCATATTGTTGCTTCAAAAAAGGTTTGACCACACTGTCTGTAGTGTAAAATAAAAATCTATTTTAAATTTACCATCTTTGTAAATTCTACAAATTTCGTCTTTGATAGATTTGTGGTCAAAATATCAGCAATCATTTCATTAGTACATTTATACTGTAACAAAACTTGACCCTTCTAGACAACTTGTCTTACAAAATGATAGCGTATATCAATATGTTTGGATTCTTAGACAGAGCTTGGGAACTCAATTTTTCGCATCAAGAAAGGTTTGACCACACTGTCTGTTCTTTAAAAGTACAATCTCGGTAAATTCTACATGTTTCTTCTTTGGGAGACTGTTGGTCAAAATATCAGCAATCATTTCATTAGTACATTTATACTTTAACAAAACTTGACCTTCCTAGACGACTTGTCTTACAAAATGATAGTGTATATCAATATGTTTTCTTCTAGAATGATGAACTGGATTCTTAGCCAGAGCTTGGGAACTCAAATTGTCGCATAAAGAAATGCTTGACCACACTGTCTGCAGTGTAAAATTAAAATCTTTAAAAGTACAATCTCTGTAAATTCCACATGTTTCTTCTTTGGGAGATTGTTGGTCAAAATTTCAGCAATCATTTCATTAGTACATTTATACTTTAACAAAACTTGACCTTCCTAGACGACTTGTCTTACAAAATGATAGTGTATATCAATATGTTTTCTTCTAGAATGATGAACTGGATTCTTAGCCAGAGCTTGGGAACTCAAATTGTCGCATAAAGAAATGTTTGACCACACTGTCTGCAGTGTAAAATTAAAATCTTTAAAAGTACAGTCTCGGTAAATTCTACATGTTTCTTCTTTGGGAGATTGTTGGTCAAAATATCAGCAATCATTTCATTAGTACATTTATACTTTAACAAACTTGATCTTCCTGGACAACTTGTTTTAGAAAATGATAGTGTATATCAATATGTTTTCTTCTAGAATGATGAACTGGTTTCTTAGCCAGACCTTGGGAACTCATATTGTTGCTTCAAAAAAGGTTTGACCACACTGTCTGTAGTGTAAAATAAAAATCTATTTTAAATTTACCATCTTTGTAAATTCTACATGTTTCTTCTTTGAGAGATTGTTGGTCAAAGTATCAGCAATCATTTCATTAATACCTTTATCTTTAACAAAACTTGACCCTTCTAGACAACTTGTCTTACAAAATGATAGCGTATATCAGTATGTTTGGATTCTTAGACAGAGCTTGGGAACTCAATTTTTCGCATCAAGAAAGGTTTGACCACACTGTCTGCAGTGTAAAATTAAAATCTTCTTTAAAAGTACAATCTCGGTAAATTCTACATGTTTCTTCTTTGGGAGATTGTTGGTCAAAATATCAGCAATCATTTCATTAGTACATTTATACTTTAACAAAACTTGACCTTCCTAGACGACTTGTCTTACAAAATGATAGTGTATATCAATATGTTTTCTTCTAGAATGATGAACTGGATTCTTAGCCAGAGCTTGGGAACTCAAATTGTCGCATAAAGAAATGCTTGACCACACTGTCTGCAGTGTAAAATTAAAATCTTTAAAAGTACAATCTCTGTAAATTCCACATGTTTCTTCTTTGGGAGATTGTTGGTCAAAATATCAGCAATCATTTCATTAGTACATTTATACTTTAACAAAACTTGACCTTCCTAGACAACTTGTCTTACAAAATGATAGCGTATATCAATATAATTTGTTCTGGAATGATGAACTTGATTCTTAGTCAGAGCTTGGGAACTCAAATTGTCGCATAAAGAAATGTTTGACCACACTGTCTGCAGTGTAAAATTAAAATCTTTAAAAGTACAATCTCGGTAAATTCTACATGTTTCTTCTTTGGGAGATTGTTGGTCAAAATATCAGCATTCATTTCATTAGTACATTTATACTTTAACAAACTTGATCTTCCTGGACAACTTGTTTTAGAAAATGATAGTGTATATCAATATGTTTTCTTCTAGAATGATGAACTGGTTTCTTAGCCAGACCTTGGGAACTCATATTGTTGCTTCAAAAAAGGTTTGACCACACTGTCTGTAGTGTAAAATAAAAATCTATTTTAAATTTACCATCTTTGTAAATTCTACAAATTTCGTCTTTGATAGATTTGTGGTCAAAATATCAGCAATCATTTCATTAGTGCATTTATACTGTAACAAAACTTGACCCTTCTAGACAACTTGTCTTACAAAATAATAGCGTATATCAATATGTTTGGATTCTTAGACAGAGCTTGGGAACTCAATTTTTCGCATCAAGAAAGGTTTGACCACACTGTCTGCAGTGTAAAATTAAAATCTTCTTTAAAAGTACAATCTCGGTAAATTCTACATGTTTCTTCTTTGGGAGATTGTTGGTCAAAATATCAGCAATCATTTCATTAGTACATTTATACTTTAACAAAACTTGACCTTCCTAGACGACTTGTCTTACAAAATGATAGTGTATATCAATATGTTTTCTTCTAGAATGATGAACTGGATTCTTAGCCAGAGCTTGGGAACTCAAATTGTCGCATAAAGAAATGCTTGACCACACTGTCTGCAGTGTAAAATTAAAATCTTTAAAAGTACAATCTCTGTAAATTCCACATGTTTCTTCTTTGGGAGATTGTTGGTCAAAATTTCAGCAATCATTTCATTAGTACATTTATACTTTAACAAAACTTGACCTTCCTAGACAACTTGTCTTACAAAATGATAGCGTATATCAATATAATTTGTTCTGGAATGATGAACTTGATTCTTAGTCAGAGCTTGGGAACTCAAATTGTCGCATAAAGAAATGTTTGACCACACTGTCTGCAGTGTAAAATTAAAATCTTTAAAAGTACAATCTCGGTAAATTCTACATGTTTCTTCTTTGGGAGATTGTTGGTCAAAATATCAGCAATCATTTCATTAGTACATTTATACTTTAACAAAACTTGACCCTTCTGGACAACTTGTCTTACAAAATGATAGCGTATATCAATATGTTTGGATTCTTAGACAGAGCTTGGGAACTCAAATTTTCGCATCAAGGAAGGTTTGACCACACTGTCTGCAGTGTAAAATTAAAATCTTTAAAAGTACAATCTCGGTAAATTCTACATGTTTCTTCTTTGGGAGATTGTTGGTCAAAATATCAGCAATCATTTCATTAGTACATTTATACTTTAACAAACTTGATCTTCCTGGACAACTTGTTTTACAAAATGATAGTGTATATCAATATGTTTTCTTCTAGAATGATGAACTGGTTTCTTAGCCAGAGCTTGGGAACTCAAATTTTCGCATCAAGAAAGGTTTGACCACACTGTTTGTAGTGTAAAATGAAAATCTATTTTAAATATACCATCTTTGTAAATTCTACAAATTTCGTCTTTGATAGATTTTTGGTCAAAATATCAGCAATCATTTCATTAGTGCATTTATACTCTAACAAAACTTGACCCTTCTAGACAACTTGTCTTACAAAATGATAGTGTATATCAATATGTTTTCTTCTAGAATGATGAACTGGTTTCTTAGCCAGACCTTGGGAACTCATATTGTTGCTTCAAAAAAGGTTTGACCACACTGTCTGTAGTGTAATATAAAAATCTATTTTAAATTTACCATCTTTGTAAATTCTACAAATTTCTCTGTAAATTCCACATGTTTCTTCTTTGGGAGATTGTTGGTCAAAATATCAGCAATCATTTCATTAGTACATTTATACTTTAACAAAACTTGACCTTCCTAGACGACTTGTCTTACAAAATGATAGTGTATATCATTATGTTTTCTTCTAGAATGATGAACTGGATTCTTAGCCAGAGCTTGGGAACTCAAATTGTCGCATAAAGAAATGTTTGACCACACTGTCTGCAGTGTAAAATTAAAATCTTTAAAAGTACAATCTCGGTAAATTCTACATGTTTCTTCTTTGGGAGATTGTTGGTCAAAATATCAGCAATCATTTCATTAGTACATTTATACTTTAACAAACTTGATCTTCCTGGACAACTTGTTTTAGAAAATGATAGTGTATATCAATATGTTTTCTTCTAGAATGATGAACTGGTTTCTTAGCCAGACCTTGGGAACTCATATTGTTGCTTCAAAAAAGGTGTGACCACACTGTCTGTAGTGTAAAATAAAAATCTATTTTAAATTTACCATTTTTGTAAATTCTACAAATTTCGTCTTTGATAGATTTGTGGTCAAAATATCAGCAATCATTTCATTAGTGCATTTATACTGTAACAAAACTTGACCCTTCTAGACAACTTGTCTTACAAAATGATAGCGTATATCAATATGTTTGGATTCTTAGACAGAGCTTGGGAACTCAATTTTTCGCATCAAGAAAGGTTTGACCACACTGTCTGCAGTGTAAAATTAAAATCTTCTTTAAAAGTACAATCTCGGTAAATTCTACATATTTCTTCTTTGGAAGATTGTTGGTCAAAATATCAGCAATCATTTCATTAGTACATTTATACTTTAACAAAACTTGACCTTCCTAGACGACTTGTCTTACAAAATGATAGTGTATATCAATATGTTTTCTTCTAGAATGATGAACTGGATTCTTAGCCAGAGCTTGGGAACTCAAATTGTCGCATAAAGAAATGTTTGACCACACTGTCTGCAGTGTAAAATTAAAATCTTTAAAAGTACAATCTCGGTAAATTCTACATGTTTCTTCTTTGGGAGATTGTTGGTCAAAATATCAGCAATCATTTCATTAGTACATTTATACTTTAACAAACTTGATCTTCCTGGACAACTTGTTTTAGAAAATGATAGTGTATATCAATATGTTTTCTTCTAGAATGATGAACTGGTTTCTTAGCCAGACCTTGGGAACTCATATTGTTGCTTCAAAAAAGGTTTGACCACACTGTCTGTAGTGTAAAATAAAAATCTATTTTAAATTTACCATCTTTGTAAATTCTACAAATTTCGTCTTTGATAGATTTGTGGTCAAAATATCAGCAATCATTTCATTAGTGCATTTATACTGTAACAAAACTTGACCCTTCTAGACAACTTGTCTTACAAAATGATAGCGTATATCAATATGTTTGGATTCTTAGACAGAGCTTGGGAACTCAATTTTTCGCATCAAGAAAGGTTTGACCACACTGTCTGCAGTGTAAAATTAAAATCTTCTTTAAAAGTACAATCTCGGTAAATTCTACATGTTTCTTCTTTGGGAGATTGTTGGTCAAAATATTAGCAATCATTTCATTAGTACATTTATACTTTAACAAAACTTGACCTTCCTAGACGACTTGTCTTACAAAATGATAGTGTATATCAATATGTTTTCTTCTAGAATGATGAACTGGATTCTTAGCCAGAGCTTGGGAACTCAAATTGTCGCATAAAGAAATGCTTGACCACACTGTCTGCAGTGTAAAATTAAAATCTTTAAAAGTACAATCTCTGTAAATTCCACATGTTTCTTCTTTGGGAGATTGTTGGTCAAAATATCAGCAATCATTTCATTAGTACATTTATACTTTAACAAAACTTGACCTTCCTAGAAAACTTGTCTTACAAAATGATAGCGTATATCAATATAATTTGTTCTGGAATGATGAACTTGATTCTTAGTCAGAGCTTGGGAACTCAAATTGTCGCATAAAGAAATGTTTGACCACACTGTCTGCAGTGTAAAATTAAAATCTTTAAAAGTACAATCTCGGTAAATTCTACATGTTTCTTCTTTGGGAGATTGTTGGTCAAAATATCAGCAATCATTTCATTAGTACATTTATACTTTAACAAAACTTGACCCTTCTAGACAACTTGTCTTACAAAATGATGGCGTATATCAATATGTTTGGATTCTTAGACAGAGCTTGGGAACTCAAACTTTCGCATCAAGGAAGGTTTGACCACACTGTCTGCAGTGTAAAATTAAAATCTTTAAAAGTACAATCTCGGTAAATTCTACATGTTTCTTCTTTGGGAGATTGTTGGTCAAAATATCAGCAATCATTTCATTAGTACATTTATACTTCAACAAACTTGATCTTCCTGGACAACTTGTTTTAGAAAATGATAGTGTATATCAATCTGTTTTCTTCTAGAATGATGAACTGGTTTCTTAGCCAGACCTTGGGAACTCATATTGTTGCTTCAAAAAAGGTTTGACCACACTGTCTGTAGAGTAAAATGAAAATCTATTTTAAATTTACCATCTTTGTAAATTCTACAAATTTCGTCTTTGATAGATTTGTGGTCAAAATATCAGCAATCATTTCATTAGTGCATTTATACTGTAACAAAACTTGACCCTTCTAGACAACTTGTCTTACAAAATGATAGCGTATATCAATATGTTTTTTTCTAGAATGATGAACTGGATTCTTAGCCAGAGCTTGGGAACTCAAATTGTCGCATAAAGAAATGTTTGACCACACTGTCTGCAGTGTAAAATTAAAATCTTCTTTAAAAGTACAATCTCGGTAAATTCTACATGGGAGATTGTTGGTCAAAATATCAGCAATCATTTCATTAGTACATTTATACTTCAACAAACTTGATCTTCCTGGACAACTTGTTTTAGAAAATGATAGTGTATATCAATATGTTTTCTTCTAGAATGATGAACTGGTTTCTTAGCCAGAGCTTGGGAACTCAAATTTTCGCATCAAGAAAGGTTTGACCACACTGTTTGTAGTGTAAAATGAAAATCTATTTTAAATATACCATCTTTGTAAATTCTACAAATTTCATCTTTGATAGATTTGTGGTCAAAATATCAGCAATCATTTCATTAGTGCATTTATACTCTAACAAAACTTGACCCTTCTAGACAACTTGTCTTACAAAATGATATTGTATATCAATATGTTTTGTTCTTGAATGATGAACTGGATTCTTAGTCAGAGCTTGGGAACTCAAATTGTCGAATAAAGAAATGTTTGACCACACTGTCTGTTGTGTAAGTCTGTAGTGTAAAATGAAAATCTTTTTTAAATGTACCAGCTCGGTAAATTCTACATGTTTCTTCTTTTAGAGATTGTTGGTCAAAATATCAGCAATCATTTCATTAGTACATTTATACTTTAAAAAAACTTGACCTTCCTAGACAACTTGTCTTACAAAATGATAGCGTATATCAATATGTTTTCTTCTAGAATGATGAACTGGATTCTTAGCCAGAGCTTGGGAACTCAAATTGTCGCATAAAGAAATGTTTGACCACACTGTCTGCAGTGTAAAATTAAAATCTTTAAAAGTACAATCTCGGTAAATTCTACATGTTTCTTCTTTGGGAGATTGTTGGTCAAAATATCAGCAATCATTTCATTAGTACATTTATACTTTAACAAAACTTGGCCCTTCTAGACAACTTGTCTTACAAAATGATAGCGTATATCAATATGTTTGGATTCTTAGACAGAGCTTGGGAACTCAAATTTTCGCATCAAGGAAGGTTTGACCACACTGTCTGCAGTGTAAAATTAAAATCTTTAAAAGTACAATCTCGGTAAATTCTACATGTTTCTTCTTTGGGAGATTGTTGGTCAAAATATCAGCAATCATTTCATTAGTACATTTATACTTCAACAAACTTGATCTTCCTGGACAACTTGTTTTAGAAAATGATAGTGTATATCAATCTGTTTTCTTCTAGAATGATGAACTGGTTTCTTAGCCAGACCTTGGGAACTCATATTGTTGCTTCAAAAAAGGTTTGACCACACTGTCTGTAGAGTAAAATGAAAATCTATTTTAAATTTACCATCTTTGTAAATTCTACAAATTTCGTCTTTGATAGATTTGTTGTCAAAATATCAGCAATCATTTCATTAGTGCATTTATACTGTAACAAAACTTGACCCTTCTAGACAACTTGTCTTACAAAATGATAGCGTATATCAATATGTTTGGATTCTTAGACAGAGCTTGGGAACTCAATTTTTCGCATCAAGAAAGGTTTGACCACACTGTCTGCAGTGTAAAATTAAAATCTTCTTTAAAAGTACAATCTCGGTAAATTCTACATGGGAGATTGTTGGTCAAAATATCAGCAATCATTTCATTAGTACATTTATACTTTAACAAACTTGATCTTCCTGGACAACTTGTTTTAGAAAATGATAGTGTATATCAATATGTTTTCTTCTAGAATGATGAACTGGTTTCTTAGCCAGAGCTTGGGAACTCAAATTTTCGCATCAAGAAAGGTTTGACCACACTATTTTAAATTTACCATCTTTGTAAATTCTACAAATTTCGTCTTTGATAGATTTGTGGTCAAAATATCAGCAATCATTTCATTAGTGCATTTATACTGTAACAAAACTTGACCCTTCTAGACAACTTATCTTACAAAATGATAGCGTATATCAATATGTTTGGATTCTTAGACAGAGCTTGGGAACTCAATTTTTCGCATCAAGAAAGGTTTGACCACACTGTCTGCAGTGTAAAATTAAAATCTTCTTTAAAAGTACAATCTCGGTAAATTCTACATGTTTCTTCTTTGGGAGATTGTTGGTCAAAATATCAGCAATCATTTCATTAGTACATTTATACTTTAACAAAACTTGACCTTCCTAGACGACTTGTCTTACAAAATGATAGTGTATATCAATATGTTTTCTTCTAGAATGATGAACTGGATTCTTAGCAAGAGCTTGGGAACTCAAATTGTCGCATAAAGAAATGCTTGACCACACTGTCTGCAGTGTAAAATTAAAATCTTTAAAAGTACAATCTCTGTAAATTCCACATGTTTCTTCTTTGGGAGATTGTTGGTCAAAATATCAGCAATCATTTCATTAGTACATTTATACTTTAACAAAACTTGACCTTCCTAGACGACTTGTCTTACAAAATGATAGTGTATATCAATATGTTTTCTTCTAGAATGATGAACTGGATTCTTAGCCAGAGCTTGGGAACTCAAATTGTCGCATAAAGAAATGTTTGACCACACTGTCTGCAGTGTAAAATTAAAATCTTTAAAAGTACAATCTCGGTAAATTCTACATGTTTCTTCTTTGGGAGATTGTTGGTCAAAATATCAGCAATCATTTCATTAGTACATTTATACTTTAACAAACTTGATCTTCCTGGACAACTTGTTTTAGAAAATGATAGTGTATATCAATATGTTTTCTTCTAGAATGATGAACTGGTTTCTTAGCCAGACCTTGGGAACTCATATTGTTGCTTCAAAAAAGGTTTGACCACACTGTCTGTAGTGTAAAATAAAAATCTATTTTAAATTTACCATTTTTGTAAATTCTACATGTTTCTTCTTTGGGAGATTGTTGGTCAAAATATCAGCAATCATTTCATTAGTGCATTTATACTGTAAGAAAACTTGACCCTTCTAGACAACTTGTCTTACAAAATGATAGCGTATATCAATATGTTTGGATTCTTAGCCAGAGCTTGGGAACTCAAATTGTCGCATAAAGAAATGTTTGACCACACTGTCTGCAGTGTAAAATTAAAATCTTCTTTAAAAGTACAATCTCGGTAAATTCTACATGGGAGATTGTTGGTCAAAATATCAGCAATCATTTCATTAGTACATTTATACTTTAACAAACTTGATCTTCCTGGACAACTTGTTTTAGAAAATGATAGTGTATATCAATATGTTTTCTTCTAGAATGATGAACTGGTTTCTTAGCCAGAGCTTGGGAACTCAAATTTTCGCATCAAGAAAGGTTTGACCACACTATTTTAAATTTACCATCTTTGTAAATTCTACAAATTTCGTCTTTGATAGATTTGTGGTCAAAATATCAGCAATCATTTCATTAGTGCATTTATACTGTAACAAAACTTGACCCTTCTAGACAACTTATCTTACAAAATGATAGCGTATATCAATATGTTTGGATTCTTAGACAGAGCTTGGGAACTCAATTTTTCGCATCAAGAAAGGTTTGACCACACTGTCTGCAGTGTAAAATTAAAATCTTCTTTAAAAGTACAATCTCGGTAAATTCTACATGTTTCTTCTTTGGGAGACTGTTGGTCAAAATATCAGCAATCATTTCATTAGTACATTTATACTTTAACAAAACTTGACCTTCCTAGACGACTTGTCTTACAAAATGATAGTGTATATCAATATGTTTTCTTCTAGAATGATGAACTGGATTCTTAGCAAGAGCTTGGGAACTCAAATTGTCGCATAAAGAAATGCTTGACCACACTGTCTGCAGTGTAAAATTAAAATCTTTAAAAGTACAATCTCTGTAAATTCCACATGTTTCTTCTTTGGGAGATTGTTGGTCAAAATATCAGCAATCATTTCATTAGTACATTTATACTTTAACAAAACTTGACCTTCCTAGACGACTTGTCTTACAAAATGATAGTGTATATCAATATGTTTTCTTCTAGAATGATGAACTGGATTCTTAGCCAGAGCTTGGGAACTCAAATTGTCGCATAAAGAAATGTTTGACCACACTGTCTGCAGTGTAAAATTAAAATCTTTAAAAGTACAATCTCGGTAAATTCTACATGTTTCTTCTTTGGGAGATTGTTGGTCAAAATATCAGCAATCATTTCATTAGTACATTTATACTTTAACAAACTTGATCTTCCTGGACAACTTGTTTTAGAAAATGATAGTGTATATCAATATGTTTTCTTCTAGAATGATGAACTGGTTTCTTAGCCAGACCTTGGGAACTCATATTGTTGCTTCAAAAAAGGTTTGACCACACTGTCTGTAGTGTAAAATAAAAATCTATTTTAAATTTACCATTTTTGTAAATTCTACAAATTTCGTCTTTGATAGATTTGTGGTCAAAATATCAGCAATCATTTCATTAGTGCATTTATACTGTAACAAAACTTGACCCTTCTAGACAACTTGTCTTACAAAATGATAGCGTATATCAATATGTTTGGATTCTTAGACAGAGCTTGGGAACTCAATTTTTCGCATCAAGAAAGGTTTGACCACACTGTCTGCAGTGTAAAATTAAAATCTTCTTTAAAAGTACAATCTCGGTAAATTCTACATGTTTCTTCTTTGGGAGATTGTTGGTCAAAATATCAGCAATCATTTCATTAGTACATTTATACTTTAACAAAACTTGACCTTCCTAGACGACTTGTCTTACAAAATGATAGTGTATATCAATATGTTTTCTTCTAGAATGATGAACTGGATTCTTAGCCAGAGCTTGGGAACTCAAATTGTCGCATAAAGAAATGCTTGACCACTCTGTCTGCAGTGTAAAATTAAAATCTTTAAAAGTACAATCTCTGTAAATTCCACATGTTTCTTCTTTGGGAGATTGTTGGTCAAAATATCAGCAATCATTTCATTAGTACATTTATACTTTAACAAAACTTGACCTTCCTAGACGACTTGTCTTACAAAATGATAGTGTATATCAATATGTTTTCTTCTAGAATGATGAACTGGATTCTTAGCCAGAGCTTGGGAACTCAAATTGTCGCATAAAGAAATGTTTGACCACACTGTCTGCAGTGTAAAATTAAAATCTTCTTTAAAAGTACAATCTCGGTAAATTCTACATGTTTCTTCTTTGGGAGATTGTTGGTCAAAATATCAGCAATCATTTCATTAGTACATTTATACTTTAACAAACTTGATCTTCCTGGACAACTTGTTTTAGAAAATGATAGTGTATATCAATATGTTTTCTTCTAGAATGATGAACTGGTTTCTTAGCCAGACCTTGGGAACTCATATTGTTGCTTCAAAAAAGGTTTGACCACACTGTCTGTAGTGTAAAATAAAAATCTATTTTAAATTTACCATCTTTGTAAATTCTACAAATTTCGTCTTTGATAGATTTGTGGTCAAAATATCAGCAATCATTTCATTAGTGCATTTATACTGTAACAAAACTTGACCCTTCTAGACAACTTGTCTTACAAAATGATAGCGTATATCAATATGTTTGGATTCTTAGACAGAGCTTGGGAACTCAATTTTTCGCATCAAGAAAGGTTTGACCACACTGTCTGCAGTGTAAAATTAAAATCTTCTTTAAAAGTACAATCTCGGTAAATTCTACATGTTTCTTCTTTGGGAGATTGTTGTTCAAAATATCAGCAATCATTTCATTAGTACATTTATACTTTAACAAAACTTGACCTTCCTAGACGACTTGTCTTACAAAATGCTAGTGTATATCAATATGTTTTCTTCTAGAATGATGAACTGGATTCTTAGCCAGAGCTTGGGAACTCAAATTGTCGCATAAAGAAATGCTTGACCACACTGTCTGCAGTGTAAAATTAAAATCTTTAAAAGTACAATCTCTGTAAATTCCACATGTTTCTTCTTTGGGAGATTGTTGGTCAAAATATCAGCAATCATTTCATTAGTACATTTATACTTTAACAAAACTTGACCTTCCTAGACGACTTGTCTTACAAAATGATAGTGTATATCAATATGTTTTCTTCTAGAATGATGAACTGGATTCTTAGCCAGAGCTTGGGAACTCAAATTGTCGCATAAAGAAATGTTTGACCACACTGTCTGCAGTGTAAAATTAAAATCTTTAAAAGTACAATCTCGGTAAATTCTACATGTTTCTTCTTTGGGAGATTGTTGGTCAAAATATCAGCAATCATTTCATTAGTACATTTATACTTTAACAAAACTTGACCCTTCTAGACAACTTGTCTTACAAAATGATAGCGTATATCAATATGTTTGGATTCTTAGACAGAGCTTGGGAACTCAAATTTTCGCATCAAGGAAGGTTTGACCACACTGTCTGCAGTGTAAAATTAAAATCTTTAAAAGTACAATCTCGGTAAATTCTACATGTTTCTTCTTTGGGAGATTGTTGGTCAAAATATCAGCAATCATTTCATTAGTACATTTATACTTCTACAAACTTGATCTTCCTGGACAACTTGTTTTAGAAAATGATAGTGTATATCAATCTGTTTTCTTCTAGAATGATGAACTGGTTTCTTAGCCAGACCTTGGGAACTCATATTGTTGCTTCAAAAAAGGTTTGACCACACTGTCTGTAGAGTAAAATGAAAATCTATTTTAAATTTACCATCTTTGTAAATTCTACAAATTTCGTCTTTGATAGATTTGTGGTCAAAATATCAGCAATCATTTCATTAGTGCATTTATACTGTAACAAAACTTGACCCTTCTAGACAACTTGTCTTACAAAATGATAGCGTATATCAATATGTTTTTTTCTAGAATGATGAACTGGATTCTTAGCCAGAGCTTGGGAACTCAAATTGTCGCATAAAGAAATGTTTGACCACACTGTCTGCAGTGTAAAATTAAAATCTTCTTTAAAAGTACAATCTCGGTAAATTCTACATGGGAGATTGTTGGTCAAAATATCAGCAATCATTTCATTAGTACATTTATACTTTAACAAACTTGATCTTCCTGGACAACTTGTTTTAGAAAATGATAGTGTATATCAATATGTTTTCTTCTAGAATGATGAACTGGTTTCTTAGCCAGAGCTTGGGAACTCAAATTTTCGCATCAAGAAAGGTTTGACCACACTGTTTGTAGTGTAAAATGAAAATCTATTTTAAATATACCATCTTTGTAAATTCTACAAATTTCATCTTTGATAGATTTGTGGTCAAAATATCAGCAATCATTTCATTAGTGCATTTATACTCTAACAAAACTTGACCCTTCTAGACAACTTGTCTTACAAAATGATAGCGTATATTAATATGTTTTGTTCTGGAATGATGAACTGGATTCTTAGACAGAGCTTGGGAACTCAAATTTTCGCATCAAGAAAGGTTTGACCACACTGTCTGCAGTGTAAAATTAAAATCTTCTTTAAAAGTACAATCTCGGTAAATTCTACATGGGAGATTGTTGGTCAAAATATCAGCAATCATTTCATTAGTACATTTATACTTTAACAAACTTGATCTTCCTGGACAACTTGTTTTAGAAAATGATAGTGTATATCAATATGTTTTCTTCTAGAATGATGAACTGGTTTCTTAGCCAGACCTTGGGAACTCATATTGTTGCTTCAAAAAAGGTTTGACCACACTGTCTGTAGTGTAAAATAAAAATCTATTATAATTTACCATTTTTGTAAATTCTACAAATTTCGTCTTTGATAGATTTGTGGTCAAAATATCAGCAATCATTTCATTAGTGCATTTATACTGTAACAAAACTTGACCCTTCTAGACAACTTGTCTTACAAAATGATAGCGTATATCAATATGTTTGGATTCTTAGACAGAGCTTGGGAACTCAATTTTTCGCATCAAGAAAGGTTTGACCACACTGTCTGCAGTGTAAAATTAAAATCTTCTTTAAAAGTACAATCTCGGTAAATTCTACATGTTTCTTCTTTGGGAGATTGTTGGTCAAAATATCAGCAATCATTTCATTAGTACATTTATACTTTAACAAAACTTGACCTTCCTAGACGACTTGTCTTACAAAATGATAGTGTATATCAATATGTTTTCTTCTAGAATGATGAACTAAATTCTTAGCCAGAGCTTGGGAACTCAAATTGTCGCATAAAGAAATGCTTGACCACACTGTCTGCAGTGTAAAATTAAAATCTTTAAAAGTACAATCTCTGTAAATTCCACATGTTTCTTCTTTGGGAGATTGTTGGTCAAAATATCAGCAATCATTTCATTAGTACATTTATACTTTAACAAAACTTGACCTTCCTAGACGACTTGTCTTACAAAATGATAGTGTATATCAATATGTTTTCTTCTAGAATGATGAACTGGATTCTTAGCCAGAGCTTGGGAACTCAAATTGTCGCATAAAGAAATGTTTGACCACACTGTCTGCAGTGTAAAATTAAAATCTTTAAAAGTACAATCTCGGTAAATTCTACATGTTTCTTCTTTGGGAGATTGTTGGTCAAAATATCAGCAATCATTTCATTAGTACATTTATACTTTAACAAACTTGATCTTCCTTGACAACTTGTTTTAGAAAATGATAGTGTATATCAATATGTTTTCTTCTAGAATGATGAACTGGTTTCTTAGCCAGACCTTGGGAACTCATATTGTTGCTTCAAAAAAGGTTTGACCACACTGTCTGTAGTGTAAAATAAAAATCTATTTTAAATTTACCATCTTTGTAAATTCTACAAATTTCGTCTTTGATAGATTTGTGGTCAAAATATCAGCAATCATTTCATTAGTGCATTTATACTGTAACAAAACTTGACCCTTCTAGACAACTTGTCTTACAAAATGATAGCGTATATCAATATGTTTGGATTCTTAGACAGAGCTTGGGAACTCAATTTTTCGCATCAAGAAAGGCTTGACCACACTGTCTGCAGTGTAAAATTAAAATCTTCTTTAAAAGTACAATCTCGGTAAATTCTACATGTTTCTTCTTTGGGAGATTGTTGGTCAAAATATCAGCAATCATTTCATTAGTACATTTATACTTTAACAAAACTTGACCTTCCTAGACGACTTGTCTTACAAAATGATAGTGTATATCAATATGTTTTCTTCTAGAATGATGAACTGGATTCTTAGCCAGAGCTTGGGAACTCAAATTGTCGCATAAAGAAATGCTTGACCACACTGTCTGCAGTGTAAAATTAAAATCTTTAAAAGTACAATCTCTGTAAATTCCACATGTTTCTTCTTTGGGAAATTGTTGGTCAAAATATCAGCAATCATTTCATTAGTACATTTATACTTTAACAAAACTTGACCTTCCTAGACAACTTGTCTTACAAAATGATAGCGTATATCAATATAATTTGTTCTGGAATGATGAACTTGATTCTTAGTCAGAGCTTGGGAACTCAAATTGTCGCATAAAGAAATGTTTGACCACACTGTCTGCAGTGTAAAATTAAAATCTTTAAAAGTACAATCTCGGTAAATTCTACATGTTTCTTCTTTGGGAGATTGTTGGTCAAAATATCAGCAATCATTTCATTAGTACATTTATACTTTAACAAAACTTGACCCTTCTAGACAACTTGTCTTACAAAATGATAGCGTATATCAATATGTTTGGATTCTTAGACAGAGCTTGGGAACTCAAATTTTCGCATCAAGGAAGGTTTGACCACACTGTCTGCAGTGTAAAATTAAAATCTTTAAAAGTACAATCTCGGTAAATTCTACATGTTTCTTCTTTGGGAGATTGTTGGTCAAAATATCAGCAATCATTTCATTAGTACATTTATACTTCAACAAACTTGATCTTCCTGGACAACTTGCTTTAGAAAATGATAGTGTATATCAATCTGTTTTCTTCTAGAATGATGAACTGGTTTCTTAGCCAGACCTTGGGAACTCATATTGTTGCTTCAAAAAAGGTTTGACCACACTGTCTGTAGAGTAAAATGAAAATCTATTTTAAATTTACCATCTTTGTAAATTCTACAAATTTCGTCTTTGATACATTTGCGGTCAAAATATCAGCAATCAATTTATTAGTGCATTTATACTCTAACAAAACTTGACCCTTCTAGACAACTTGTCTTACAAAATGATAGTGTATATCAATATGTTTTGTTCTTGAATGATGAACTGGATTCTTAGTCAGAGCTTGGGAACTCAAATTGTCGAATAAAGAAATGTTTGACCACACTGTCTGTTGTGTAAATCTGTAGTGTAAAATGAAAATCTTTTTTAAATGTACCATCTCGGAAAATTCTACATGTTTCTTCTTTTAGAGATTGTTGGTCAAAATATCAGCAATCATTTCATTAGTACATTTATACTTTAAAAAAACTTGACCTTCCTAGACAACTTGTCTTACAAAATGATAGCGTATATCAATATGTTTTGTTCTGGAATGATGAACTGGATTCTTAGACAGAGCTTGGGAACTCAAATTTTCGCATCAAGAAAGGTTTGACCACACTGTCTGCAGTGTAAAATTAAAATCTTCTTTAAAAGTACAATCTCGGTAAATTCTACATGTTTCTTCTTTGGGAGATTGTTGGTCAAAATATCAGCAATCATTTCATTAGTACATTTATACTTTAACAAAACTTGACCTTCCTAGACGACTTGTCTTACAAAATGATAGTGTATATTAATATGATTTCTTCTAGAATGATGAACTGGATTGTTAGCCAGAGCTTGGGAACTCAAATTGTCGCATAAAGAAATGTTTGACCACCACATTTATACTTTAACAAAACTTGACCCTTCTAGACAACTTATCTTACAAAATGATAGCGTATATCAATATGTTTTGTTCTGGAATGATGAACTGGATTCTTAGTCAGAGCTTGGGAACTCAAATTTTCGCATCAAAAAAGGTTTGACCACACTGTCTGTTGTGTAAATCTGTAGTGTAAAATGAAAATCTTTTTTAAATGTACCATCTCGGCAAATTCTACATGTTTCTTCTTTGGGAGATTGTTGGTCAAAATATCAGCAATCATTTCATTAGTACAATTATACTTTAACAAACTTAATCTTCCTGGACAACTTGTTTTACAAAATGATAGCGTATATCAATATGTTTTCTTCTAGAATGATGAACTGGTTTCTTAGCCAGAGCTTGGGAACTCAAATTTTCGCATCAAAAAAGGTTTGACCACACTGTCTGCAGTGTAAAATTAAAATCTTCTTTAAAAGTACAATCTCGGTAAATTCTACATGTTTCTTCTTTGGGAGATTGTTGGTCAAAATATCAGCAATCATTTCATTAGTACATTTATACTTTAACAAAACTTGACCTTCCTAGACGACTTGTCTTACAAAATGATAGTGTATATCAATATGTTTTCTTCTGGAATGATGAACTGGATTCTTAGCCAGAGCTTGGGAACTCAAATTGTCGCATAAAGAAATGTTTGACCACACTGTCTGCAGTGTAAAATTAAAATCTTTAAAAGTACAATCTCGGTAAATTCTACATGTTTCTTCTTTGGGAGATTGTTGGTCAAAATATCAGCAATCATTTCATTAGTACATTTATACTTTAACAAAACTTGACCTTCCTAGACAACTTGTCTTACAAAATGATAGCGTATATCAATATAATTTGTTCTGGAATGATGAACTTGATTCATAGTCAGAGCTTGGGGACTCAAATTGTCGCATAAAGAAATGTTTGACCACACTGTCTGCAGTGCAAAATTAAAATCTTTAAAAGTACAATCTCGGTAAATTCTACATGTTTCTTCATTGGGAGATTGTTGGTCAAAATATCAGCAATCATTTCATTAGTACATTTATACTTTAACAAACTTAATCTTCCTGGACAACTTGTTTTACAAAATGATAGCGTATATCAATATGTTTTCTTCTAGAATGATGAACTGGTTTCTTAGCCAGAGCTTGGGAACTCAAATTTTCGCATCAAAAAAGGTTTGACCACACTGTCTGTTGTGTTAATCTGTAGTGTAAAAGAAAATCTTTTTTAAATGTACCATCTCGGTAAATTCTACATGTTTCTTCTTTGAGAGATTGTTGGTCAAAATATCAGCAATCATTTCATTAGTACATTTATACTTTACCAAACCTGAGCTTTTTCGACAACTTGTCTTACAAAATGATAGCGTATATCAATATGTTTGGATTCTTAGACAGAGCTTGGGAACTCAAATTTTCGCATCAAGAAAGGCTTGACCACACTGTCTGTAGTGTAAAATGAAAATCTAGTTTAAATATATCATCTTTGTAAATTCTACAAATTTCGTCTTTGATAGATTTGTGGTCAAAATATCAGCAATCATTTCATTAGTGCATTTATACTCTAACAAAACTTAACCCTTCTAGACAAGTTGTCTTACAAAATGATAGCGTATATCAATATGTTTTGTTCTGGAATGATGAACTGGATTCTTAGTCAGAGCTTGGGACTCAAAATTTCGCATCAAAAAAGGTTTGACCACACTGTCTGTTGTGTAAATCTGTAGTGTAAAATGAAAATATTTTTTAAATGTACCATCTCGGCAAATTCTACATGTTTCTTCTTTGAGAGATTGTTGTTCAAAATATCAGCAATATCAGCATTAGTACATTTATACTTTAAGAAAACTTGACTTTCCTAGACAACTTGTTTTACAAAATGATAGTGTATATCAATATGTTTTCTTCTAGAATGATGAACTAGTTTCTTAGCCAGAGCTTGGGAACTCAAATTTTCGCATCAAGAAAGGTTTAATCACACTGTCTGTAGTGTAAAATGAAAATTGTTTTTAAATGTACCATCTCTATGAATCCTAAATTTTTCGTCTTTGGGAGATTTTTGGTCAAAATATCAGCAATCATTTTATTAGTACATTTATACTTTAATAAACCTGACCTTCCTGGACAACTTGTCTTACAAAATGATAGCGTATATCAATATGTTTTGTTCTGAAATGATGAACTGGATTCTTAGTCAGAGCTTGGGAACTCAAATTTGTTGCTTCAAATAAGGTTTGAACACACTGCCTGTTGTGTAAATCTGTAGTGTAAAATGAAAATCTTTTTTAAACGTACCATCTCGGCAAATTCTACATGTTTCTTCTTTGAGAGATTGTTGTTCAAAATATCAGCAATCATTTCATTAGTACATTTATACCTTAACAAAACTTGACCTTCCTAGACAACTTGTCTTACAAAATGATAGCGTATATCAATATGTTTTCTTCCAGAATGATGAACCGGCTTCTTAGCCAGCGCTTGGGAACTCAAATTTTCGCATCAAGAAAGGTTTAATCACACTGTCTGTAGTGTAAAATGAAAATCTAGTTTAAATGTACCATCTTTGTAAATTCTACAACTTTCTTCTTTGAGAGATTTGTAGTCAAAATATCGGCAATCATTCTATTAGTGCATTTATACTCTAACAAAACTTGACCCTTCTAGACAACTTGTCTTACAAAATGATAGCGTATATCAATATGTTTTGTTCTGGAATGATGAACTGGATTCTTAGTCAGAGCTTGGGAACTCAAATTTTCGCATCAAGAAAGGTTTGACCACACTGTCTGCAGTGTAAAATGAAAATCTTCTTTAAAAGTACAATCTCGGTAAATTCTACATGTTTCTTCTTTGAGAGATTGTTGGTCAAAATATCACCAAGCATTTCATTTCTAACAAAACTTGACCCTTCTAGACAACTTGTCTTACAAAATGATAGCGTATATCAATATGTTTTGTTCTGGAATGATGAACTGGATTCTTAGCCAGAGCTTGGGAACTCAAATTTTCGCATCAAAAAAGGTTTGACCACACTGTCTGTTGTGTAAATCTGTAGTGTAAAATGAAAATCTTTTTTTAATGTACCATCTCGGTAAATTCTACATGTTTCTTCTTTGAGAGATTTGTAGTCAAAATATCGGCAATCATTCTATTAGTGCATTTATACTCTAACAAAACTTGACCCTTCTAGACAACTTGTCTTACAAAATGATAGCGTATATCAATATGTTTTGTTCTGGAATGATGAACTGGATTCTTAGTCAGAGCTTGGGAACTCAAATTTTCGCATCAAGAAAGGTTTGACCACACTGTCTGCAGTGTAAAATGAAAATCTTCTTTAAAAGTACAATCTCGGTAAATTCTACATGTTTCTTCTTTGAGAGATTGTTGGTCAAAATATCACCAAGCATTTCATTTCTAACAAAACTTGACCCTTCTAGACAACTTGTCTTACAAAATGATAGCGTATATCAATATGTTTTGTTCTGGAATGATGAACTGGATTCTTAGCCAGAGCTTGGGAACTCAAATTTTCGCATCAAAAAAGGTTTGACCACACTGTCTGTTGTGTAAATCTGTAGTGTAAAATGAAAATCTTTTTTTAATGTACCATCTCGGTAAATTCTACATGTTTCTTCTTTGAGAGATTTGTAGTCAAAATATCGGCAATCATTCTATTAGTGCATTTATACTCTAACAAAACTTGACCCTTCTAGACAACTTGTCTTACAAAATGATAGCGTATATCAATATGTTTTGTTCTGGAATGATGAACTGGATTCTTAGTCAGAGCTTGGGAACTCAAATTTTCGCATCAAAAAAGGTTTGACCACACTGTCTGTTGTGTAAATCTGTAGTGTGAGGAGTTGAATAACTCCCCACAAATCCCAGCAGCAGATGGCCGGCCGCTCACCAGGTACGCGGCGAATTCGCGTAGTGGCGGCGCGGCGGAGATCGAGGACGGAGAACGAGAGAGTTTGGAGATCGAGGACGGAGAACGTGAGAGTTTGGAGAACGTGAGAGTTTGGAGAGGAAGAGAGTTTGGAGAGAAAGAGAGTTTGGAGAGAAAGAGAGTTTGGAGACAAGGGAATTTGGAGAGCGAGAGAGTTTGGAGAGCAAGAGGGTTCGGAGACCAAGAGAGTTTGGAGACCAACAATGGAGACGGAGAGAGCGGAGACTTGGCGGGCGGAGCGAGAGTGCCGTGTGCAAAAAGGAGTAACGGGACGCCGCCGGACTTTGGACTTTGGAAAGAGGGTGCCACATCTCAGCAGCGGTGCGGCACACAAACATGTCGCATGCGTCCCCGGGATCAGCGGGACGGCAGCATCAGGCTGGACGGCGGCGGGAAGCAGTGCGTCAAGGACAAGAGGATCAAACAGGGACCATGGACTTTGGACCCGATGTGGAGAGTTTTGGCGGGCCGTGTGCAAAAGGGAAATAACTGTTCCCAGAGGCCCTATATAAACCCGCAGGGCGCTGGCAGCGGGATGAATCGTTCGGGATCAGTCGTTGAGATCAGTCGGTCAAGAGCAGTCATTGAGAAGAGTCAGTCAAGTGAAGAGCATTCAGTCGAGATCAGTCAGTCAAGAGCGAGCAGTCAGTCGAGAGCGAGGAGTCGTCGAAAGCAGCGCCGTGGGAGCCTACGAGGAACAAGATCGTCACGTCGAGACGTTCGGGATTGGGATTACTAGGAATCTCCGAACTGAGACACAGGTGGCTGAGGTCTAAGGAGGCGCCACACGGCTAAGTTCTGTTCTGTCCTGCCGACGAAGTCCTGGCGGTACGCCTGGAGGGTCTACTAGACTGTGATTTGAAATCGAGAGTAGCAAGCCAGAAGGGAGAGAAGTCCCGGAGCGGCGTAACAGAACCCCTAGAGTAGCGAGCCAGAAGGGAGAGAAGTACCGGAGCGGCGCAACGGAACCCCTAGAGTAGCGAGCCAGAAGGGAGAGAAGTCCCGGAGCGGCGCAACGGAGCCCCTAGAGTAGCGAGCCAGAAGGGAGAGAAGTCCCGGAGCGGCGCAACGGAGCCCCTAGAGTAGCGAGCCAGAAGGGAGAGAAGTCCCGGATCGGCGTATACCCACAGCACAGAAGTCAAGACCTACAGCCACCTGTCAGGAGTAGGTCGCAGGACATCGCCACCAGCAAGCAGGACACCACACCGCAACGGCCACGCAAGGAGGATCGAGCCCGCAGAAACGGCACGGACAGTACGCGGAAGGGTGAGGCTAGGGTGGAACGTTCGTTTACACGAGGTACGGAAGCGAAGTGAAAAGCGAGGCAGCTTCCTGGCGTTCTGCCTTGACTGTCCGCACGATCTGAGCGGAAGCCCGTGGGACCATCCGGGACAGAGCAAGGGACAGGCGGTCGGGTATCGAGAGGAGTGATCCTAGAGAGCTCGTCGGTCTGTTCACCCTAGTCTGAGAACGGTGACGCTTCCCTAAGCCCGCACGGCTGACCCCATAGCGAGTCTGAACCGTGGCCGAGCAGTCACCGAGCCAGCGACGTCAGGAGCAATCAGCGGCCGAGGATCTTCGAGGAGCGACAAGACAACCAGCCACGTCAGGAGCAATCAGCGGTCAAGGATCCTCGAGAAACGACGAGACGACCCACGCCGTCGAAGACAGCGAGACGAGCAAGTTATAAAGCCGACTGCAGTTATTCCCGCAATAAACCCACTCCGAACCCGAGAATTCTGTGCCTTTTCACTGAACTACTAAGCGGTCACGTTTATATAAATTTGGTGGGACGAACACACACAATCTACTGAGCTAGCCGCACAAATACCGTAGCGAGCAGAAACCAAAGAAATCAGTTCGTTACAGTAGTGTAAAATGAAAATCTTTTTTAAATGTACCATCTCGGTAAATTCTACATGTTTCTTCTTTGAGAGATTGCTGGTCAAAATATCAGCAATCATTTCATTAATACATTTATACTTTAACAAAACTTGACCCTTCTAGACAACTTGTCTTACAAAATGATAGCGTATATCAATATGTTTTCTTCCAGAATGATGAACTGGTTTCTTAGCCAGAGCTTGGGAACTCAAATTTTCGCATCAAGAAAGGTTTGACCACACTGTCTGCAGTGTTAAATTAAAATCTTATTTAAAAGTACAATCTCGGTAAATTCTACATGTTTATTTTTTGAGAGATTGTTGGTCAAAATATCAGCAATCATTTCATTAATACATTTATACTTTAACAAAACTTGACCCTTCTAGACAACTTGTCTTACAAAATGATAGCGTATATCAATATGATTTGTTCTGGAATGATGAACTGGATTCTTAGTCAGAACTTGGGAACTCAAATTTTCGCATCAAGAAAGGTTTGACCACACTGTCTGCAGTGTTAAATTAAAATCTTATTTAAAAGTACAATCTCGGTAAATTCTACATGTTTATTTTTTGAGAGATTGTTGGTCAAAATATCAGCAATCATTTCATTAATACATTTATACTTTAACAAAACTTGACCCTTCTAGACAGCTTGTCTTACAAAATGATAGCGTATATCAATATGTTTTGTTCTGGAATGATGAACTGGATTCTTAGTCAGAGCTTGGGAACTCAAATTTTCGCATCAAAAAAGGTTTGACCACACTGTCTGTTGTGTAAATCTGTAGTGTAAAATGAAAATCTTTTTTAAATGTACCATCTCGGCAAATTCTACATGTTTCTTCTTTGGGAGATTGTTGGTCAAAATATCAGCAATCATTTCATTAGTACATTTATACTTTAACAAAACTTGACCTTCCTAGACACCTTGTCTTACAAAATGATAGCGTATATCAATATGTTTTCTTCCAGAATGATGAACTGGTTTCTTAGCCAGAGCTTGGGAACTCAAATTTTCGCATCAAGAAAGGTTTAATCACACTGTCTGTAGTGTAAAATGAAAATCTATTTTAAATGAACCATCTTTGTAAATTCTACAAATTTCTTCTTTGAGAGATTTGTAGTCAAAATATCGGCAATCACTCCATTAGTGCATTTATACTCTAACAAAACTTGACCCTTCTAGACAACTTGTCTTACAAAATGATAGCGTATATCAATATGATTTGTTCTGGAATGATGAACTGGATTCTTAGTCAGAACTTGGGAACTCAAATTTTCGCATCAAGAAAAGTTTGACCACACTGTCTGCAGTGTTAAATTAAAATCTTATTTAAAAGTACAATCTCGGTAAATTCTACATGTTTATTTTTTGAGAGATTGTTGGTCAAAATATCAGCAATCATTTCATTAATACATTTATACTTTAACAAAACTTGACCCTTCTAGACAACTTGTCTTACAAAATGATAGCGTATATCAATATGTTTTGTTCTGGAATGATGAACTGGATTCTTAGTCAGAGCTTGGGAACTCAAATTTTCGCATCAAAAAAAGATTTGACCACACTGTCTAATGTGTAAATCTGTAGTGTAAAATGAAAATCTTTTTTAAATGTACCATCTCGGCAAATTCTACATGTTTCTTCTTTGAGAGATTGTTGTTCAAAATATCAGCAATATCAGCATTAGTAGATTTATACTTTAACAAAACTTGATCTTCCTGGACAACTTGTTTTACAAAATGATAGCGTATATCAATATGTTTTGTTCTAGAATGATGAACTGGTTTCTTAGCCAGAGCTTGGGAACTCAAATTTTCGCATCAAGAAAGGTTTGACCACACTGTCTGTAGTGTAAAATGAAAATCTAGTTTATATATACCATCTTTGTAAATTCTACAAATTTCGTCTTTGATAGATTTGTGGTCAAAATATAAGCAATCATTTCATTTCTAACAAAACGTGACCCTTCTAGACAACTTGTCTTACAAAATGATAGCGTATATCAATATGTTTTCTTCTAGAATAATGAACTGGTTTCTTAGCCAGAGCTTGGGAACTCAAATTGTCGCATAAAGAAATGTTTGACCACACTGTCTGCAGTGTAAAATTAAAATCTTCTTTAAAAGTACAATCTCGGTAAATTCTACATGTTTCTTCTTTGGGAGATTGGTGGTCAAAATATCAGCAATCATTTCATTAGTACATTTATACTCTAACAAAACTTGACCTTCCTAGACAACTTGTCTTACAAAATGATAGCGTATATCAATATAATTTGTTCTGGAATGATGCACTTGATTCTTAGTCAGAGCTTGGGAACTCAAATTGTCGCATAAAGAAATGTTTGACTACATTATCTGCAGTGTAAAATTAAAATCTTTAAAAGTACAATCTCGATAAATTCTACATGTTTCTTCTTTGGGAGATTGTTGGTCAAAATATCAGCAATCATATCATTAGTAAATTTATACTTTACCAAAACTTGACCTTCCTAGACAACTTGTCTTACAAAATGATAGCGTATATCAATATGTTTTCTTCTAGAATAATGAACTGGTTTCTTAGCCAGAGCTTGGGAACTCAAATTTTCGCATCAAGAAAGGTTTAATCACACTGTCTGTAGTGTAAAATGAAAATCATTTTTAAATGTACCATCTCTATGAGTCCTACATGTTTCGTGTTTGGGAGATTTTTGGTCAAAATATCAGCAATCATTTTATTAGTACATTTATACTTTAATAAACTTGACCTTCCTGGGCAACTTGTCCCACAAAATGATAGTGTATATCAATATCTTTTGTTCTGCAATGATGAACTGGATTCTTAGACAGACCTTGGGAACTCATATTGTTGCTTCAAAAAAGGTTTGACCACACTGTCTGTTGTGTAAATCTGTAGTGTAAAATGAAAATCTTTTTTAAATGTACCATCTCGGTAAATTCTACATGTCTTTGGGAGATTTTTGGTCAAAAGATCAGCAATCATTTTATTAGTACATTTATACTTTAACAAAACTTGACCTTCCTAGACGACTTGTCTTACAAAATGATAGTGTATATCAATATGTTTTCTTCTAGAATGATGAACTGGATTCTTAGCCAGAGCTTGGGAACTCAAATTGTCGCATAAAGAAATGTTTGACTACACTATCTGCAGTGTAAAATTAAAATCTTTAAAAGTACAATCTCGATAAATTCTACATGTTTCTTCTTTGGGAGATTTTTGGTCAAAATATCAGCAATCATTTCATAAGTACATTTATACTTTAACAAACTTAATCTTCCTGGACAACTTGTTTTACAAAATGATAGTGTATATCAATATGTTTTCTTCTAGAATGATGAACTGGTTTCTTAGCCAGAGCTTGGGAACTCAAATTTTCGCATCAAGAAAGGTTTGACCACACTTACTGTAGTGTAAAATGAAAATCTAGTTTAAATATACCATCTTTGTAAATTCTACAAATTTCGTCTTTGATAGATTTGTGGTCCAAATATCAGCAATCATTTCATTTCTAACAAAACTTGACCCTTCTAGACAACTTGTCTTACAAAATGATAGCGTATATCAATATGTTTTGTTCTGGAATGATGAACTGGATTCTTAGCCAGAGCTTGGGAACTCAAATTGTCGCATAAAGAAATGTTTGACCACACTGTCTGCAGTGTAAAATTAAAATCTAGTTTATATATACCATCTTTGTAAATTCTACAAATTTCGTCTTTGATAGATTTGTGGTCAAAATATAAGCAATCATTTCATTTCTAACAAAACGTGACCCTTCTAGACAACTTGTCTTACAAAATGATAGCGTATATCAATATGTTTTGTTCTGGAATGATGAACTGGATTCTTAGCCAGAGCTTGGGAACTCAAATTGTCGCATAAAGAAATGTTTGACCACACTGTCTGCAGTGTAAAATTAAAATCTTCTTTAAAAGTACAATCTCGGTAAATTCTACATGTTTCTTCTTTGGGAGATTGGTGGTCAAAATATCAGCAATCATTTCATTAGTACATTTATACTCTAACAAAACTTGACCTTCCTAGACAACTTGTCTTACAAAATGATAGCGTATATCAATATAATTTGTTCTGGAATGATGCACTTGATTCTTAGTCAGAGCTTGGGAACTCAAATTGTCGCATAAAGAAATGTTTGACTACATTATCTGCAGTGTAAAATTAAAATCTTTAAAAGTACAATCTCGATAAATTCTACATGTTTCTTCTTTGGGAGATTGTTGGTCAAAATATCAGCAATCATATCATTAGTAAATTTATACTTTACCAAAACTTGACCTTCCTAGACAACTTGTCTTACAAAATGATAGCGTATATCAATATGTTTTCTTCTAGAATAATGAACTGGTTTCTTAGCCAGAGCTTGGGAACTCAAATTTTCGCATCAAGAAAGGTTTAATCACACTGTCTGTAGTGTAAAATGAAAATCATTTTTAAATGTACCATCTCTATGAGTCCTACATGTTTCGTGTTTGGGAGATTTTTGGTCAAAATATCAGCAATCATTTTATTAGTACATTTATACTTTAATAAACTTGACCTTCCTGGGCAACTTGTCCCACAAAATGATAGTGTATATCAATATCTTTTGTTCTGCAATGATGAACTGGATTCTTAGACAGACCTTGGGAACTCATATTGTTGCTTCAAAAAAGGTTTGACCACACTGTCTGTTGTGTAAATCTGTAGTGTAAAATGAAAATCTTTTTTAAATGTACCATCTCGGTAAATTCTACATGTCTTTGGGAGATTTTTGGTCAAAAGATCAGCAATCATTTTATTAGTACATTTATACTTTAACAAAACTTGACCTTCCTAGACGACTTGTCTTACAAAATGATAGTGTATATCAATATGTTTTCTTCTAGAATGATGAACTGGATTCTTAGCCAGAGCTTGGGAACTCAAATTGTCGCATAAAGAAATGTTTGACCACACTGTCTGCAGTGTAAAATTAAAATCTTTAAAAGTACAATCTCGATAAATTCTACATATTTCTTCTTTGGGAGATTGTTGGTCAAAATATCAGCAATCATTTCATTAGTACATTTATACTTAAACAAAACTTGACCTTCCTAGACGACTTGTCTTACAAAATGATAGTGTATATCAATATGTTTTCTTCTAGAATGATGAACTGGATTCTTAGCCAGCGCTTGGGAACTCAAATTTTCGCTTAAAGAAATGTTTGACCACACCGTCTGTTGTGTAAATCTGTAGTGTAAAATGAAAATCTTTTTTAAATGTACCATCTCGGTAAATTCTCCATGTTTCTTCTTTGGTTGATTGTTGGTCAAAATATCAGCAATCATTTCATTAGTACATTTATACTTTAACAAAACTTGACCTTCCTAGACAACTTGTCTTACAAAATGATAGCGTATATCAATATGTTTTGTTGTGTAAATCTGTAGTGTAAAATGAAAATCTTTTTTAAATGTACCATCTCGGTAAATTCTACATGTTTCTTCTTTGAGAGATTGTTGGTCAAAATATCAGCAATCATTTCATTAGTACATTTATACTTTAACAAAACTTGACCTTCCTAGACAACTTGTCTTACAAAATGATAGCGTATATCAATATGTTTTGTTCTGGAATGATGAACTGGATTCTTAGTCAGAGCTTGGGAACTCAAATTTTCGCATCAAAAAAGGTTTGACCACACTGTCTGTTGTGTAAATCTGTAGTGTAAAATGAAAATCTTTTTTAAATGTACCATCTCGGCAAATTCTACATGTTTCTTCTTTGGGAGATTGTTGGTCAAAATATCAGCAATCATTTCATTAGTACATTTATACTTTAACAAAACTTGACCTTCTTAGACAACTTGCCTTACAAAATGATAGCGTATATCAATATGTTTTCTTCCAGAATGATGAACTGGCTTCTTAGCCAGAGCTTGGGAACTCAAATTTTCGCATCAAGAAAGGTTTAATCACACTGTCTGTAGTGTAAAATGAAAATCTATTTTAAATGTACCATCTTTGTAAATTCTACAAATTTCTTCTTTGAGAGATTTGTAGTCAAAATATCGGCAATCATTCCATTAGTGCATTTATACTCTAATAAAACTTGACCCTTCTAGACAACTTGTTTTACAAAATGATAGCGTATATCAATATGTTTTGCTCTCGAATGATGAACTGGATTCTTAGACAGAGCTTGGGAACTCAAATTTTCGCATCAAGAATGGTTTGACCACACTGTCTGCAGTGTAAAATTAAAATCTTCTTTAAATGTACCATCTCGGCAAATTCTACATGTTTCTTCTTTGGGAGATTGTTGGTCAAAATATCAGCAATCATTTCATTAATACATTTATACTTTAACAAAACTTGACCCTTCTAGACAACTTATCTTACAAAATGATATCAATATGTTTTGTTCTGGAATGATGAACTGGATTCTTAGTCAGAGCTTGGGAACTCAAACTTTCGCATCAAAAAAGGTTTGACCACACTGTCTTTGTGTAAATCTGTAGTGTAAAATGAAAATCCTTTTTAAATGTACCATCTCGGCAAATTCTACATGTTTCTTCTTTGGGAGATTGTTGGTCAAAATATCGGCAATCATTCCATTAGTGCATTTATACTCCAACAAAACTTGACCCTTCTAGACAACTTCTCTTACAAAATGATAGCGTATATCAATATGATTTGTTCTGGAATGATGAACTGGATTCTTAGTCAGAGCTTGGGAACTCAAATTTTCGCATCAAGAAAGGTTTGACCACACTGTCTGCAGTGTAAAATTATAATCTTCTTTAAAAGTACAATCTCGGTAAATTCTACATGTTTCTTCTTTGAGAGATTGTTGGTCAAAATATCAGCAATCATTTCATTAATACATTTATACTTTAACAAAACTTGACCCTTCTAGACAACTTGTCTTACAAAATGATAGCGTATATCAATATGTTTTGTTCTGGAATGATGAACTAGATTCTTAGTCAGAGCTTGGGAACTCAAATTTTTGCATCAAAAAAGGTTTGACCACACTGTCTGTTGTGTAAATCTGTAGTGTAAAATTAAAATCTTCTTTAAAAGTACAATCTCGGTAAATTCTACATGTTTCTTCTTTGGGAGATTGGTGGTCAAAATATCAGCAATCATTTCATTAGTATATTTATACTTTAACAAAACTTGACCTTTCTAGACAACTTGTCTTACAAAATGATAGCGTATATCAATATAATTTGTTCTGGAATGATGAACTTGATTCTTAGTCAGAGCTTGGGAACTCAAATTGTCGCATAAAGAAATGTTTGACCAAACTGTCTGCAGTGTATAATTAAAATCTTTAAAAGTACAATCTCGGTAAATTCTACATGTTTCTTCTTTGAGAGATTGTTGGTCAAAATATCAGCAATCATTTCATTAGTACATTTATACTTTAAAAAACTTAATCTTCCTGGACAACTTGTTTTACAAAATGATAGTGTATATCAATATGTTTTCTTCTAGAATGATGAACTGGTTTCTTAGCCAGAGCTTGGGCACTCAAATTTTCGCATCAAGAAAGGTTTGACCACACTGTCTGTAGTGTAAAATGAAAATCTAGTTTAAATATACCATCTTTGTAAATTCTACAAATTTCGTCTTTGAGAGATTTGTAGTCAAAATATCAGCAATCATTCCATTAGTGCATTTATACTCTAACAAAACTTGACCCTTCTAGACAACTTGTCTTACAAAATGATAGCGTATATCAATATGATTTCTTCTGGAATGATGAACTGGATTCTTAGTCAGACCTTGGGAACTCAAATTTTCGCATCAAAAAAGGTTTGACCACACTGTCTGTTGTGTAAATCTGTAGTGTAAAATGAAAATCTTTTTTAAATGTACCATCTCGGCAAGTTCTAAATGTTTCTTCTTTGAGAGATTGTTGTTCAAAATATCAGCAATATCAGCATTAGTACATTTATACTTTAACAAAACTTGATCTTCCTGGACAACTTGTTTTACAAAATGATAGTGTATATCAATATGTTTTCTTCTAGAATGATGAACTGGTTTCTTAGCCAGAGCTTGGGAACTCAAATTTTAGCATCAAGAAAGGTTTGACCACACTGTCTGTAGTGTAAAATGAAAATCTAGTTTAAATATACCATCTTTGTAAATTCTACAAATTTTGTCTTTGATAGATTTGTGGTCAAAATATCAGCAATCATTTCATTAGTATATTTATACTTTAACAAAACTTGACCTTCCTAGACAACTTGTCTTACAAAATGATAGCGTATATCAATATAATTTGTTCTGGAATGATGAACTTGATTCTTAGTCAGAGCTTGGGAACTCAAATTGTCGCATAAAAAAAGGTTTGACCACACTGTCTGCAGTGTAAAATTAAAATCTTTAAAAGTACAATCTCGGTAAATTCTACATGTTTCTTCTTTGGGAGATTGTTGGTCAAAATATCAGCAATCATTTCATTAGTACATTTATACTTTAACAAAACTTGACCTTCCTAGACAACTTGTCTTACAAAATGATAGCGTATATCAATATGTTTTGTTCTGCAATGATGAACTGGATTCTTAGCCAGAGTTTGGGAGCTCAAATTATCGCATAAAGAAATGTTTGACCACACTGTCTGTTGTGTAAATCTGTAGTGTAAAATGAAAATCTTTTTTAAATGTACCATCTCGGTAAATTCTCCATGTTTCTTCTTTGAGAGATTGTTGGTAAAATATCAGCAATCATTTCATAAGTACATTTATACTTTAACAAAACTTGACCCTTCTAGACAACTTGTCTTACAAAATGATAGCGTATATCAATATGTTTTGTTCTGGAATGATGAACTGGATTCTTAGCCAGAGCTTGGGAACTCAAATTGTCGCATAAAGAAATGTTTGACTCACTGTCTGCAGTGTAAAATTAAAATCTTTAAAAGTACAATCTCGGTAAATTCTACATGTTTCTTCTTTGGGAGATTGTTGGTCAAAATATCAGCAATCATTTCATTAGTACATTTATACTTTAACAAACTTAATCTTCTTGGACAACTTGTTTTACAAAATGATAGTGTATATCAATATGTTTTCTTCCAGAATGATGAACTGGTTTCTTAGCCAGAGCTTGGGAACTCAAATTTTCGCATCAAGAAAGGTTTGACCACACTGTCTGTAGTGTAAAATGAAAATCTAGTTTAAATATACCATCTTTGTAAATTCTACAAATTTCGTCTTTGATAGATTTGTGGTAAAAATATCAGCAATCATTTCATTTCTAACAAAACTTGACCCTTCTAGACAACTTGTCTTACAAAATGATAGCGTATATCAATATGTTTTGTTCTGGAATGATGAACTGGATTCTTAGTCAGAGCTTGGGAACTCAAATTTTCGCATCAAAAAAGGTTTGACCACACTGCCTGTTGTGTAAATCTGTAGTGTAAAATGAAAATCTTTTTTTAATGTACCATCTCGGTAAATTCTACATGTTTCTTCTTTGAGAGATTACTGGTCAAAATATCAGCAATCATTTCATTAATACATTCATACTTTAACAAAACTTGACCCTTCTAGACAACTTGTCTTACAAAATGATAGCGTATATCAATATGTTTTGTTCTGGAATGATGAACTGGATTCTTAGACAGAGCTTGGGAACTCAAATTTTCGCATCAAGAAAGGTTTAATCACACTGTCTGTAGTGTAAAATGAAAATCTATTTTAAATGTACCATCTTTGTAAATTCTACAAATTTCTTCTTTGAGAGATTTGTAGTCAAAATATCGGCAATCATTCCATTAGTGCATTTATACTCTAACAAAACTTGACCCTTCTAGACAACTTGTCTTACAAAATGATAGCGTATATCAATATGATTTGTTCTGGAATGATGAACTGGATTCTTAGTCAGACCTTGGGAACTCAAATTTTCGCATCAAAAAAGGTTTGACCACACTGTCTGTTGTGTAAATCTGTAGTGTGAAATGAAAATCTTTTTTAAATGTACCATCTCGGTAAATTCTACATGTTTCTTCTTTGAGAGATTGCTGGTCAATATATCAGCAAACATTTCATTAATACATTCATACTTTAACAAAACTTGACCCTTCTAGACAACTTGTCTTACAAAATGATAGCGTATATCAATATGTTTTGTTCCGGAATGATGAACTGGATTCTTAGTCAGAGCTTGGGAACTCAAATTTTCGCATCAAGAAAGGTTAGACCACACTGTCTGCAGTGTAAAATGAAAATCTTCCTTAAAAGTACAGTCTCGGTAAATTCTACATGTTTCTTCTTTGAGAGATTGTTGGTCAAAAAATCACCAATCATTTCATTAATACATTCATACTTTAACAAAACTTGACCCTTCTAGACAACTTGTCTTACAAAATGATAGCGTATATCAATATGTTTTGTTCTGGAATGATGAACTGGATTCTTAGTCAGAGCTTGGGAACTCAAATTGTCGCATAAAGAAATGTTTGACTCACTGTCTGCAGTGTAAAATTAAAATCTTTAAAAGTACAATCTCGGTAAATTCTACATGTTTCTTCTTTGGGAGATTGTTGGTCAAAATATCAGCAATCATTTCATTAGTAAATTTATACTTTAACAAAACTTAACCTTCCTAGACGACTTGTCTTACAAAATGATAGTGTATATCAATATGTTTTCTTCTGGAATGATGAACTGGATTCTTAGCCAGAGCTTGGGAACTCAAATTGTCGCATAAAGAAATGTTTGACTCACTGTCTGCAGTGTAAAATTAAAATCTTTAAAAGTACAATCTCGGTAAATTCTACATGTTTCTTCTTTGGGAGATTGTTGGTCAAAATATCAGCAATCATTTCATTAGTACATTTATACTTTAACAAACTTAATCTTCTTGGACAACTTGTTTTACAAAATGATAGTGTATATCAATATGTTTTCTTCTAGAATGATGAACTGGTTTCTTAGCCAGAGCTTGGGAACTCAAATTTTCGCATCAAGAAAGGTTTGACCACACTGTCTGTAGTGTAAAATGAAAATCTAGTTTAAATATACCATCTTTGTAAATTCTACAAATTTCGTCTTTGATAGATTTGTGGTCAAAATATCAGCAATCATTTCATTTCTAACAAAACTTGACCCTTCTAGACAACTTGTCTTACAAAATGATAGCGTATATCAATATGTTTTGTTCTGGAATGATGAACTGGATTCTTAGACAGAGCTTGGGAACTCAAATTTTCGCATCAAGAAAGGTTTAATCACACTGTCTGTAGTGTAAAATGAAAATCTATTTTAAATGTACCATCTTTGTAAATTCTACAAATTTCTTCTTTGAGAGATTTGTAGTCAAAATATCGGCAATCATTCCATTAGTGCATTTATACTCTAACAAAACTTGACCCTTCTAGACAACTTGTCTTACAAAATGATTGCGTATATCAATATGTTTTGTTCTGGAATGATGAGCTTCAGAGCTTGGGAACTCAAATTTTCGCATCAAGAAAGGTTTGACCACACTGTCTGCAGTGTAAAATGAAAATCTTCTTTAAAAGTACCATCTCGGCATATTCTACATGTTTCTTCTTTGGGAGATTGTTGGTCAAAATATCAGCAATCATTTCATTAGTACATTTATACTTTAACAAACTTAATCTTCCTGGACGACTTGTTTTGCAAAATGATAGTGTATATTAATATGTTTTCTTCTAAAATGATGAACTGGTTTCTTAGCCAGAGCTTGGGAACTCAAATTTTCGCATCAAGAAAGGTTTGGCCACACTGTCTGCAGTGTAAAATTAAAATCTTCTTTAAAAGTACAATCTCGGTAAATTCTACATGTTTCTTCTTTGGGAGATTGTTGGTCAAAATATCAGCAATCATTTTAATTAGTACATTTATACTTTAATAAACTTGACCTTCCTAGACGACTTGTCTTACAAAATGATAGTGTATATCAATATGTTTTCTTCTGGAATGATGAACTGGATTCTTAGCCAGAGCTTGGGAACTCAAATTGTCGCATAAAGAAATGTTTGACTCACTGTCTGCAGTGTAAAATTAAAATCTTTTAAAGTACAATCTCGGTAAATTCTACATGTTTCTTCTTTGGGAGATTGTTGGTCAAAATATCAGCAATCATTTCATTAGTACATTTATACTTTAACAAACTTAATCTTCTTGGACAACTTGTTTTACAAAATGATAGTGTATATCAATATGTTTTCTTCTAGAATGATGAACTGGTTTCTTAGCCAGAGCTTGGGAACTCAAATTTTCGCATCAAGAAAGGTTTGGCCACACTGTCTGCAGTGTAAAATTAAAATCTTCTTTAAAAGTACAATCTCGGTAAATTCTACATGTTTCTTCTTTGGGAGATTGTTGGTCAAAATATCAGCAATAATTTTAATTAGTACATTTATACTTTAATAAACTTGACCTTCCTAGACAACTTGTCTTACAAAATGATAGCGTATATCAATATGATTTGTTCTGGAATGATGAACTGGATTCTTAGTCAGACCTTGGGAACTCAAATTTTCGCATCAAAAAAGGTTTGACCACACTGTCTGTTGTGTAAATCTGTAGTGTGAAATGAAAATCTTTTTTAAATGTACCATCTCGGTAAATTCTACATGTTTCTTCATTGAGAGATTGCTGGTCAATATATCAGCAAACATTTCATTAATACATTCATACTTTAACAAAACTTGACCCTTCTAGACAACTTGTCTTACAAAATGATAGCGTATATCAATATGTTTTGTTCTGGAATGATGAACTGGATTCTTAGTCAGAGCTTGGGAACTCAAATTTTCGCATCAAGAAAGGTTAGACCACACTGTCTGCAGTGTAAAATGAAAATCTTCCTTAAAAGTACAATCTCGGTAAATTCTACATGTTTCTTCTTTGAGAGATTGTTGGTCAAAATATCACCAATCATTTCATTAATACATTCATACTTTAACAAAACTTGACCCTTCTAGACAACTTGTCTTACAAAATGATAGCGTATATCAATATGTTTTGTTCTGGAATGATGAACTGGATTCTTAGTCAGAGCTTGGGAACTCAAATTGTCGCATAAAGAAATGTTTGACTCACTGTCTGCAGTGTAAAATTAAAATCTTTAAAAGTACAATCTCGGTAAATTCTACATGTTTCTTCTTTGGGAGATTGTTGGTCAAAATATCAGCAATCATTTTAATTAGTACATTTATACTTTAATAAACTTGACCTTCCTAGACGACTTGTCTTACAAAATGATAGTGTATATCAATATGTTTTCTTCTGGAATGATGAACTGGATTCTTAGCCAGAGCTTGGGAACTCAAATTGTCGCATAAAGAAATGTTTGACTCACTGTCTGCAGTGTAAAATTAAAATCTTTTAAAGTACAATCTCGGTAAATTCTACATGTTTCTTCTTTGGGAGATTGTTGGTCAAAATATCAGCAATCATTTCATTAGTACATTTATACTTTAACAAACTTAATCTTCTTGGACAACTTGTTTTACAAAATGATAGTGTATATCAATATGTTTTCTTCTAGAATGATGAACTGGTTTCTTAGCCAACGCTTGGGAACTCAAATTTTCGCATCAAGAAAGGTTTGGCCACACTGTCTGCAGTGTAAAATTAAAATCTTCTTTAAAAGTACAATCTCGGTAAATTCTACATGTTTCTTCTTTGGGAGATTGTTGGTCAAAATATCAGCAATCATTTTAATTAGTACATTTATACTTTAATAAACTTGACCTTCCTAGACAACTTGTCTTACAAAATGATAGCGTATATCAATATGATTTGTTCTGGAATGATGAACTGGATTCTTAGTCAGACCTTGGGAACTCAAATTTTCGCATCAAAAAAGGTTTGACCACACTGTCTGTTGTGTAAATCTGTAGTGTGAAATGAAAATCTTTTTTAAATGTACCATCTCGGTAAATTCTACATGTTTCTTCATTGAGAGATTGCTGGTCAATATATCAGCAAACATTTCATTAATACATTCATACTTTAACAAAACTTGACCCTTCTAGACAACTTGTCTTACAAAATGATAGCGTATATCAATATGTTTTGTTCTGGAATGATGAACTGGATTCTTAGTCAGAGCTTGGGAACTCAAATTTTCGCATCAAGAAAGGTTAGACCACACTGTCTGCAGTGTAAAATGAAAATCTTCCTTAAAAGTACAATCTCGGTAAATTCTACATGTTTCTTCTTTGAGAGATTGTTGGTCAAAATATCACCAATCATTTCATTAATACATTCATACTTTAACAAAACTTGACCCTTCTAGACAACTTGTCTTACAAAATGATAGCGTATATCAATATGTTTTGTTCTGGAATGATGAACTGGATTCTTAGTCAGAGCTTGGGAACTCAAATTGTCGCATAAAGAAATGTTTGACTCACTGTCTGCAGTGTAAAATTAAAATCTTTTAAAGTACAATCTCGGTAAATTCTACATGTTTCTTCTTTGGGAGATTGTTGGTCAAAATATCAGCAATCATTTCATTAGTACATTTATACTTTAACAAAACATAACCTTCCTAGACGACTTGTCTTACAAAATGATAGTGTATATCAATATGTTTTCTTCTGGAATGATGAACTGGATTCTTAGCCAGAGCTTGGGAACTCAAATTGTCGCATAAAGAAATGTTTGACTCACTGTCTGCAGTGTAAAATTAAAATCTTTAAAAGTACAATCTCGGTAAATTCTACATGTTTCTTCTTTGGGAGATTGTTGGTCAAAATATCAGCAATCATTTCATTAGTACATTTATACTTTAACAAACTTAATCTTCTTGGACAACTTGTTTTACAAAATGATAGTGTATATCAATATGTTTTCTTCTAGAATGATGAACTGGTTTCTTAGCCAGAGCTTGGGAACTCAAATTTTCGCATCAAGAAAGGTTTGACCACACTGTCTGTAGTGTAAAATGAAAATCTAGTTTAAATATACCATCTTTGTAAATTCTACAAATTTCGTCTTTGATAGATTTGTGGTCAAAATATCAGCAATCATTTCATTTCTAACAAAACTTGACCCTTCTAGACAACTTGTCTTACAAAATGATAGCGTATATCAATATGTTTTGTTCTGGAATGATGAACTGGATTCTTAGACAGAGCTTGGGAACTCAAATTTTCGCATCAAGAAAGGTTTAATCACACTGTCTGTAGTGTAAAATGAAAATCTATTTTAAATGTACCATCTTTGTAAATTCTACAAATTTCTTCTTTGAGAGATTTGTAGTCAAAATATCGGCAATCATTCCATTAGTGCATTTATACTCTAACAAAACTTGACCCTTCTAGACAACTTGTCTTACAAAATGATTGCGTATATCAATATGTTTTGTTCTGGAATGATGAGCTTCAGAGCTTGGGAACTCAAATTTTCGCATCAAGAAAGGTTTGACCACACTGTCTGCAGTGTAAAATGAAAATCTTCTTTAAAAGTACCATCTCGGCATATTCTACATGTTTCTTCTTTGGGAGATTGTTGGTCAAAATATCAGCAATCATTTCATTAGTACATTTATACTTTAACAAACTTAATCTTCCTGGACGACTTGTTTTGCAAAATGATAGTGTATATTAATATGTTTTCTTCTAAAATGATGAACTGGTTTCTTAGCCAGAGCTTGGGAACTCAAATTTTCGCATCAAGAAAGGTTTGGCCACACTGTCTGCAGTGTAAAATTAAAATCTTCTTTAAAAGTACAATCTCGGTAAATTCTACATGTTTCTTCTTTGGGAGATTGGTGGTCAAAATATCAGCAATCATTTTATTAGTACATTTATACTTTAACAAACTTAATCTTCTTGGACAACTTGTTTTACAAAATGATAGTGTATATCAATATGTTTTCTTCTAGAATGATGAACTGGTTTCTTAGCCAGAGCTTGGGAACTCAAATTTTCGCATCAAGAAAGGTTTGACCACACTGTCTGCAGTGTAAAATTAAAATCTTCTTTAAAAGTACAATCTCGGTAAATTCTACATGTTTCTTCTTTGGGAGATTGTTGGTCAAAATATCAGCAATCATTTCATTAGTACATTTATACTTTAACAAAACTTGACCTTCCTAGACGACTTGTCTTACAAAATGATAGTGTATATTAATATGATTTCTTCTAGAATGATGAACTGGATTGTTAGCCAGAGCTTGGGAACTCAAATTGTCGCATAAAGAAATGTTTGACCACCACATTTATACTTTAACAAAACTTGACCCTTCTAGACAACTTGTCTTACAAAATGATAGCGTATATCAATATGTTTTGTTCTGGAATGATGAACTGGTTTCTTAGCCAGACCTTGGGAACTCATATTGTTGCTTCAAAAAAGGTTTGACCACACTGTCTGTTGTGTAAATCTGTAGTGTGAAATGAAAATCTTTTTTAAATGTACCATCTCGGTAAATTCTACATGTTTCTTCTTTGAGAGATTGTTGGTCAAAATATCACCAATCATTTCATTAATACATTCATACTTTAACAAAACTTGACCCTTCTAGACAACTTGTCTTACAAAATGATAGCGTATATCAATATGTTTTGTTCTGGAATGATGAACTGGATTCTTAGTCAGAGCTTGGGAACTCAAATTGTCGCATAAAGAAATGTTTGACTCACTGTCTGCAGTGTAAAATTAAAATCTTTAAAAGTACAATCTCGGTAAATTCTACATGTTTCTTCTTTGGGAGATTGTTGGTCAAAATATCAGCAATCATTTTAATTAGTACATTTATACTTTAATAAACTTGACCTTCCTAGACGACTTGTCTTACAAAATGATAGTGTATATTAATATGTTTTCTTCTAAAATGATGAACTGGTTTCTTAGCCAGAGCTTGGGAACTCAAATTTTCGCATCAAGAAAGGTTTGACCACACTGTCTGCAGTGTAAAATTAAAATCTTCTTTAAAAGTACAATCTCGGTAAATTCTACATGTTTCTTCTTTGGGAGATTGTTGGTCAAAATATCAGCAATCATTTTAATTAGTACATTTATACTTTAATAAACTTGACCTTCCTAGACAACTTGTCTTACAAAATGATAGCGTATATCAATATGATTTGTTCTGGAATGATGAACTGGATTCTTAGTCAGACCTTGGGAACTCAAATTTTCGCATCAAAAAAGGTTTGACCACACTGTCTGTTGTGTAAATCTGTAGTGTGAAATGAAAATCTTTTTTAAATGTACCATCTCGGTAAATTCTACATGTTTCTTCTTTGAGAGATTGTTGGTCAAAATATCACCAATCATTTCATTAATACATTCATACTTTAACAAAACTTGACCCTTCTAGACAACTTGTCTTACAAAATGATAGCGTATATCAATATGTTTTGTTCTGGAATGATGAACTGGATTCTTAGTCAGAGCTTGGGAACTCAAATTGTCGCATAAAGAAATGTTTGACTCACTGTCTGCAGTGTAAAATTAAAATCTTTAAAAGTACAATCTCGGTAAATTCTACATGTTTCTTCTTTGGGAGATTGTTGGTCAAAATATCAGCAATCATTTTAATTAGTACATTTATACTTTAATAAACTTGACCTTCCTAGACGACTTGTCTTACAAAATGATAGTGTATATCAATATGTTTTCTTCTGGAATGATGAACTGGATTCTTAGCCAGAGCTTGGGAACTCAAATTGTCGCATAAAGAAATGTTTGACTCACTGTCTGCAGTGTAAAATTAAAATCTTTTAAAGTACAATCTCGGTAAATTCTACATGTTTCTTCTTTGGGAGATTGTTGGTCAATATATCAGCAAACATTTCATTAATACATTCATACTTTAACAAAACTTGACCCTTCTAGACAACTTGTCTTACAAAATGATAGCGTATATCAATATGTTTTGTTCTGGAATGATGAACTGGTTTCTTAGCCAGACCTTGGGAACTCATATTGTTGCTTCAAAAAAGGTTTGACCACACTGTCTGTAGAGTAAAATGAAAATCTATTTTAAATTTACCATCTTTGTAAATTCTACAAATTTCGTCTTTGATACATTTGCGGTCAAAATATCAGCAATCAATTTATTAGTGCATTTATACTCTAACAAAACTTGACCCTTCTAGACAACTTGTCTTACATAATTATAGCGTATATCAATATGTTTTGTTCTGGAATGATGAACTGGATTCTTAGTCAGAGCTTGGGAACTCAAATTTTCGCATAAAAAAGGTTTGACCACACTGCCTGTTGTGTAAATCTGTAGTGTAAAATGAAAATCTTTTTTTAATGTACCATCTCGGTAAATTCTACATGTTTCTTCCTTGAGAGACTGCTGGTCAAAATATCAGCAATCATTTCATTAATACATTCATACTTTAACAAAACTTGACCCTTCTAGACAACTTGTCTTACAAAATGATAGCGTATATCAATATGTTTTCTTCTAGAATGATGAACTGGTTTCTTAGCCAGAGCTTGGGAACTCAAATTTTCGCATCAAGAAAGGTTTGACCACACTGTCTGTAGTGTTAAATGAAAATCTAGTTTAAATATACCATCTTTGTAAATTCTACAAATTTCGTCTTTGATAGATTTGTGGTCAAAATATCAGCAATCATTTCATTTCTAACAAAACTTGACCCTTCTAGACAACTTGTCTTACAAAATGATAGCGTATATCAATATGTTTTGTTCTGGAATGATGAACTGGATTCTTAGACAGAGCTTGGGAACTCAAATTTTCGCATCAAGAAAGGTTTAATCACACTGTCTGTAGTGTAAAATGAAAATCTATTTTAAATGTACCATCTTTGTAAATTCTACAAATTTCTTCTTTGAGAGATTTGTAGTCAAAATATCGGCAATCATTCCATTAGTGCATTTATACTCTATACCTACTCAATACCTTTCCATTGATGTATCACTAGTAACAATAAGACTATTACTGTAGATTTTCATTTTATCGTTTATTTAGTGGTTGCCTTCGCACACCCTCCTGGTGCTCTTCGTCATACATTGATTGCCGTCCACATTAATAATAAAACAAGAAAGGAAGTAACCTTCGGCAAGCCGAAGTTTGTATACCCTTTCAGTTGTAAGAAATAATCAACCCGTTACTTAACTTAAGGGAGCAAAAGAGAAGGAAGATATATAAGCAGCAAAGCGTTATTGTAAAGCGACACCTATTTCAGTATATGTTATGTGAGCGGCAGACAGATTTAAGCGTATAAAACATTTGTGGGCCTTAGATTAAGCGTGTCAACATATTTTTTTTTTAAGGCCAATCGTTAGGTATTGATAAGACATACATAAAATTTTTTTCTATCGTAAAGACTAAAAGTCGCTACAGATTTTTGCCGATTGTGGGCGTTAGAGTTGTCGTGACACTTCGTGACACTTGCGCTGCGCAGGAAGTTCAGGAATCTGCATAATCAATTTAATTTAAATGGAGTGCTACCTTGTGATTATGTGTATCTATTGGTGTTTAACGACCCAAACTTAATTTATCAGACCAGAAGTATTGTATAACCGTTTATCATAAAGTAGATCATTTTGTGTGATGGCATTAAGTCGCGTATTAGCTTGGTACAATCTCGGTAAATTCTACATGTTTCTTCTTTGGGAGATTGTTGGTCAATATATCAGCAAACATTTCATTAATACATTCATACTTTAACAAAACTTGACCCTTCTAGACAACTTGTCTTACAAAATGATAGTGTATATCAATATGTTTTCTTCTGGAATGATGAACTGGATTCTTAGCCAGAGCTTGGGAACTCAAATTGTCGCATAAAGAAATGTTTGACTCACTGTCTGCAGTGTAAAATTAAAATCTTTAAAAGTACAATCTCGGTAAATTCTACATGTTTCTTCTTTGGAAGATTGTTGGTCAAAATATCAGCAATCATTTCATTAGTACATTTATACTTTAACAAACTTAATCTTCTTGGACAACTTGTTTTACAAAATGATAGTGTATATCAATATGTTTTCTTCTAGAATGATGAACTGGTTTCTTAGCCAGAGCTTGGGAACTCAAATTTTCGCATCAAGAAAGGTTTGACCACACTGTCTGTAGTGTAAAATGAAAATCTAGTTTAAATATACCATCTTTGTAAATTCTACAAATTTCGTCTTTGATAGATTTGTGGTCAAAATATCAGCAATCATTTCATTTCTAACAAAACTTGACCCTTCTAGACAACTTGTCTTACATAATTATAGCGTATATCAATATGTTTTGTTCTGGAATGATGAACTGGATTCTTAGTCAGAGCTTGGGAACTCAAATTTTCGCATAAAAAAGGTTTGACCACACTGCCTGTTGTGTAAATCTGTAGTGTAAAATGAAAATCTTTTTTTAATGTACCATCTCGGTAAATTCTACATGTTTCTTCTTTGAGAGATTACTGGTCAAAATATCAGCAATCATTTCATTAATACATTCATACTTTAACAAAACTTGACCCTTCTAGACAACTTGTCTTACAAAATGATAGCGTATATCAATATGTTTTGTTCTGGAATGATGAACTGGATTCTTAGACAGAGCTTGGGAACTCAAATTTTCGCATCAAGAAAGGTTTGACCACACTGTCTGTAGTGTTAAATGAAAATCTAGTTTAAATATACCATCTTTGTAAATTCTACAAATTTCGTCTTTGATAGATTTGTGGTCAAAATATCAGCAATCATTTCATTTCTAACAAAACTTGACCCTTCTAGACAACTTGTCTTACAAAATGATAGCGTATATCAATATGTTTTGTTCTGGAATGATGAACTGGATTCTTAGTCAGAGCTTGGGAACTCAAATTTTCGCATCAAAAAAGGTTTGACCACACTGCCTGTTGTGTAAATCTGTAGTGTAAAATGAAAATCTTTTTTAAATGTACCATCTCGGTAAATTCTACATGTTTCTTCTTTGAGAGATTGTTGGTCAAAATATCAGCAATCATTTCATTAGTACATTTATACTTTTACAAAACTTGACCTTCCTAGACAACTTGTCTTACAAAATGATAGCGTATATCAATATGTTTTGTTCTGGAATGATGAACTGGATTCTTAGTCAGAGCTTGGGAACTCAAATTTTCGCATCAAAAAAGGTTTGACCACACTGTCTGTTGTGTAAATCTGTAAAATGAAAATCTTTTTTTAAATGTACCATCTCGGCAAATTCTACATGTTTCTTCTTTGAGAGATTGTTGTTCAAAATATCAGCAATATCAGCATTAGTACATTTTTACTTTAACAAAACTTGACCTTCCTAGACAACTTGTCTTACAAAATGATAGCGTATATCAATATGTTTTCTTCTAGAATAATGAACTGGTTTCTTAGTCAGAGCTTGGGAACTCAAATTTTCGCATCAAAAAAGGCTTGACCACACTGTCTGTTGTGTAAATCTGTAGTGTAAAATGAAAATCTTTTTTAAATGTACCATCTCGGTAAATTCTACATGTTTCTTCCTTGAGAGACTGCTGGTCAAAATATCAGCAATCATTTCATTAATACATTCATACTTTAACAAAACTTGACCCTTCTAGACAACTTGTCTTACAAAATGATAGCGTATATCAATATGTTTTCTTCCAAAATGATGAACTGGATTCTTAGTCAGAGCTTGGGAACTCAAATTTTCGCATCAAGAAAGGTTAGACCACACTGTCTGCAGTGTAAAATGAAAATCTTCTTTAAAAGTACAATCTCGGTAAATTCTACATGTTTCTTCTTTGAGCGATTGTTGGTCAAAATATCACCAATCATTTCATTAATACATTCATACTTTAACAAAACTTGACCCTTCTAGACAACTTGTCTTACAAAATGATAGCGTATATCAATATGTTTTGTTCTGGAATGATGAACTGGATTCTTAGTCAGAGCTTGGGAACTCAAATTTTCGCATCAAAAAAGGTTTGACCACACTGTCTGTTGTGTAAATCTGTAGTGTAAAATGAAAATCTTTTTTAAATGTACCATCTCGGTAAATTCTCCATGTTTCTTCTTTGAGAGATTGTTGGTCAAAATATCAGCAATCATTTCATTAGTACATTTATACTTTTACAAAACTTGACCTTCCTAGACAACTTGTCTTACAAAATGATAGCGTATATCAATATGTTTTGTTCTGGAATGATGAACTGGGTTCTTAGTCAGAGCTTGGGAACTTAAATTTTCGCATCAAAAAAGGTTTGACCACACTGTCTGTTGTGTAAATCTGTAAAATGAAAATCTTTTTTAAATGTACCATCTCGGCAAATTCTACATGTTTCTTCTTTGAGAGATTGTTGTTCAAAATATCAGCAATATCAGCATTAGTACATTTATACTCTAACAAAACTTGACCTTCCTAGAAAACTTGTCTTACAAAATGATAGCGTATATCAATATGTTTTCTTCTAGAATAATGAACTGGTTTCTTAGTCAGAGCTTGGGAACTCAAATTTTCGCATCAAAAAAGGTTTGACCTCACTGTCTGTTGTGTAAATCTGTAGTGTAAAATGAAAATCTTTTTTAAATGTACCATCTCGGTAAATTCTACATGTTTCTTCCTTGAGAGACTGCTGGTCAAAATATCAGCAATCATTTCATTAATACATTCATACTTTAACAAAACTTGACCCTTCTAGACAACTTGTCTTACAAAATGATAGCGTATATCAATATGTTTTCTTCCAGAATGATGAACTGGTTTCTTAGCCAGAGCTTGGGCACTCAAATTGTCGCATAAAGAAATGTTTGACCACACTGTCTGTTGTGTAAATCTGTAGTGTAAAGTGAAAATCTTTTTTAAATGTACCATCTCGGTAAATTCTCCATGTTTCTTCTTTGAGAGATTGTTGGTCAAAATATCAGCAATCATTTCATTAGTACATTTATACTTTAACAAAACTTGACCTTCCTAGACGACTTGTCTTACAAAATGATAGTGTATATCAATATGTTTTCTTCTAGAATGATGAACTGGATTCTTAGCCAGAGCTTGGGAACTCAAATTGTCGCATAAAGAAATGTTTGACCACACTTTCTGTTGTGTAAATCTGTAGTGTAAAATGAAAATCTTTTTTAAATGTACCATCTCGGTAAATTCTCCATGTTTCTTCTTTGAGAGATTGTTGGTCAAAATATCAGCAATCATTTCATTAGTACATTTATACTTTTACAAAACTTGACCTTCCTCGACAACTTGTCTTACAAAATGATAGCGTATATCAATATGTTTTGTTCTGGAATGATGAACTGGATTCTTAGTCAGAGCTTGGGAACTTAAATTTTCGCATCAAAAAAGGTTTGACCACACTGTCTGTTGTGTAAATCTGTAAAATGAAAATCTTTTTTAAATGTACCATCTCGGCAAATTCTACATGTTTCTTCTTTGAGAGATTGTTGTTCAAAATATCAGCAATATCAGCATTAGTACATTTATACTCTAACAAAACTTGACCTTCCTAGACAACTTGTCTTACAAAATGATAGCGTATATCAATATGTTTTCTTCTAGAATAATGAACTGGTTTCTTAGTCAGAGCTTGGGAACTCAAATTTTCGCATCAAAAAAGGTTTGACCTCACTGTCTGTTGTGTAAATCTGTAGTGTAAAATGAAAATCTTTTTTAAATGTACCATCTCGGTAAATTCTACATGTTTCTTCCTTGAGAGACTGCTGGTCAAAATATCAGCAATCATTTCATTAATACATTCATACTTTAACAAAACTTGACCCTTCTAGACAACTTGTCTTACAAAATGATAGCGTATATCAATATGTTTTGTTCTGGAATGATGAACTGGATTCTTAGTCAGAGCTTGGGAACTCAAATTTTCGCATCAAAAAAGGTTTGACCACACTGTCTGTTGTGTAAATCTGTAAAATGAAAATCTTTTTTAAATGTACCATCTCGGCAAATTCTACATGTTTCTTCTTTGAGAGATTGTTGTTCAAAATATCAGCAATATCAGCATTAGTACATTTTTACTTTAACAAAACTTGACCTTCCTAGACAACTTGTCTTACAAAATGATAGCGTATATCAATATGTTTTCTTCTAGAATAATGAACTGGTTTCTTAGTCAGAGCTTGGGAACTCAAATTTTCGCATCAAAAAAGGTTTGACCACACTGTCTGTTGTGTAAATCTGTAGTGTAAAATGAAAATCTTTTTTAAATGTACCATCTCGGTAAATTCTACATGTTTCTTCCTTGAGAGACTGCTGGTCAAAATATCAGCAATCATTTCATTAATACATTCATACTTTAACAAAACTTGACCCTTCTAGACAACTTGTCTTACAAAATGATAGCGTATATCAATATGTTTTCTTCCAAAATGATGAACTGGATTCTTAGTCAGAGCTTGGGAACTCAAATTTTCGCATCAAGAAAGGTTAGACCACACTGTCTGCAGTGTAAAATGAAAATCTTCTTTAAAAGTACAATCTCGGTAAATTCTACATGTTTCTTCTTTGAGCGATTGTTGGTCAAAATATCACCAATCATTTCATTAATACATTCATACTTTAACAAAACTTGACCCTTCTAGACAACTTGTCTTACAAAATGATAGCGTATATCAATATGTTTTGTTCTGGAATGATGAACTGGATTCTTAGTCAGAGCTTGGGAACTCAAATTTTCGCATCAAAAAAGGTTTGACCACACTGTCTGTTGTGTAAATCTGTAGTGTAAAATGAAAATCTTTTTTAAATGTACCATCTCGGTAAATTCTCCATGTTTCTTCTTTGAGAGATTGTTGGTCAAAATATCAGCAATCATTTCATTAGTACATTTATACTTTTACAAAACTTGACCTTCCTAGACAACTTGTCTTACAAAATGATAGCGTATATCAATATGTTTTGTTCTGGAATGATGAACTGGGTTCTTAGTCAGAACTTGGGAACTTAAATTTTCGCATCAAAAAAGGTTTGACCACACTGTCTGTTGTGTAAATCTGTAAAATGAAAATCTTTTTTAAATGTACCATCTCGGCAAATTCTACATGTTTCTTCTTTGAGAGATTGTTGTTCAAAATATCAGCAATATCAGCATTAGTACATTTATACTCTAACAAAACTTGACCTTCCTAGACAACTTGTCTTACAAAATGATAGCGTATATCAATATGTTTTCTTCTAGAATAATGAACTGGTTTCTTAGTCAGAGCTTGGGAACTCAAATTTTCGCATCAAAAAAGGTTTGACCTCACTGTCTGTTGTGTAAATCTGTAGTGTAAAATGAAAATCTTTTTTAAATGTACCATCTCGGTAAATTCTACATGTTTCTTCCTTGAGAGACTGCTGGTCAAAATATCAGCAATCATTTCATTAATACATTCATACTTTAACAAAACTTGACCCTTCTAGACAACTTGTCTTACAAAATGATAGCGTATATCAATATGTTTTCTTCCAGAATGATGAACTGGTTTCTTAGCCAGAGCTTGGGCACTCAAATTGTCGCATAAAGAAATGTTTGACCACACTGTCTGTTGTGTAAATCTGTAGTGTAAAGTGAAAATCTTTTTTAAATGTACCATCTCGGTAAATTCTCCATGTTTCTTCTTTGAGAGATTGTTGGTCAAAATATCAGCAATCATTTCATTAGTACATTTATACTTTAACAAAACTTGACCTTCCTAGACAACTTGTCTTACAAAATGATAGTGTATATCAATATGTTTTCTTCTAGAATGATGAACTGGATTCTTAGCCAGAGCTTGGGAACTCAAATTGTCGCATAAAGAAATGTTTGACCACACTTTCTGTTGTGTAAATCTGTAGTGTAAAATGAAAATCTTTTTTAAATGTACCATCTCGGTAAATTCTCCATGTTTCTTCTTTGAGAGATTGTTGGTCAAAATATCAGCAATCATTTCATTAGTACATTTATACTTTTACAAAACTTGACCTTCCTCGACAACTTGTCTTACAAAATGATAGCGTATATCAATATGTTTTGTTCTGGAATGATGAACTGGATTCTTAGTCAGAGCTTGGGAACTCAAAGTTTCGCATCAAAAAAGGTTTGACCACAATGTCTGTTGTGTAAATCTGTAGTGTAAAATGAAAATCTTTTTTAAATGTACCATCTCGGTAAATTCTACATGTTTCTTCTTTGAGAGATTGCTGATCAAAATATCAGCAATCATTTCATTAATACATTTATACTTTAACAAAACTTGACCCTTCTAGACAACTTGTCTTACAAAATGATAGCGTATATCAATATGTTTTGTTCTGGAATGATGAACTGGATTCTTAGACAGAGCTTGGGAACTCAAATTTTCGCATCAAGAAAGGTTTGACCGCACTGTCTGCAGCGTAAAATTAAAATCTTTAAAAGTACAATCTCGGTAAATTCTACATGTTTCTTCTTTGGGAGATTGTTGGTCAAAATATCAGCAATCATTTCATTAGTATATTTATACTTTAACAAAACTTGACCTTCCTAGACAACTTGTCTTACAAAATGATAGCGTATATCAATATGTTTTCTTCTAGAATGATGAACTGGTTTCTTAGCCAGAGCTTGGGAACTCAAATTTTCGCATCAAGAAAGGTTTAATCACACTGTCTGTAGTGTAAAATGAAAATCTATTTTAAATGTACCATCTTTGTAAATTCTACAAATTTCTTCTTTGAGAGATTTGTAGTCAAAATATCGGCAATCATTCCATTAGTGCATTTATACTCTAACAAAACTTGACCCTTCTAGACAACTTGTCTTACAAAGTGATAGCGTATATCAATATGTTTTGTTCTGGAATGATGAACTGGATTCTTAGACAGAGCTTGGGAACTCAAATTTTCGCATCAAGAAAGGTTTGACCGCACTGTCTGCAGCGTAAAATTAAAATCTTTAAAAGTACAATCTCGGTAAATTCTACATGTTTCTTCTTTGGGAGATTGTTGGTCAAAATATCAGCAATCATTTCATTAGTACATTTATACTTTAACAAAACTTGACCTTCCTAGACAACTTGTCTTACAAAATGATAGCGTATATCAATATGTTTTCTTCCAGAATGATGAACTGGTTTCTCAGCCAGAGCTTGGGAACTCAAATTTTCGCATCAAGAAAGGTTTAATCACACTGTCTGTAGTGTAAAATGAAAATCTTTTTTAAATGTACCATCTTTGTAAATTCTACAAATTTCTTCTTTGAGAGATTTGTAGTCAAAATATCGGCAATCATTCCATTAGTGCATTTATACTCTAACAAAACTTGACCCTTCTAGACAACTTGTCTTACAAAATGATTGCGTATATCAATATGATTTGTTCTGGAATGATGAACTGGATTCTTAGTCATACCTTGGGAACTCAACTTTTCGCATCAAAAAAGGTTTGACCACACTGTCTGCAGTGTAAAATTAAAATCTTTAAAAGTACAATCTCGGTAAATTCTACATGTTTCTTCTTTGGGGGATTGTTGGTCAAAATATCAGCAATCATTTCATTAGTACATTTATACTTTAACAAAACTTGACCTTCCTAGACAACTTGTCTTACAAAATGATAGCGTATATCAATATGTTTTGTTCTGCAATGATGAACTGGATTCTTAGCCAGAGCTTGGGAACTCAAATTGTCGCATAAAGAAATGTTTGACCACACTGTCTGTTGTGTAAATCTGTAGTGTAAAGTGAAAATCTTTTTTAAATGTACCATCTCGGTAAATTCTACATGTTTCTTCTTTGGGAGATTGTTGGTCAAAATATCAGCAATCATTTCATTAGTACATTTATACTTTAACAAAACTTGACCTTCCTAGACAACTTGTCTTACAAAATGATAGCGTATATCAATATGTTTTGTTCTGCAATGATGAACTGGATTCTTAGCCAGAGCTTGGGAACTCAAATTGTCGCATAAAGAAATGTTTGACCACACTGTCTGTTGTGTAAATCTGTAGTGTAAAGTGAAAATCTTTTTTAAATGTACCATCTCGGTAAATTCTCCATGTTTCTTCTTTGAGAGATTGTTGGTCAAAATATCAGCAATAATTTCATTAGTACATTTATACTTTAACAAAACTTGACCTTCCTAGACAACTTGTCTTACAAAATGATAGCGTATATCAATATGTTTTGTTCTGGAATAATGAACTGGATTCTTAGTCAGAGCTTGGGAACTCAAATTTTCGCATCAAAAAAGGTTTGACCACAATGTCTGTTGTGTAAATCTGTAGTGTAAAATGAAAATCTTTTTTAAATGTACCATCTCGGTAAATTCTACATGTTTCTTCTTTGAGAGATTGCTGGTCAAAATATCAGCAATCATTTCATTAATACATTTATACTTTAACAAAACTTGACCCTTCTAGACAACTTGTCTTACAAAATGATAGCGTATATCAATATGTTTTGTTCTGGTATGATGAACTGGATTCTTAGACAGAGCTTGGGAACTCAAATTTTCGCATCAAGAAAGGTTTGACCACACTGTCTGCAGTGTAAAATTAAAATCTTTAAAAGTACAATCTCGGTAAATTCTACATGTTTCTTCTTTGGGAGATTGTTGGTCAAAATATCAGCAATCATTTCATTAGTACATTTATACTTTAACAAAACTTGACCTTCCTAGACAACTTGTCTTACAAAATGATAGCGTATATCAATATGTTTTCTTCCAGAATGATGAACTGGTTTCTTAGCCAGAGCTTGGGAACTCAAATTTTCGCATCAAGAAAGGTTTAATCACACTGTCTGTAGTGTAAAATGAAAAGCTATTTTAAATGTACCATCTTTGTAAATTCTACAAATTTCTTCTTTGAGAGATTTGTAGTCAAAATATCGGCAATCATTCCATTAGTGCATTTATACTCTAACAAAACTTGACCCTTCTAGACAACTTGTCTTACAAAATGATAGCGTATATCAATATGATTTGTTCTGGAATGATGAACTGGATTCTTAGTCAGACCTTGGGAACTCAAATTTTCGCATCAAAAAAGGTTTAACCACACTGTCTGTTGTGTAAATCTGTAGTGTGAAATGAAAATCTTTTTTTAATGTACCATCTCCGTCAATTCTACATGTTTCTTCTTTGAGAGATTGCTGGTCAAAATATCAGCAATCATTTCATTAATACATTCATACTTTAACAAAACTTGACCCTTCTAGACAACTTGTCTTACAAAATGATAGCGTATATCAATATGTTTTGTTCTGGAATGATGAACTGGATTCTTAGTCAGAGCTTGGGAACTCAAATTTTCGCAACAAGAAAGGTTTGACCACACTGTCTGCAGTGTAAAATGAAAATCTTCTTTAAAAGTACAATCTCGGTAAATTCTACATGTTTCTTCTTTGAGAGATTGTTGGTCAAAATATCACCAATCATTTCATTTCTAACAAAACTTGACCCTTCTAGACAACTTGTCTTACAAAATGATAGCGTATATCAATATGTTTTGTTCTGGAATGATGAACTGGATTCTTAGACAGAGCTTGGGAACTCAAATTTTCGCATCAAGAAAGGTTTGACCACACTGTCTGTAGTGTAAAATGAAAATGTAGTTTAAATATACCATCTTTGTAAATTCTACAAATTTCGTCTTTGATAGATTTGTGGTCAAAATATCAGCAATCATTTCGTTTCTAACAAAACTTGACCCTTCTAGATAACTTGTCTTACAAAATGATTGCGTATATCAATATGTTTTGTTCTGGAATGATGAACTGGATTCTTAGACAGAGCTTGGGAACTCAAATTTTCGCATCAAGAAAGGTTTGACCACACTGTCTGCAGTGTAAAATTAAAATCTTTAAAAGTACAACCTCGGTAAATTCTACATGTTTCTTCTTTGAGAGATTGCTGGTCAAAATATCAGCAATCATTTCATTAATACATTCATACTTTAACAAAACTTGACCATTCTAGACAACTTGTCTTACAAAATGATAGCGTATATCAATATGTTTTGTTCTGGAATGATGAACTGGATTCTTAGACAGAGCTTGGGAACTCAAATTTTTGCATCAAGAAAGGTTTGACCACACTGTCCGAAGTGTAAAATGAAAATCTAGTTTAAATGTACCTTTTTTGTAAATTCTACAAATTTCGTCTTTGATAGATTTGTGGTCAAAATATCAGCAATCATTTCATTTCTAACAAAACTTGACCCTTCTAGACAACTTGTCTTACAAAATGATTGCGTATATCAATATGTTTAGTTCTGGAATGATGAACTGAATTCTTAGTCAGAGCTTGGGAACTCAAATTTTCGCATCAAAAAAGGTTTGACCACACTGTCTGTTGTGTAAATCTGTAGTGTAAAATGAAAATCTTTTTTAAATGTACCATCTCGGCAAATTCTACATGTTTCATCTTTGAGAGATTGTTGTTCAAAATATCAGCAATATCAGCTTTAGTACATTTATACTTTAACAAAACTTGACCTTCCTAGACAACTTGTCTTACAAAATGATAGCGTATATCAATATGTTTTCTTCTAGAATAATGAACTGGTTTCTTAGTCAGAGCTTGGGAACTCAAATTTTCGCATCAAAAAATGTTTGACCACACTGTCTGTTGTGTAAATCTGTAGTGTAAAATGAAAATCTTTTTTAAATGTACCATCTCGGTAAATTCTACATGTTTCTTCCTTGAGAGATTGCTGGTCAAAATATCAGCAATCATTTCATTAATACATTCAAACTTGACCCTTCTAGACAACTTGTCTTGCAAAATGATAGCGTATATCAATATGTTTTCTTCCAGAATGATGAACTGGATTCTTAGACAGAGCTTGGGAACTCAAATTTTCGCATCAAGAAAGGTTTGACCACACTGTCTGCAGTGTAAAATTAAAATCTTCTTTAAAAGTACAATCTCGGTAAATTCTACATGTTTCTTCTTTGAGAGATTGTTGGTCAAAATATCAGCAATCATTTCATTAATACATTTATACTGTAACAAAACTTGACCCTTCTAGACAACTTGTCTTACAAAATGATTGCGTATATCAATATGTTTTGTTCTGGAATGATGATTTGGATTCTTAGTCAGAGCTTGGGAACTCAAATTTTCGCATCAAAAAAGGTTTGACCACACTGTCTGTTGTGTAAATCTGTAGTGTAAAATGAAAATCTTTTTTAAATGTACCATCTCGGTAAATTCTACATGTTTCTTCTTTGAGAGATTGCTGGTCAAAATATCAGCAATCATTTCATTAATACATTCATACTTTAACAAAACTTGACCCTTCTAGACAACTTGTCTTACAAAATGATGACGTATATTAATATGTTTTGTTCTGGAATGATGAACTGGATTCTTAGACAGAGCTTGGGAACTCAAATTTTCGCATCAAGAAAGGTTTGACCACACTGTCTGCAGTGTAAAATTAAAATCTTCTTTAAAAGTACAATCTCGATAAATTCTACATGTTTCTTCTTTGAGAGATTGTTGGTCAAAATATCAGCAATCATTTCATTAATACATTTATACTTTATCAAAATTTGACCCTTCTAGACAACTTATCTTACAAAATGATAGCGTATATCAATATGTTTTGTTCTGGAATGATGATTTGGATTCTTAGTCAGAGCTTGGGAACTCAAATTTTCGCATCAAAAAATGTTTGACCACACTGTCTGTTGTGTAAATCTGTAGTGTAAAATGAAAATCTTTTTTAAATGTACCATCTCGGCAAATTCAACATGTTTCTTCTTTGAGAGATTGTTGTTCAAAATATCAGCAATATCAGCATTAGTACATTTATACTTTAACAAAACTTGACCTTCCTAGGCAACTTGTCTTACAAAATGATAGCGTATATCAATATGTTTTGTTCTGCAATGATGAACTGGATTCTTAGCCAGAGCTTGGGAACTCAAATTGTCGCATAAAGAAATGTTTGACCACACTGTCTGTTGTGTAAATCTGTAGTGTAAAGTGAAAATCTTTTTTAAATGTACCATCTCGGTAAATTCTACATGTTTCTTCTTTGGGAGATTGTTGGTCAAAATATCAGCAATCATTTCATTAGTACATTTATACTTTAACAAAACTTGACCTTCCTAGACAACTTGTCTTACAAAATGATAGCGTATATCAATATGTTTTGTTCTGCAATGATGAACTGGATTCTTAGCCAGAGCTTGGGAACTCAAATTGTCGCATAAAGAAATGTTTGACCACACTGTCTGTTGTGTAAATCTGTAGTGTAAAGTGAAAATCTTTTTTAAATGTACCATCTCGGTAAATTCTCCATGTTTCTTCTTTGAGAGATTGTTGGTCAAAATATCAGCAATAATTTCATTAGTACATTTATACTTTAACAAAACTTGACCTTCCTAGACAACTTGTCTTACAAAATGATAGCGTATATCAATATGTTTTGTTCTGCAATGATGAACTGGATTCTTAGCCAGAGCTTGGGAACTCAAATTGTCGCATAAAGAAATGTTTGACCACACTGTCTGTTGTGTAAATATGTAGTGTAAAGTGAAAATCTTTTTTAAATGTACCATCTCGGTAAATTCTCCATGTTTCTTCTTTGAGAGATTGTTGGTCAAAATATCAGCAATAATTTCATTAGTACATTTATACTTTAACAAAACTTGACCTTCCTAGACAACTTGTCTTACAAAATGATAGCGTATATCAATATGTTTTGTTCTGCAATGATGAACTGGATTCTTAGCCAGAGCTTGGGAACTCAAATTGTCGCATAAAGAAATGTTTGACCACACTGTCTGTTGTGTAAATCTGTAGTGTAAAGTGAAAATCTTTTTTAAATGTACCATCTCGGTAAATTCTCCATGTTTCTTCTTTGAGAGATTGTTGGTCAAAATATCAGCAATAATTTCATTAGTACATTTATACTTTAACAAAACTTGACCTTCCTAGACAACTTGTCTTACAAAATGATAGCGTATATCAATATGTTTTGTTCTGGAATGATGAACTGGATTCTTAGTCAGAGCTTGGGAACTCAAATTTTCGCATCAAAAAAGGTTTGACCACAATGTCTGTTGTGTAAATCTGTAGTGTAAAATGAAAATCTTTTTTAAATGTACCATCTCGGTAAATTCTACATGTTTCTTCTTTGAGAGATTGCTGGTCAAAATATCAGCAATCATTTCATTAATACATTTATACTTTAACAAAACTTGACCCTTCTAGACAACTTGTCTTACAAAATGATAGCGTATATCAATATGTTTTGTTCTGGTATGATGAACTGGATTCTTAGACAGAGCTTGGGAACTCAAATTTTCGCATCAAGAAAGGTTTGACCACACTGTCTGCAGTGTAAAATTAAAATCTTCTTTAAAAGTACAATCTCGGTAAATTCTACATGTTTCTTCTTTGGGAGATTGTTGGTCAAAATATCAGCAATCATTTCATTAGTACATTTATACTTTAACAAAACTTGACCTTCCTAGACAACTTGTCTTACAAAATGATAGCGTATATCAATATGTTTTCTTCCAGAATGATGAACTGGTTTCTTAGCCAGAGCTTGGGAACTCAAATTTTCGCATCAAAAAAGGTTTGACCACAATGTCTGTTGTGTAAATCTGTAGTGTAAAATTAAAATCTTTTTTAAATGTACCATCTCGGTAAATTCTACATGTTTCTTCTTTGAGAGATTGCTGGTCAAAATATCAGCAAACATTTCATTAATACATTTATACTTTAACAAAACTTGACCCTTCTAGACAACTTGTCTTACAAAATTATAGCGTATATCAATATGTTTTGTTCTGGTATGATGAACTGGTTTCTTAGTCAGAGCTTGGGAACTCAAATTTTCGCATCAAGAAAGGTTTGACCACACTGTCTGCAGGGTAAAATTAAAATCTTTAAAAGTACAATCTCGGTAAATTCTACATGTTTCTTCTTTGGGAGATTGTTGGTCAAAATATCAGCAATCATTTCATTAGTACATTTATACTTTAACAAAACTTGACCTTCCTAGACAACTTGTCTTACAAAATGATAGCGTATATCAATATGTTTTCTTCCAGAATGATGAACTGGTTTCTTAGCCAGAGCTTGGGAACTCAAATTTTCGCATCAAGAAAGGTTTAATCACACTGTCTGTAGTGTAAAATGAAAATCTATTTTAAATGTACCATCTTTGTAAATTCTACAAATTTCTTCTTTGAGAGATTTGTAGTCAAAATATCGGCAATCATTCCATTAGTGCATTTATACTCTAACAAAACTTGACCCTTCTAGACAACTTGTCTTACAAAATGATAGCGTATATCAATATGATTTGTTCTGGAATGATGAACTGGATTCTTAGTCAGACCTTGGGAACTCAAATTTTCGCATCAAAAAAGGTTTAACCACACTGTCTGTTGTGTAAATCTGTAGTGTGAAATGAAAATCTTTTTTTAATGTACCATCTCCGTCAATTCTACATGTTTCTTCTTTGAGAGATTGCTGGTCAAAATATCAGCAATCATTTCATTAATACATTCATACTTTAACAAAACTTGACCCTTCTAGACAACTTGTCTTACAAAATGATAGCGTATATCAATATGTTTTGTTCTGGAATGATGAACTGGATTCTTAGTCAGAGCTTGGGAACTCAAATTTTCGCAACAAGAAAGGTTTGACCACACTGTCTGCAGTGTAAAATGAAAATCTTCTTTAAAAGTACAATCTCGGTAAATTCTACATGTTTCTTCTTTGAGAGATTGTTGGTCAAAATATCACCAATCATTTCATTTCTAACAAAACTTGACCCTTCTAGACAACTTGTCTTACAAAATGATAGCGTATATCAATATGTTTTGTTCTGGAATGATGAACTGGATTCTTAGACAGAGCTTGGGAACTCAAATTTTCGCATCAAGAAAGGTTTGACCACACTGTCTGTAGTGTAAAATGAAAATCTAGTTTAAATATACCATCTTTGTAAATTCTACAAATTTCGTCTTTGATAGATTTGTGGTCAAAATATCAGCAATCATTTCGTTTCTAACAAAACTTGACCCTTCTAGATAACTTGTCTTACAAAATGATTGCGTATATCAATATGTTTTGTTCTGGAATGATGAACTGGATTCTTAGACAGAGCTTGGGAACTCAAATTTTCGCATCAAGAAAGGTTTGACCACACTGTCTGCAGTGTAAAATTAAAATCTTTAAAAGTACAACCTCGGTAAATTCTACATGTTTCTTCTTTGAGAGATTGCTGGTCAAAATATCAGCAATCATTTCATTAATACATTCATACTTTAACAAAACTTGACCATTCTAGACAACTTGTCTTACAAAATGATAGCGTATATCAATATGTTTTGTTCTGGAATGATGAACTGGATTCTTAGACAGAGCTTGGGAACTCAAATTTTTGCATCAAGAAAGGTTTGACCACACTGTCCGAAGTGTAAAATGAAAATCTAGTTTAAATGTACCTTTTTTGTAAATTCTACAAATTTCGTCTTTGATAGATTTGCGGTCAAAATATCAGCAATCATTTCATTTCTAACAAAACTTGACCCTTCTAGACAACTTGTCTTACAAAATGATTGCGTATATCAATATGTTTAGTTCTGGAATGATGAACTGAATTCTTAGTCAGAGCTTGGGAACTCAAATTTTCGCATCAAAAAAGGTTTGACCACACTGTCTGTTGTGTAAATCTGTAGTGTAAAATGAAAATCTTTTTTAAATGTACCATCTCGGCAAATTCTACATGTTTCATCTTTGAGAGATTGTTGTTCAAAATATCAGCAATATCAGCTTTAGTACATTTATACTTTAACAAAACTTGACCTTCCTAGACAACTTGTCTTACAAAATGATAGCGTATATCAATATGTTTTCTTCTAGAATAATGAACTGGTTTCTTAGTCAGAGCTTGGGAACTCAAATTTTCGCATCAAAAAATGTTTGACCACACTGTCTGTTGTGTAAATCTGTAGTGTAAAATGAAAATCTTTTTTAAATGTACCATCTCGGTAAATTCTACATGTTTCTTCCTTGAGAGATTGCTGGTCAAAATATCAGCAATCATTTCATTAATACATTCAAACTTGACCCTTCTAGACAACTTGTCTTGCAAAATGATAGCGTATATCAATATGTTTTCTTCCAGAATGATGAACTGGATTCTTAGACAGAGCTTGGGAACTCAAATTTTCGCATCAAGAAAGGTTTGACCACACTGTCTGCAGTGTAAAATTAAAATCTTCTTTAAAAGTACAATCTCGGTAAATTCTACATGTTTCTTCTTTGAGAGATTGTTGGTCAAAATATCAGCAATCATTTCATTAATACATTTATACTGTAACAAAACTTGACCCTTCTAGACAACTTGTCTTACAAAATGATTGCGTATATCAATATGTTTTGTTCTGGAATGATGATTTGGATTCTTAGTCAGAGCTTGGGAACTCAAATTTTCGCATCAAAAAAGGTTTGACCACACTGTCTGTTGTGTAAATCTGTAGTGTAAAATGAAAATCTTTTTTAAATGTACCATCTCGGTAAATTCTACATGTTTCTTCTTTGAGAGATTGCTGGTCAAAATATCAGCAATCATTTCATTAATACATTCATACTTTAACAAAACTTGACCCTTCTAGACAACTTGTCTTACAAAATGATGACGTATATTAATATGTTTTGTTCTGGAATGATGAACTGGATTCTTAGACAGAGCTTGGGAACTCAAATTTTCGCATCAAGAAAGGTTTGACCACACTGTCTGCAGTGTAAAATTAAAATCTTCTTTAAAAGTACAATCTCGATAAATTCTACATGTTTCTTCTTTGAGAGATTGTTGGTCAAAATATCAGCAATCATTTCATTAATACATTTATACTTTATCAAAATTTGACCCTTCTAGACAACTTATCTTACAAAATGATAGCGTATATCAATATGTTTTGTTCTGGAATGATGATTTGGATTCTTAGTCAGAGCTTGGGAATTTAAATTTTCGCATCAAAAAATGTTTGACCACACTGTCTGTTGTGTAAATCTGTAGTGTAAAATGAAAATCTTTTTTAAATGTACCATCTCGGCAAATTCAACATGTTTCTTCTTTGAGAGATTGTTGTTCAAAATATCAGCAATATCAGCATTAGTAAATTTATACTTTAACAAAACTTGACCTTCCTAGGCAACTTGTCTTACAAAATGATAGCGTATATCAATATGTTTTCTTCGAGAATGATGAACTGGTTTCTTAGCCAGAGCTTGGGAACTCAAATTTTCGCATCAAGAAAGGTTCTCTATGAATCCTACATGTTTCGTCTTTGGGAGATTTTTGGTAAAAATATCAGCAATCATTTTATTAGTACATTTATACTTTAATAATCTTGACCTTCCTGGACAACTTGTTCTACAAAATGATAGTGTATATCAATATCTTTTGTTCTGCAATGATGAACTGGATTCTTAGACAGACCTTGGGAACTCATATTGTTGCTTCAAAAAAGGTTTGACTACACTGTCTCTTGTGTAAATCTGTAGTGTAAAATGAAAATCTTTATTAAATGTACCATCTCGGTAAATTCTACATGTTTCTTCTTTGAGAGATTGTTGTTCAAAATATCAGCAATATCAGCATTAGTAAATTTATACTTTAACAAAACTTGACCTTCCTAGGCAACTTGTCTTACAAAATGATAGCGTATATCAATATGTTTTCTTCGAGAATGATGAACTGGTTTCTTAGCCAGAGCTTGGGAACTCAAATTTTCGCATCAAGAAAGGTTCTCTATGAATCCTACATGTTTCGTCTTTGGGAGATTTTTGGTAAAAATATCAGCAATCATTTTATTAGTACATTTATACTTTAATAATCTTGACCTTCCTGGACAACTTGTTCTACAAAATGATAGTGTATATCAATATCTTTTGTTCTGCAATGATGAACTGGATTCTTAGACAGACCTTGGGAACTCATATTGTTGCTTCAAAAAAGGTTTGAACACACTGTCTGTTGTGTAAATCTGTAGTGTAAAATGAAAATCTTTTTTAAATGTACCATCTCGGCAAATTCTACATGTTTCTTCTTTGAGAGATTGTTGTTCAAAATATCAGCAATATCAGCATTAGTACATTTATACTTTAACAAAACTTGACCTTCCTAGACAACTTGTCCTACAAAATGATAGCGTATATCAATATGTTTTCTTCTAGAATAATGAACTGGTTTCTTAGCCAGAGCTTGGGAACTCAAATTTTCGCATCAAGAAAGGTTCTCTATGAATCCTGCATGTTTCGACTTTGGGAGATTTTTGGTCAAAATATCAGCAATCATTTTATTAGTACATTTATACTTTAATAAACTTGACCTTCCTGGACAACTTGTCTTACAAAATGATAGTGTATATCAATATCTTTTGTTCTGCAATGATGAACTGGATTCTTACCCAGAGCTTGGGAACTCAAATTGTCGCATAAAGAAATGTTTGACCACACTGTCTGTTGTGTAAATCTGTAGCGTAAAATGAAAATCTTTTTTAAATGTACCATCTCGGCAAATTCTACATGTTTCTTCTTTGAGAGATTGTTGGTCAAAATATCAGCAATCATTTCATTAGTACATTTATACTTTAACAAAACTTGACCTTCCTGGACGACTTGTCTTACAAAATGATAGTGTATATCAATATATTTTCTTCTGGAATGATGAACTGGATTCTTAGCCAGAGCTTGGAAACTCAAATTTTCGCATAAGGAACTGTTTGACCACACTGTCTGCAGTGTAAAATTAAAATCTTTAAAAGTACAATCTCGGTAAATTCTACATGTTTCTTCTTTGGGAGATTGTTGGTCAAAATATCAGCAATCATTTCATTAGTACATTTATACTTTAACAAACTTAATCTTCTTGGACAACTTGTTTTACAAAATGATAGTGTATATCAATATGTTTTCTTCTAGAATGATGAACTGGTTTCTTAGCCAGAGCTTGGGAACTCGAATTTCCGCATCAAGAAAGGTTTGACCACACTGTCTGTTGTGTAAATCTGTAGTGTAAAATGAAAATCTTTTTTAAATGTACCATCTCGGTAAATTCTACATGTTTCTTCTTTGAGAGATTGTTAGTCAAAATATCAGCAATCATTTCATTAGTACATTTATACTTTAACAAAACTTGACCTTCCTAGACAACTTGTCATACAAATGATAGTGTATATCAATATCTTTTGTTCTGCAATGATGAACTGGATTCTTAGACAGACCTTGGGAACTCATATTGTTGCTTCAAAAAAGGTTTGACCACACTGTCTGTTGTGTAAATCTGTAGTGTAAAATGAAAATCTTTTTTAAATGTACCATCTCGGCAAATTCTACATGTTTCTTCTTTGAGAGATTGTTGTTCAAAATATCAGCAATATCAGCATTAGTACATTTATACTTTAACAAAACTTGACCTTCCTAGACAACTTGTCTTACAAAATGATAGCGTATATCAATATGTTTTCTTCTAGAATAATGAACTGGTTTCTTAGCCAGAGCTTGGGAACTCAAATTTTCGCATCAAGAAAGGTTCTCTATTAATCCTACATGTTTCGTCTTTGAGAGATTTTTGGTCAAAATATCAGCAATCATTTTATTAGTACATTTATACTTTAACAAAACTTGACCTTCCTAGACAACTTGTCTTACAAAATGATAGCGTATATCAATATGTTTTCTTCTAGAATAATGTACTGGTTTCTTAGCCAGAGTTTGGGAACTCAAATTTTCGCATCAAGAAAGGTTCTCTATGAATCCTACATGTTTCGTCTTTGGGAGATTTTTGGTCAAAATATCAGCAATCATTTTATTAGTACATTTATACTTTAATAAACTTGACCTTCCTGGACAACTTGTCCTACAAAATGATAGTGTATATCAATATCTTTTGTTCTGCAATGATGAACTGGATTCTTAGACAGACCTTGGGAACTCATATTGTTGCTTCAAAAAAGGTTTGACCACACTGTCTGTTGTGTAAATCTGTAGTGTAAAATGAAAATCTTTTTTAAATGTACCATCTCGGCAAATTCGACATGTTTCTTCTTTGAGAGATTGTTGTTCAAAATATCAGCAATATCAGCATTAGTACATTTATACTTTAACAAAACTTGACCTTCTTAGACAACTTGTCTTACAAAATGATAGCGTATATCAATATGTTTTGTTCTGGAATGATAAACTGGTTTCTTAGTCAGAGCTTGGGAACTCAAATTTTCGCATCAAGAAAGGTTTAATCACACTGTCTGTAGTGTAAAATGAAAATCTATTTGAAATGAACAATCTTTGTAAATTCTACAAATTTCTTCTTTGAGAAATTTGTAGTCAAAATATCGGCAAGCATTCCATTAGTGCATTTATACTCTAACAAAACTTGACCCTTCTAGACAACTTGTCTTACAAAATGATAGCGTATATCAATTTCATTTGTTCTGGAATGATGAACTGGATTCTTAGTCAGAGCTTGGGAACTCAAATTTTCGCATCAAAAATGGTTTGACCACACTGTCTGTTGTGTAAATCTGTAGTGTAAAATGAAAATCTTTTTTAAATGTACCATCTCGGTAAATTCTACATGTTTTTTCTTTGAGAGATTGTTGGTCAAAATATCAGCAATCATTTCATTAATACATTTATACATTAACAAAACTTGACCTTCCTAGACAACTTGTCTTACAAAATGATAGCGTATATCAATATGTTTTCTTCTAGAATAATGAACTGGTTTCTTAGCCAGAGCTTGGGAACTCAAATTTTCGCATCAAGAAAGGTTCTCTATGAATCCTACATGTTTCGTCTTTGGGAGATTTTTGGTCAAAATATCAGCAATCATTTTATTAGTACATTTATACTTTAATAAACTTGACCTTCCTGGACAACTTGTCCTACAAAATGATAGTGTATATCAATATCTTTTGTTCTGCAATGATGAACTGGATTCTTAGACAGACCTTGGGAACTCATATTGTTGCTTCAAAAAAGGTTTGACCACACTGTCTGTTGTGTAAATCTGAGGTGTAAAATGAAAATCTTTTTTAAATGTACCATCTCGGTAAATTCTACATGTTTTTTCTTTGAGAGATTGTTGGTCAAAATATCAGCAATCATTTCATTAATACATTTATACATTAACAAAACTTGACCTTCCTAGACAACTTGTCTTACAAAATGATAGCGTATATCAATATGTTTTCTTCTAGAATAATGAACTGGTTTCTTAGCCAGAGCTTGGGAACTCAAATTTTCGCATCAAGAAAGGTTCTCTATTAATCCTACATGTTTCGTCTTTGAGAGATTTTTGGTCAAAATATCAGCAATCATTTTATTAGGACATTTATACTTTAATAAACTTGACCTTCCTGGACAACTTGTCCTACAAAATGATAGTGTATATCAATATCTTTTGTTCTGCAATGATGAACTGGATTCTTAGACAGACCTTGGGAACTCATATTGTTGCTTCAAAAAAGGTTTGACCACACTGTCTGTTGTGTAAATCTGTAGTGTAAAATGAAAATCTTTTTTAAATGTACCATCTCGGTAAATTCTACATGTTTTTTCTTTGAGAGATTTTTGGTCAAAATATCAGCAATCATTTTATTAGTACATTTATACTTTAACAAAACTTGACCTTCCTAGACAACTTGTCTTACAAAATGATAGCGTATATCAATATGTTTTCTTCTAGAATAATGTACTGGTTTCTTAGCCAGAGTTTGGGAACTCAAATTTTCGCATCAAGAAAGGTTCTCTATGAATCCTACATGTTTCGTCTTTGGGAGATTTTTGGTCAAAATATCAGCAATCATTTTATTAGTACATTTATACTTTAATAAACTTGACCTTCCTGGACAACTTGTCCTACAAAATGATAGTGTATATCAATATCTTTTGTTCTGCAATGATGAACTGGATTCTTAGACAGACCTTGGGAACTCATATTGTTGCTTCAAAAAAGGTTTGACCACACTGTCTGTTGTGTAAATCTGTAGTGTAAAATGAAAATCTTTTTTAAATGTACCATCTCGGCAAATTCGACATGTTTCTTCTTTGAGAGATTGTTGTTCAAAATATCAGCAATATCAGCATTAGTACATTTATACTTTAACAAAACTTGACCTTCTTAGACAACTTGTCTTACAAAATGATAGCGTATATCAATATGTTTTGTTCTGGAATGATAAACTGGTTTCTTAGTCAGAGCTTGGGAACTCAAATTTTCGCATCAAGAAAGGTTTAATCACACTGTCTGTAGTGTAAAATGAAAATCTATTTGAAATGAACAATCTTTGTAAATTCTACAAATTTCTTCTTTGAGAAATTTGTAGTCAAAATATCGGCAAGCATTCCATTAGTGCATTTATACTCTAACAAAACTTGACCCTTCTAGACAACTTGTCTTACAAAATGATAGCGTATATCAATTTGATTTGTTCTGGAATGATGAACTGAATTCTTAGTCAGAGCTTGGGAACTCAAATTTTCGCATCAAAAATGGTTTGACCACACTGTCTGTTGTGTAAATCTGTAGTGTAAAATGAAAATCTTTTTTAAATGTACCATCTCGGTAAATTCTACATGTTTTTTCTTTGAGAGATTGTTGGTCAAAATATCAGCAATCATTTCATTAATACATTTATACATTAACAAAACTTGACCTTCCTAGACAACTTGTCTTACAAAATGATAGCGTATATCAATATGTTTTCTTCTAGAATAATGAACTGGTTTCTTAGCCAGAGCTTGGGAACTCAAATTTTCGCATCAAGAAAGGTTCTCTATGAATCCTACATGTTTCGTCTTTGGGAGATTTTTGGTCAAAATATCAGCAATCATTTTATTAGTACATTTATACTTTAATAAACTTGACCTTCCTGGACAACTTGTCCTACAAAATGATAGTGTATATCAATATCTTTTGTTCTGCAATGATGAACTGGATTCTTAGACAGACCTTGGGAACTCATATTGTTGCTTCAAAAAAGGTTTGACCACACTGTCTGTTGTGTAAATCTGAAGTGTAAAATGAAAATCTTTTTTAAATGTACCATCTCGGTAAATTCTACATGTTTTTTCTTTGAGAGATTGTTGGTCAAAATATCAGCAATCATTTCATTAATACATTTATACATTAACAAAACTTGACCTTCCTAGACAACTTGTCTTACAAAATGATAGCGTATATCAATATGTTTTCTTCTAGAATAATGAACTGGTTTCTTAGCCAGAGCTTGGGAACTCAAATTTTCGCATCAAGAAAGGTTCTCTATTAATCCTACATGTTTCGTCTTTGAGAGATTTTTGGTCAAAATATCAGCAATCATTTTATTAGGACATTTATACTTTAATAAACTTGACCTTCCTGGACAACTTGTCCTACAAAATGATAGTGTATATCAATATCTTTTGTTCTGCAATGATGAACTGGATTCTTAGACAGACCTTGGGAACTCATATTGTTGCTTCAAAAAAGGTTTGACCACACTGTCTGTTGTGTAAATCTGTAGTGTAAAATGAAAATCTTTTTTAAATGTACCATCTCGGTAAATTCTACATGTTTTTTCTTTGAGAGATTGTTGGTCAAAATATCAGCAATCATTTCATTAATACATTTATACTTTAACAAAACTTGACCTTCCTAGACAACTTGTCTTACAAAATGATAGCGTATATCAATATGTTTTCTTCTAGAATAATGTACTGGTTTCTTAGCCAGAGTTTGGGAACTCAAATTTTCGCATCAAGAAAGGTTCTCTATGAATCCTACATGTTTCGTCTTTGGGAGATTTTTGGTCAAAATATCAGCAATCATTTTATTAGTACATTTATACTTTAATAAACTTGACCTTCCTGGACAACTTGTCCTACAAAATGATAGTGTATATCAATATCTTTTGTTCTGCAATGACGAACTGGATTCTTAGACAGACCTTGGGAACTCATATTGTTGCTTCAAAAAAGGTTTGACCACACTGTCTGTTGTGTAAATCTGTAGTGTAAAATGAAAATCCTTTTTAAATGTACCATCTCGGTAAATTCTACATGTTTTTTCTTTGAGAGATTGTTGGTCAAAATATCAGCAATCATTTCATTAATACATTTATACTTTAACAAAACTTGACCTTCCTAGACAACTTGTCTTACAAAATGATAGCGTATATCAATATGTTTTCTTCGAGAATGATGAACTGGTTTCTTAGCCAGAGCTTGGGAACTCAAATTTTCGCATCAAGAAAGGTTCTCTATGAATCCTACATGTTTCGTCTTTGGGAGATTTTTGGTAAAAATATCAGCAATCATTTTATTAGTACATTTATACTTTAATAATCTTGACCTTCCTGGACAACTTGTTCTACAAAATGATAGTGTATATCAATATCTTTTGTTCTGCAATGATGAACTGGATTCTTACCCAGAGCTTGGGAACTCAAATTGTCGCATAAAGAAATGTTTGACCACACTGTCTGTTGTGTAAATCTGTAGTGTAAAATGAAAATCTTTTTTAAATGTACCATCTCGGCAAATTCTACATGTTTCTTCTTTGAGAGATTGTTGGTCAAAATATCAGCAATCATTTCATTAGTACATTTATACTTTAACAAAACTTGACCTTCCTAGACGACTTGTCTTACAAAATGATAGTGTATATCAATATATTTTCTTCTGGAATGATGAACTGGATTCTTAGCCAGAGCTTGGAAACTCAAATTTTCGCATAAGGAACTGTTTGACCACACTGTCTGCAGTGTAAAATTAAAATCTTTAAAAGTACAATCTCGGTAAATTCTACATGTTTCTTCTTTGGGAGATTGTTGGTCAAAATATCAGCAATCATTTCATTAGTACATTTATACTTTAACAAACTTAATCTTCTTGGACAACTTGTTTTACAAAATGATAGTGTATATCAATATGTTTTCTTCTAGAATGATGAACTGGTTTCTTAGCCAGAGCTTGGGAACTCGAATTTCCGCATCAAGAAAGGTTTGACCACACTGTCTGTTGTGTAAATCTGTAGTGTAAAATGAAAATCTTTTTTAAATGTACCATCTCGGTAAATTCTACATGTTTCTTCTTTGAGAGATTGTTAGTCAAAATATCAGCAATCATTTCATTAGTACATTTATACTTTAACAAAACTTGACCTTCCTAGACAACTTGTCATACAAATGATAGTGTATATCAATATCTTTTGTTCTGCAATGATGAACTGGATTCTTAGACAGACCTTGGGAACTCATATTGTTGCTTCAAAAAAGGTTTGACCACACTGTCTGTTGTGTAAATCTGTAGTGTAAAATGAAAATCTTTTTTAAATGTACCATCTCGGCAAATTCTACATGTTTCTTCTTTGAGAGATTGTTGTTCAAAATATCAGCAATATCAGCATTAGTACATTTATACTTTAACAAAACTTGACCTTCCTAGACAACTTGTCTTACAAAATGATAGCGTATATCAATATGTTTTCTTCTAAAATAATGTACTGGTTTCTTAGCCAGAGTTTGGGAACTCAAATTTTCGCATCAAGAAAGGTTCTCCATGAATCCTACATGTTTCGTCTTTGTGAGATTTTTGGTCAAAATATCAGCAATCATTTTATTAGTACATTTATACTTTAATAAACTTGACCTTCCTGGACAACTTGTCCTACAAAATGATAGTGTATATCAATATCTTTTGTTCTGCAATGATGAACTGGATTCTTAGACAGACCTTGGGAACTCATATTGTTGCTTCAAAAAAGGTTTGACCACACTGTCTGTTGTGTAAATCTGTAGTGTAAAATGAAAATCTTTTTTAAATGTACCATCTCGGCAAATTCGACATGTTTCTTCTTTGAGAGATTGTTGGTCAAAATATCAGCAATCATTTCATTAATACATTTATACATTAACAAAACTTGACCTTCCTAGACAACTTGTCTTAAAAATGATAGCGTATATCAATATGTTTTCTTCTAGAATAATGTACTGGTTTCTTAGCCAGAGTTTGGGAACTCAAATTTTCGCATCAAGAAAGGTTCTCTATGAATCCTACATGTTTCGTCTTTGGGAGATTTTTGGTCAAAATATCAGCAATCATTTTATTAGTACATTTATACTTTAATAAACTTGACCTTCCTGGACAACTTGTCCTACAAAATGATAGTGTATATCAATATCTTTTGTTCTGCAATGACGAACTGGATTCTTAGACAGACCTTGGGAACTCATATTGTTGCTTCAAAAAAGGTTTGACCACACTGTCTGTTGTGTAAATCTGTAGTGTAAAATGAAAATCTTTTTTAAATGTACCATCTCGGTAAATTCTACATGTTTTTTCTTTGAGAGATTGTTGGTCAAAATATCAGCAATCATTTCATTAATACATTTATACTTTAACAAAACTTGACCTTCCTAGACAACTTGTCTTACAAAATGATAGCGTATATCAATATGTTTTGTTCTGGAATGATAAACTGGTTTCTTAGCCAGAGCTTGGGAACTCAAATTTTCGCATCAAGAAAGGTTTAATCACACTGTCTGTAGTGTAAAATGAAAATCTATTTTAAATGTACAATCTTTGTAAATTCTACAAATTTCTTCTTTGAGAAATTTGTAGTCAAAATATCGGCAAGCATTCCATTAGTGCATTTATACTCTAACAAAACTTGACCCTTCTACACAACTTGTCTTACAAAATGATAGCGTATATCAATTTGATTTGTTCTGGAATGATGAACTGGATTCTTAGTCAGAGCTTGGGAACTCAAATTTTCGCATCAAAAATGGTTTGACCACACTGTCTGTTGTGTAAGTCTGTAGTGTAAAATGAAAATCTTTTTTAAATGTACCATCTCGGTAAATTCTACATGTTTTTTCTTTGAGAGATTGTTGGTCAAAATATCAGCAATCATTTCATTAATACATTTATACTTTAACAAAACTTGACCTTCCTAGACAACTTGTCTTACAAAATGATAGCGTATATCAATATGTTTTCTTCTAGAATAATGTACTGGTTTCTTAGCCAGAGTTTGGGAACTCAAATTTTCGCATCAAGAAAGGTTCTCTATGAATCCTACATGTTTCGTCTTTGGGAGATTTTTGGTCAAAATATCAGCAATCATTTTATTAGTACATTTATACTTTAATAAACTTGACCTTCCTGGACAACTTGTCCCACAAAATGATAGTGTATATCAATATCTTTTGTTCTGCAATGATGAACTGGATTCTTAGCCAGAGCTTGGGAACTCGAATTGTCGCATAAAGAAATGTTTGACCACACTGTCTGTAGTGTAAAATGAAAATCTATTTTAAATGTACCATCTTTGTAAATTCTACAAATTTCTTCTTTGAGAGATTTGTAGTCAAAATATCGGCAATCATTCCAAAAGTGCATTTATACTCTAACAAAACTTGACCCTTCTAGACAACTTGTCTTACAAAATGATTGCGTATATCAATATGATTTGTTCTGGAATGATGAACTGGATTCTTAGTCAGAGCTTGGGAACTCAAATTTTCGCATCAAAAAAGGTTTGACCACACTGTCTGTTGTTTAAATCTGTAGTGTAAAATGAAAATCTCTTTTAAGTGTACCATCTCGGTAAATTCTACATGTTTGGTCAAAATATCAGCAATCATTTCATTAATACATTTATACTGTAACAAAACTTGACCCTTCTAGACAACTTGTCTTACAAAATGATAGCGTATATCAATATGTTTTTTTCTGGAATGATGAACTGGTTTCTTAGCCAGAGCTTGGGAACTCAAATTTTCGCATCAAGAAAGGTTTAATCACACTGTCTGTAGTGTAAAATGAAGATCTATTTTAAATGTACCATCTTTGTAAATTCTACAAATTTCTTCTTTGAGAGATTTGTAGTCAAAATATCGGCAATCATTCCATTAGTGCATTTATACTCTAACAAAACTTGACCTTCCTAGACAACTTGTCTTACAAAATGATAGCGTATATCAATATGTTTTCTTCTAGAATAATGAACTGGTTTCTTAGCCAGAGCTTGGGAACTCAAATTTTCGCATCAAGAAAGGTTCTCTATGAATCCTACTAGTTTCGTCTTCGGGAGATTTTTGGTCATAATATCAGCAATCACTTTATTAGTACATTTATATTTTAAAAAACTTGACCTTCCTAGACAACTTGTCTTACAAAATGATAGCGTATATCAATATGATTTGTTCTGGAATGATGAACTGGATTCTTAGCCAGAGCTTGGGAACTCAAATTGTCGCATAAAGAAATGTTTGACCACACTGTCTGCAGTGTAAAATTAAAATCTTTAAAAGTACAATCTCGGTAAATTCTACATGTTTCTTCTTTGGGAGATTGTTGGTCAAAATATCAGCAATCATTTCATTAGTACATTTATACATTAACAAACTTAATCTTCTTGGACAACTTGTTTTACAAAATGATAGTGTATATCAATATGTTTTCTTCTAGAATTGTGAACTGGTTTCTTAGCCAGAGCTTGGGAACTCAAATTTTCGCATCAAGAAAGGTTTGACCACACTGTCTGTACTGTAAAATGAAAATCTAGTTTAAATATACCATCTTTGTAAATTCTACAAATTTCGTCTTTGATAGATTTGTGGTCAAAATATCAGCAATCATTTCATTTCTAACAAAACTTGACCCTTCTAGACAACTTGTCTTACAAAATGATAGCGTATATCAATATGTTTTGTTCTGGAATGATGAACTGGATTCTTAGTCAGAGCTTGGGAACTCAAATTTTCGCATCAAAAAAGGTTTGACCACACTGTCTGCTGTGTAAATCTGTAGTGTAAAATGAAAATCTTTTTTAAATGTACCATCTCGGCAAATTTTACATGTTTCTTCTTTGGGAGATTGTTGGTCAAAATATCAGCAATCATTTCATTAGTACATTTATACTTTAACAAAACTTGACCTTCTTAGACGACTTGTCTTACAAAATGATAGTGTATGTCAATATGTTTTCTTCTGGAATGATGAACTGGATTCTTAGTCAGAGCTTGGGAACTCAAATTGTCGCATAAAGAAATGTGTGACCACACTGTCTGCAGTGTAAAATTAAAATCTTTAAAAGTACAATCTCGGTAAATTCTACATGTTTCTTCTTTGGGAGATTGTTGGTCAAAATATCAGCAATCATTTCATTAGTACATATATACATTAACAAACTTAATCTTCTTGGACAACTTGTTTTACAAAATGATAGTGTATATCAATATATTTTCTTCTCGAATAATGAACTGGTTTCTTAGCCAGAGCTTGGGAACTCAAATTTTCGCATCAAGAAAGGTTTAATCACACTGTCTATAGTGTAAAATGAAGATCTATTTTAAATGTACCATCTTTGTAAATTCTACAAATTTCTTCTTTGAGAGATTTGTAGTCAAAATATCGGCAATCATTCCATTAGTGCATTTATACTCTAACAAAACTTGACCTTCCTAGACAACTTGTCTTACAAAATGATAGCGTATATCAATATGTTTTCTTCTAGAATAATGAACTGGTTTCTTAGCCAGAGCTTGGGAACTCAAATTTTCGCATCAAGAAAGGTTCTCTATAAATCCTACTAGTTTCGTCTTCGGGAGATTTTTGGTCAAAATATCAGCAATCATTTTATTAGTACATTTATACTTTAAAAAACTTGACCTTCCTAGACAACTTGTCTTACAAAATGATAGCGTATATCAATATGATTTGTTCTGGAATGATGAACTGGATTCTTAGCCAGAGCTTGGGAACTCAAATTGTCGCATAAAGAAATGTTTGACCACACTGTCTGCAGTGTAAAATTAAAATCTTTAAAAGTACAATCTCGGTAAATTCTACATGTTTCTTCTTTGGGAGATTGTTGGTCAAAATATCAGCAATCATTTCATTAGTACATTTATACATTAACAAACTTAATCTTCTTGGACAACTTGTTTTACAAAATGATAGTGTATATCAATATGTTTTCTTCTAGAATTGTGAACTGGTTTCTTAGCCAGAGCTTGGGGACTCAAATTTTCGCATCAAGTAAGGTTTGACCACACTGTCTGTACTGTAAAATGAAAATCTAGTTTAAATATACCATCTTTGTAAATTCTACAAATTTCGTCTTTGATAGATTTGTGGTCAAAATATCAGCAATCATTTCATTTCTAACAAAACTTGACCCTTCTAGACAACTTGTCTTACAAAATGATAGCGTATATCAATATGTTTTGTTCTGGAATGATGAACTGGATTCTTAGTCAGAGCTTGGGAACTCAAATTTTCGCATCAAAAAAGGTTTGACCACACTGTCTGCTGTGTAAATCTGTAGTGTAAAATGAAAATCTTTTTTAAATGTACCATCTCGGCAAATTCTACATGTTTCTTCTTTGGGAGATTGTTGGTCAAAATATCAGCAATCATTTCATTAGTACATTTATACTTTAACAAAACTTGACCTTCCTAGACGACTTGTCTTACAAAATGATAGTGTATATCAATATGTTTTCTTCTGGAATGATGAACTGGATTCTTAGCCAGAGCTTGGGAACTCAAATTGTCGCATAAAGAAATGTTTGACCACACTGTCTGCAGTGTAAAATTAAAATCTTTAAAAGTACAATCTCGGTAAATTCTACATGTTTCTTCTTTAGGAGATTGTTGGTCAAAATATCAGCAATCATTTCATTAGTACATTTATACTTTAACAAAACTTGACCTTCCTAGACGACTTGTCTTTCAAAATGATAGTGTATATCAATATGTTTTCTTCTAGAATGATGAACTGGATTCTTAGCCAGAGCTTGGGAACTCAAATTGTCGCATAAAGAAATGTTTGACCACACTGTCTGCAGTGTAAAATTAAAATCTTTAAAAGTACAATCTCGGTAAATTCTACATGTTTCTTCTTTGGGAGATTGTTGGTCAAAATATCAGCAATCATTTCATTAGTACATTTATACTTTAACAAAACTTGACCTTCCTAGACGACTTGTCTTACAAAATGATAGTGTATATCAATATGTTTTCTTCTAGAATGATGAACTGGATTCTTAGCCAGAGCTTGGGAACTCAAATTATCGCATAAAGAAATGTTTGACCACACTGTCTGTTGTGTAAATCTGTAGTGTAAAATGAAAATCTTTTTTAAATGTACCATCTCGGTAAATTCTACGTGTTTCTTCTTTGAGAGATTGTTGGTCAAAATATCAGCAATCATTTCATTAGTACATTTATACATTAACAAAACTTGACCTTCTTAGACAACTTGTCTTACAAAATGATAGCGTATATCAATATGTTTTCTTCCAGAATGATGAACTGGATTCTTAGTCAGAGCTTGGGAACTCAAATTGTCGCATAAAGAAATGTTTCACCACACTGTCTGTTGTGTAAATCTGTAGTGTAAAATGAAAATCTTTTTTAAATGTACCATCTCGGCAAATTCTACATGTTTCTTCTTTGGGAGATTGTTGGTCAAAATATCAGCAATCATTTCATTAGTACATTTATACTTTAACAAAACTTGACCTTCCTAGACGACTTGTCTTACAAAATGATAGTGTATATCAATATGTTTTTTTCTGGAATGATGAACTGGATTCTTATTCAGAGCTTGGGAACTCAAATTGTCGCATAAAGAAATGTTTGACCAAACTGTCTGTAGTGTAAAATTAAAATCTTTAAAAGTACAATCTCGGTAAATTCTACATGTTTCTTCTTTGGGAGATTGTTGGTCAAAATATCAGCAATCATTTCATTAGTACATTTATACTTTAACAAACTTAATCTCCTTGACAACTTGTTTTACAAAATGATAGTATATATCAATATGTTTTCTTCTAGAATGATGAACTGGTTTCTTAGCCAGAGCTTGGGAACTCAAATTTTACGCATCAAGAAAGGTTTGACCACACTGTCCGTAGTGTAAAATGAAAATCTAGTTTAAATATACCATCTTTGTAAATTCTACAAATTTCGTCTTTGATAGATTTGTGGTCAAAATATCAGCAATCATTTCATTTCTAACAAAACTTGACCCTTCTAGACAACTTGTCTTACAAAATGATAGCGTATATCAATATGTTTCGTTCTGGAATGATGAACTGGATTCTTAGTCAGAGCTTGGGAACTCAAATTTTCGCATCAAAAAAGGTTTGACCACACTGTCTGTTGTGTAAATGAAAATCTTTTTTAAATGTACCATCTCGGCAAATTCTACATGTTTCTTCTTTGAGAGATTGGTGGTCAAAATATCAGCAATCATTTCATTAGTATATTTATACTTTAACAAAACTTGACCTTCCTAGACAACTTGTTTTACAAAATGATAGCGTATATCAATATGTTTTCTTCTAGAATAATGAACTGGTTTCTTAGCCAGAGCTTGGGAACTCAAATTTTCGCATCAAGAAAGGTTCTCTATTAATCCTACATGTTTCGTCTTTGAGAGACTTTTGGTCAAAATATCAGCAATCATTTCATTAGTACATTTATACTCTAACAAAACTTGACCCTTCTAGACAACTTGTCTTACAAAATGATAGCGTATATCAATATGTTTTGTTCTGGAATGATGAACTGGATTCTTAGGCAGAGCTTGGGAACTCAAATTGTCGCATAAAGAAACGTTTGACCACACTGTCTGCAGTGTAAAATAAAAATCTTTTTTAAGTGTACCATCTCGGTAAATTCTACATGTTTCTTCTTTGAGAGATTGTTGGTCAAAATATCAGCAATCATTTCATTAGTACATTTATACTTTAACAAAACTTGACCTTCCTAGACAACTTGTCTTACAAAATGATAGCGTATATCAATATGTTTTCTTCCAGAATGATGAACTGGTTTCTTAGCCAGAGCTTGGGAACTCAAATTTTCGCATCAAGAAAGGTTTAATCACACTGTCTTTAGTGTAAAATGAAAATCTATTTTAAATGTACCATCTTTGTAAATTCTACAAATTTCTTCTTTGAGAGATTTGTAGTCAAAATATCGGCAATCATTCCATTAGTGCATTTATACTCTAACAAAACTTGACCCTTCTAGACAACTTGTCTTACAAAATGATAGCGTATATCAATATGTTTTGTTCTGGAATGATGAACTGGATTCTTAGACAGAGCTTGGGAACTCAAATTTTCGCATCAAGAAAGGTTTGACCACACTGTCTGCAGTGTAAAATTAAAATCTTCTTTAAAAGTACAATCTCGGTAAATTTTACATGTTTCTTCTTTGGGAGATTGGTGGTCAAAATATCAGCAATCATTTCATTAGTATATTTATACTTTAACAAAACTTGACCTTCCTAGACAACTTGTCTTACAAAATGATAGCGTATATCAATATGTTTTCTTCCAGAATGATAAACTGGTTTCTTAGCCAGAGCTTGGGAACTCAAATTTTCGCATCAAGAAAGGTTTAATCACACTGTCTTTAGTGTAAAATGAAAATCTATTTTAAATGTACCATCTTTGTAAATTCTACAAATTTCTTCTTTGAGAGATTTGTAGTCAAAATATCGGCAATCATTCCATTAGTGCATTTATACTCTAACAAAACTAGACCCTTCTAGACAACTTGTCTTACAAAATGATTGCGTATATCAATATGATTTGTTCTGGAATGATGAACTGGATTCTTAGTCAGAGCTTGGGGACTCAAATTTTCGCATCACTGACCACACTGTCTGTTGTTTAAATCTGTAGTGTAAAATGAAAATCTCTTTTAAGTGTACCATCTCGGTAAATTCTACATGTTTGGTCAAAATATCAGCAATCATTTCATTAATACATTTATACTTTAACAAAACTTGACCCTTCTAGACAACTTATCTTACAAAATGATAGCTTATATCAATATGTTTTGTTCTGGAATGATGAACTGGATTCTTACACAGAGCTTGGGAACTCAAATTTTCGCATCAAGAAAGGTTTTACCACACTGTCTGCAGTGTAAAATTAAAATCTTCTTTAAAAGTACAATCTCGGTAAATTCTACATGTTTCTTCGTTGGGAGATTGATGGTCAAAATATCAGCAATCATTTTATTAGTATATTTATACTTTAACAAAACTTGACCTTCCTAGACAACTTGTCTTACAAAATGATAGCGTATATAAATATAATTTGTTCTGGAATGATGAACTTGATTCTTAGTCAGAGCTTGGGAACTCAAATTGTCGCATAAAGAAATGTTTGACCAAACTGTCTGTAGAGTAAAATTAAAATCTTTAAAAGTACAATCTCGGTAAATTCTACATGTTTCTTCTTTGGGAGATTGGGGGTCAAAATATCAGCAATCATTTCATTAGTATATTTATACTTTAACAAAACTTGACCTTCCTAGACAACTTGTCTTACAAAATGAAAGCGTATATCAATATGTTTTCTTCCAGAATGATGAACTGGATTCTTAGACAGAGCTTGGGAACTCAAATTTTCGCATCAAGAAAGGTTTGACCACACTGTCTGCAGTGTAAAATTAAAATCTTCTTTAAAAGTACAATCTCGGTAAATTCTACATGTTTCTTCTTTGGGAGATTGGTGGTCAAAATATCAGCAATCATTTCATTAGTACATTTATACTTTAACAAACTTAATCTTCCTGGACAACTTGTTTTACAAAATGATAGTGTATATCAATATGTTTTCTTCTAGAATGATGAACTGGTTTCTTAGCCAGAGCTTGGGAACTCAAATTTTCGCATCAAGAAAGGTTTGACGACACTGTCTGTAGTGTAAAATGAAAATCTAGTTTAAATATACCATCTTTGTAAATTCTTCAAATTTCGTCTTTGATATATCAGCGATCATTTCATTTCTAACAAAACTTGACCCTTCTAGACAACTTGTCCTACAAAATGATAGTGTATATCAATATCTTTTGTTCTGCAATGATGAACTGGATTCTTAGACAGACCTTGGGAACTCATATTGTTGCTTCAAAAAAGGTTTGACCACACTGTCTCTTGTGTAAATCTGTAGTGTAAAATGAAAATCTTTATTAAATGTACCATCTCGGTAAATTCTACATGTTTCTTCTTTGAGAGATTGTTGGTCAAAATATCAGCAATCATTTCATTAATACATTTATACTCTAACAAAACTTGACCCTTCTAGACAACTTGTCTTACAAAATGATAGCGTATATCAATATGTTTTGTTCTGGAATGATGAACTGGATTCTTAGTCAGAGCTTGGGAACTCAAATTTGTTGCTTCAAAAAAGATTTGTTGTGTAAATCTGTAGTGTAAAATGAAAATCTTTTTTAAGTGTACCATCTCGGCAAATTCTACATGTTTCTTCTTTGAGAGATTGTTGTTCAAAATATCAGCAATATCAGCATTAGTACATTTATACTTTAACAAAACGTGACCTTCCCAGACAACTTGTCTTACAAAATGATAGCGTATATCAATATGTTTTCTTCTAGAATAATGAACTGGTTTCTTAGCCAGAGCTTGGGAACTCAAATCTTCGCATCAAGAAAGGTTCTCTATGAATCCTACATGTTTCTTCTTTGAGAGATTGTTGTTCAAAATATCAGCAATCATTTCATTAGTACATTTATACTTTAACAAAACTTGACCTTCCTAGACAACTTGTCTTACAAAATGATAGCGTATATCAATATGTTTTCTTCCAGAATGATGAACTGGTTTCTTAGACAGAGCTTGGGAACTCAAATTTTCGCATCAAGAAAGGTTTAATCACACTGTCTGTAGTGTAAAATGAAAATCTATTTTAAATGTACCATCTTTGTAAATTCTACAAATTTCTTCTTTGAGAGATTTGTAGTCAAAATATTGGCAATCATTCCATTAGTGCATTTATACTCTAACAAAACTTGACCCTTCTAGACAACTTGTCTTACAAAATGATTGCGTATATCAATATGATTTGTTCTGGAATGATGAACTGGATTCTTAGTCAGAGCTTGGGAACTCAAATTTTCGCATCAAAAAAGGTTTGACCACACTGTCTGTTGTGTAAATCTGTAGTGTAAAATGAAAATCTCTTTTAAGTGTACCATCTCGGTAAATTCTACATGTTTGGTCAAAGTATCAGCAATCATTTCATTAATACATTTATACTTTAACAAAACTTGACCCTTCTAGACAACTTGTCTTACAAAATGATAGCGTATATCAATATGTTTTGTTCTGGAATGATGAACTGGATTCTTAGACAGAGCTTGGGAACTCAAATTTTCGCATCAAGAAAGGTTTTACCACACTGTCTGCAGTGTAAAATTAAAATCTTCTTTAAAAGTACAATCTCGGTAAATTCTACATGTTTCTTCTTTGGGAGATTGGTGGTCAAAATATCAGCAATCATTTCATTAGTACATTTATATTTTAACAAATCTTGACCTTCCTAGACAACTTGTCTTACAAAATGATAGCGTATATCAATATGTTTTGTTCTGGAATGATGAACTGGATTCTTAGACAGACCTTGGGAACTCAAATTTTCGCATCAAGAAAGGTTTGACCACACTGTCTGCAGTGTAAAATGAAAATCTAGTTTAAATATACCATCTTTGTAAATTCTACAAATTTCGTCTTTGATAGATTTGTGGTCAAATATCAGCGATCATTTCATTTCTAACAAAACTTGACCCTTCTAGACAACTTGTCTTACAAAATGATAGCGTATATCAATATGTTTTGTTCTGGAATGATAAACTGGTTTCTTAGTCAGAGCTTGGGAACTCAAATTTTCGCATCAAGAAAGGTTTAATCACACTGTCTGTAGTGTAAAATGAAAATCTATTTGAAATGAACAATCTTTGTAAATTCTACAAATTTCTTCTTTGAGAAATTTGTAGTCAAAATATCGGCAAGCATTCCATTAGTGCATTTATACTCTAACAAAACTTGACCCTTCTAGACAACTTGTCTTACAAAATGATAGCGTATATCAATTTGATTTGTTCTGGAATGATGAACTGGATTCTTAGTCAGAGCTTGGGAACTCAAATTTTCGCATCAAAAATGGTTTGACCACACTGTCTGTTGTGTAAATCTGTAGTGTAAAATGAAAATCTTTTTTAAATGTACCATCTCGGTAAATTCTACATGTTTTTTCTTTGAGAGATTGTTGGTCAAAATATCAGCAATCATTTCATTAATACATTTATACATTAACAAAACTTGACCTTCCTAGACAACTTGTCTTACAAAATGATAGCGTATATCAATATGTTTTCTTCTAGAATAATGAACTGGTTTCTTAGCCAGAGCTTGGGAACTCAAATTTTCGCATCAAGAAAGGTTCTCTATGAATCCTACATGTTTCGTCTTTGGGAGATTTTTGGTCAAAATATCAGCAATCATTTTATTAGTACATTTATACTTTAATAAACTTGACCTTCCTGGACAACTTGTCCTACAAAATGATAGTGTATATCAATATCTTTTGTTCTGCAATGATGAACTGGATTCTTAGACAGACCTTGGGAACTCATATTGTTGCTTCAAAAAAGGTTTGACCACACTGTCTGTTGTGTAAATCTGAAGTGTAAAATGAAAATCTTTTTTAAATGTACCATCTCGGTAAATTCTACATGTTTTTTCTTTGAGAGATTGTTGGTCAAAATATCAGCAATCATTTCATTAATACATTTATACATTAACAAAACTTGACCTTCCTAGACAACTTGTCTTACAAAATGATAGCGTATATCAATATGTTTTCTTCTAGAATAATGAACTGGTTTCTTAGCCAGAGCTTGGGAACTCAAATTTTCGCATCAAGAAAGGTTCTCTATTAATCCTACATGTTTCGTCTTTGAGAGATTTTTGGTCAAAATATCAGCAATCATTTTATTAGGACATTTATACTTTAATAAACTTGACCTTCCTGGACAACTTGTCCTACAAAATGATAGTGTATATCAATATCTTTTGTTCTGCAATGATGAACTGGATTCTTAGACAGACCTTGGGAACTCATATTGTTGCTTCAAAAAAGGTTTGACCACACTGTCTGTTGTGTAAATCTGTAGTGTAAAATGAAAATCTTTTTTAAATGTACCATCTCGGTAAATTCTACATGTTTTTTCTTTGAGAGATTGTTGGTCAAAATATCAGCAATCATTTCATTAATACATTTATACTTTAACAAAACTTGACCTTCCTAGACAACTTGTCTTACAAAATGATAGCGTATATCAATATGTTTTCTTCTAGAATAATGTACTGGTTTCTTAGCCAGAGTTTGGGAACTCAAATTTTCGCATCAAGAAAGGTTCTCTATGAATCCTACATGTTTCGTCTTTGGGAGATTTTTGGTCAAAATATCAGCAATCATTTTATTAGTACATTTATACTTTAATAAACTTGACCTTCCTGGACAACTTGTCCTACAAAATGATAGTGTATATCAATATCTTTTGTTCTGCAATGACGAACTGGATTCTTAGACAGACCTTGGGAACTCATATTGTTGCTTCAAAAAAGGTTTGACCACACTGTCTGTTGTGTAAATCTGTAGTGTAAAATGAAAATCCTTTTTAAATGTACCATCTCGGTAAATTCTACATGTTTTTTCTTTGAGAGATTGTTGGTCAAAATATCAGCAATCATTTCATTAATACATTTATACTTTAACAAAACTTGACCTTCCTAGACAACTTGTCTTACAAAATGATAGCGTATATCAATATGTTTTCTTCGAGAATGATGAACTGGTTTCTTAGCCAGAGCTTGGGAACTCAAATTTTCGCATCAAGAAAGGTTCTCTATGAATCCTACATGTTTCGTCTTTGGGAGATTTTTGGTAAAAATATCAGCAATCATTTTATTAGTACATTTATACTTTAATAATCTTGACCTTCCTGGACAACTTGTTCTACAAAATGATAGTGTATATCAATATCTTTTGTTCTGCAATGATGAACTGGATTCTTAGACAGACCTTGGGAACTCATATTGTTGCTTCAAAAAAGGTTTGAACACACTGTCTGTTGTGTAAATCTGTAGTGTAAAATGAAAATCTTTTTTAAATGTACCATCTCGGCAAATTCTACATGTTTCTTCTTTGAGAGATTGTTGTTCAAAATATCAGCAATATTAGCATTAGTACATTTATACTTTAACAAAACTTGACCTTCCTAGACAACTTGTCTTACAAAATGATAGCGTATATCAATATGTTTTCTTCTAGAATAATGAACTGGTTTCTTAGCCAGAGCTTGGGAACTCAAATTTTCGCATCAAGAAAGGTTCTCTATGAATCCTACATGTTTCGACTTTGGGAGATTTTTGGTCAAAATATCAGCAATCATTTTATTAGTACATTTATACTTTAATAAACTTGACCTTCCTGGACAACTTGTCTTACAAAATGATAGTGTATATCAATATCTTTTGTTCTGCAATGATGAACTGGATTCTTACCCAGAGCTTGGGAACTCAAATTGTCGCATAGAGAAATGTTTGACCACACTGTCTGTTGTGTAAATCTGTAGTGTAAAATGAAAATCTTTTTTAAATGTACCATCTCGGCAAATTCTACATGTTTCTTCTTTGAGAGATTGTTGGTCAAAATATCAGCAATCATTTCATTAGTACATTTATACTTTAACAAAACTTGACCTTCCTAGACGACTTGTCTTACAAAATGATAGTGTATATCAATATATTTTCTTCTGGAATGATGAACTGGATTCTTAGCCAGAGCTTGGAAACTCAAATTTTCGCATAAGGAACTGTTTGACCACACTGTCTGCAGTGTAAAATTAAAATCTTTAAAAGTACAATCTCGGTAAATTCTACATGTTTCTTCTTTGGGAGATTGTTGGTCAAAATATCAGCAATCATTTCATTAGTACATTTATACTTTAACAAACTTAATCTTCTTGGACAACTTGTTTTACAAAATGATAGTGTATATCAATATGTTTTCTTCTAGAATGATGAACTGGTTTCTTAGCCAGAGCTTGGGAACTCGAATTTCCGCATCAAGAAAGGTTTGACCACACTGTCTGTTGTGTAAATCTGTAGTGTAAAATGAAAATCTTTTTTAAATGTACCATCTCGGTAAATTCTACATGTTTCTTCTTTGAGAGATTGTTAGTCAAAATATCAGCAATCATTTCATTAGTACATTTATACTTTAACAAAACTTGACCTTCCTAGACAACTTGTCATACAAATGATAGTGTATATCAATATCTTTTGTTCTGCAATGATGAACTGGATTCTTAGACAGACCTTGGGAACTCATATTGTTGCTTCAAAAAAGGTTTGACCACACTGTCTGTTGTGTAAATCTGTAGTGTAAAATGAAAATCTTTTTTAAATGTACCATCTCGGCAAATTCTACATGTTTCTTCTTTGAGAGATTGTTGTTCAAAATATCAGCAATATCAGCATTAGTACATTTATACTTTAACAAAACTTGACCTTCCTAGAAAACTTGTCTTACAAAATGATAGCGTATATCAATATGTTTTCTTTTAAAATAATGTACTGGTTTCTTAGCCAGAGTTTGGGAACTCAAATTTTCGCATCAAGAAAGGTTCTCCATGAATCCTACATGTTTCGTCTTTGTGAGATTTTTGGTCAAAATATCAGCAATCATTTTATTAGTACATTTATACTTTAATAAACTTGACCTTCCTGGACAACTTGTCCTACAAAATGATAGTGTATATCAATATCTTTTGTTCTGCAATGATGAACTGGATTCTTAGACAGACCTTGGGAACTCATATTGTTGCTTCAAAAAAGGTTTGACCACACTGTCTGTTGTGTAAATCTGTAGTGTAAAATGAAAATCTTTTTTAAATGTACCATCTCGGCAAATTCGACATGTTTCTTCTTTGAGAGATTGTTGGTCAAAATATCAGCAATCATTTCATTAATACATTTATACATTAACAAAACTTGACCTTCCTAGACAACTTGTCTTAAAAATGATAGCGTATATCAATATGTTTTCTTCTAGAATAATGTACTGGTTTCTTAGCCAGAGTTTGGGAACTCAAATTTTCGCATCAAGAAAGGTTCTCTATGAATCCTACATGTTTCGTCTTTGGGAGATTTTTGGTCAAAATATCAGCAATCATTTTATTAGTACATTTATACTTTAATAAACTTGACCTTCCTGGACAACTTGTCCTACAAAATGATAGTGTATATCAATATCTTTTGTTCTGCAATGACGAACTGGATTCTTGGACAGACCTTGGGAACTCATATTGTTGCTTCAAAAAAGGTTTGACCACACTGTCTGTTGTGTAAATCTGTAGTGTAAAATGAAAATCTTTTTTAAATGTACCATCTCGGTAAATTCTACATGTTTTTTCTTTGAGAGATTGTTGGTCAAAATATCAGCAATCATTTCATTAATACATTTATACTTTAACAAAACTTGACCTTCCTAGACAACTTGTCTTACAAAATGATAGCGTATATCAATATGTTTTGTTCTGGAATGATAAACTGGTTTCTTAGCCAGAGCTTGGGAACTCAAATTTTCGCATCAAGAAAGGTTTAATCACACTGTCTGTAGTGTAAAATGAAAATCTATTTGAAATGAACAATCTTTGTAAATTCTACAAATTTCTTCTTTGAGAAATTTGTAGTCAAAATATCGGCAAGCATTCCATTAGTGCATTTAAACTCTAACAAAACTTGACCCTTCTACACAACTTGTCTTACAAAATGATAGCGTATATCAATTTGATTTGTTCTGGAATGATGAACTGGATTCTTAGTCAGAGCTTGGGAACTCAAATTTTCGCATCAAAAATGGTTTGACCACACTGTCTGTTGTGTAAATCTGTAGTGTAAAATGAAAATCTTTTTTAAATGTACCATCTCGGTAAATTCTACATGTTTTTTCTTTGAGAGATTGTTGGTCAAAATATCAGCAATCATTTCATTAATACATTTATACTTTAACAAAACTTGACCTTCCTAGACAACTTGTCTTACAAAATGATAGCGTATATCAATATGTTTTCCTCTAGAATAATAAACTGGTTTCTTAGCCAGAGCTTGGGAACTCAAATTTTCGCATCAAGAAAGGTTCTGTATTAATCCTACATGTTTCGTCTTTGAGAGATTTTTGGTCAAAATATCAGTAATCATTTTATTAGTACATTTATACTTTAATAAACTTGACCTTCCTGGACAACTTGTCCTACAAAATGATAGTGTATATCAATATTTTTTGTTCTGCAATGATGAACTGGATTCTTAGACAGACCTTGGGAACTCATATTGTTGCTTCAAAAAAGGTTTGACCACACTGTCTGTTGTGTAAATCTGTAGTGTAAAATGAAAATCTTTTTTAAATGTACCATCTCGGTAAATTCTACATGTTTTTTCTTTGAGAGATTGTTGGTCAAAATATCAGCAATCATTTCATTAATACATTTATACTTTAACAAAACTTGACCTTCCTAGACAACTTGTCTTACAAAATGATAGCGTATATCAATATGTTTTGTTCTGGAATGATAAACTGGTTTCTTAGCCAGAGCTTGGGAACTCAAATTTTCGCATCAAGAAAGGTTTAATCACACTGTCTGTAGTGTAAAATGAAAATCTATTTTAAATGTACAATCTTTGTAAATTCTACAAATTTCTTCTTTGAGAAATTTGTAGTCAAAATATCGGCAAGCATTCCATTAGTGCATTTATACTCTAACAAAACTTGACCCTTCTACACAACTTGTCTTACAAAATGATAGCGTATATCAATTTGATTTATTCTGGAATGATGAACTGGATTCTTAGTCAGAGCTTGGGAACTCAAATTTTCGCATCAAAAATGGTTTGACCACACTGTCTGTTGTGTAAGTCTGTAGTGTAAAATGAAAATCTTTTTTAAATGTACCATCTCGGTAAATTCTACATGTTTTTTCTTTGAGAGATTGTTGGTCAAAATATCAGCAATCATTTCATTAATACATTTATACTTTAACAAAACTTGACCTTCCTAGACAACTTGTCTTACAAAATGATAGCGTATATCAATATGTTTTCTTCTAGAATAATGTACTGGTTTCTTAGCCAGAGTTTGGGAACTCAAATTTTCGCATCAAGAAAGGTTCTCTATGAATCCTACATGTTTCGTCTTTGGGAGATTTTTGGTCAAAATATCAGCAATCATTTTATTAGTACATTTATACTTTAATAAACTTGACCTTCCTGGACAACTTGTCCCACAAAATGATAGTGTATATCAATATCTTTTGTTCTGCAATGATGAACTGGATTCTTAGCCAGAGCTTGGGAACTCGAATTGTCGCATAAAGAAATGTTTGACCACACTGTCTGTAGTGTAAAATGAAAATCTATTTTAAATGTACCATCTTTGTAAATTCTACAAATTTCTTCTTTGAGAGATTTGTAGTCAAAATATCGGCAATCATTCCAAAAGTGCATTTATACTCTAACAAAACTTGACCCTTCTAGACAACTTGTCTTACAAAATGATTGCGTATATCAATATGATTTGTTCTGGAATGATGAACTGGATTCTTAGTCAGAGCTTGGGAACTCAAATTTTCGCATCAAAAAAGGTTTGACCACACTGTCTGTTGTTTAAATCTGTAGTGTAAAATGAAAATCTCTTTTAAGTGTACCATCTCGGTAAATTCTACATGTTTGGTCAAAATATCAGCAATCATTTCATTAATACATTTATACTGTAACAAAACTTGACCCCTCTAGACAACTTGTCTTACAAAATGATAGCGTATATCAATATGTTTTTTTCTGGAATGATGAACTGGTTTCTTAGCCAGAGCTTGGGAACTCAAATTTTCGCATCAAGAAAGGTTTAATCACACTGTCTGTAGTGTAAAATGAAGATCTATTTTAAATGTACCATCTTTGTAAATTCTACAAATTTCTTCTTTGAGAGATTTGTAGTCAAAATATCGGCAATCATTCCATTAGTGCATTTATACTCTAACAAAACTTGACCTTCCTAGACAACTTGTCTTACAAAATGATAGCGTATATCAATATGTTTTCTTCTAGAATAATGAACTGGTTTCTTAGCCAGAGCTTGGGAACTCAAATTTTCGCATCAAGAAAGGTTCTCTATGAATCCTACTAGTTTCGTCTTCGGGAGATTTTTGGTCAAAATATCAGCAATCACTTTATTAGTACATTTATATTTTAAAAAACTTGACCTTCCTAGACAACTTGTCTTACAAAATGATAGCGTATATCAATATGATTTGTTCTGGAATGATGAACTGGATTCTTAGCCAGAGCTTGGGAACTCAAATTGTCGCATAAAGAAATGTTTGACCACACTGTCTGCAGTGTAAAATTAAAATCTTTAAAAGTACAATCTCGGTAAATTCTACATGTTTCTTCTTTGGGAGATTGTTGGTCAAAATATCAGCAATCATTTCATTAGTACATTTATACATTAACAAACTTAATCTTCTTGGACAACTTGTTTTACAAAATGATAGTGTATATCAATATGTTTTCTTCTAGAATGATGAACTGGTTTCTTAGCCAGAGCTTGGGAACTCAAATTTTCGCATCAAGAAAGGTTTGACCACACTGTCTGTACTATAAAATGAAAATCTAGTTTAAATATACCATCTTTGTAAATTCTACAAATTTCGTCTTTGATAGATTTGTGGTCAAAATATCAGCAATCATTTCATTTCTAACAAAACTTGACCCTTCTAGACAACTTGTCTTACAAAATGATAGCGTATATCAATATGTTTTGTTCTGGAATGATGAACTGGATTCTTAGTCAGAGCTTGGGAACTCAAATTTTCGCATCAAAAAAGGTTTGACCACACTGTCTGCTGTGTAAATCTGTAGTGTAAAATGAAAATCTTTTTTAAATGTACCATCTCGGCAAATTTTACATGTTTCTTCTTTGGGAGATTGTTGGTCAAAATATCAGCAATCATTTCATTAGTACATTTATACTTTAACAAAACTTGACCTTCCTAGACGACTTGTCTTACAAAATGATAGTGTATGTCAATATGTTTTCTTCTGGAATGATGAACTGGATTCTTAGCCAGAGCTTGGGAACTCAAATTGTCGCATAAAGAAATGTGTGACCACACTGTCTGCAGTGTAAAATTAAAATCTTTAAAAGTACAATCTCGGTAAATTCTACATGTTTCTTCTTTGGGAGATTGTTGGTCAAAATATCAGCAATCATTTCATTAGTACATTTATACATTAACAAACTTAATCTTCTTGGACAACTTGTTTTACAAAATGATAGTGTATATCAATATGTTTTCTTCTCGAATAATGAACTGGTTTCTTAGCCAGAGCTTGGGAACTCAAATTTTCGCATCAAGAAAGGTTTAATCACACTGTCTATAGTGTAAAATGAAGATCTATTTTAAATGTACCATCTTTGTAAATTCTACAAATTTCTTCTTTGAGAGATGTGTAGTCAAAATATCGGCAATCATTCCATTAGTGCATTTATACTCTAACAAAACTTGACCTTCCTAGACAACTTGTCTTACAAAATGATAGCGTATATCAATATGTTTTCTTCTAGAATAATGAACTGGTTTCTTAGCCAGAGCTTGGGAACTCAAATTTTCGCATCAAGAAAGGTTCTCTATGAATCCTACTAGTTTCGTCTTCGGGAGATTTTTGGTCAAAATATCAGCAATCATTTTATTAGTACATTTATACTTTAAAAAACTTGACCTTCCTAGACAACTTGTCTTACAAAATGATAGCGTATATCAATATGATTTGTTCTGGAATGATGAACTGGATTCTTAGCCAGAGCTTGGGAACTCAAATTGTCGCATAAAGAAATGTTTGACCACACTGTCTGCAGTGTAAAATTAAAATCTTTAAAAGTACAATCTCGGTAAATTCTACATGTTTCTTCTTTGAGAGATTGTTGGTCAAAATATCAGCAATCATTTCATTAGTACATTTATACATTAACAAACTTAATCTTCTTGGACAACTTGTTTTACAAAATGATAGTGTATATCAATATGTTTTCTTCTAGAATTGTGAACTGGTTTCTTAGCCAGAGCTTGGGGACTCAAATTTTCGCATCAAGTAAGGTTTGACCACACTGTCTGTACTGTAAAATGAAAATCTAGTTTAAATATACCATCTTTGTAAATTCTACAAATTTCGTCTTTGATAGATTTGTGGTCAAAATATCAGCAATCATTTCATTTCTAACAAAACTTGACCCTTCTAGACAACTTGTCTTACAAAATGATAGCGTATATCAATATGTTTTGTTCTGGAATGATGAACTGGATTCTTAGTCAGAGCTTGGGAACTCAAATTTTCGCATCAAAGAAGGTTTGACCACACTGTCTGCTGTGTAAATCTGTAGTGTAAAATGAAAATCTTTTTTAAATGTACCATCTCGGCAAATTCTACATGTTTCTTCTTTGGGAGATTGTTGGTCAAAATATCAGCAATCATTTCATTAGTACATTTATACTTTAACAAAACTTGACCTTCCTAGACGACTTGTCTTACAAAATGATAGTGTATATCAATATGTTTTCTTCTGGAATGATGAACTGGATTCTTAGCCAGAGCTTGGGAACTCAAATTGTCGCATAAAGAAATGTTTGACCACACTGTCTGCAGTGTAAAATTAAAATCTTTAAAAGTACAATCTCGGTAAATTCTACATGTTTCTTCTTTAGGAGATTGTTGGTCAAAATATCAGCAATCATTTCATTAGTACATTTATACTTTAACAAAACTTGACCTTCCTAGACGACTTGTCTTTCAAAATGATAGTGTATATCAATATGTTTTCTTCTAGAATGATGAACTGGATTCTTAGCCAGAGCTTGGGAACTCAAATTGTCGCATAAAGAAATGTTTGACCACACTGTCTGCAGTGTAAAATTAAAATCTTTAAAAGTACAATCTCGGTAAATTCTACATGTTTCTTCTTTGGGAGATTGTTGGTCAAAATATCAGCAATCATTTCATTAGTACATTTATACTTTAACAAAACTTGACCTTCCTAGACGACTTGTCTTACAAAATGATAGTGTATATCAATATGTTTTCTTCTAGAATGATGAACTGGATTCTTAGCCAGAGCTTGGGAACTCAAATTATCGCATAAAGAAATGTTTGACCACACTGTCTGTTGTGTAAATCTGTAGTGTAAAATGAAAATCTTTTTTAAATGTACCATCTCGGTAAATTCTACATGTTTCTTCTTTGAGAGATTGTTGGTCGAAATATCAGCAATCATTTCATTAGTACATTTATACATTAACAAAACTTGACCTTCTTAGACAACTTGTCTTACAAAATGATAGCGTATATCAATATGTTTTCTTCCAGAATGATGAACTGGATTCTTAGTCAGAGCTTGGGAACTCAAATTTTCGCATCAAAAAAGGTTTGACCACACTGTCTGTTGTGTAAATCTGTAGTGTAAAATGAAAATCTTTTTTAAATGTACCATCTCGGCAAATTCTACATGTTTCTTCTTTGGGAGATTGTTGGTCAAAATATCAGCAATCATTTCATTAGTACATTTATACTTTAACAAAACTTGACCTTCCTAGACGACTTGTCTTACAAAATGATAGTGTATATCAATATGTTTTTTTCTGGAATGATGAACTGGATTCTTATTCAGAGCTTGGGAACTCAAATTGTCGCATAAAGAAATGTTTGACCAAACTGTCTGTAGTGTAAAATTAAAATCTTTAAAAGTACAATCTCGGTAAATTCTACATGTTTCTTCTTTGGGAGATTGTTGGTCAAAATATCAGCAATCATTTCATTAGTACATTTATACTTTAACAAACTTAATCTCCTTGACAACTTGTTTTACAAAATGATAGTGTATATCAATATGTTTTCTTCTAGAATGATGAACTGGTTTCTTAGCCAGAGCTTGGGAACTCAAATTTTACGCATCAAGAAAGGTTTGACCACACTGTCCGTAGTGTAAAATGAAAATCTAGTTTAAATATACCATCTTTGTAAATTCTACAAATTTCGTCTTTGATAGATTTGTGGTCAAAATATCAGCAATCATTTCATTTCTAACAAAACTTGACCCTTCTAGACAACTTGTCTTACAAAATGATAGCGTATATCAATATGTTTCTTTCTGGAATGATGAACTGGATTCTTAGTCAGAGCTTGGGAACTCAAATTTTCGCATCAAAAAAGGTTTGACCACACTGTCTGTTGTGTAAATGAAAATCTTTTTTAAATGTACCATCTCGGCAAATTCTACATGTTTCTTCTTTGAGAGATTGGTGGTCAAAATATCAGCAATCATTTCATTAGTATATTTATACTTTAACAAAACTTGACCTTCCTAGACAACTTGTTTTACAAAATGATAGCGTATATCAATATGTTTTCTTCTAGAATAATGAACTGGTTTCTTAGCCAGAGCTTGGGAACTCAAATTTTCGCATCAAGAAAGGTTCTCTATTAATCCTACATGTTTCGTCTTTGAGAGATTTTTGGTCAAAATATCAGCAATCATTTCATTAGTACATTTATACTCTAACAAAACTTGACCCTTCTAGACAACTTGTCTTACAAAATGATAGCGTATATCAATATGTTTTGTTCTGGAATGATGAACTGGATTCTTAGGCAGAGCTTGGGAACTCAAATTTTCGCATCAAGAAAGGTTCTCTATTAATCCTACATGTTTCGTCTTCGGGAGATTTTTGGTCAAAATATCAGCAATCACTTTATTAGTACATTTATATTTTAAAAAACTTGACCTTCCTAGACAACTTGTCTTACAAAATGATAGCGTATATCAATATGATTTGTTCTGGAATGATGAACTGGATTCTTAGGCAGAGCTTGGGAACTGAAATTGTCGCATAAAGAAATGTTTAAGCACACTTTCTGAAGTGTAAAATGAAAATTATTTTTAAATGTAAAATCTTTATGAATCCTACATGTTCCGTCTTTGGGAGATTTTTGGTCAAAATATCAGCAATCATTTCATTAGTATATTTATACTTTAACAAAACTTGACCTTCCTAGACAACTTGTCTTACAAAATGATAGCGTATATCAATATGTTTTGTTCTGGAATGATGAACTGGATTCTTAGGCAGAGCTTGGGAACTCAAATTGTCGCATAAAGAAACGTTTGACCACACTGTCTGCAGTGTAAAATAAAAATCTTTTTTAAGTGTACCATCTCGGTAAATTCTACATGTTTCTTCTTTGAGAGATTGTTGGTCAAAATATCAGCAATCATTTCATTAGTACATTTATACTTTAACAAAACTTGACCTTCCTAGACAACTTGTCTTACAAAATGATAGCGTATATCAATATGTTTTCTTCCAGAATGATGAACTGGTTTCTTAGCCAGAGCTTGGGAACTCAAATTTTCGCATCAAGAAAGGTTTAATCACACTGTCTTTAGTGTAAAATGAAAATCTATTTTAAATGTACCATCTTTGTAAATTCTACAAATTTCTTCTTTGAGAGATTTGTAGTCAAAATATCGGCAATCATTCCATTAGTGCATTTATACTCTAACAAAACTTGACCCTTCTAGACAACTTGTCTTACAAAATGATAGCGTATATCAATATGATTTGTTCTGGAATGATGAACTGGATTCTTAGACAGAGCTTGGGAACTCAAATTTTCGCATCAAGAAAGGTTTGACCACACTGTCTGCAGTGTAAAATTAAAATCTTCTTTAAAAGTACAATCTCGGTAAATTTTACATGTTTCTTCTTTGGGAGATTGGTGGTCAAAATATCAGCAATCATTTCATTAGTATATTTATACTTTAACAAAACTTGACCTTCCTAGACAACTTGTCTTACAAAATGATAGCGTATATCAATATGTTTTCTTCCAGAATGATAAACTGGTTTCTTAGCCAGAGCTTGGGAACTCAAATTTTCGCATCAAGAAAGGTTTAATCACACTGTCTTTAGTGTAAAATGAAAATCTATTTTAAATGTACCATCTTTGTAAATTCTACAAATTTCTTCTTTGAGAGATTTGTAGTCAAAATATCGGCAATCATTCCATTAGTGCATTTATACTCTAACAAAACTAGACCCTTCTAGACAACTTGTCTTACAAAATGATTGCGTATATCAATATGATTTGTTCTGGAATGATGAACTGGATTCTTAGTCAGAGCTTGGGGACTCAAATTTTCGCATCACTGACCACACTGTCTGTTGTTTAAATCTGTAGTGTAAAATGAAAATCTCTTTTAAGTGTACCATCTCGGTAAATTCTACATGTTTGGTCAAAATATCAGCAATCATTTCATTAATACATTTATACTTTAACAAAACTTGACCCTTCTAGACAACTTATCTTACAAAATGATAGCTTATATCAATATGTTTTGTTCTGGAATGATGAACTGGATTCTTACACAGAGCTTGGGAACTCAAATTTTCGCATCAAGAAAGGTTTTACCACACTGTCTGCAGTGTAAAATTAAAATCTTCTTTAAAAGTACAATCTCGGTAAATTCTACATGTTTCTTCTTTGGGAGATTGGTGGTCAAAATATCAGCAATCATTTTATTAGTATATTTATACTTTAACAAAACTTGACCTTCCTAGACAACTTGTCTTACAAAATGATAGCGTATATAAATATAATTTGTTCTGGAATGATGAACTTGATTCTTAGTCAGAGCTTGGGAACTCAAATTGTCGCATAAAGAAATGTTTGACCAAACTGTCTGTAGAGTAAAATTAAAATCTTTAAAAGTACAATCTCGGTAAATTCTACATGTTTCTTCTTTGGGAGATTGGTGGTCAAAATATCAGCAATCATTTCATTAGTATATTTATACTTTAACAAAACTTGACCTTCCTAGACAACTTGTCTTACAAAATGATAGCGTATATCAATATGTTTTCTTCCAGAATGATGAACTGGATTCTTAGACAGAGCTTGGGAACTCAAATTTTCGCATCAAGAAAGGTTTGACCACACTGTCTGCAGTGTAAAATTAAAATCTTCTTTAAAAGTACAATCTCGGTAAATTCTACATGTTTCTTCTTTGGGAGATTGGTGGTCAAAATATCAGCAATCATTTCATTAGTACATTTATACTTTAACAAACTTAATCTTCCTGGACAACTTGTCTTACAAAATGATAGCGTATATCAATATGTTTTGTTCTGGAATGATGAACTGGATTCTTAGACAGAGCTTGGGAACTCAAATTTTCGCATCAAGAAAGGTTTTACCACACTGTCTGCAGTGTAAAATTAAAATCTTCTTTAAAAGTACAATCTCGGTAAATTCTACATGTTTCTTCTTTGGGAGATTGGTGGTCAAAATATCAGCAATCATTTCATTAGTACATTTATATTTTAACAAATCTTGACCTTCCTAGACAACTTGTCTTACAAAATGATAGCGTATATCAATATGTTTTGTTCTGGAATGATGAACTGGATTCTTAGACAGACCTTGGGAACTCAAATTTTCGCATCAAGAAAGGTTTGACCACACTGTCTGCAGTGTAAAATGAAAATCTAGTTTAAATATACCATCTTTGTAAATTCTACAAATTTCGTCTTTGATAGATTTGTGGTCAAATATCAGCGATCATTTCATTTCTAACAAAACTTGACCCTTCTAGACAACTTGTCTTACAAAATGATAGCGTATATCAATATGTTTTGTTCTGGAATGATGAACTGGTTTCTGAGCCAGAGCTTGGGAACTCAAATTTTCGCATCAAGAAATGTTCTCTATAAATTCTTTATGTTTCTTCTTTGGGAGATTGTTGGTCAAAATATCGGCAATCATTTCATTGGTACATTTATACTTTAGCAAACTTAATCTTCCTGGACAACTTGTTTTACAAAATGATAGTCTATATCAATATGTTTTGTTCTGGAATGATGAACTGGATTCTTAGGCAGAGCTTGGGAACTCAAATTGTCGCATAAAGAAACGTTTGACCACACTGTCTGCAGTGTAAAATAAAAATCTTTTTTAAGTGTACCATCTCGGTAAATTCTACATGTTTCTTCTTTGAGAGATTGTTGGTCAAAATATCAGCAATCATTTCATTAGTACATTTATACTTTAACAAAACTTGACCTTCCTAGACAACTTGTCTTACAAAATGATAGCGTATATCAATATGTTTTCTTCCAGAATGATGAACTGGTTTCTTAGCCAGAGCTTGGGAACTCAAATTTTCGCATCAAGAAAGGTTTAATCACACTGTCTTTAGTGTAAAATGAAAATCTATTTTAAATGTACCATCTTTGTAAATTCTACAAATTTCTTCTTTGAGAGATTTGTAGTCAAAATATCGGCAATCATTCCATTAGTGCATTTATACTCTAACAAAACTTGACCCTTCTAGACAACTTGTCTTACAAAATGATAGCGTATATCAATATGATTTGTTCTGGAATGATGAACTGGATTCTTAGACAGAGCTTGGGAACTCAAATTTTCGCATCAAGAAAGGTTTGACCACACTGTCTGCAGTGTAAAATTAAAATCTTCTTTAAAAGTACAATCTCGGTAAATTTTACATGTTTCTTCTTTGGGAGATTGGTGGTCAAAATATCAGCAATCATTTCATTAGTATATTTATACTTTAACAAAACTTGACCTTCCTAGACAACTTGTCTTACAAAATGATAGCGTATATCAATATGTTTTCTTCCAGAATGATAAACTGGTTTCTTAGCCAGAGCTTGGGAACTCAAATTTTCGCATCAAGAAAGGTTTAATCACACTGTCTTTAGTGTAAAATGAAAATCTATTTTAAATGTACCATCTTTGTAAATTCTACAAATTTCTTCTTTGAGAGATTTGTAGTCAAAATATCGGCAATCATTCCATTAGTGCATTTATACTCTAACAAAACTAGACCCTTCTAGACAACTTGTCTTACAAAATGATTGCGTATATCAATATGATTTGTTCTGGAATGATGAACTGGATTCTTAGTCAGAGCTTGGGGACTCAAATTTTCGCATCACTGACCACACTGTCTGTTGTTTAAATCTGTAGTGTAAAATGAAAATCTCTTTTAAGTGTACCATCTCGGTAAATTCTACATGTTTGGTCAAAATATCAGCAATCATTTCATTAATACATTTATACTTTAACAAAACTTGACCCTTCTAGACAACTTATCTTACAAAATGATAGCTTATATCAATATGTTTTGTTCTGGAATGATGAACTGGATTCTTACACAGAGCTTGGGAACTCAAATTTTCGCATCAAGAAAGGTTTTACCACACTGTCTGCAGTGTAAAATTAAAATCTTCTTTAAAAGTACAATCTCGGTAAATTCTACATGTTTCTTCTTTGGGAGATTGGTGGTCAAAATATCAGCAATCATTTTATTAGTATATTTATACTTTAACAAAACTTGACCTTCCTAGACAACTTGTCTTACAAAATGATAGCGTATATAAATATAATTTGTTCTGGAATGATGAACTTGATTCTTAGTCAGAGCTTGGGAACTCAAATTGTCGCATAAAGAAATGTTTGACCAAACTGTCTGTAGAGTAAAATTAAAATCTTTAAAAGTACAATCTCGGTAAATTCTACATGTTTCTTCTTTGGGAGATTGGTGGTCAAAATATCAGCAATCATTTCATTAGTATATTTATACTTTAACAAAACTTGACCTTCCTAGACAACTTGTCTTACAAAATGATAGCGTATATCAATATGTTTTCTTCCAGAATGATGAACTGGATTCTTAGACAGAGCTTGGGAACTCAAATTTTCGCATCAAGAAAGGTTTGACCACACTGTCTGCAGTGTAAAATTAAAATCTTCTTTAAAAGTACAATCTCGGTAAATTCTACATGTTTCTTCTTTGGGAGATTGGTGGTCAAAATATCAGCAATCATTTCATTAGTACATTTATACTTTAACAAACTTAATCTTCCTGGACAACTTGTCTTACAAAATGATAGCGTATATCAATATGTTTTGTTCTGGAATGATGAACTGGATTCTTAGACAGAGCTTGGGAACTCAAATTTTCGCATCAAGAAAGGTTTTACCACACTGTCTGCAGTGTAAAATTAAAATCTTCTTTAAAAGTACAATCTCGGTAAATTCTACATGTTTCTTCTTTGGGAGATTGGTGGTCAAAATATCAGCAATCATTTCATTAGTACATTTATATTTTAACAAATCTTGACCTTCCTAGACAACTTGTCTTACAAAATGATAGCGTATATCAATATGTTTTGTTCTGGAATGATGAACTGGATTCTTAGACAGACCTTGGGAACTCAAATTTTCGCATCAAGAAAGGTTTGACCACACTGTCTGCAGTGTAAAATGAAAATCTAGTTTAAATATACCATCTTTGTAAATTCTACAAATTTCGTCTTTGATAGATTTGTGGTCAAATATCAGCGATCATTTCATTTCTAACAAAACTTGACCCTTCTAGACAACTTGTCTTACAAAATGATAGCGTATATCAATATGTTTTGTTCTGGAATGATGAACTGGTTTCTGAGCCAGAGCTTGGGAACTCAAATTTTCGCATCAAGAAAGGTTCTCTATGAATTCTACATGTTTCTTCTTTGAGAGATTGTTGTTCAAAATATCAGCAATCATTTCATTAGTACATTTATACTTTAACAAAACTTGACCTTCCTAGACAACTTGTCTTACAAAATGATAGCGTATATCAATATGTTTTCTTCTAGAATGATGAACTGGTTTCTTAGCCAGAGCTTGGGAACTCAAATTTTCGCATCAAGAAAGGTTTGACCACACTGTCTGCAGTGTAAAATGAAAATCTTTTTTAAATGTACCATCTCGGCAAATTCTACATGTTTCTTCTTTGAGAGATTGTTGGTCAAAATATCAGCAATCATTTCATTAGTACATTTATACTTTAGCAAACTTAATCTTCCTGGACAACTTGTTTTACAAAATGATAGTGTATATCAATATGTTTTCTTCTAGAATGATGAACTGGTTTCTTAGCCAGAGCTTGGGAACTCAAATTTTCGCATCAAGAAAGGTTTAATCACACTGTCTGCAGTGTAAAATTAAAATCTTCTTTAAAAGTACAATCTCGGTAAATTCTACATGTTTCTTCTTTGGGAGATTGTCGGTCAAAATATCAGCAATCATTTTATTAGTATATTTATACTTTAACAAAACTTGACCTTCCTAGACAACTTGTCTTACAAAATGATAGCGTATATAAATATGTTTTCTTCCAGAATGATGAACTGGTTTCTTAGTCAGAGCTTGGGAACTCAAATTTTCGCATCAAGAAAGGTTTAATCACACTGTCTGTAGTGTAAAATGAAAATCTATTTTAAATGTACCATCTTTGTAAATTCTACAAATTTCTTCCTTGAGAGATTTGTAGTCAAAATATCGGCAATCATTCCATTAGTGCATTTATACTCTAACAAAACTTGACCCTTCTAGACAACTTGTCTTACAAAATGATTGCGTATATCAATATGATTTGTTCTGGAATGATGAACTGGATTCTTAGTTAGAGCTTGGGAACTCAAATTTTCGCATCAAAAAAGGTTTGACCACACTGTCTGTTGTGTAAATCTGTAGTGTAAAATGAAAATCTCTTTTAAGTGTACCATCTCGGAAAATTCTACATGTTTGGTCAAAATATCAGCAATCATTTCATTAATACATTTATACTTTAACAAAACTTGACCCTTCTAGACAACTTATCTTACAAAATGATAGCGTATATCAATATGTTTTGTTCTGGAATGATGAACTGGATTCTTAGACAGAGCTTGGGAACTCAAATTTTCACATCAAAAAAGGTTTAATCACACTGTCTGCAGTGCAAAATTAAAATCTTCTTTAAAAGTACAATCTCGGTAAATTCTACATGTTTCTTCTTTGGGAGATTGTTGGTCAAAATATCAGCAATCATTTTATTAGTATATTTATACTTTAACAAAACTTGACCTTCCTAGACAACTTGTCTTACAAAATGATAGCGTATATAAATATGTTTTCTTCCAGAATGATGAACTGGTTTCTTAGTCAGAGCTTGGGAACTCAAATTTTCGCATCAAGAAAGGTTTAATCACACTGTCTGCAGTGTAAAATTAAAATCTTCTTTAAAAGTACAATCTCGGTAAATTCTACATGTTTCTTCTTTGGGAGATTGTTGGTCAAAATATCAGCAATCATTTTATTAGTATATTTATACTTTAACAAAACTTGACCTTCCTAGACAACTTGTCTTACAAAATGATAGCGTATATAAATATGTTTTCTTCCAGAATGATGAACTGGTTTCTTAGTCAGAGCTTGGGAACTCAAATTTTCGCATCAAGAAAGGTTTAATCACACTGTCTGTAGTGTAAAATGAAAATCTATTTTAAATGTACCATCTTTGTAAATTCTACAAATTTCTTCCTTGAGAGATTTGTAGTCAAAATATCGGCAATCATTCCATTAGTGCATTTATACTCTAACAAAACTTGACCCTTCTAGACAACTTGTCTTACAAAATGATTGCGTATATCAATATGATTTGTTCTGGAATGATGAACTGGATTCTTAGTTAGAGCTTGGGAACTCAAATTTTCGCATCAAAAAAGGTTTGACCACACTGTCTGTTGTGTAAATCTGTAGTGTAAAATGAAAATCTCTTTTAAGTGTACCATCTCGGTAAATTCTACATGTTTGGTCAAAATATCAGCAATCATTTCATTAATACATTTATACTTTAACAAAACTTGACCCTTCTAGACAAGTTATCTTACAAAATGATAGCGTATATCAATATGTTTTGTTCTGAAATGATGAACTGGATTCTTAGACAGAGCTTGGGAACTCAAATTTTCACATCAAAAAAGGTTTGACCACACTGTCTGTAGTGTAAAATGAAAATCTAGTTTAAATATACCATCTTTGTAAATTCTACAAATTTCGTCTTTGATAGATTTGTGGTCAAAATATCAGCGATCATTTCATTTCTAACAAAACTTGACCCTTCTAGACAACTTGTCTTACAAAATGATAGCGTATATCAATATGTTTTGTTCTGGAATGATGAACTGGTTTCTTAGCCAGAGCTTGGGAACTCAAATTTTCGCATCAAGAAAGGTTCTCTATGAATTCTACATGTTTCTTCTTTGGGAGATTGTTGGTCAAAATATCAGCAATCATTTCATTAGTACATTTATACTTTAACAAACTTAATCTTCCTGGACAACTTGTTTTTCAAAATGATAGTGTATATCAATATGTTTTCTTCTAGAATGATGAACTGGTTTCTTAGCCAGAGCTTGGCAACTCAAATTTTCGCATCAAGAAAGGTTTGACCACACTGTCTGCAGTGTAAAATGAAAATCTAGTTTAAATATACCATCTTTGTAAATTCTACAAATTTCGTCTTTGATAGATTTGTGGTCAAAATATCAGCGATCATTTCATTTCTAACAAAACTTGACCCTTCTAGACAACTTGTCTTACAAAATGATAGCGTATATCAATATGTTTTGTTCTGGAATGATGAACTGGTTTCTTAGCCAGAGCTTGGGAACTCAAATTTTCGCATCAAGAAAGGTTCTCTATGAATCCTACATGTTTCTTCTTTGAGAGATTGTTGTTCAAAATATCAGCAATCATTTCATTAGTACATTTATACTTTAACAAAACTTGACCTTCCTAGACAACTTGTCTTACAAAATGATAGCGTATATCAATATGTTTTCTTCCAGAATGATGAACTGGTTTCTTAGACAGAGCTTGGGAACTCAAATTTTCGCATCAAGAAAGGTTTAATCACACTGTCTGTAGTGTAAAATGAAAATCTATTTTAAATGTACCATCTTTGTAAATTCTACAAATTTCTTCTTTGAGAGATTTGTAGTCAAAATATCGGCAATCATTCCATTAGTGCATTTATACTCCAACAAAACTTGACCCTTCTAGACAACTTGTCTTACAAAATGATTGCGTATATCAATATGATTTGTTCTGGAATGATGAACTGGATTCTTAGTTAGAGCTTGGGAACTCAAATTTTCGCATCAAAAAAGGTTTGACCACACTGTCTGTTGTGTAAATCTGTAGTGTAAAATGAAAATCTCTTTTAAGTGTACCATCTCGGTAAATTCTACATGTTTGGTCAAAATATCAGCAATCATTTCATTAATACATTTATACTTTAACAAAACTTGACCCTTCTAGACAACTTATCTTACAAAATGATAGCGTATATCAATATGTTTTGTTCTGGAATGATGAACTGGATTCTTAGACAGAGCTTGGGAACTCAAATTTTCACATCAAAAAAGGTTTGACCACACTGTCTGTAGTGTAAAATGAAAATCTAGTTTAAATATACCATCTTTGTAAATTCTACAAATTTCGTCTTTGATAGATTTGTGGTCAAAATATCAGCGATCATTTCATTTCTAACAAAACTTGACCCTTCTAGACAACTTGTCTTACAAAATCATAGCGTATATCAATATGTTTTGTTCTGGAATGATGAACTGGTTTCTTAGCCAGAGCTTGGGAACTCAAATTTTCGCATCAAGAAAGGTTCTCTATGAATTCTACATGTTTCTTCTTTGGGAGATTGTTGGTCAAAATATCAGCAATCATTTCATTAGTACATTTATACTTTAACAAACTTAATCTTCCTGGACAACTTGTTTTTCAAAATGATAGTGTATATCAATATGTTTTCTTCTAGAATGATGAACTGGTTTCTTAGCCAGAGCTTGGCAACTCAAATTTTCGCATCAAGAAAGGTTTGACCACACTGTCTGCAGTGTAAAATGAAAATCTAGTTTAAATATACCATCTTTGTAAATTCTACAAATTTCGTCTTTGATAGATTTGTGGTCAAAATATCAGCGATCATTTCATTTCTAACAAAACTTGACCCTTCTAGACAACTTGTCTTACAAAATGATAGCGTATATCAATATGTTTTGTTCTGGAATGATGAACTGGTTTCTTAGCCAGAGCTTGGGAACTCAAATTTTCGCATCAAGAAAGGTTCTCTATGAATCCTACATGTTTCTTCTTTGAGAGATTGTTGTTCAAAATATCAGCAATCATTTCATTAGTACATTTATACTTTAACAAAACTTGACCTTCCTAGACAACTTGTCTTACAAAATGATAGCGTATATCAATATGTTTTCTTCCAGAATGATGAACTGGTTTCTTAGACAGAGCTTGGGAACTCAAATTTTCGCATCAAGAAAGGTTGGACCACACTGTCTGTAGTGTAAAATGAAAATCTATTTTAAATGTACCATCTTTGTAAATTCTACAAATTTCTTCTTTGAGAGATTTGTAGTCAAAATATCGGCAATCATTCCATTAGTGCATTTATACTCTAACAAAACTGGACCCTTCTAGACAACTTGTCTTACAAAATGATAGCGTATATCAATATGATTTGTTCTGGAATGATGAACTGGATTCTTAGTCAGAGATTGGTAACTCAAATTTACGCATCAAAAAAGGTTTGACCACACTGTCTGTTGTGTAAATCTGTAGTGTAAACTGAAAATCTCTTTTAAGTGTACCATCTCGGTAAACCCTACATGTTTCTTCTTTGAGAGATTGTTGGTCAAAATATCAGCAATCATTTCATTAATACATTTATACTTTAACAAAACTTGACCCTTCTAGACAACTTATCTTACAAAATGATAGCGTATATCAATATGTTTTGTTCTGGAATGATGAACTGGATTCTTAGACAGAGCTTGGGAACTCAAATTTTCGCATCAAGAAAGGTTTTACCACACTGTCTGCAGTGTAAAATTAAAATCTTCTTTAAAAGTACAATCTCGGTAAATTCTACATGTTTCTTCTTTGGGAGATTGGTGGTCAAAATATCAGCAATCATTTCATTAGTACATTTATACTTTAGCAAACTTAATCTTCCTGGACAACTTGTTTTACAAAATGATAGCGTATATCAATATGTTTTGTTTTGGAATGATGAACTGGTTTCTTAGCCAGAGCTTGGGAACTCAAATTTTCGCATCAAGAAAGGTTCTCTATGAATCCTACATGTTTCTTCTTTGAGAGATTGTTGTTCAAAATATCAGCAATCATTTCATTAGTACATTTATACTTTAACAAAACTTGACCTTCCTAGACAACTTGTCTTACAAAATGATAGCGTATATCAATATGTTTTCTTCCAGAATGATGAACTGGTTTCTTAGACAGAGCTTGGGAACTCAAATTTTCGCATCAAGAAAGGTTTAATCACACTGTCTGTAGTGTAAAATGAAAATCTATTTTAAATGTACCATCTTTGTAAATTCTACAAATTTCTTCTTTGAGTGATTTGTAGTCAAAATATCGGCAATCATTCCATTAGTGCATTTATACTCTAACAAAACTTGACCCTTCTAGACAACTTGTCTTACAAAATGATAGCGTATATCAATATGATTTGTTCTGGAATGATGAACTGGATTCTTAGTCAGAGGTTGGGAACTCAAATTTTCGCATCAAGAAAGGTTTGACCACACTGTCTGCAGTGTAAAATTAAAATCTTCTTTAAAAGTACAATCTCGGTAAATTCTACATGTTTCTTTTTTGAGAGATTGTTGGTCAAAATATCAGCAATCATTTCATTAATACATTTATACTTTAACAAAACTTGACCCTTCTAGACAACTTGTCTTACAAAATGATAGCGTATATCAATATGTTTTGTTCTGGAATGATGAACTGGATTCTTAGCCAGAGCTTGGGAACTCAAATTTTCGCATCAAGAAAGGTTCTCTATGAATCCTACATGTTTCTTCTTTGAGAGATGGTTGTTCAAAATATCAGCAATCATTTCATTAGTACATTTATACTTTAACAAAACTTGACCCTTCTAGACAACTTGTCTTACAAAATGATAGCGTATATCAATATGATTTGTTCTGGAATGATGAACTGGATTCTTAGTCAGAGATTGGTAACTCAAATTTTCGCATCAAAAAAGGTTTGACCACACTGTCTGTTGTGTAAATCTGTAGTGTAAACTGAAAATCTCTTTTAAGTGTACCATCTCGGTAAACTCTACATGTTTCTTCTTTGAGAGATTGTTGGTCAAAATATCAGCAATCATTTCATTAATACATTTATACTTTAACAAAACTTGACCTTCCTAGACAACTTGTCTTACAAAAGAATAGCGTATATCAATATGTTTTGTTCTGGAATGATGAACTGGTTTCTGAGCCAGAGCTTGGGAACTCAAATTTTCACATCAAGAAAGGTTTGACCACACTGTCTGTAGTGTAAAATGAAAATCTAGTTTAAATATACCATCTTTGTAAATTCTACAAATTTCGTCTTTGATAGATTTGTGGTCAAAATATCAGCGATCATTTCATTTCTAACAAAACTTGACCCTTCTAGACAACTTGTCTTACAAAATGATAGCGTATATCAATATGTTTTGTTCTGGAATGATGAACTGGTTTCTTAGCCAGAGCTTGGGAACTCAAATTTTCGCATCAAGAAAGGTTCTCTATGAATTCTACATGTTTCTTCTTTGGGAGATTGTTGGTCAAAATATCAGCAATCATTTCATTAGTACATTTATACTTTAACAAACTTAATCTTCCTGGACAACTTGTCTTACAAAATGATAGCGTATATCAATATGTTTTCTTCTAGAATGATGAACTGGTTTCTTAGCCAGAGCTTGGGAACTCAAATTTTCGCATCAAGAAAGGTTTGACCACACTGTCTGTAGTGTAAAATGAAAATCTATTTTAAATATACCATCTTTGTAAATTCTACAAATTTCGTCTTTGATAGATTTGTGGTCAAAATATCAGCGATCATTTCATTTCTAACAAAACTTGACCCTTCTAGACAACTTGTCTTACAAAATGATAGCGTATATCAATATGTTTTGTTCTGGAATGATGAACTGGTTTCTTAGCCAGAGCTTGGGAACTCAAATTTTCGCATCAAGAAAGGTTCTCTATGAATTCTACATGTTTCTTCTTTGAGAGATTGTTGTTCAAAATATCAGCAATCATTTCATTAGTACATTTATACTTTAACAAAACTTGACCTTCCTAGACAACTTGTCTTACAAAATGATAGTGTATATCAATATGTTTTCTTCTAGAATGATGAACTGGTTTCTTAGCCAGAGCTTGGGAACTCAAATTTTCGCATCAAGAAAGGTTTTACCACACTGTCTGCAGTGTAAAATTAAAATCTTCTTTAAAAGTACAATCTCGGTAAATTCTACATGTTTCTTCTTTGGGAGATTGGTGGTCAAAATATCAGCAATCATTTTATTAGTATATTTATACTTTAACAAAACTTGACCTTCCTAGACAACTTGTCTTACAAAATGATAGCGTATATAAATATGTTTTCTTCCAGAATGATGAACTGGATTCTTAGTCAGAGCTTGGGAACTCAAATTTTCGCATCAAGAAAGGTTTAATCACACTGTCTGTAGTGTAAAATGAAAATCTATTTTAAATGTACCATCTTTGTAAATTCTACAAATTTCTTCTTTGAGAGATTTGTAGTCAAAATATCGGCAATCATTCCATTAGTGCATTTATACTCTAACAAAACTTGACCCTTCCAGAAAACTTGTCTTACAAAATGATTGCGTATATCAATATGATTTGTTCTGGAATGATGAACTGGATTCTTAGTCAGAGCTTGGGAACTCAAATTTTCGCATTAAAAAAGGTTTGACCACACTGTCTGTTGTGTAAATCTGTAGTGTAAAATGAAAATCTCTTTTAAGTGTACAATCTCGGTAAATTCTACATGTTTGGTCAAAATATCAGCAATCATTTCATTAATACATTTATACTTTAACAAAACTTGACCCTTCTAGACAACTTATCTTACAAAATGATAGCGTATATCAATATGTTTTGTTCTGGAATGATGAACTGGATTCTTAGACAGAGCTTGGGAACTCAAATTTTCGCATCAAGAAAGGTTTTACCACACTGTCTGCAGTGTAAAATTAAAATCTTCTTTAAAAGTACTATCTCGGTAAATTCTACATGTTTCTTCTTTGGGAGATTTGTGGTCAAAATATCAGCAATCATTTCATTAGTACATTTATACTTTAACAAACTTAATCTTCCTGGACAACTTGTTTTACAAAATGATAGTGTATATCAATATGTTTTCTTCTAGAATGATGAACTGGTTTCTCAGCCAGAGCTTGGGAACTCAAATTTTCACATCAAGAAAAGTTTGACCACACTGTCTGTAGTGTAAAATGAAAATCTAGTTTAAATATACCATCTTTGTAAATTCTACAAATTTCGTCTTTGATAGATTTGTGGTCAAAATATCAGCGATCATTTCATTTCTAACAAAACTTGACCCTTCTAGACAACTTGTCTTACAAAATGATAGCGTATATCAATATGTTTTGTTCTGGAATGATGAACTGGTTTCTTAGCCAGAGCTTGAGAACTCAAATTTTCGCATCAAGAAAGGTTCTCTATGAATTCTACATGTTTCTTCTTTGGGAGATTGTTGGTCAAAATATCAGCAATCATTTCATTAGTACATTTATACTTTAACAAACTTAATCTTCCTGGACAACTTGTTTTTCAAAATGATAGTGTATATCAATATGTTTTCTTCTAGAATGATGAACTGGTTTCTTAGCCAGAGCTTGGGAACTCAAATTTTCGCATCAAGAAAGGTTTGACCACACTGTCTGCAGTGTAAAATTAAAATCTTTTTTAAATGTACCATCTCGGCAAATTCTACATGTTTCTTCTTTGAGAGATTGTTGTTCAAAATATCAGCAATATCAGCATTAGTACATTTATACTTTAACAAAACGTGACCTTCCCAGACAACTTGTCTTACAAAATGATAGCGTATATCAATATGTTTTCTTCTAGAATAATGAACTGGTTTCTTAGCCAGAGCTTGGGAACTCAAATTTTCGCATCAAGAAAGGTTCTCTATGAATCCTACATGTTTCTTCTTTGAGAGATTGTTGTTCAAAATATCAGCAATCATTTCATTAGTACATTTATACTATAACAAAACTTGACCTTCCTAGACAACTTGTCTTACAAAATGATAGCGTATATCAATATGTTTTCTTCCAGAATGATGAACTGGTTTCTTAGACAGAGCTTGGGAACTCAAATTTTCGCATCAAGAAAGGTTTAATCACACTGTCTGTAGTGTAAAATGAAAATCTATTTTAAATGTACCATCTTTGTAAATTCTACAAATTTCTTCTTTGAGAGATTTGTAGTCAAAATATCGGCAATCATTCCATTAGTGCATTTATACTCTAACAAAACTTGACCCTTCTAGACAACTTGTCTTACAAAATGATAGCGTATATCAATATGATTTGTTCTGGAATGATGAACTGGATTCTTAGTCAGAGATTGGGAACTCAAATTTTCGCATCAAAAAAGGTTTGACCACACTGTCTGTTGTGTAAATCTGTAGTGTAAACTGAAAATCTCTTTTAAGTGTACCATCTCAGTAAATTCTACATGTTTCTTCTTTGAGAAATTGTTGGTCAAAATATCAGCAATCATTTCATTAATACATTTATACTTTAACAAAACTTGACCCTTCTAGACAACTTATCTTACAAAATGATAGCGTATATCAATATGTTTTGTTCTGGAATGATGAACTGGATTCTTAGACAGAGCTTGGGAACTCAAATTTTCGCATCAAGAAATGTTTGACCACACTGTCTGCAGTGTAAAATTAAAATCTTCTTTAAAAGTACAATCTCGGTAAATTCTACATGTTTCTTCTTTGGGAGATTGGTGGTCAAAATATCAGCAATCATTTCATTAGTGCATTTATACTTTAACAAACTTAATCTTCCTGGACAACTTGTTTTACAAAATGAAAGTGTATATCAATATGTTTTCTTCTAGAATGATGAACTGGTTTCTTAGCCAGAGCTTGGGAACTCAAATTTTCACATCAAGAAAGGTTTGACCACACTGTCTGTAGTGTAAAATGAAAATCTAGGTTAAATATACCATCTTTGTAAATTCTACAAATTTCGTCTTTGATAGATTTGTGGTCAAAATATCAGCGATCATTTCATTTCTAACAAAACTTGACCCTTCTAGACAACTTGTCTTACAAAATGATAGCGTATATCAATATGTTTTGTTCTGGAATGATGAACTGGTTTCTTAGCCAGAGCTTGGGAACTCAAATTTTCGCATCAAGAAAGGTTCTCTATGAATTCTACATGTTTCTTCTTTGGGAGATTGTTGGTCAAAATATCAGCAATCATTTCATTAGTACATTTATACTTTAACAAACTTAATCTTCCTGGACAACTTGTCTTACAAAATGATAGCGTATATCAATATGTTTTGTTCTGGAATGATGAACTGGATTCTTAGTCAGAGCTTGGGAACTCAAATTTTCGGATCAAAAAAGGTTTGACCACACTGTCTGTTGTGTAAATCTGTAGTGTAAAATGAAAATCTTTTTTAAATGTACCATCTCAGCATATTCTACATGTTTCTTCTTTGGGAGATTGTTGGTCAAAATATCAGCAATCATTTCATTAGTACATTTATACTTTAACAAAACTTGACCTTCCTAGACGACTTGTCTTACAAAATGATAGTGTATATCAATATGTTTTCTTCTGGAATGATGAACTGGATTCCCAGCCAGAGCTTGGGAACTCAAATTGTCGCATCAAGAAAGGTTTGACCACACTGTCTGCAGTGTAAAATTAAAATCTTCTTTAAATGTACAATCTCGGTAAATTCTACATGTTTCTTCTTTGGGAGATTGGTGGTCAAAATATCAGCAATCATTTCATTAGTATATATTAATACTTTAACAAAACTTGACCTTCCTAGACAACTTGTCTTACAAAATGATAGCGGATATCAATATAATTTGTTCTGGAATGATGAACTTGATTCTTAGTCAGAGCTTGGGAACTCAAATTGTCGCATAAAGAAATGTTTGACCAAACTGTCTGCAGTGTAAAATTAAAATCTTCTTTAAAAGTACAATCTCGGTAAATTCTACATGTTTCTTCTTTGGGAGATTGTTGGTCAAAATATCAGCAATCATTTCATTAATACATTTATACTTTAACAAACTTAATCTTCCTAGACGACTTGTCTTACAAAATGATAGTGTATATCAATATGTTTTCTTCTAGAATGATGAACTGGTTTCTTAGCCAGAGCTTGGGAACTCAAATTTTCGCATCAAGAAAGGTTTGACCACACTGTCTGCAGTGTAAAATGAAAATATTTTATAAATGTACCATCTCGGTAAATTCTACATGTTTCTTCTTTGAGAGATTGTTGGTCAAAATATCAGCAATCATTTCATTAGTACATTTATACTTTAACAAAACTTGACCCTTCTAGACAACTTGTCTTACAAAATGATAGCGTATATCAATATGTTTTGTTCTGGAATGATGAACGGGATTCTTAGTCAGAGCTTGGGAACTCAAATTTTCGGATCAAGAAAGGTTTGACCACACTGTCTGCAGTGTAAAATTAAAATCTTCTTTAAAAGTACAATCTCGGTAAAGTCTACATGTTTCTTCTTTGAGAGATTGTTGGTTAAAATATCAGCAATCATTTCATTAGTACATTTATACTTTAACAAAACTTGACCTTCCTAGACGACTTGTTTTACAAAATGATAGTGTATATCAATATGTTTTCTTCTAGAATGATGAACTGGTTTCTTAGCCAGAGCTTGGGAACTCAAATTTTCGCATCAAGAAAGGTTTGACCACACTGTCTGCAGTGTAAAATGAAAATATTTTATAAATGTACCATCTCGGTAAATTCTACATGTTTCTTCTTTGAGAGATTGTTGGTCAAAATATCAGCAATCATTTCATTAGTACATTTATACTTTAACAAAACTTGACCCTTCTAGACAACTTGTCTTACAAAATGATAGCGTATATCAATATGTTTTGTTCTGGAATGATGAACGGGATTCTTAGTCAGAGCTTGGGAACTCAAATTTTCGGATCAAGAAAGGTTTGACCACACTGTCTGCAGTGTAAAATTAAAATCTTCTTTAAAAGTACAATCTCGGTAAAGTCTACATGTTTCTTCTTTGAGAGATTGTTGGTTAAAATATCAGCAATCATTTCATTAGTACATTTATACTTTAACAAAACTTGACCTTCCTAGACGACTTGTCTTACAAAATGATAGTGTATCTCAATATGTTTTGTTCTGGAATGATGAACGGGATTCTTAGTCAGAGCTTGGGAACTCAAATTTTCGGATCAAGAAAGGTTTGACCACACTGTCTGCAGTGTAAAATTAAAATCTTCTTTATACGTACAATCTCGGTAAATTCTACATGTTTCTTCTTTGGGAGATTGGTGGTCAAAATATCAGCAATCATTTCATTAGTATATATTAATACTTTAACAAAACTTGACCTTCCTAGACAACTTGTCTTACAAAATGATAGCGTATATCAGTATAATTTGTTCTGGAATGATGAACTTGATTCTTAGTCAGAGCTTGGGAACTCAAATTGTCGCATAAAGAAATGTTTGACCACACTGTCTGCAGTGAAAAATTAAAATCTTCTTTAAAAGTACAATCTCGGTAAATTCTACATGTTTCTTCTTTGGGAGATTGTTGGTCAAAATATCAGCAATCATTTCATTAGTACATTTATACTTTAACAAACTTAATCTTCCTGGACGACTTGATTTATAAAATGATAGTGTATATTAATATGTTTTCTTCTAGAATGATGAACTGGTTTTTAGCCAGAGCTTGGGAACTCAAATTTTCGCATCAAAAAAGGTTTGACCACACACTGTCTTACAAAATGATAGCGTATATCAATATGTTTTGTTCTGGAATGATGAACGGGATTCTTAGTCAGAGCTTGGGAACTCAAATTTTCGGATCAAGAAAGGTTTGACCACACTGTCTGCAGTGTAAAATTAAAATCTTCTTTAAAAGTACAATCTCGGTAAAGTCTACATGTTTCTTCTTTGAGAGATTGTTGGTTAAAATATCAGCAATCATTTCATTAATACATTTATACTTTAACAAAACTTGACCCTTCTAGACAACTTGTCTTACAAAATGATAGCGTATATCAATATGTTTTGTTCTGGAATGATGAACGGGATTCTTAGTCAGAGCTTGGGAACTCAAATTTTCGGATCAAGAAAGGTTTGACCACACTGTCTGCAGTGTAAAATTAAAATCTTCTTTAAAAGTACAATCTCGGTAAATTCTACATGTTTCTTCTTTGGGAGATTGGTGGTCAAAATATCAGCAATCATTTCATTAGTATATATTAATACTTTAACAAAACTTGACCTTCCTAGACAACTTGTCTTACAAAATGATAGCGTATATCAGTATAATTTGTTCTGGAATGATGAACTTGATTCTTAGTCAGAGCTTGGGAACTCAAATTGTCGCATAAAGAAATGTTTGACCACACTGTCTGCAGTGAAAAATTAAAATCTTCTTTAAAAGTACAATCTCGGTAAATTCTACATGTTTCTTCTTTGGGAGATTGTTGGTCAAAATATCAGCAATCATTTCATTAGTACATTTATACTTTAACAAACTTAATCTTCCTGGACGACTTGATTTACAAAATGATAGTGTATATTAATATGTTTTCTTCTAGAATGATGAACTGGTTTTTAGCCAGAGCTTGGGAACTCAAATTTTCGCATCAAAAAAGGTTTGACCACACTGTCTGTTGTGTAAATCTGTAGTGTAAAATGAAAATCTTTTTTAAATGTACCATCTCGGCATATTCTACATGTTTCTTCTTTGGGAGATTGTTGGTCAAAATATCAGCAATCATTTCATTAGTACATTTATACTTTAACAAACTTAATCTTCCTGGACGACTTGTTTTGCAAAATGATAGTGTATATTAATATGTTTTCTTCTAGAATGATGAACTGGTTTCTTAGCCAGAGCCTGGGAACTCAAATTTTCGCATCAAGAAAGGTTTGACCACACTGTCTGCAGTGTAAAATGAAAATCTTTTTTAAAAGTACAATCTCGGTAAATTCTACATGTTTCTTCTTTGGGAGATTGGTGGTCAAAATATCAGCAATCATTTCATCAGTATATATTAATACTTTAACAAAACTTGACCCTTCTAGACAACTTGTCTTACAAAATGATTGCGTATATCAATATGTTTTGTTCTGGAATGATGAACTGGATTCTTAGCCAGAGCTTGGGAACTCAAATTGTCGCATAAAGAAATGTTTGACCACACTGTCTGCAGTGTAAAATTAAAATCTTCTTTAAAAGTACAATCTCGGTAAATTCTACATGTTTCTTCTTTGGGAGATTGGTGGTCAAAATATCAGCAATCATTTCATTAGTACATTTATACTTTAACAAACTTAATCTTCCTGGACGACTTGTTTTACAAAATGATAGTGTATATTAATATGTTTTCTTCTAGAATGATGAACTGGTTTTTAGCCAGAGCTTGGGAACTCAAATTTTCGCATCAAAAACGGTTTGACCACACTGTCTGTTGTGTAAATCTGTAGTGTAAAATGAAAATCTTTTTTAAATGTACCATCTCGGCATATTCTACATGTTTCTATGTTTTGTTCTGGAATGATGAACTGGATTCTTAGCCAGAGCTTGGGAACTCAAATTGTCGCATAAAGAAATGTTTGACCACACTGTCTGCAGTGTAAAATTAAAATCTTCTTTAAAAGTACAATCTCGGTAAATTCTACATGTTTCTTCTTTGGGAGATTGGTGGTCAAAATATCAGCAATCATTTCATTAGTACATTTATACTTTAACAAACTTAATCTTCCTGGACGACTTGTTTTGCAAAATGATAGTGTATATTAATATGTTTTCTTCTAGAATGATGAACTGGTTTCTTAGCCAGAGCCTGGGAACTCAAATTTTCGCATCAAGAAAGGTTTGATCACACTGTCTGCAGTGTAAAATGAAAATCTTTTTTAAAAGTACAATCTCGGTAAATTCTACATGTTTCTTCTTTGGGAGATTGGTGGTCAAAATATCAGCAATCATTTCATCAGTATATATTAATACTTTAACAAAACTTGACCCTTCTAGACAACTTGTCTTACAAAATGATTGCGTATATCAATATGTTTTGTTCTGGAATGATGAACTGGATTCTTAGCCAGAGCTTGGGAACTCAAATTGTCGCATAAAGAAATGTTTGACCACACTGTCTGCAGTGTAAAATTAAAATCTTCTTTAAAAGTACAATCTCGGTAAATTCTACATGTTTCTTCTTTGGGAGATTGTTAGTCAAAATATCAGCAATCATTTCATTAGTACATTTATACTTTAACAAAACTTGACCCTTCTAGACAACTTGTCTTACAAAATGATAGCGTATATCAATATGTTTTGTTCTGGAATGATGAACGGGATTCTTAGTCAGAGCTTGGGAACTCAAATTGTCGCATAAAGAAATGTTTGACCAAACTGTCTGCAGTGTAAAATTAAAATCTTCTTTAAAAGTACAATCTCGGTAAATTCTACATGTTTCTTCTTTGGGAGATTGTTGGTCAAAATATCAGCAATCATTTCATTAGTATATATTAATACTTTAACAAAACTTGACCTTCCTAGACAACTTGTCTTATAAAATGATAGCGTATATCAATATAATTTGTTCTGGAATGATGAACTTGATTCTTAGTCAGAGCTTGGGAACTCAAATTGTCGCATAATGTTTGACCACACTGTCTGCAGTGTAAAATTGAAATCTTCTTTAAAAGTACAATCTCGGTAAATTCTACATGTTTCTTCTTTGGGAGATTGGTGGTCAAAATATCAGCAATCATTTCATTAGTATATATTAATACTTTAACAAAACTTGACCTTCCTAGACAACTTGTCTTATAAAATGATAGCGTATATCAATATAATTTGTTCTGGAATGATGAACTTGATTCTTAGTCAGAGCTTGGGAACTCAAATTGTCGCATAATGTTTGACCACACTGTCTGCAGTGTAAAATTAAAATCTTCTTTAAAAGTACAATCTCGGTAAATTCTACATGTTTCTTCTTTGGGAGATTGGTGGTCAAAATATCAGCAATCATTTCATTAGTATATATTAATACTTTAACAAAACTTGACCTTCCTAGACAACTTGTCTTATAAAATGATAGCGTATATCAATATAATTTGTTCTGGAATGATGAACTTGATTCTTAGTTAGAGCTTGGGAACTCAAATTGTCGCATAATGTTTGACCAAACTGTCTGCAGTGTAAAATTAAAATCTTCTTTAAAAGTACAATCTCGGTAAATTCTACATGTTTCTTCTTTGGGAGATTGTTGGTCAAAATATCAGCAATCATTTCATTAGTACATTTATACTTTAACAAACTTAATCTTCCTGGACGACTTGTTTTACAAAATGATAGTGTATATTAATATGTTTTCTTCTAGAATGATGAACTGGTTTTTAGCCAGAGCTTGGGAACTCAAATTTTCGCATTAAAAACGGTTTGACCACACTGTCTGTTGTGTAAATCTGTAGTGTAAAATGAAAATCTTTTTTAAATGTACCATCTCGGCATATTCTACATGTTTCTTCTTTGGGAGATTGTTGGTCAAAATATCAGCAATCATTTCATTAGTACATTTATACTTTAACAAAACTTGACCCTTCTAGACAACTTGTCTTACAAAATGATTGCGTATATCAATATAATTTGTTCTGGAATGATGAACTTGATTCCTAGTCAGAGCTTGGGAACTTAAATTGTCGCATAAAGAAATGTTTGACCAAACTGTCTGCAGTGAAAAATTAAAATCTTCTTTAAAAGTACAATCTCGGTAAATTCTACATGTTTCTTCTTTGGGAGATTGTTGGTCAAAATATCAGCAATCATTTCATTAGTACATTTATACTTTAACAAACTTAATCTTCATGGACGACTTGATTTATAAAATGATAGTGTATATTAATATGTTTTCTTCTAGAATGATGAACTGGTTTTTAGCCAGAGCTTGGGAACTCAAATTTTCGCATCAAAAAAGGTTTGACCACACACTGTCTTACAAAATGATAGCGTATATCAATATGTTTTGTTCTGGAATGATGAACGGGATTCTTAGTCAGAGCTTGGGAACTCAAATTTTCGGATCAAGAAAGGTTTGACCACACTGTCTGCAGTGTAAAATTAAAATCTTCTTTAAAAGTACAATCTCGGTAAAGTCTACATGTTTCTTCTTTAAGAGATTGTTGGTTAAAATATCAGCAATCATTTCATTAATACATTTATACTTTAACAAAACTTGACCCTTCTAGACAACTTGTCTTACAAAATGATAGCGTATATCAATATGTTTTGTTCTGGAATGATGAACGGGATTCTTAGTCAGAGCTTGGGAACTCAAATTTTCGGATCAAGAAAGGTTTGACCACACTGTCTGCAGTGTAAAATTAAAATCTTCTTTAAAAGTACAATCTCGGTAAATTCTACATGTTTCTTCTTTGGGAGATTGGTGGTCAAAATATCAGCAATCATTTCATTAGTATATATTAATACTTTAACAAAACTTGACCTTCCTAGACAACTTGTCTTACAAAATGATAGCGTATATCAGTATAATTTGTTCTGGAATGATGAACTTGATTCTTAGTCAGAGCTTGGGAACTCAAATTGTCGCATAAAGAAATGTTTGACCACACTGTCTGCAGTGAAAAATTAAAATCTTCTTTAAAAGTACAATCTCGGTAAATTCTACATGTTTCTTCTTTGGGAGATTGTTGGTCAAAATATCAGCAATCATTTCATTAGTACATTTATATTTTAACAAACTTAATCTTCCTGGACGACTTGATTTACAAAATGATAGTGTATATTAATATGTTTTCTTCTAGAATGATGAACTGGTTTTTAGCCAGAGCTTGGGAACTCAAATTTTCGCATCAAAAAAGGTTTGACCACACTGTCTGTTGTGTAAATCTGTAGTGTAAAATGAAAATCTTTTTTAAATGTACCATCTCGGCATATTCTACATGTTTCTTCTTTGGGAGATTGTTGGTCAAAATATCAGCAATCATTTCATTAGTACATTTATACTTTAACAAACTTAATCTTCCTGGACGACTTGTTTTGCAAAATGATAGTGTATATTAATATGTTTTCTTCTAGAATGATGAACTGGTTTCTTAGCCAGAGCCTGGGAACTCAAATTTTCGCATCAAGAAAGGTTTGATCACACTGTCTGCAGTGTAAAATGAAAATCTTTTTTAAAAGTACAATCTCGGTAAATTCTACATGTTTCTTCTTTGGGAGATTGGTGGTCAAAATATCAGCAATCATTTCATCAGTATATATTAATACTTTAACAAAACTTGACCCTTCTAGACAACTTGTCTTACAAAATGATTGCGTATATCAATATGTTTTGTTCTGGAATGATGAACTGGATTCTTAGCCAGAGCTTGGGAACTCAAATTGTCGCATAAAGAAATGTTTGACCACACTGTCTGCAGTGTAAAATTAAAATCTTCTTTAAAAGTACAATCTCGGTAAATTCTACATGTTTCTTCTTTGGGAGATTGGTGGTCAAAATATCAGCAATCATTTCATTAGTACATTTATACTTTAACAAACTTAATCTTCCTGGACGACTTGTTTTACAAAATGATAGTGTATATTAATATGTTTTCTTCTGGTTGAACTGGTTTTTAGCCAGAGCTTGGGAACTCAAATTTTCGCATCAAAAACGGTTTGACCACACTGTCTGTTGTGTAAATCTGTAGTGTAAAATGAAAATCTTTTTTAAATGTACCATCTCGGCATATTCTACATGTTTCTATGTTTTGTTCTGGAATGATGAACTGGATTCTTAGCCAGAGCTTGCGAACTCAAATTGTCGCATAAAGAAATGTTTGACCACACTGTCTGCAGTGTAAAATTAAAATCTTCTTTAAAAGTACAATCTCGATAAATTCTACATGTTTCTTCTTTGGGAGATTGGTGGTCAAAATATCAGCAATCATTTCATCAGTATATATTAATACTTTAACAAAACTTGACCTTCCTAGACAACTTGTCTTACAAAATGATTGCGTATGTCAATATGTTTTGTTCTGGAATGATGAACTGGATTCTTAGTCAGAGCTTGGGAACTCAAATTTTCGGATCAAGAAAGGTTTGACCACACTGTCTGCAGTGTAAAATTAATATCTTCTTTAAAAGTACAATCTCGGTAAATTCTACATGTTTCTTCTTTGAGAGATTGTTGGTCAAAATATCAGCAACCATTTCATTAATACATTTATACTTTAACAAAACTTGACCCTTCTAGACAACTTGTCTTACAAAATGATAGCGTATATCAATATGTTTTGTTCTGGAATGATGAACGGGATTCTTAGTCAGAGCTTGGGAACTCAAATTGTCGCATAAAGAAATGTTTGACCAAACTGTCTGCAGTGTAAAATTAAAATCTTCTTTAAAAGTACAATCTCGGTAAATTCTACATGTTTCTTCTTTGGGAGATTGGTGGTCAAAATATCAGCAATCATTTATTAGTATATATTAATACTTTAACAAAACTTGACCTTCCTAGACAACTTGTCTTATAAAATGATAGCGTATATCAATATAATTTGTTCTGGAATGATGAACTTGATTCTTAGTCAGAGCTTGGGAACTCAAATTGTCGCATAATGTTTGACCACACTGTCTGCAGTGTAAAATTAAAATCTTCTTTAAAAGTACAATCTCGGTAAATTCTACATGTTTCTTCTTTGGGAGATTGGTGGTCAAAATATCAGCAATCATTTCATTAGTATATATTAATACTTTAACAAAACTTGACCTTCCTAGACAACTTGTCTTATAAAATGATGGCGTATATCAATATAATTTGTTCTGGAATGATGAACTTGATTCTTAGTCAGAGCTTGGGAACTCAAATTGTCGCATAATGTTTGACCAAACTGTCTACAGTGTAAAATTAAAATCTTCTTTAAAAGTACAATCTCGGTAAATTCTACATGTTTCTTCTTTGGGAGATTGTTGGTCAAAATATCAGCAATCATTTCATTAGTACATTTATACTTTAACAAACTTAATTTTCCTGGACGACTTGTTTTACAAAATGATAGTGTATATTAATATGTTTTCTTCTAGAATGATGAACTGGTTTTTAGCCAGAGCTTGGGAACTCAAATTTTCGCATCAAAAACGGTTTGACCACACTGTCTGTTGTGTAAATCTGTAGTGTAAAATGAAAATCTTTTTTAAATGTACCATCTCGGCATATTCTACATGTTTCTTCTTTGGGAGATTGTTGGTCAAAATATCAGCAATCATTTCATTAGTACATTTATACTTTAACAAAACTTGACTCTTCTAGACAACTTGTCTTACAAAATGATTGCGTATATCAATATAATTTGTTCTGGAATGATGAACTTGATTCCTAGTCAGAGCTTGGGAACTTAAATTGTCGCATAAAGAAATGTTTGACCAAACTGTCTGCAGTGTAAAATTAAAATCTTCTTTAAAAGTACAATCTCGGTAAATTCTACATGTTTCTTCTTTGGGAGATTGTTGGTCAAAATATCAGCAATCATTTCATTAATACATTTATACTTTAACAAACTTAATATTCCTAGACGACTTGTTTTACAAAATGATAGTGTATATCAATATGTTTTCTTCTAGAATGATGAACTGGATTCTTAGCCAGAGCTTGGGAACTCAAATTTTCGCATCAAGAAAGGTTTGACCACACTGTCTGCAGTGTAAAATGAAAATATTTTTTAAATGTACCATCTCGGTAAATTCTACATGTTTCTTCTTTGAGAGATTGTTGGTCAAAATATCAGCAATCATTTCATTAGTACATTTATACTTTAACAAAACTTGACCCTTCTAGACAACTTGTCTTACAAAATGATTGCGTATATCAATATGTTTTGTTCTGGAATGATGAACTGGATTCTTAACCAGAGCTTGGGAACTCAAATTTTCGCATCCAGAAATTTTTGACCACACTGTCTGCAGTGTAAAATTAAAATCTTCTTTAAAAGTACAATCTCGGTAAATTCTACATGTTTCTTCTTTGGGAGATTGGTGGTCAAAATATCAGCAATCATTTCATCAGTATATATTAATACTTCAACAAAACTTGACCCTTCTAGACAACTTGTCTTACAAAATGATAGCGTATATCAATATGTTTTGTTCTGGAATGATGAACGGGATTCTTAGTCAGAGCTTGGGAACTCAAATTTTCGGATCAAGAAAGGTTTGACCACACTGTCTGCAGTGTAAAATTAAAATCTTCTTTAAAAGTACAATCTCGGTAAATTCTACATGTTTCTTCTTTGGGAGATTGGTGGTCAAAATATCAGCAATCATTTCATCAGTATATATTAATACTTTAACAAAACTTGACCCTTCTAGACAACTTGTCTTACAAAATGATTGCGTATATCAATATGTTTTGTTCTGGAATGATGAACTGGATTCTTAGCCAGAGCTTGGGAACTCAAATTGTCGCATAAAGAAATGTTTGACCACACTGTCTGCAGTGTAAAATTAAAATCTTCTTTAAAAGTACAATCTCGGTAAATTCTACATGTTTCTTCTTTGGGAGATTGGTGGTCAAAATATCAGCAATCATTTCATTAGTACATTTATACTTTAACAAACTTAATCTTCCTGGACGACTTGTTTTACAAAATGATAGTGTATATTAATATGTTTTCTTCTAGAATGATGAACTGGTTTTTAGCCAGAGCTTGGGAACTCAAATTTTCGCATCAAAAACGGTTTGACCACACTGTCTGTTGTGTAAATCTGTAGTGTAAAATGAAAATCTTTTTTAAATGTACCATCTCGGCATATTCTACATGTTTCTATGTTTTGTTCTGGAATGATGAACTGGATTCTTAGCCAGAGCTTGGGAACTCAAATTGTCGCATAAAGAAATGTTTGACCACACTGTCTGCAGTGTAAAATTAAAATCTTCTTTAAAAGTACAATCTCGGTAAATTCTACATGTTTCTTCTTTGGGAGATTGGTGGTCAAAATATCAGCAATCATTTCATTAGTACATTTATACTTTAACAAACTTAATCTTCCTGGACGACTTGTTTTGCAAAATGATAGTGTATATTAATATGTTTTCTTCTAGAATGATGAACTGGTTTCTTAGCCAGAGCCTGGGAACTCAAATTTTCGCATCAAGAAAGGTTTGATCACACTGTCTGCAGTGTAAAATGAAAATCTTTTTTAAAAGTACAATCTCGGTAAATTCTACATGTTTCTTCTTTGGGAGATTGGTGGTCAAAATATCAGCAATCATTTCATCAGTATATATTAATACTTTAACAAAACTTGACCCTTCTAGACAACTTGTCTTACAAAATGATTGCGTATATCAATATGTTTTGTTCTGGAATGATGAACTGGATTCTTAGCCAGAGCTTGGGAACTCAAATTGTCGCATAAAGAAATGTTTGACCACACTGTCTGCAGTGTAAAATTAAAATCTTCTTTAAAAGTACAATCTCGGTAAATTCTACATGTTTCTTCTTTGGGAGATTGTTAGTCAAAATATCAGCAATCATTTCATTAGTACATTTATACTTTAACAAAACTTGACCCTTCTAGACAACTTGTCTTACAAAATGATAGCGTATATCAATATGTTTTGTTCTGGAATGATGAACGGGATTCTTAGTCAGAGCTTGGGAACTCAAATTGTCGCATAAAGAAATGTTTGACCAAACTGTCTGCAGTGTAAAATTAAAATCTTCTTTAAAAGTACAATCTCGGTAAATTCTACATGTTTCTTCTTTGGGAGATTGTTGGTCAAAATATCAGCAATCATTTCATTAGTATATATTAATACTTTAACAAAACTTGACCTTCCTAGACAACTTGTCTTATAAAATGATAGCGTATATCAATATAATTTGTTCTGGAATGATGAACTTGATTCTTAGTCAGAGCTTGGGAACTCAAATTGTCGCATAATGTTTGACCACACTGTCTGCAGTGTAAAATTGAAATCTTCTTTAAAAGTACAATCTCGGTAAATTCTACATGTTTCTTCTTTGGGAGATTGGTGGTCAAAATATCAGCAATCATTTCATTAGTATATATTAATACTTTAACAAAACTTGACCTTCCTAGACAACTTGTCTTATAAAATGATAGCGTATATCAATATAATTTGTTCTGGAATGATGAACTTGATTCTTAGTCAGAGCTTGGGAACTCAAATTGTCGCATAATGTTTGACCACACTGTCTGCAGTGTAAAATTAAAATCTTCTTTAAAAGTACAATCTCGGTAAATTCTACATGTTTCTTCTTTGGGAGATTGGTGGTCAAAATATCAGCAATCATTTCATTAGTATATATTAATACTTTAACAAAACTTGACCTTCCTAGACAACTTGTCTTATAAAATGATAGCGTATATCAATATAATTTGTTCTGGAATGATGAACTTGATTCTTAGTTAGAGCTTGGGAACTCAAATTGTCGCATAATGTTTGACCAAACTGTCTGCAGTGTAAAATTAAAATCTTCTTTAAAAGTACAATCTCGGTAAATTCTACATGTTTCTTCTTTGGGAGATTGTTGGTCAAAATATCAGCAATCATTTCATTAGTACATTTATACTTTAACAAACTTAATCTTCCTGGACGACTTGTTTTACAAAATGATAGTGTATATTAATATGTTTTCTTCTAGAATGATGAACTGGTTTTTAGCCAGAGCTTGGGAACTCAAATTTTCGCATTAAAAACGGTTTGACCACACTGTCTGTTGTGTAAATCTGTAGTGTAAAATGAAAATCTTTTTTAAATGTACCATCTCGGCATATTCTACATGTTTCTTCTTTGGGAGATTGTTGGTCAAAATATCAGCAATCATTTCATTAGTACATTTATACTTTAACAAAACTTGACCCTTCTAGACAACTTGTCTTACAAAATGATTGCGTATATCAATATAATTTGTTCTGGAATGATGAACTTGATTCCTAGTCAGAGCTTGGGAACTTAAATTGTCGCATAAAGAAATGTTTGACCAAACTGTCTGCAGTGAAAAATTAAAATCTTCTTTAAAAGTACAATCTCGGTAAATTCTACATGTTTCTTCTTTGGGAGATTGTTGGTCAAAATATCAGCAATCATTTCATTAGTACATTTATACTTTAACAAACTTAATCTTCATGGACGACTTGATTTATAAAATGATAGTGTATATTAATATGTTTTCTTCTAGAATGATGAACTGGTTTTTAGCCAGAGCTTGGGAACTCAAATTTTCGCATCAAAAAAGGTTTGACCACACACTGTCTTACAAAATGATAGCGTATATCAATATGTTTTGTTCTGGAATGATGAACGGGATTCTTAGTCAGAGCTTGGGAACTCAAATTTTCGGATCAAGAAAGGTTTGACCACACTGTCTGCAGTGTAAAATTAAAATCTTCTTTAAAAGTACAATCTCGGTAAAGTCTACATGTTTCTTCTTTAAGAGATTGTTGGTTAAAATATCAGCAATCATTTCATTAATACATTTATACTTTAACAAAACTTGACCCTTCTAGACAACTTGTCTTACAAAATGATAGCGTATATCAATATGTTTTGTTCTGGAATGATGAACGGGATTCTTGGTCAGAGCTTGGGAACTCAAATTTTCGGATCAAGAAAGGTTTGACCACACTGTCTGCAGTGTAAAATTAAAATCTTCTTTAAAAGTACAATCTCGGTAAATTCTACATGTTTCTTCTTTGGGAGATTGGTGGTCAAAATATCAGCAATCATTTCATTAGTATATATTAATACTTTAACAAAACTTGACCTTCCTAGACAACTTGTCTTACAAAATGATAGCGTATATCAGTATAATTTGTTCTGGAATGATGAACTTGATTCTTAGTCAGAGCTTGGGAACTCAAATTGTCGCATAAAGAAATGTTTGACCACACTGTCTGCAGTGAAAAATTAAAATCTTCTTTAAAAGTACAATCTCGGTAAATTCTACATGTTTCTTCTTTGGGAGATTGTTGGTCAAAATATCAGCAATCATTTCATTAGTACATTTATATTTTAACAAACTTAATCTTCCTGGACGACTTGATTTACAAAATGATAGTGTATATTAATATGTTTTCTTCTAGAATGATGAACTGGTTTTTAGCCAGAGCTTGGGAACTCAAATTTTCGCATCAAAAAAGGTTTGACCACACTGTCTGTTGTGTAAATCTGTAGTGTAAAATGAAAATCTTTTTTAAATGTACCATCTCGGCATATTCTACATGTTTCTTCTTTGGGAGATTGTTGGTCAAAATATCAGCAATCATTTCATTAGTACATTTATACTTTAACAAACTTAATCTTCCTGGACGACTTGTTTTGCAAAATGATAGTGTATATTAATATGTTTTCTTCTAGAATGATGAACTGGTTTCTTAGCCAGAGCCTGGGAACTCAAATTTTCGCATCAAGAAAGGTTTGATCACACTGTCTGCAGTGTAAAATGAAAATCTTTTTTAAAAGTACAATCTCGGTAAATTCTACATGTTTCTTCTTTGGGAGATTGGTGGTCAAAATATCAGCAATCATTTCATCAGTATATATTAATACTTTAACAAAACTTGACCCTTCTAGACAACTTGTCTTACAAAATGATTGCGTATATCAATATGTTTTGTTCTGGAATGATGAACTGGATTCTTAGCCAGAGCTTGGGAACTCAAATTGTCGCATAAAGAAATGTTTGACCACACTGTCTGCAGTGTAAAATTAAAATCTTCTTTAAAAGTACAATCTCGGTAAATTCTACATGTTTCTTCTTTGGGAGATTGGTGGTCAAAATATCAGCAATCATTTCATTAGTACATTTATACTTTAACAAACTTAATCTTCCTGGACGACTTGTTTTACAAAATGATAGTGTATATTAATATGTTTTCTTCTGGTTGAACTGGTTTTTAGCCAGAGCTTGGGAACTCAAATTTTCGCATCAAAAACGGTTTGACCACACTGTCTGTTGTGTAAATCTGTAGTGTAAAATGAAAATCTTTTTTAAATGTACCATCTCGGCATATTCTACATGTTTCTATGTTTTGTTCTGGAATGATGAACTGGATTCTTAGCCAGAGCTTGGGAACTCAAATTGTCGCATAAAGAAATGTTTGACCACACTGTCTGCAGTGTAAAATTAAAATCTTCTTTAAAAGTACAATCTCGATAAATTCTACATGTTTCTTCTTTGGGAGATTGGTGGTCAAAATATCAGCAATCATTTCATCAGTATATATTAATACTTTAACAAAACTTGACCTTCCTAGACAACTTGTCTTACAAAATGATTGCGTATGTCAATATGTTTTGTTCTGGAATGATGAACTGGATTCTTAGTCAGAGCTTGGGAACTCAAATTTTCGGATCAAGAAAGGTTTGACCACACTGTCTGCAGTGTAAAATTAATATCTTCTTTAAAAGTACAATCTCGGTAAATTCTACATGTTTCTTCTTTGAGAGATTGTTGGTCAAAATATCAGCAACCATTTCATTAATACATTTATACTTTAACAAAACTTGACCCTTCTAGACAACTTGTCTTACAAAATGATAGCGTATATCAATATGTTTTGTTCTGGAATGATGAACGGGATTCTTAGTCAGAGCTTGGGAACTCAAATTGTCGCATAAAGAAATGTTTGACCAAACTGTCTGCAGTGTAAAATTAAAATCTTCTTTAAAAGTACAATCTCGGTAAATTCTACATGTTTCTTCTTTGGGAGATTGGTGGTCAAAATATCAGCAATCATTTATTAGTATATATTAATACTTTAACAAAACTTGACCTTCCTAGACAACTTGTCTTATAAAATGATAGCGTATATCAATATAATTTGTTCTGGAATGATGAACTTGATTCTTAGTCAGAGCTTGGGAACTCAAATTGTCGCATTATGTTTGACCACACTGTCTGCAGTGTAAAATTAAAATCTTCTTTAAAAGTACAATCTCGGTAAATTCTACATGTTTCTTCTTTGGGAGATTGGTGGTCAAAATATCAGCAATCATTTCATTAGTATATATTAATACTTTAACAAAACTTGACCTTCCTAGACAACTTGTCTTATAAAATGATGGCGTATATCAATATAATTTGTTCTGGAATGATGAACTTGATTCTTAGTCAGAGCTTGGGAACTCAAATTGTCGCATAATGTTTGACCAAACTGTCTACAGTGTAAAATTAAAATCTTCTTTAAAAGTACAATCTCGGTAAATTCTACATGTTTCTTCTTTGGGAGATTGTTGGTCAAAATATCAGCAATCATTTCATTAGTACATTTATACTTTAACAAACTTAATTTTCCTGGACGACTTGTTTTACAAAATGATAGTGTATATTAATATGTTTTCTTCTAGAATGATGAACTGGTTTTTAGCCAGAGCTTGGGAACTCAAATTTTCGCATCAAAAACGGTTTGACCACACTGTCTGTTGTGTAAATCTGTAGTGTAAAATGAAAATCTTTTTTAAATGTACCATCTCGGCATATTCTACATGTTTCTTCTTTGGGAGATTGTTGGTCAAAATATCAGCAATCATTTCATTAGTACATTTATACTTTAACAAAACTTGACTCTTCTAGACAACTTGTCTTACAAAATGATTGCGTATATCAATATAATTTGTTCTGGAATGATGAACTTGATTCCTAGTCAGAGCTTGGGAACTTAAATTGTCGCATAAAGAAATGTTTGACCAAACTGTCTGCAGTGTAAAATTAAAATCTTCTTTAAAAGTACAATCTCGGTAAATTCTACATGTTTCTTCTTTGGGAGATTGTTGGTCAAAATATCAGCAATCATTTCATTAATACATTTATACTTTAACAAACTTAATATTCCTAGACGACTTGTTTTACAAAATGATAGTGTATATCAATATGTTTTCTTCTAGAATGATGAACTGGATTCTTAGCCAGAGCTTGGGAACTCAAATTTTCGCATCAAGAAAGGTTTGACCACACTGTCTGCAGTGTAAAATGAAAATATTTTTTAAATGTACCATCTCGGTAAATTCTACATGTTTCTTCTTTGAGAGATTGTTGGTCAAAATATCAGCAATCATTTCATTAGTACATTTATACTTTAACAAAACTTGACCCTTCTAGACAACTTGTCTTACAAAATGATTGCGTATATCAATATGTTTTGTTCTGGAATGATGAACTGGATTCTTAACCAGAGCTTGGGAACTCAAATTTTCGCATCCAGAAATTTTTGACCACACTGTCTGCAGTGTAAAATTAAAATCTTCTTTAAAAGTACAATCTCGGTAAATTCTACATGTTTCTTCTTTGGGAGATTGGTGGTCAAAATATCAGCAATCATTTCATCAGTATATATTAATACTTCAACAAAACTTGACCCTTCTAGACAACTTGTCTTACAAAATGATAGCGTATATCAATATGTTTTGTTCTGGAATGATGAACGGGATTCTTAGTCAGAGCTTGGGAACTCAAATTTTCGGATCAAGAAAGGTTTGACCACACTGTCTGCAGTGTAAAATTAAAATCTTCTTTAAAAGTACAATCTCGGTAAAGTCTACATGTTTCTTCTTTGAGAGATTGGTGGTCAAAATATCAGCAATCATTTCATCAGTATATATTAATACTTCAACAAAACTTGACCCTTCTAGACAACTTGTCTTACAAAATGATTGCGTATATCAATATGTTTTGTTCTGGAATGATGAACTGGATTCTTAACCAGAGCTTGGGAACTCAAATTTTCGCATCCAGAAATTTTTGACCACACTGTCTGCAGTGTAAAATTAAAATCTTCTTTAAAAGTACAATCTCGGTAAATTCTACATGTTTCTTCTTTGGGAGATTGTTGGTCAAAATATCAGCAATCATTTCATTAGTACATTTATACTTTAACAAACTTAATCTTCCTGGACGACTTGTTTTGCAAAATGATAGTGTATATTAATATGTTTTCTTCTAGAATGATGAACTGGTTTCTTAGCCAGAGCCTGGGAACTCAAATTTTCGCATCAAGAAAGGTTTGATCACACTGTCTGCAGTGTAAAATGAAAATCTTTTTTAAAAGTACAATCTCGGTAAATTCTACATGTTTCTTCTTTGGGAGATTGGTGGTCAAAATATCAGCAATCATTTCATCAGTATATATTAATACTTTAACAAAACTTGACCCTTCTAGACAACTTGTCTTACAAAATGATTGCGTATATCAATATGTTTTGTTCTGGAATGATGAACTGGATTCTTAGCCAGAGCTTGGGAACTCAAATTGTCGCATAAAGAAATGTTTGACCACACTGTCTGCAGTGTAAAATTAAAATCTTCTTTAAAAGTACAATCTCGGTAAATTCTACATGTTTCTTCTTTGGGAGATTGGTGGTCAAAATATCAGCAATCATTTCATTAGTACATTTATACTTTAACAAACTTAATCTTCCTGGACGACTTGTTTTACAAAATGATAGTGTATATTAATATGTTTTCTTCTGGTTGAACTGGTTTTTAGCCAGAGCTTGGGAACTCAAATTTTCGCATCAAAAACGGTTTGACCACACTGTCTGTTGTGTAAATCTGTAGTGTAAAATGAAAATCTTTTTTAAATGTACCATCTCGGCATATTCTACATGTTTCTATGTTTTGTTCTGGAATGATGAACTGGATTCTTAGCCAGAGCTTGGGAACTCAAATTGTCGCATAAAGAAATGTTTGACCACACTGTCTGCAGTGTAAAATTAAAATCTTCTTTAAAAGTACAATCTCGATAAATTCTACATGTTTCTTCTTTGGGAGATTGGTGGTCAAAATATCAGCAATCATTTCATCAGTATATATTAATACTTTAACAAAACTTGACCTTCCTAGACAACTTGTCTTACAAAATGATTGCGTATGTCAATATGTTTTGTTCTGGAATGATGAACTGGATTCTTAGTCAGAGCTTGGGAACACAAATTTTCGGATCAAGAAAGGTTTGACCACACTGTCTGCAGTGTAAAATTAATATCTTCTTTAAAAGTACAATCTCGGTAAATTCTACATGTTTCTTCTTTGAGAGATTGTTGGTCAAAATATCAGCAACCATTTCATTAATACATTTATACTTTAACAAAACTTGACCCTTCTAGACAACTTGTCTTACAAAATGATAGCGTATATCAATATGTTTTGTTCTGGAATGATGAACGGGATTCTTAGTCAGAGCTTGGGAACTCAAATTGTCGCATAAAGAAATGTTTGACCAAACTGTCTGCAGTGCAAAATTAAAATCTTCTTTAAAAGTACAATCTCGGTAAATTCTACATGTTTCTTCTTTGGGAGATTGGTGGTCAAAATATCAGCAATCATTTATTAGTATATATTAATACTTTAACAAAACTTGACCTTCCTAGACAACTTGTCTTATAAAATGATAGCGTATATCAATATAATTTGTTCTGGAATGATGAACTTGATTCTTAGTCAGAGCTTGGGAACTCAAATTGTCGCATAATGTTTGACCACACTGTCTGCAGTGTAAAATTAAAATCTTCTTTAAAAGTACAATCTCGGTAAATTCTACATGTTTCTTCTTTGGGAGATTGGTGGTCAAAATATCAGCAATCATTTCATTAGTATATATTAATACTTTAACAAAACTTGACCTTCCTAGACAACTTGTCTTATAAAATGATGGCGTATATCAATATAATTTGTTCTGGAATGATGAACTTGATTCTTAGTCAGAGCTTGGGAACTCAAATTGTCGCATAATGTTTGACCAAACTGTCTACAGTGTAAAATTAAAATCTTCTTTAAAAGTACAATCTCGGTAAATTCTACATGTTTCTTCTTTGGGAGATTGTTGGTCAAAATATCAGCAATCATTTCATTAGTACATTTATACTTTAACAAACTTAATCTTCCTGGACGACTTGTTTTACAAAATGATAGTGTATATTAATATGTTTTCTTCTAGAATGATGAACTGGTTTTTAGCCAGAGCTTGGGAACTCAAATTTTCGCATCAAAAACGGTTTGACCACACTGTCTGTTGTGTAAATCTGTAGTGTAAAATGAAAATCTTTTTTAAATGTACCATCTCGGCATATTCTACATGTTTCTTCTTTGGGAGATTGTTGGTCAAAATATCAGCAATCATTTCATTAGTACATTTATACTTTAACAAAACTTGACTCTTCTAGACAACTTTTCTTACAAAATGATTGCGTATATCAATATAATTTGTTCTGGAATGATGAACTTGATTCCTAGTCAGAGCTTGGGAACTTAAATTGTCGCATAAAGAAATGTTTGACCAAACTGTCTGCAGTGTAAAATTAAAATCTTCTTTAAAAGTACAATCTCGGTAAATTCTACATGTTTCTTCTTTGGGAGATTGTTGGTCAAAATATCAGCAATCATTTCATTAATACATTTATACTTTAACAAACTTAATATTCCTAGACGACTTGTTTTACAAAATGATAGTGTATATCAATATGTTTTCTTCTAGAATGATGAACTGGATTCTTAGCCAGAGCTTGGGAACTCAAATTTTCGCATCAAGAAAGGTTTGACCACACTGTCTGCAGTGTAAAATGAAAATATTTTTTAAATGTACCATCTCGGTAAATTCTACATGTTTCTTCTTTGAGAGATTGTTGGTCAAAATATCAGCAATCATTTCATTAGTACATTTATACTTTAACAAAACTTGACCCTTCTAGACAACTTGTCTTACAAAATGATTGCGTATATCAATATGTTTTGTTCTGGAATGATGAACTGGATTCTTAACCAGAGCTTGGGAACTCAAATTTTCGCATCCAGAAATTTTTGACCACACTGTCTGCAGTGTAAAATTAAAATCTTCTTTAAAAGTACAATCTCGGTAAATTCTACATGTTTCTTCTTTGGGAGATTGGTGGTCAAAATATCAGCAATCATTTCATCAGTATATATTAATACTTCAACAAAACTTGACCTTCCTAGACAACTTGTCTTACAAAATAATAGCGTATATCAATATAATTTGTTCTGGAATGATGAACTGGTTTCTTAGCCAGAGCTTGGGAACTCAAATTGTCGCATAAAGAAATGTTTGACCAAACTGTCTGCAGTGTAAAATTAAAATCTTCTTTAAAAGTACAATCTCGGTAAATTCTACATGTTTCTTCTTTGAGAGATTGTTGGTCAAAATATCAGCAACCATTTCATTAATACATTTATACTTTAACAAAACTTGACCCTTCTAGACAACTTGTCTTACAAAATGATAGCGTATATCAATATGTTTTGTTCTGGAATGATGAACGGGATTCTTAGTCAGAGCTTGGGAACTCAAATTGTCGCATAAAGAAATGTTTGACCAAACTGTCTGCAGTGTAAAATTAAAATCTTCTTTAAAAGTACAATCTCGGTAAATTCTACATGTTTCTTCTTTGGGAGATTGTTGGTCAAAATATCAGCAATCATTTCATTAGTACATTTATACTTTAACAAACTTAATCTTCCTGGACAACTTGTCTTACAAAATGATAGCGTATATCAATATGTTTTGTTCTGGAATGATGAACTGGATTCTTAGTCAGAGCTTGGGAACTCAAATTTTCGCATCAAAAAAGGTTTGACCACACTGTCTGTTGTGTAAATCTGTAGTGTAAAATGAAAATCTTTTATAACTGTACCATCTCGGCAAATTCTACATGTTTCTTCTTTGAGAGATTGTTGGTCAAAATATCAGCAATCATTTCATTAGTACATTTATACTTTAACAAAACTTGACCCTTATAGACAACTTGTCTTACAAAATGATTGCGTATATCAATATGTTTTGTTCTGGAATGATGAACGGGATTCTTAGTCAGAGCTTGGGAACTCAAATTTTCGCATCAAGAAAGGTTTGGCCACTTTGTCTGCAGTGTAAAATTAAAATCTTCTTTAAAAGTACAATCTCGGTAAATTCTACATGTTTCTTCTTTGGGAGATTGTTGGTCAAAATATCAGCAATCTATTCATTAGTACATTTATACTTTAACAAACTTAATCTTCCTGGACGACTTGTTTTACAAAATGATAGTGTATATTAATATGTTTTCTTCTAGAATGATGAACTGGTTTTTAGCCAGAGCTTGGGAACTCAAATTTTCGCATCAAAAACGGTTTGACCACACTGTCTGTTGTGTAAATCTGTAGTGTAAAATGAAAATCTTTTTTAAATGTACCATCTCGGCATATTCTACATGTTTCTTCTTTGGGAGATTGTTGGTCAAAATATCAGCAATCATTTCATTAGTACATTTATACTTTAAAAAAACTTGACCCTTCTAGACAACTTGTCTTACAAAATGATTGCGTATATCAATATAATTTGTTCTGGAATGATGAACTTGATTCCTAGTCAGAGCTTGGGAACTTAAATTGTCGCATAAAGAAATGTTTGACCAAACTGTCTGCAGTGTAAAATTAAAATCTTCTTTAAAAGTACAATCTCGGTAAATTCTACATGTTTCTTCTTTGGGAGATTGTTGGTCAAAATATCAGCAATCATTTCATTAATACATTTATACTTTAACAAACTTAATCTTCCTAGACGACTTGTTTTACAAAATGATAGTGTATATCAATATGTTTTCTTCTAGAATGATGAACTGGTTTCTTAGCCAGAGCTTGGGAACTCAAATTTTCGCATCAAGAAAGGTTTGACCACACTGTCTGCAGTGTAAAATGAAAATATTTTTTAAATGTACCATCTCGGTAAATTCTACATGTTTCTTCTTTGAGAGATTGTTGGTCAAAATATCAGCAATCATTTCATTAGTACATTTATACTTTAACAAAACTTGACCCTTCTAGACAACTTGTCTTACAAAATGATTGCGTATATCAATATGTTTTGTTCTGGAATGATGAACTGGATTCTTAACCAGAGCTTGGGAACTCAAATTGTCGCATAAAGAAATGTTTGACCACACTGTCTGCAGTGTAAAATTAAAATCTTCTTTAAAAGTACAATCTCGGTAAATTCTACATGTTTCTTCTTTGGGAGATTGGTGGTCAAAATATCAGCAATCATTTCATCAGTATATATTAATACTTTAACAAAACTTGACCTTCCTAGACAACTTGTCTTACAAAATGATAGCGTATATCAATATAATTTGTTCTGGAATGATGAACTGGTTTCTTAGCCAGAGCTTGTGAACTCAAATTGTCGCATAAAGAAATGTTTGACCAAACTGTCTGCAGTGTAAAATTAAAATCTTCTTTAAAAGTACAATCTCGGTAAATTCTACATGTTTCTTCTTTGAGAGATTGTTGGTCAAAATATCAGCAACCATTTAATTAATACATTTATACTTTAACAAAACTTAACCCTTCTAGACAACTTGTCTTACAAAATGATAGCGTATATCAATATGTTTTGTTCTGGAATGATGAACGGGATTCTTAGTCAGAGCTTGGGAACTCAAATTGTCGCATAAAGAAATGTTTGACCAAACTGTCTGCAGTGTAAAATTAAAATCTTCTTTAAAAGTACAATCTCGGTAAATTCTACATGTTTCTTCTTTGGGAGATTGTTGGTCAAAATATCAGCAATCATTTCATTAGTACATTTATACTTTAACAAACTTAATCTTCCTGGACAACTTGTCTTACAAAATGATAGCGTATATCAATATGTTTTGTTCTGGAATGATGAACTGGATTCTTAGTCAGAGCTTGGGAACTCAAATTTTCGCATCAAAAAAGGTTTGACCACACTGTCTGTTGTGTAAATCTGTAGTGTAAAATGAAAATCTTTTATAACTGTACCATCTCGGCAAATTCTACATGTTTCTTCTTTGAGAGATTGTTGGTCAAAATATCAGCAATCATTTCATTAGTACATTTATACTTTAACAAAACTTGACCCTTCTAGACAACTTGTCTTACAAAATGATTGCGTATATCAATATGTTTTGTTATGGAATGATGAACGGGATTCTTAGTCAGAGCTTGGGAACTCAAATTTTCGCATCAAGAAAGGTTTGGCCACTTTGTCTGCAGTGTAAAATTAAAATCTTCTTTAAAAGTACAATCTCGGTAAATTCTACATGTTTCTTCTTTGGGAGATTGTTGGTCAAAATATCAGCAATCTATTCATTAGTACATTTATACTTTAACAAAACTTGACCCTTCTAGACAACTTGTCTTACAAAATGATTGCGTATATCAATATGTTTTGTTCTGGAATGATGAACGAGATTCTTAGTCAGAGCTTGGGAACTCAAATTTTCGCATCAAAAAAGGTTTGACCACACTGTCTGTTGTGTAAATCTGTAGTGTAAAATGAAAATCTTTTTTAAATGTACCATCTCGGCAAATTCTACATGTTTCTTCTTTGAGAGATTGTTGGTCAAAATATCAGCAATCATTTCATTAGTACATTTATACTTTAACAAAACTTGACCCTTCTCGACAACTTGTCTTACAAAATGATTGCGTATATCAATATGTTCTGTTCTGTAATGATGAACGGGATTCTTAGTCAGAGCTTGGGAACTCAAATTTTCGGATCAAGAAAGGTTTGACCACACTGTCTGCAGTGTAAAATTAAAATCTTCTTTAAAAGTACAATCTCGGTAAATTCTACATGTTTCTTCTTTGTGAGATTGTTGGTCAAAATATCAGCAATCATTTCATTAATACATTTATACTTTAACAAAACTTGACCCTTCTAGACAATTTGTCTTACAAAATGATAGCGTATATCAATATGTTTTGTTCTGGAATGATGAACGGGATTCTTAGTCAGAGCTTGGGAACTCAAATTGTCGCATAAAGAAATGTTTGACCAAACTGTCTGCAGTGTAAAATTAAAAACTTCTTTAAAAGTACAATCTCGGTAAATTCTACATGTTTCTTCTTTGGGAGATTGTTGGTCAAAATATCAGCAATCTATTCATTAGTACATTTATACTTTAACAAACTTAATCTTCCTGGACAACTTGTCTTACAAAATGATAGCGTATATCAATATGTTTTGTTCTGGAATGATGAACTGGATTCTTAGTCAGAGCTTGGGAACTCAAATTTTCGCATCAAAAAAGGTTTGACCACACTGTCTGTTGTGTAAATCTGTAGTGTAAACTGAAAATCATTTTTAAATGTGCCATCTCGGCAAATTCTACATGTTTCTTCTTTGAGAGATTGTTGTTCAAAATATCAGCAATATCAGCATTGGTACATTTATACTTTAACAAAACTTGACCTTCCTAGACAACTTGTCTTACAAAATGATAGCGTATATCAATATGTTTTCTTCTAGAATAATGAACTAGTTTCTTAGCCAGAGCTTGGGAACTCAAATTTTCGCATCAAGAAAGGTTCTCTATGAATCCAACATGTTTCGTCTTTGAGGGATTTTTGATCAAAATATCAGCAATCATTTTATTAGTACATTTATACTTTAATAAACTTGACCTTCCTGGACAACTTGGCCTACAAAATGATAGTGTATATCAATATCTTTTCTTCTGCAATGATGAACTGGATTCTTAGACAGACCTTGGGAACTCATATTGTTGCTTCAAAAAAGGTTTGACCACACTGTCTCTTGTGTAAATCTGTAGTGTAAAATGAAAATCTTTATTAAATGTACAATCTCGGTAAATTCTACATGTTTCTTCTTTGAGAGATTGTTGGTCAAAATATCAGCAATCATTTCATTAGTACATTTATACTTTAACAAAACTTGACCCTTCTAGACAACTTGTCTTACAAAATGATTGCGTATATCAATATGTTCTGTTCTGGAATGATGAACGGGATTCTTAGTCAGAGCTTGGGAACTCAAATTTTCGGATCAAGAAAGGTTTGACCACACTGTCTGCAGTGTAAAATTAAAATCTTCTTTAAAAGTACAATCTCGGTAAATTCTACATGTTTCTTCTTTGAGAGATTGTTGGTCAAAATATCAGCAATCATTTCATTAATACATTTATACTTTAACAAAACTTGACCCTTCTAGACAATTTGTCTTACAAAATGATAGCGTATATCAATATGTTTTGTTCTGGAATGATGAACGGGATTCTTAGTCAGAGCTTGGGAACTCAAATTGTCGCATAAAGAAAGGTTTGACCAAACTGTCTGCAGTGTAAAATTAAAATCTTCTTTAAAAGTACAATCTCGGTAAATTCTACATGTTTCTTCTTTGGGAGATTGTTGGTCAAAATATCAGCAATCATTTCATTAGTACATTTATACTTTAACAAACTTAATCTTCCTGGACAACTTGTTTTACAAAATGATAGTGTATATTAATATGTTTTCTTCTAGAATGATGAACTGGTTTCTTAGCCAGAGCTTGGGAACTCAAATTTTCGCATCCAGAAAGGTTTGACCACACCGTCTGTTGTGTAAATCTGTAGTGTAAAACGAAAATCTTTTTTAAATGTACCATCTCGGCAAATTATACATGTTTCTTCTTTGAGAGATTGTTGGTCAAAATATCAGCAATCATTTCATTAATACATTTATACTTTAACAAAACTTGACCCTTCTAGACAACTTGTCTTACAAAATGACAGCGTATATCAATATGTTTTGTTCTGGAATGATGAACTGGATTCTTAGTCAGAGCTTGGGAACTCAAATTTTCGCATCAAAAAAGGTTTGACCACACTGTCTGTTGTGTAAATCTGTAGTGTAAAACGAAAATCTTTTTTAAATGTACCATCTCGGCAAATTATACATGTTTCTTCTTTGAGAGATTGTTGGTCAAAATATAAGCAATCATTTCATTAATAGATTTATACTTTAACAAAACTTGACCCTTCTAGACAACTTGTCTTACAAAATGATAGCGTATATCAATATGTTTTGTTCTGGAATGATGAACTGGATTCTTAGTCAGAGCTTGGGAACTCAAATTTTCGCATCAAAAAAGGTTTGACCACACTGTCGGTTGTGTAAATCTGTAGTGTAAAATGAAAATCTTTTTTAAATGTACCATCTCGGCATATTCTACATGTTTCTTCTTTGGGAGATTTTTGGTCAAAATATCAGCAATCATTTTATTAGTACATTTATACTTTAATAAACTTGACCTTCCTGGACAACTTGTCCCACAAAATGATAGTGTATATCAATATCTTTTGTTCTGCAATGATGAACTGGATTCTTAGCCAGAGCTTGGGAACTCAAATTGTCGCATAAAGAAATGTTTGACCACACTGTCTGCAGTGTAAAATTAAAATCTTCTTTAAAAGTACAATCTCGGTAAATTCTACATGTTTCTTCTTTGGGAGATTGGTGGTCAAAATATCAGCAATCATTTCATTAGTATATTTATACTTTAACAAACTTAATCTTCCTGGACAACTTGTTTTACAAAATGATAGTGTATATCAATAAGTTTTCTTCTAGAATGATGAACTGGTTTCTTAGCCAGAGCTTGGGAACTCAAATTTTCGCATCAAGAAAGGTTTGACCACACTGTCTGTTGTGTAAAATGAAAATCTTTTTTAAATGTACCATCTCGGTAAATTCTACATGTTTCTTCTTTGAGAGATTGTTGGTCAAAATATCAGCAATCATTTCATTAATACATTTATACTGTAACAAAACTTGACCCTTCTAGACAACTTTTCTTACAAAATGATAGTGTATATCAATATGTTTTCTTCTGGAATGATGAACTGGATTCTTAGCCAGAGCTTGGGAACTCAAATTGTCGCATAAAGAAATGTTTGACCACACTGTCTGCAGTGTAAAATTAAAATCTTCTTTAAAAGTACAATCTCGGTAAATTCTACATGTTTCTTCTTTGGGAGATTGGTGGTCAAAATATCAGCAATCATTTCATTAGTATATATTAATACTTTAACAAAACTTGACCTTCCTAGACAACTTGTCTTACAAAATGATAGCGTATATCAATATAATTTGTTCTGGAATGATGAACTTGATTCTTAGTCAGAGCTTGGGAACTCAAATTGCCGCATAAAGAAATGTTTGACCAAACTGTCTGCAGTGTAAAATTAAAATCTTCTTTAAAAGTACAATCTCGGTAAATTCTACATGTTTCTTCTTTGGGAGATTGTTGGTCAAAATATCAGCAATCATTTCATTAGTATATTTATACTTTAACAAACTTAATCTTCCTGGGCAACTTGTTTTACAAAATGATAGTGTATATCAATAAGTTTTCTTCTAGAATGATGAACTGGATTCTTAGCCAGAGCTTGGGAACTCAAATTGTCGCATAAAGAAATGTTTGACCACACTGTCTGCAGTGTAAAATTAAAATCTTCTTTAAAAGTACAATCTCGGTAAATTCTACATGTTTCTTCTTTGGGAGATTGGTGGTCAAAATATCAGCAATCATTTCATTAGTATATTTATACTTTAACAAACTTAATCTTCCTGGACAACTTGTTTTACAAAATGATAGTGTATATCAATAAGTTTTCTTCTAGAATGATGAACTGGTTTCTTAGCCAGAGCTTGGGAACTCAAATTTTCGCATCAAGAAAGGTTTGACCACACTGTCTGTTGTGTAAAATGAAAATCTTTTTTAAATGTACCATCTCGGTAAATTCTACATGTTTCTTCTTTGAGAGATTGTTGGTCAAAATATCAGCAATCATTTCATTAATACATTTATACTGTAACAAAACTTGACCCTTCTAGACAACTTTTCTTACAAAATGATAGTGTATATCAATATGTTTTCTTCTGGAATGATGAACTGGATTCTTAGCCAGAGCTTGGGAACTCAAATTGTCGCATAAAGAAATATTTGACCACACTGTCTGCAGTGTAAAATTAAAATCTTCTTTAAAAGTACAATCTCGGTAAATTCTACATGTTTCTTCTTTGGGAGATTGGTGGTCAAAATATCAGCAATCATTTCATTAGTATATATTAATACTTTAACAAAACTTGACCTTCCTAGACAACTTGTCTTACAAAATGATAGCGTATATCAATATAATTTGTTCTGGAATGATGAACTTGATTCTTAGTCAGAGCTTGGGAACTCAAATTGTCGCATAAAGAAATGTTTGACCAAACTGTCTGCAGTGTAAAATTAAAATCTTCTTTAAAAGTACAATCTCGGTAAATTCTACATGTTTCTTCTTTGGGAGATTGTTGGTCAAAATATCAGCAATCATTTCATTAGTATATTTATACTTTAACAAACTTAATCTTCCTGGGCAACTTGTTTTACAAAATGATAGTGTATATCAATAAGTTTTCTTCTAGAATGATGAACTGGATTCTTAGCCAGAGCTTGGGAACTCAAATTGTCGCATAAAGAAATGTTTGACCAAACTGTCTGCAGTGTAAAATTAAAATCTTCTTTAAAAGTACAATCTCGGTAAATTCTACATGTTTCTTCTTTGGGAGATTGGTGGTCAAAATATCAGCAATCATTTCATTAGTATATATTAATACTTTAACAAAACTTGACCTTCCTAGACAACTTGTCTTACAAAATGATAGCGTATATCAATATAATTCGTTCTGGAATGATGAACTTGATTCTTAGTCAGAGCTTGGGAACTCAAATTGTCGCATAAAGAAATGTTTGACCAAACTGTCTGCAGTGTAAAATTAAAATCTTCTTTAAAAGTACAATCTCGGTAAATTCTACATGTTTCTTCTTTGGGAGATTGGTGGTCAAAATATCAGCAATCATTTCATTAGTACATTTATACTTTAACAAACTTAATCTTCCTGGACAACTTGTCTTACAAAATGATAGCGTATATCAGTATGTTTTCTTCTGGAATGATGAACTGGATTCTTAGTCAGAGCTTGGGAACTCAAATTTTCGCATCAAAAAAGGTTTGACCACACTGTCTGTTGTGTAAATCTGTAGTGTAAAATGAAAATCTTTTTTAAATGTACCATCTCGGCAAATTCTACATGTTTCTTCTTTGAGAGATTGTTGTTCAAAATATCAGCAATATCAGCATTAGTACATTTATACTTTAACAAAACTTGACCTTCCTAGACAACTTGTCTTACAAAATGATAGCGTATATCAATATGTTTTCTTCTAAAATAATGAACTGGTTTCTTAGCCAGAGCTTGGGAACTCAAATTTTCGCATCAAGAAAGGTTCTCTGTGAATCCTACATGTTTCGTCTTTGGAGGATTTTTGGTCAAAATATCAGCAAACATTTCATTAGTACATTTATACTTTAACAAACTTAATCTTCCTGGACAACTTGTCTTACAAAATGATAGCGTATATCAATATGTTTTGTTCTGGAATGATGAACTGGATTCTTAGACAGACCTTGGGAACTCGTATTGTTGCATCAAAAAAGGTTTGACCACACTGTCTCTTGTGTAAATCTGTAGTGTAAAATGAAAATCTTTATTAAATGTACAATCTCGGTAAATTCTACATGTTTCTTCTTTGAGAGATTGTTGGTCAAAATATCAGCAATCATTTTATTAGTACATTTATACTTTAATAAACTTGACCTTCCTGGACAACTTGTCCTACAAAATGATAGTGAATATCAATATGTTTTCTTCCAGAATGATGAACTGGTTTCTTAGCCAGAGCTTGGGAACTCAAATTTTCGCATCAAAAAAGGTTAAATCACACTGTCTGTAGTGTAAAATGAAAATCTATTTTAAATGTACCATCTTTGTAAATTCTACAAATTTCTTCTTTGAGAGATTTGTAGTCAAAATATCGGCAATCATTCCATTAGTGCATTTATACTCTAACAAAACTTGACCCTTCTAGACAACTTGTCTTACAAAATGATTGCGTATATGAATATGTTTCGTTCTGGAATGATGAACTGGATTTTTAGTCAGAGCTTGGGAACTCAAATTTTCGCATCAAGAAAGGTTTGACCACACTGTCTGCAGTGTAAAATGAAAATCTTCCTTAAAAGTACAATCTCGGTAAATTCTACATGTTTCTTCTTTGAGAGATTGTTGGTCAAAATATCATTAATCATTTCATTAGTAAATTTATACTTTAACAAACTTAATCTTCCTGGACAACTTGTCTTACAAAATGATTGCGTATATCAATATGTTTTGTTCTGGAATGATGAACTGGATTCTTAGTCAGAGCTTGGGAACTCAAATTTTCGCATCAAAAAAGGTTTGACCACACTGACTGTTGTGTAAATCTGTAGTGTAAAATGAAAATCTTTTTTAAATGTACCATCTCGGCAAATTCTACATGTTTCTTCTTTGGGAGATTGTTGGTCAAAATATCAGCAATCATTTCATTAGTACATTTATACTTTAACAAACTTAATCTTCCTGGACAACTTGTCTTACAAAATGATAGTGTATATCAATAAGTTTTCTTCTAGAATGATGAACTGGATTCTTAGCCAGAGCTTGGGAACTCAAATTGTCGCATAAAGAAATGTTTGACCACACTGTCTGCAGTGTAAAATTAAAATCTTCTTTAAAAGTACAATCTCGGTAAATTCTACATGTTTCTTCTTTGAGAGATTGTTGGTCAAAATATCAGCAATCATTTCATTAATACATTTATACTTTAACAAAACTTGACCCTTCTAGACAATTTGTCTTACAAAATGATTGCGTATATCAATATGTTTTGTTCTGGAATGATGAACTGGATTCTTAGTCAGAGCTTGGGAACTCAAATTTTCGCATCAAAAAAGGTTTGACCACACTGACTGTTGTGTAAATCTGTAGTGTAAAATGAAAATCTTTTTTAAATGTACCATCTCGGCAAATTCTACATGTTTCTTCTTTGGGAGATTGTTGGTCAAAATATCAGCAATCATTTCATTAGTACATTTATACTTTAACAAACTTAATCTTCCTGGACAACTTGTCTTACAAAATGATAGTGTATATCAATAAGTTTTCTTCTAGAATGATGAACTGGATTCTTAGCCAGAGCTTGGGAACTCAAATTGTCGCATAAAGAAATGTTTGACCACACTGTCTGCAGTGTAAAATTAAAATCTTCTTTAAAAGTACAATCTCGGTAAATTCTACATGTTTCTTCTTTGAGAGATTGTTGGTCAAAATATCAGCAATCATTTCATTAATACATTTATACTTTAACAAACTTAATCTTCCTGGACAACTTGTCTTACAAAATGATTGCGTATATCAATATGTTTTGTTCTGGAATGATGAACTGGATACTTAGTCAGAGCTTGGGAACTCAAATTTTCGCATCAAAAAAGGTTTGACCACACTGACTGTTGTGTAAATCTGTAGTGTAAAATGAAAATCTTTTTTAAATGTACCATCTCGGCAAATTCTACATGTTTCTTCTTTGGGAGATTGTTGGTCAAAATATCAGCAATCATTTCATTAGTACATTTATACTTTAACAAACTTAATCTTCCTGGACAACTTGTCTTACAAAATGATTGCGTATATCAATATGTTTTGTTCTGGAATGATGAACTGGATTCTTAGTCAGAGCTTGGGAACTCAAATTTTCGCATCAAAAAAGGTTTGACCACACTGACTGTTGTGTAAATCTGTAGTGTAAATGAAAATCTTTTTTAAATGTACCATCTCGGCAAATTCTACATGTTTCTTCTTTGGGAGATTGGTGGTCAAAATATCAGCAATCATTTCATTAGTATATATTAATACTTTAACAAAACTTGACCTTCCTAGACAACTTGTCTTACAAAATGATAGCGTATATCAATATAATTTGTTCTGGAATGATGAACTTGATTCTTAGTCAGAGCTTGGGAACTCAAATTGTCGCATAAAGAAATCTTTGACCAAACTGTCTGCAGTGTAAAATTAAAATCTTCTTTAAAAGTACAATCTCGGTAAATTCTACATGTTTCTTCTTTGGGAGATTGTTGGTCAAAATATCAGCAATCATTTCATTAGTATATTTATACTTTAACAAACTTAATCTTCCTGGGCAACTTGTTTTACAAAATGATAGTGTATATCAATAAGTTTTCTTCTAGAATGATGAACTGGATTCTTAGCCAGAGCTTGGGAACTCAAATTGTCGCATAAAGAAATGTTTGACCACACTGTCTGCAGTGTAAAATTAAAATCTTCTTTAAAAGTACAATCTCGGTAAATTCTACATGTTTCTTCTTTGGGAGATTGGTGGTCAACATATCAGCAATCATTTCATTAGTATATATTAATACTTTAACAAAACTTGACCTTCCTAGACAACTTGTCTTACAAAATGATAGCGTATATCAATATGTTTTCTTCTAAAATAATGAACTGGTTTCTTAGCCAGAGCTTGGGAACTCAAATTTTCGCATCAAGAAAGGTTCTCTGTGAATCCTACATGTTTCGTCTTTGGAGGATTTTTGGTCAAAATATCAGCAATCATTTCATTAGTACATTTATACTTTAACAAACTTAATCTTCCTGGACAACTTGTCTTACAAAATGATAGCGTATATCAGTATATTTTCTTCTGGAATGATGAACTGGATTCTTAGACAGACCTTGGGAACTCGTATTGTTGCATCAAAAAAGGTTTGACCACACTGTCTCTTGTGTAAATCTGTAGTGTAAAATTAAAATCTTCTTTAAATGTACAATCTCGGTAAATTCTACATGTTTCTTCTTTGAGAGATTGTTGGTCAAAATATCAGCAATCATTTTATTAGTACATTTATACTTTAATAAACTTGACCTTCCTGGACAACTTGTCCTACAAAATGATAGTGAATATCAATATGATTTCTTCCAGAATGATGAACTGGTTTCTTAGCCAGAGCTTGGGAACTCAAATTTTCGCATCAAAAAAGGTTAAATCACACTGTCTGTAGTGTAAAATGAAAATCTATTTTAAATGTAACATCTTTGTAAATTCTACAAATTTCTTCTTTGAGAGATTTGTAGTCAAAATATCGGCAATCATTCCATTAGTGCATTTATACTCTAACAAAACTTGACCCTTCTAGACAACTTGTCTTACAAAATGATTGCGTATATGAATATGTTTTGTTCTGGAATGATGAACTGGATTTTTAGTCAGAGCTTGGGAACTCAAATTTTCGCATCAAGAAAGGTTTGACCACACTGTCTGCAGTGTAAAATGAAAATCTTCCTTAAAAGTACAATCTCGGTAAATTCTACATGTTTCTTCTTTGAGAGATTGTTGGTCAAAATATCAGCAATCATTTCATTAGTACATTTATACTTTAACAAACTTAATCTTCCTGGACAACTTGTCTTACAAAATGATTGCGTATATCAATATGTTTTGTTCTGGAATGATGAACTGGATTCTTAGTCAGAGCTTGGGAACTCAAATTTACGCATCAAAAAAGGTTTGACCACACTGACTGTTGTGTAAATCTGTAGTGTAAAATGAAAATCTTTTTTAATTGTACCATCTCGGCAAATTCTACATGTTTCTTCTTTGGGAGATTGTTGGTCAAAATATCAGCAATCATTTCATTAGTACATTTATACTTTAACAAACTTAATCTTCCTGGACAACTTGTCTTACAAAATGATAGTGTATATCAATAAGTTTTCTTCTAGAATGATGAACTGGATTCTTAGCCAGAGCTTGGGAACTCAAATTGTCGCATAAAGAAATGTTTGACCACACTGTCTGCAGTGTAAAATTAAAATCTTCTTTAAAAGTACAATCTCGGTAAATTCTACATGTTTCTTCTTTGAGAGATTGTTGGTCAGAATATCAGCAATCATTTCATTAATACATTTATACTTTAACAAAACTTGACCCTTCTAGACAATTTGTCTTACAAAATGATAGCGTATATCAATATGATTTGTTCTGGAATGATGAACGGGATTCTTAGTCAGAGCTTGGGAACTCAAATTGTCGCATAAAGAAATGTTTGACCAAACTGTCTGCAGTGTAAAATTAAAAACTTCTTTAAAAGTACAATCTCGGTAAATTCTACATGTTTCTTCTTTGGGAGATTGTTGGTCAAAATATCAGCAATCATTTCATTAGTACATTTATACTTTAACAAACTTAATCTTCCTGGACAACTTGTCTTACAAAATGATAGCGTATATCAATATGTTTTGTTCTGGAATGATGAACTGGATTTGAGTTCCCAAGCTCTGGCTAAGAAACCAGACCTTGGGAACTCGTATTGTTGCATCAAAAAAGGTTTGACCACACTGTCTGTTGTGTAAATCTGTAGTGTAAAATGAAAATATTTATTAAATGTACAATCTCGGTAAATTCTACATGTTTCTTCTTTGAGAGATTGTTGGTCAAAATATCAGCAATCATTTCATTAATACATTTATACTCTAACAAAACTTGACCCTTCTAGACAACTTGTCTTACAAAATGATAGCGTATATCAATATGTTTTGTTCTGGAATGATGAACTGGATTCTTAGTCAGAGCTTGGGAACTCAAATTTGTTGCTTCAAAAAAGGTTTGATCACACTGTCTGTTGTGTAAATCTGTAGTGTAAAATGAAAATCTTTTTTAAATGTACCATCTCGGCAAATTCTACATGTTTCTTCTTCGAGAGATTCTTGTTTAAAATATCAGCAATCAGTTCATTAGTACATTTATACTTTAACTAAACTTGACCTTCCTAGACAACTTGTCTTACAAAATGATAGCGTATATCAATATGTTTTCTTCCAGAATGATGAACTGGTTTCTTAGCCAGAGCTTGGGAACTCAAATTTTCGCATCAAGAAAGGTGTAAAATGAAAATCTATTTTAAATGTACCATCTCGGCAAATTCTACAAATTTCTTCTTTGAGAGATTTGTAGTCAAAATATCGGCAATCATTCCATTAGTGCATTTATACTCTAACAAAACTTGACCCTTCTAGAAAACTTGTCTTACAAAATGATTGCGTATATCAATATGTTCTGTTCTGGAATGATGAACTGGATTCTTAGACAGAGCTTGGGAACTCAAATTTTCGCATCCAGATAGGTTTGACCACACTGTCTGCAGTGTTAAATTAAAATCTTCTTTAAAAGTACAATCTCGGAAAATTCTACATGTTTCTTCTTTGGGAGACTGTTGGTCAAAATATCAGCAATCATTTTATTAGTACATTTATACTTTAATAAACTTGACCTTCCTGGACAACTTGTCCTACAAAATGATAGTGTATATCAATATGTTTTCTTCCAGAATGATGAACTGGTTTCTTAGCCAGAGCTTGGGAACTCAAATTTTCGCATCAAGAAATGTTTAATCACACTGTCTGTAGTGTAAAATGAAAATCTATTTTAAATGTACCATCTTTGTAAATTCTACAAATTTCTTCTTTGAGAGATTTGTAGTCAAAATATCGGCAATCATTCCATTAGTGCATTTATACTCTAACAAAACTTGACCCTTCTAGACAACTTGTCTTACAAAATGATAGCGTATATCAATATGATTTGTTCTGGAATGATGAACTGGATTCTTAGTCAGAGCTTGGGAACTCAAATTGTCGCATAAAGAAATGTTTGACCAAACTGTCTGCAGTGTAAAATTAAAAACTTCTTTAAAAGTACAATCTCGGTAAATTCTACATGTTTCTTCTTTGAGAGATTGTTGGTCAGAATATCAGCAATCATTTCATTAATACATTTATACTTTAACAAAACTTGACCCTTTTAGACAATTTGTCTTACAAAATGATAGCGTATATCAATATGATTTGTTCTGGAATGATGAACGGGATTCTTAGTCAGAGCTTGGGAACTCAAATTGTCGCATAAAGAAATGTTTGACCAAACTGTCTGCAGTGTAAAATTAAAAACTTCTTTAAAAGTACAATCTCGGTAAATTCTACATGTTTCTTCTTTGGGAGATTGTTGGTCAAAATATCAGCAATCATTTCATTAGTACATTTATACTTTAACAAACTTAATCTTCCTGGACAACTTGTCTTACAAAATGATAGCGTATATCAATATGTTTTGTTCTGGAATGATGAACTGGATTTGAGTTCCCAAGCTCTGGCTAAGAAACCAGACCTTGGGAACTCGTATTGTTGCATCAAAAAAGGTTTGACCACACTGTCTGTTCTGTAAATCTGTAGTGTAAAATGAAAATATTTATTAAATGTACAATCTCGGTAAATTCTACATGTTTCTTCTTTGAGAGATTGTTGGTCAAAATATCAGCAATCATTTCATTAATACATTTATACTCTAACAAAACTTGACCCTTCTAGACAACTTGTCTTACGAAATGATAGCGTATATCAATATGTTTTGTTCTGGAATGATGAACTGGATTCTTAGTCAGAGCTTGGGAACTCAAATTTGTTGCTTCAAAAAAGGTTTGATCACACTGTCTGTTGTGTAAATCTGTAGTGTAAAATGAAAATCTTTTTTAAATGTACCATCTCGGCAAATTCTACATGTTTCTTCTTCGAGAGATTCTTGTTTAAAATATCAGCAATCAGTTCATTAGTACATTTATACTTTAACTAAACTTGACCTTCCTAGACAACTTGTCTTACAAAATGATAGCGTATATTAATATGTTTTCTTCCAGAATGATGAACTGGTTTCTTAGCCAGAGCTTGGGAACTCAAATTTTCGCATCAAGAAAGGTGTAAAATGAAAATCTATTTTAAATGTACCATCTCGGCAAATTCTACAAATTTCTTCTTTGAGAGATTTGTAGTCAAAATATCGGCAATCATTCCATTAGTGCATTTATACTCTAACAAAACTTGACCCTTCTAGAAAACTTGTCTTACAAAATGATTGCGTATATCAATATGTTCTGTTCTGGAATGATGAACTGGATTCTTAGACAGAGCTTGGGAACTCAAATTTTCGCATCCAGAAAGGTTTGACCACACTGTCTGCAGTGTTAAATTAAAATCTTCTTTAAAAGTACAATCTCGGAAAATTCTACATGTTTCTTCTTTGGGAGACTGTTGGTCAAAATATCAGCAATCATTTTATTAGTACATTTATACTTTAATAAACTTGACCTTCCTGGACAACTTGTCCTACAAAATGATAGTGTATATCAATATGTTTTCTTCCAGAATGATGAACTGGTTTCTTAGCCAGAGCTTGGGAACTCAAATTTTCGCATCAAGAAATGTTTAATCACACTGTCTGTAGTGTAAAATGAAAATCTATTTTAAATGTACCATCTTTGTAAATTCTACAAATTTCTTCTTTGAGAGATTTGTAGTCAAAATATTGGCAATCATTCCATTAGTGCATTTATACTCTAACAAAACTTGACCCTTCTAGACAACTTGTCTTACAAAATGATAGCGTATATCAATATGATTTGTTCTGGAATGATGAACTGGATTCTTAGTCAGAGCTTGGGAACTCAAATTTTCGCATTAAAAAAAGGTTTGACCACACTGTCTCTTGTGTAAATCTGTAGTGTAAAATTAAAATCTTTATTAAATGTACAATCTCGGTAAATTCTACATGTTTCTTCTTTGAGAGATTGTTGGTCAAAATATCAGCAATCATTTCATTAATACATTTATACTCTAACAAAACTTGACCCTTCTAGACAACTTGTCTTACAAAATGATAGCGTATATCAATATGTTTTGTTCTGGAATGATGAACTGGATTCTTAGTCAGAGCTTGGGAACTCAAATTTGTTGCTTCAAAAAAGGTTTGATCACACTGTCTGTTGTGTAAATCTGTAGTGTAAAATGAAAATCTTTTTTAAATGTACCATCTCGGCAAATTCTACATGTTTCTTCTTTGAGAGATTGTTGTTTAAAATATTAGCAATCAGTTCATTAGTACATTTATACTTTAACTAAACTTGACCTTCCTAGACAACTTGTCTTACAAAATGATAGCGTATATCAATATGTTTTCTTCCAGAATGATGAACTGGTTTCTTAGCCAGAGCTTGGGAACTCAAATTTTCGCATCAAGAAAGGTGTAAAATGAAAATCTATTTTAAATGTACCATCTCGGCAAATTCTACAAATTTCTTCTTTGAGAGATTTGTAGTCAAAATATCGGCAATCATTCCATTAGTGCATTTATACTCTAACAAAACTTGACCCTTCTAGAAAACTTGTCTTACAAAATGATTGCGTATATCAATATGTTCTGTTCTGGAATGATGAACTGGATTCTTAGACAGAGCTTGGGAACTCAATTTTTCGCATCCAGAAAGGTTTGACTACACTGTCTGCAGTGTTAAATTAAAATCTTCTTTAAAAGTACAATCTCGGAAAATTCTACATGTTTCTTCTTTGGGAGATTGTTGGTCAAAATATCAGCAATCATTTTATTAGTACACTTATACTTTAATAAACTTGACCTTCCTGGACAACTTGTCCTACAAAATGATAGTGTATATCAATATGTTTTCTTCCAGAATGATGAACTGGTTTCTTAGCCAGAGCTTGGGAACTCAAATTTTCGCATCAAGAAAGGTTTAATCCCACTGTCTGTAGTGTAAAATGAAAATCTATTTTAAATGTACCATCTTTGTAAATTCTACAAATTTCTTCTTTGAGAGATTTGTAGTCAAAATATCGGCAATCATTCCATTAGTGCATTTATACTCTAACAAAACTTGACCCTTCTAGACAACTTGTCTTACAAAATGATAGCGTATATCAATATGATTTGTTCTGGAATGATGAACTGGATTCTTAGTCAGAGCTTGGGAACTCAAATTTTCGCATTAAAAAAAGGTTTGACCACACTGTCTCTTGTGTAAATCTGTAGTGTAAAATTAAAATCTTTATTAAATGTACAATCTCGGTAAATTCTACATGTTTCTTCTTTGAGAGATTGTTGGTCAAAATATCAGCAATCATTTCATTAATACATTTATACTCTAACAAAACTTGACCCTTCTAGACAACTTGTCTTACAAAATGATAGCGTATATCAATATGTTTTGTTCTGGAATGATGAACTGGATTCTTAGTCAGAGCTTGGGAACTCAAATTTGTTGCTTCAAAAAAGGTTTGATCACACTGTCTGTTGTGTAAATCTGTAGTGTAAAATGAAAATCTTTTTTAAATGTACCATCTCGGCAAATTCTACATGTTTCTTCTTTGAGAGATTGTTGTTTAAAATATCAGCAATCAGTTCATTAGTACATTTATACTTTAACTAAACTTGACCTTCCTAGACAACTTGTCTTACAAAATGATAGCGTATATCAATATGTTTTCTTCCAGAATGATGAACTGGTTTCTTAGCCAGAGCTTGGGAACTCAAATTTTCGCATCAAGAAAGGTGTAAAATGAAAATCTATTTTAAATGTACCATCTCGGCAAATTCTACAAATTTCTTCTTTGAGAGATTTGTAGTCAAAATATCGGCAATCATTCCATTAGTGCATTTATACTCTAACAAAACTTGACCCTTCTAGAAAACTTGTCTTACAAAATGATTGCGTATATCAATATGTTCTGTTCTGGAATGATGAACTGGATTCTTAGACAGAGCTTGGGAACTCAATTTTTCGCATCCAGAAAGGTTTGACTACACTGTCTGCAGTGTTAAATTAAAATCTTCTTTAAAAGTACAATCTCGGAAAATTCTACATGTTTCTTCTTTGGGAGACTGTTGGTCAAAATATCAGCAATCATTTTATTAGTACACTTATACTTTAATAAACTTGACCTTCCTGGACAACTTGTCCTACAAAATGATAGTGTATATCAATATGTTTTCTTCCAGAATGATGAACTGGTTTCTTAGCCAGAGCTTGGGAACTCAAATTTTCGCATCAAGAAAGGTTTAATCCCACTGTCTGTAGTGTAAAATGAAAATCTATTTTAAATGTACCATCTTTGTAAATTCTACAAATTTCTTCTTTGAGAGATTTGTAGTCAAAATATCGGCAATCATTCCATTAGTGCATTTATACTCTAACAAAACTTGACCCTTCTAGACAACTTGTCTTACAAAATGATAGCGTATATCAATATGATTTGTTCTGGAATGATGAACTGGATTCTTAGTCAGAGCTTGGGAACTCAAATTTTCGCATCAAAAAAGGTTTGACCACACTGTCTGTTGTGTAAATCTGTAGTGTAAAACAAAAATCTTTTTTAAATGTACCATCTCGGTAAATTCTACATGTTTCTTCTTTGAGAGATTGTTGGTCAAAATATCAGCAATCATTTCATTAGTACATTTATACTTTAACAAACTTAATCTTCCTGGACAACTTGTCTTACAAAATGATAGCGTATATCAATATGATTTGTTCTGGAATGATGAACTGGATTCTTAGTCAGAGCTTGGGAACTTAAATTTTCGCATCAAAAAAGGTTTGACCACACTGCCTGTTGTGTAAATCTGTAGTGTAAAACAAAAATCTTTTTTAAATGTACCATCTCGGTAAATTCTACATGTTTCTTCTTTGAGAGATTGTTGGTCAAAATATCAGCAATCATTTTATTAGTACATTTATACTTTAATAAACTTGACCTTCCTGGACAACTTGTCCTACAAAATGATAGTGAATATCAATATGTTTTCTTCCAGAATGATGAACTGGTTTCTTAGCCAGAGCTTGGGAACTCAAATTTTCGCATCAAGAAAGGTTAAATCACACTGTCTGTAGTGTAAAATGAAAATCTATTTTAAATGTACCATCTTTGTAAATTCTACAAATTTCTTCTTTGAGAGATTTGTAGTCAAAATATCGGCAATCATTCCATTAGTGCATTTATACTCTAACAAAACTTGACCCTTCTAGACAACTTGTCTTACAAAATGATTGCGTATATCAATATGTTTTGTTCTGGAATGATGAGCTTCAGAGCTTGGGAACTCAAATTTTCGCATCAAGAAAGGTTTGACCACACTGTCTGCAGTGTAAAATGAAAATCTTCTTTAAAAGTACCATCTCCGCATATTCTACATGTTTCTTCTTTGGGAGATTGTTGGTCAAAATATCAGCAATCATTTCATTAGTACATTTATACTTTAACAAACTTAATCTTCCTGGACGACTTGTTTTGCAAAATGATAGTGTATATTAATATGTTTTCTTCTAAAATGATGAACTGGTTTCTTAGCCAGAGCTTGGGAACTCAAATTTTCGCATCAAGAAAGGTTTGGCCACACTGTCTGCAGTGTAAAATTAAAATCTTCTTTAAAAGTACAATCTCGGTAAATTCTACATGTTTCTTCTTTGGGAGATTGTTGGTCAAAATATCAGCAATCATTTCATTAGTACATTTATACTTTAACAAACTTAATCTTCCTGGGCAACTTGTCTTACAAAATGATAGCGTATATCAATATGATTTGTTCTGGAATGATGAACTGGATTCTTAGTCAAAGCTTGGGAACTTAAATTTTCGCATCAAAAAAGGTTTGACCACACTGCCTGTTGTGTAAATCTGTAGTGTAAAACAAAAATCTTTTTTAAATGTACCATCTCGGTAAATTCTACATGTTTCTTCTTTGAGAGATTGTTGGTCAAAATATCAGCAATCATTTTATTAGTACATTTATACTTTAATAAACTTGACCTTCCTGGACAACTTGTCCTACAAAATGATAGTGTATATTAATATGTTTTCTTCTAAAATGATGAACTGGTTTCTTAGCCAGAGCTTGGGAACTCAAATTTTCGCATCAAGAAAGGTTTGGCCACACTGTCTGCAGTGTAAAATTAAAATCTTCTTTAAAAGTACAATCTCGGTAAATTCTACATGTTTCTTCTTTGGGAGATTGTTGGTCAAAATATCAGCAATCATTTCATTAGTACATTTATACTTTAACAAACTTAATCTTCCTGGACAACTTGTCTTACAAAATGATAGCGTATATCAATATGATTTGTTCTGGAATGATGAACTGGATTCTTAGTCAGAGCTTGGGAACTTAAATTTTCGCATCAAAAAAGGTTTGACCACACTGCCTGTTGTGTAAATCTGTAGTGTAAAACAAAAATCTTTTTTAAATGTACCATCTCGGTAAATTCTACATGTTTCTTCTTTGAGAGATTGTTGGTCAAAATATCAGCAATCATTTTATTAGTACATTTATACTTTAATAAACTTGACCTTCCTGGACAACTTGTCCTACAAAATGATAGTGAATATCAATATGTTTTCTTCCAGAATGATGAACTGGTTTCTTAGCCAGAGCTTGGGAACTCAAATTTTCGCATCAAGAAAGGTTAAATCACACTGTCTGTAGTGTAAAATGAAAATCTATTTTAAATGTACCATCTTTGTAAATTCTACAAATTTCTTCTTTGAGAGATTTGTAGTCAAAATATCGGCAATCATTCCATTAGTGCATTTATACTCTAACAAAACTTGACCCTTCTAGACAACTTGTCTTACAAAATGATTGCGTATATCAATATGTTTTGTTCTGGAATGATGAGCTTCAGAGCTTGGGAACTCAAATTTTCGCATCAAGAAAGGTTTGACCACACTGTCTGCAGTGTAAAATGAAAATCTTCTTTAAAAGTACCATCTCGGCATATTCTACATGTTTCTTCTTTGGGAGATTGTTGGTCAAAATATCAGCAATCATTTCATTAGTACATTTATACTTTAACAAACTTAATCTTCCTGGACGACTTGTTTTGCAAAATGATAGTGTATATTAATATGTTTTCTTCTAAAATGATGAACTGGTTTCTTAGCCAGAGCTTGGGAACTCAAATTTTCGCATCAAGAAAGGTTTGGCCACACTGTCTGCAGTGTAAAATTAAAATCTTCTTTAAAAGTACAATCTCGGTAAATTCTACATGTTTCTTCTTTGGGAGATTGTTGGTCAAAATATCAGCAATCATTTTAATTAGTACATTTATACTTTAATAAACTTGACTTTCCTGGACAACTTGTCCTACAAAATGATAGCGTATAACAATATGTTTTGTTCTGGAATGATGAACTGGATTCTTAGTCAGAGCTTGGGAACTCAAATTTGTTGCTTCAAAAAAGGTTTGACCACACTGTCTGTTGTGTAAATCTGTAGTGTAAAATGAAAATCTTTTTTAAATGTACCATCTTTGTAAATTCTACATGTTTCTTCTTTGAGAGATTGTTGTTCAAAATATCAGCAATCATTTCATTAGTGCATTTATACTTTAACAAAACTTGACCTTCCTAGACAACTTGTCTTACAAAATGATAGCGTATATGAATATGTTTTCTTCTGGAATAATGAACTGGTTTCTTAGCCAGAGCTTGGGAACTCAAATTTTCGCATCAAGAAAGGTTCTCTATGAATCCTACATGTTTCGTCTTTGGGAGATTTTTGGTCAAAATATCAGCAATCATTTTATTAGTACATTTATACTTTAATAATCTTGACCTTCCTGGACAACTTGTCCTACAAAATGATAGCGTATAACAATATGTTTTGTTCTGGAATGATGAACTGGATTCTTAGTCAGAGCTTGGGAACTCAAATTTTCGCATCAAAAAAGGTTTGACCACACTGTCTGTTGTGTAAATCTGTAGTGTAAAAGGAAAATCTTTTTTAAATGTACCATCTCGGCAAATTCTACATGTTTCTTCTTTGGGAGATTGTTGGTCAAAATATCAGCAATCATTTTATTAGTACATTTATACTTTAATAAACTTGACCTTCCTGGACAACTTGTCCTACAAAATGATAGTGTATATCAATATGTTTTCTTCCAGAATGATGAACTGGTTTCTTAGCCAGAGCTTGGGAACTCAAATTTTCGCATCAAGAAATGTTTAATCACACTGTCTGTAGTGTAAAATGAAAATCTATTTTAAATGTACCATCTTTGTAAATTCTACAAATTTCTTCTTTGAGAGATTTGTAGTCAAAATATCGGCAATCATTCCATTAGTGCATTTATACTCTAACAAAACTTGACCCTTCTAGACAACTTGTCTTACAAAATGATAGCGTATATCAATATGATTTGTTCTGGAATGATGAACTGGATTCTTAGTCAGAGCTTGGGAACTCAAATTTTCGCATCAAAAAAGGTTTGACCACACTGTCTCTTGTGTAAATCTGTAGTGTAAAATTAAAATCTTTATTAAATGTACAATCTCGGTAAATTCTACATGTTTCTTGTTTGAGAGATTGTTGGTCAAAATATCAGCAATCATTTCATTAATACATTTATACTCTAACAAAACTTGACCCTTCTAGACAACTTGTCTTACAAAATGATAGCGTATATCAATATGTTTTGTTCTGGAATGATGAACTGGATTCTTAGTCAGAGCTTGGGAACTCAATTTTTCGCATCCAGAAAGGTTTGACTACACTGTCTGCAGTGTTAAATTAAAATCTTCTTTAAAAGTACAATCTCGGAAAATTCTACATGTTTCTTCTTTGGGAGACTGTTGGTCAAAATATCAGCAATCATTTTATTAGTACACTTATACTTTAATAAACTTGACCTTCCTGGACAACTTGTCCTACAAAATGATAGTGTATATCAATATGTTTTCTTCCAGAATGATGAACTGGTTTCTTAGCCAGAGCTTGGGAACTCAAATTTTCGCATCAAGAAAGGTTTAATCCCACTGTCTGTAGTGTAAAATGAAAATCTATTTTAAATGTACCATCTTTGTAAATTCTACAAATTTCTTCTTTGAGAGATTTGTAGTCAAAATATCGGCAATCATTCCATTAGTGCATTTATACTCTAACAAAACTTGACCCTTCTAGACAACTTGTCTTACAAAATGATAGCGTATATCAATATGATTTGTTCTGGAATGATGAACTGGATTCTTAGTCAGAGCTTGGGAACTCAAATTTTCGCATCAAAAAAGGTTTGACCACACTGTCTGTTGTGTAAATCTGTAGTGTAAAACAAAAATCTTTTTTAAATGTACCATCTCGGTAAATTCTACATGTTTCTTCTTTGAGAGATTGTTGGTCAAAATATCAGCAATCATTTCATTAGTACATTTATACTTTAACAAACTTAATCTTCCTGGACAACTTGTCTTACAAAATGATAGCGTATATCAATATGATTTGTTCTGGAATGATGAACTGGATTCTTAGTCAGAGCTTGGGAACTTAAATTTTCGCATCAAAAAAGGTTTGACCACACTGCCTGTTGTGTAAATCTGTAGTGTAAAACAAAAATCTTTTTTAAATGTACCATCTCGGTAAATTCTACATGTTTCTTCTTTGAGAGATTGTTGGTCAAAATATCAGCAATCATTTTATTAGTACATTTATACTTTAATAAACTTGACCTTCCTGGACAACTTGTCCTACAAAATGATAGTGAATATCAATATGTTTTCTTCCAGAATGATGAACTGGTTTCTTAGCCAGAGCTTGGGAACTCAAATTTTCGCATCAAGAAAGGTTAAATCACACTGTCTGTAGTGTAAAATGAAAATCTACTTTAAATGTACCATCTTTGTAAATTCTACAAATTTCTTCTTTGAGAGATTTGTAGTCAAAATATCGGCAATCATTCCATTAGTGCATTTATACTCTAACAAAACTTGACCCTTCTAGACAACTTGTCTTACAAAATGATTGCGTATATCAATATGTTTTGTTCTGGAATGATGAGCTTCAGAGCTTGGGAACTCAAATTTTCGCATCAAGAAAGGTTTGACCACACTGTCTGCAGTGTAAAATGAAAATCTTCTTTAAAAGTACCATCTCGGCATATTCTACATGTTTCTTCTTTGGGAGATTGTTGGTCAAAATATCAGCAATCATTTCATTAGTACATTTATACTTTAACAAACTTAATCTTCCTGGACGACTTGTTTTGCAAAATGATAGTGTATATTAATATGTTTTCTTCTAAAATGATGAACTGGTTTCTTAGCCAGAGCTTGGGAACTCAAATTTTCGCATCAAGAAAGGTTTGGCCACACTGTCTGCAGTGTAAAATTAAAATCTTCTTTAAAAGTACAATCTCGGTAAATTCTACATGTTTCTTCTTTGGGAGATTGTTGGTCAAAATATCAGCAATCATTTTAATTAGTACATTTATACTTTAATAAACTTGACTTTCCTGGACAACTTGTCCTACAAAATGATAGCGTATAACAATATGTTTTGTTCTGGAATGATGAACTGGATTCTTAGTCAGAGCTTGGGAACTCAAATTTGTTGCTTCAAAAAAGGTTTGACCACACTGTCTGTTGTGTAAATCTGTAGTGTAAAATGAAAATCTTTTTTAAATGTACCATCTTTGTAAATTCTACATGTTTCTTCTTTGAGAGATTGTTGTTCAAAATATCAGCAATCATTTCATTAGTGCATTTATACTTTAACAAAACTTGACCTTCCTAGACAACTTGTCTTACAAAATGATAGCGTATATGAATATGTTTTCTTCTAGAATAATGAACTGGTTTCTTAGCCAGAGCTTGGGAACTCAAATTTTCGCATCAAGAAAGGTTCTCTATGAATCCTACATGTTTCGTCTTTGGGAGATTTTTGGTCAAAATATCAGCAATCATTTTATTAGTACATTTATACTTTAATAATCTTGACCTTCCTGGACAACTTGTCCTAGCGTATAACAATATGTTTTGTTCTGGAATGATGAACTGGATTCTTAGTCAGAGCTTGGGAACTCAAATTTTCGCATCAAAAAAGGTTTGACCACACTGTCTGTTGTGTAAATCTGTAGTGTAAAAGGAAAATCTTTTTTAAATGTACCATCTCGGCAAATTCTACATGTTTCTTCTTTGGGAGATTGTTGGTCAAAATATCAGCAATCATTTTATTAGTACATTTATACTTTAATAAACTTGACCTTCCTGGACAACTTGTCCTACAAAATGATAGTGTATATCAATATGTTTTCTTCCAGAATGATGAACTGGTTTCTTAGCCAGAGCTTGGGAACTCAAATTTTCGCATCAAGAAATGTTCAATCACACTGTCTGTAGTGTAAAATGAAAATCTATTTTAAATGTACCATCTTTGTAAATTCTACAAATTTCTTCTTTGAGAGATTTGTAGTCAAAATATCGGCAATCATTCCATTAGTGCATTTATACTCTAACAAAACTTGACCCTTCTAGACAACTTGTCTTACAAAATGATAGCGTATATCAATATGATTTGTTCTGGAATGATGAACTGGATTCTTAGTCAGAGCTTGGGAACTCAAATTTTCGCATCAAAAAAGGTTTGACCACACTGTCTCTTGTGTAAATCTGTAGTGTAAAATTAAAATCTTTATTAAATGTACAATCTCGGTAAATTCTACATGTTTCTTCTTTGAGAGATTGTTGGTCAAAATATCAGCAATCATTTCATTAATACATTTATACTCTAACAAAACTTGACCCTTCTAGACAACTTGTCTTACAAAATGATAGCGTATATCAATATGTTTTGTTCTGGAATGATGAACTGGATTCTTAGTCAGAGCTTGGGAACTCAAATTTGTTGCTTCAAAAAAGGTTTGATCACACTGTCTGTTGTGTAAATCTGAAGTGTAAAATGAAAATCTTTTTTAAATGTACCATCTCGGCAAATTCTACATGTTTCTTCTTTGAGGGATTGTTGTTTAAAATATCAGCAATCAGTTCATTAGTACATTTATACTTTAACTAAACTTGACCTTCCTAGACAACTTGTCTTACAAAATGATAGCGTATATCAATATGTTTTCTTCCAGAATGATGAACTGGTTTCTTAGCCAGAGCTTGGGAACTCAAATTTTCGCATCAAGAAAGGTGTAAAATGAAAATCTATTTTAAATGTACCATCTCGGCAAATTCTACAAATTTCTTCTTTGAGAGATTTGTAGTCAAAATATCGGCAATCATTCCATTAGTGCATTTATACTCTAACAAAACTTGACCCTTCTAGAAAACTTGTCTTACAAAATGATTGCGTATATCAATATGTTCTGTTCTGGAATGATGAACTGGATTCTTAGACAGAGCTTGGGAACTAAATTTTTCGCATCCAGAAAGGTTTGACTACACTGTCTGCAGTGTTAAATTAAAATCTTCTTTAAAAGTACAATCTCGGAAAATTCTACATGTTTCTTCTTTGGGAGACTGTTGGTCAAAATATCAGCAATCATTTTATTAGTACACTTATACTTTAATAAACTTGACCTTCCTGGACAACTTGTCCTACAAAATGATAGTGTATATCAATATGTTTTCTTCCAGAATGATGAACTGGTTTCTTAGCCAGAGCTTGGGAACTCAAATTTTCGCATCAAGAAAGGTTTAATCCCACTGTCTGTAGTGTAAAATGAAAATCTATTTTAAATGTACCATCTTTGTAAATTCTACAAATTTCTTCTTTGAGAGATTTGTAGTCAAAATATCGGCAATCATTCCATTAGTGCATTTATACTCTAACAAAACTTGACCCTTCTAGACAACTTGTCTTACAAAATGATTGCGTATATCAATATGTTTTGTTCTGGAATGATGAGCTTCAGAGCTTGGGAACTCAAATTTTCGCATCAAGAAAGGTTTGACCACACTGTCTGCAGTGTAAAATCAAAATCTTCTTTAAAAGTACCATCTCGGCATATTCTACATGTTTCTTCTTTGGGAGATTGTTGGTCAAAATATCAGCAATCATTTCATTAGTACATTTATACTTTAACAAACTTAATCTTCCTGGACGACTTGTTTTGCAAAATGATAGTGTATATTAATATGTTTTCTTCTAAAATGATGAACTGGTTTCTTAGCCAGAGCTTGGGAACTCAAATTTTCGCATCAAGAAAGGTTTGGCCACACTGTCTGCAGTGTAAAATTAAAATCTTCTTTAAAAGTACAATCTCGGTAAATTCTACATGTTTCTTCTTTGGGAGATTGTTGGTCAAAATATCAGCAATCATTTTAATTAGTACATTTATACTTTAATAAACTTGACTTTCCTGGACAACTTGTCCTACAAAATGATAGCGTATAACAATATGTTTTGTTCTGGAATGATGAACTGGATTCTTAGTCAGAGCTTGGGAACTCAAATTTGTTGCTTCAAAAAAGGTTTGACCACACTGTCTGTTGTGTAAATCTGTAGTGTAAAATGAAAATCTTTTTTAAATGTACCATCTTTGTAAATTCTACATGTTTCTTCTTTGAGAGATTGTTGTTCAAAATATCAGCAATCATTTCATTAGTGCATTTATACTTTAACAAAACTTGACCTTCCTAGACAACTTGTCTTACAAAATGATAGCGTATATGAATATGTTTTCTTCTAGAATAATGAACTGGTTTCTTAGCCAGAGCTTGGGAACTCAAATTTTCGCATCAAGAAAGGTTCTCTATGAATCCTACATGTTTCGTCTTTGGGAGATTTTTGGTCAAAATATCAGCAATCATTTTATTAGTACATTTATACTTTAATAAACTTGACCTTCCTGGACAACTTGTCCTACAAAATGATAGCGTATAACAATATGTTTTGTTCTGGAATGATGAACTGGATTCTTAGTCAGAGCTTGGGAACTCAAATTTTCGCATCAAAAAAGGTTTGACCACACTGTCTGTTGTGTAAATCTGTAGTGTAAAAGGAAAATCTTTTTTAATTGTACCATCTCGGCAAATTCTACATGTTTCTTCTTTGGGAGATTGTTGGTCAAAATATCAGCAATCATTTTATTAGTACATTTATACTTTAATAAACTAGACCTTCCTGGACATCTTGTCCTACAAAATGATAGTGTATATCAATATGTTTTCTTCCAGAATGATGAACTGGTTTCTTAGCCAGAGCTTGGGAACTCAAATTTTCGCATCAAGAAATGTTTAATCACACTGTCTGTAGTGTAAAATGAAAATCTATTTTAAATGTACCATCTTTGTAAATTCTACAAATTTCTTCTTTGAGAGATTTGTAGTCAAAATATCGGCAATCATTCCATTAGTGCATTTATACTCTAACAAAACTTGACCCTTCTAGACAACTTGTCTTACAAAATGATAGCGTATATTAATATGTTCTGTTCTGGAATGATGAACTGGATTCTTAGACAGAGCTTGGGAACTCAATTTTTCGCATCCAGAAAGGTTTGACTACACTGTCTGCAGTGTTAAATTAAAATCTTCTTTAAAAGTACAATCTCGGTAAATTCTACATGTTTCTTCTTTGGGAGACTGTTGGTCAAAATATCAGCAATCATTTTATTAGTACACTTATACTTTAATAAACTTGACCTTCCTGGACAACTTGTCCTACAAAATGATAGTGTATATCAATATGTTTTCTTCCAGAATGATGAACTGGTTTCTTAGCCAGAGCTTGGGAACTCAAATTTTCGCATCAAGAAAGGTTTAATCCCACTGTCTGTAGTGTAAAATGAAAATCTATTTTAAATGTACCATCTTTGTAAATTCTACAAATTTCTTCTTTGAGAGATTTGTAGTCAAAATATCGGCAATCATTCCATTAGTGCATTTATACTCTAACAAAACTTGACCCTTCTAGACAACTTGTCTTACAAAATGATAGCGTATATCAATATGATTTGTTCTGGAATGATGAACTGGATTCTTAGTCAGAGCTTGGGAACTCAAATTTTCGCATCAAAAAAGGTTTGACCACACTGTCTGTTGTGTAAATCTGTAGTGTAAAACAAAAATCTTTTTTAAATGTACCATCTCGGTAAATTCTACATGTTTCTTCTTTGAGAGATTGTTGGTCAAAATATCAGCAATCATTTCATTAGTACATTTATACTTTAACAAACTTAATCTTCCTGGACAACTTCTACATGTTTCTTCTTTGAGAGATTGTTGGTCAAAATATCAGCAATCATTTTATTAGTACATTTATACTTTAATAAACTTGACCTTCCTGGACAACTTGTCCTACAAAATGATAGTGAATATCAATATGTTTTCTTCCAGAATGATGAACTGGTTTCTTAGCCAGAGCTTGGGAACTCAAATTTTCGCATCAAGAAAGGTTAAATCACACTGTCTGTAGTGTAAAATGAAAATCTATTTTAAATGTACCATCTTTGTAAATTCTACAAATTTCTTCTTTGAGAGATTTGTAGTCAAAATATCGGCAATCATTCCATTAGTGCATTTATACTCTAACAAAACTTGACCCTTCTAGACAACTTGTCTTACAAAATGATTGCGTATATCAATATGTTTTGTTCTGGAATGATGAGCTTCAGAGCTTGGGAACTCAAATTTTCGCATCAAGAAAGGTTTGACCACACTGTCTGCAGTGTAAAATCAAAATCTTCTTTAAAAGTACCATCTCGGCATATTCTACATATTTCTTCTTTGGGAGATTGTTGGTCAAAATATCAGCAATCATTTCATTAGTACATTTATACTTTAACAAACTTAATCTTCCTGGACGACTTGTTTTGCAAAATGATAGTGTATATTAATATGTTTTCTTCTAAAATGATGAACTGGTTTCTTAGCCAGAGCTTGGGAACTCAAATTTTCGCATCAAGAAAGGTTTGGCCACACTGTGGCAGCAATCATTTCATTAGTACATTTATACTTTAACAAACTTAAAAATATCGGCAATCATTCCATTAGTGCATTTATACTCTAACAAAACTTGACCCTTCTAGACAACTTGTCTTACAAAATGATTGCGTATATCAATATGTTTTGTTCTGGAATGATGAGCTTCAGAGCTTGGGAACTCAAATTTTCGCATCAAGAAAGGTTTGACCACACTGTCTGCAGTGTAAAATCAAAATCTTCTTTAAAAGTACCATCTCGGCATATTCTACATGTTTCTTCTTTGGGAGATTGTTGGTCAAAATATCAGCAATCATTTCATTAGTACATTTATACTTTAACAAACTTAATCTTCCTGGACAACTTGTCTTACAAAATGATAGCGTATATCAATATGATTTGTTCTGGAATGATGAACTGGATTCTTAGTCAGAGCTTGGGAACTTAAATTTTCGCATCAAAAAAGGTTTGACCACACTGCCTGTTGTGTAAATCTGTAGTGTAAAACAAAAATCTTTTTTAAATGTACCATCTCGGCAAATTCTACATGTTTCTTCTTTGAGAGATTGTTGGTCAAAATATCAGCAATCATTTTATTAGTACATTTATACTTTAATAAACTTGACCTTCCTGGACAACTTGTCCTACAAAATGATAGTGAATATCAATATGTTTTCTTCCAGAATGATGAACTGGTTTCTTAGCCAGAGCTTGGGAACTCAAATTTTCGCATCAAGAAAGGTTAAATCACACTGTCTGTAGTGTAAAATTAAAATCTTCTTTAAAAGTACAATCTCGGTAAATTCTACATGTTTCTTCTTTGGGAGATTGTTGGTCAAAATATCAGCAATCATTTCATTAGTACATTTATACTTTAACAAACTTAATCTTCCTGGACAACTTGTCTTACAAAATGATAGCGTATATCAATATGATTTGTTCTGGAATGATGAACTGGATTCTTAGTCAGAGCTTGGGAACTTAAATTTTCGCATCAAAAAAGGTTTGACCACACTGCCTGTTGTGTAAATCTGTAGTGTAAAACAAAAATCTTTTTTAAATGTACCATCTCGGTAAATTCTACATGTTTCTTCTTTGAGAGATTGTTGGTCAAAATATCAGCAATCATTTTATTAGTACATTTATACTTTAATAAACTTGACCTTCCTGGACAACTTGTCCGACAAAATGATAGTGAATATCAATATGTTTTCTTCCAGAATGATGAACTGGTTTCTTAGCCAGAGCTTGGGAACTCAAATTTTCGCATCAAGAAAGGTTAAATCACACTGTCTGTAGTGTAAAATGAAAATCTATTTTAAATGTACCATCTTTGTAAATTCTACAAATTTCTTCTTTGAGAGATTTGTAGTCAAAATATCGGCAATCATTTCATTAGTGCATTTATACTCTAACAAAACTTGACCCTTCTAGACAACTTGTCTTACAAAATGATTGCGTATATCAATATGTTTTGTTCTGGAATGATGAGCTTCAGAGCTTGGGAACTCAAATTTTCGCATCAAGAAAGGTTTGACCACACTGTCTGCAGTGTAAAATGAAAATCTTCTTTAAAAGTACCATCTCGGCATATTCTACATGTTTCTTCTTTGGGAGATTGTTGGTCAAAATATCAGCAATCATTTCATTAGTACATTTATACTTTAACAAACTTAATCTTCCTGGACGACTTGTTTTGCAAAATGATAGTGTATATTAATATGTTTTCTTCTAAAATGATGAACTGGTTTCTTAGCCAGAGCTTGGGAACTCAAATTTTCGCATCAAGAAAGGTTTGGCCACACTGTCTGCAGTGTAAAATTAAAATCTTCTTTAAAAGTACAATCTCGGTAAATTCTACATGTTTCTTCTTTGGGAGATTGTTGGTCAAAATATCAGCAATCATTTCATTAGTACATTTATACTTTAACAAACTTAATCTTCCTGGACAACTTGTCTTACAAAATGATAGCGTATATCAATATGATTTGTTCTGGAATGATGAACTGGATTCTTAGTCAGAGCTTGGGAACTTAAATTTTCGCATCAAAAAAGGTTTGACCACACTGCCTGTTGTGTAAATCTGTAGTGTAAAACAAAAATCTTTTTTAAATGTACCATCTCGGCAAATTCTACATGTTTCTTCTTTGAGAGATTGTTGGTCAAAATATCAGCAATCATTTTATTAGTACATTTATACTTTAATAAACTTGACCTTCCTGGACAACTTGTCCTACAAAATGATAGTGAATATCAATATGTTTTCTTCCAGAATGATGAACTGGTTTCTTAGCCAGAGCTTGGGAACTCAAATTTTCGCATCAAGAAAGGTTAAATCACACTGTCTGTAGTGTAAAATTAAAATCTTCTTTAAAAGTACAATCTCGGTAAATTCTACATGTTTCTTCTTTGGGAGATTGTTGGTCAAAATATCAGCAATCATTTCATTAGTACATTTATACTTTAACAAACTTAATCTTCCTGGACAACTTGTCTTACAAAATGATAGCGTATATCAATATGATTTGTTCTGGAATGATGAACTGGATTCTTAGTCAGAGCTTGGGAACTTAAATTTTCGCATCAAAAAAGGTTTGACCACACTGCCTGTTGTGTAAATCTGTAGTGTAAAACAAAAATCTTTTTTAAATGTACCATCTCGGTAAATTCTACATGTTTCTTCTTTGAGAGATTGTTGGTCAAAATATCAGCAATCATTTTATTAGTACATTTATACTTTAATAAACTTGACCTTCCTGGACAACTTGTCCTACAAAATGATAGTGAATATCAATATGTTTTCTTCCAGAATGATGAACTGGTTTCTTAGCCAGAGCTTGGTAACTCAAATTTTCGCATCAAGAAAGGTTAAATCACACTGTCTGTAGTGTAAAATGAAAATCTATTTTAAATGTACCATCTTTGTAAATTCTACAAATTTCTTCTTTGAGAGATTTGTAGTCAAAATATCGGCAATCATTCCATTAGTGCATTTATACTCTAACAAAACTTGACCCTTCTAGACAACTTGTCTTACAAAATGATTGCGTATATCAATATGTTTTGTTCTGGAATGATGAGCTTCAGAGCTTGGGAACTCAAATTTTCGCATCAAGAAAGGTTTGACCACACTGTCTGCAGTGTAAAATGAAAATCTTCTTTAAAAGTACCATCTCGGCATATTCTACATGTTTCTTCTTTGGGAGATTGTTGGTCAAAATATCAGCAATCATTTCATTAGTACATTTATACTTTAACAAACTTAATCTTCATGGACGACTTGTTTTGCAAAATGATAGTGTATATTAATATGTTTTCTTCTAAAATGATGAACTGGTTTCTTAGCCAGAGCTTGGGAACTCAAATTTTCGCATCAAGAAAGGTTTGGCCACACTGTCTGCAGTGTAAAATTAAAATCTTCTTTAAAAGTACAATCTCGGTAAATTCTACATGTTTCTTCTTTGGGAGATTGTTGGTCAAAATATCAGCAATCATTTTAATTAGTACATTTATACTTTAATAAACTTGACCTTCCTGGACAACTTGTCCTACAAAATGATAGCGTATAACAATATGTTTTGTTCTGGAATGATGAACTGGATTCTTAGTCAGAGCTTGGGAACTCAAATTTGTTGCTTCAAAAAAGGTTTGACCACACTGTCTGTTGTGTAAATCTGTAGTGTAAAATGAAAATCTTTTTTAAATGTACCATCTTTGTAAATTCTACATGTTTCTTCTTTGAGAGATTGTTGTTCAAAATATCAGCAATCATTTCATTAGTGCATTTATACTTTAACAAAACTTGACCTTCCTAGACAACTTGTCTTACAAAATGATAGCGTATATGAATATGTTTTCTTCTAGAATAATGAACTGGTTTCTTAGCCAGAGCTTGGGAACTCAAATTTTCGCATCAAAAAAGGTTCTCTATGAATCCTACATGTTTCGTCTTTGGGAGATTTTTGGTCAAAATATCAGCAATCATTTTATTAGTACATTTATACTTTAATAAACTTGACCTTCCTGGACAACTTGTCCTACAAAATGATAGCGTATAACAATATGTTTTGTTCTGGAATGATGAACTGGATTCTTAGTCAGAGCTTGGGAACTCAAATTTTCGCATCAAAAAAGGTTTGACCACACTGTCTGTTGTGTAAATCTGTAGTGTAAAAGGAAAATCTTTTTTAAATGTACCATCTCGGCAAATTCTACATGTTTCTTCTTTGGGAGATTGTTGGTCAAAATATCAGCAATCATTTCATTAGTACATTTATATTTTAACAAAACTTGACCTTCCTAGACGACTTGTCTTACAAAATGATAGTGTATATCAATATGTTTTCTTCTGGAATGATGAACTGGATTCTTAGCCAGAGCTTGGGAACTCAAATTGTCGCATAAAGAAATGTTTGACCACACTGTCTGCAGTGTAAAATTAAAATCTTCTTTAAAAGTACAATCTCGGTAAATTCTACATGTTTCTTCTTTGGGAGATTGGTGGTCAAAATATCAGCAATCATTTCATTAGTATATTTATACTTTAACAAAACTTGACCTTCCTGGACAACTTGTTTAACAAAATGATAGTGTATATCAATATGTTTTCTTCTAGAATGATGAACTGGTTTCTTAGCCAGAGCTTGGGAACTCAAATTTTCGCATCGAGAAAGGTTTGACCTCACTGTCTGTAGTGTAAAATGAAAATCTAGTTTAAATATACCATCTTTGTAAATTCTACAAATTTCGTCTTTGATAGATTTGTGGTCAAAGTATCAGCAATCATTTCATTTCTAACAAAACTTGACCCTTCTTGACAACATTTATACTCTAACAAAACTTGACCCTTCTAGACAACTTGTCTTACAAAATGATAGCGTATGTCAATATGTTTTGTTCTGGAATGATGAACTGGATTCTTAGTCAGAGCTTGGGAACTGAAATTTGTTGCTTCAAAAAAGGTTTGATCACATTGTCTGTTGTGTAAATCTGTAGTGTAAAATGAAAATCTTTTTTAAATGTACCATCTCGGCAAATTCTACATGTTTCTTCTTTGAGAGATTGTTGTTTAAAATATCAGCAATCATTTCATTAGTACATTTATACTTTAACAAAACTTGACCTTCCTAGACAACTTGTCTTACAAAATGATAGCGTATATCAATATGTTTTCTTCCAGAATGATGAACTGGTTTCTTAGACAGAGCTTGGGAACTCAAATTTTCGCATTAAGAAAGGTGTAAAATGAAAATATATTTTAAATGTACCATCTTTGTAAATTCTACAAATTTCTTCTTTGAAAAATTTGTAGTCAAAATATCGGCAATCATTCCATTAGTGCATTTATACTCTAACAAAACTTGACCCTTCTAGACAACTTGTCTTACAAAATGATAGCGTATATCAATATGTTTTGTTCTGGAATGATGAACGGTATTCTTAGTCAGAGCTTGGGAACTCAAATTGTCGCATAAAGAAAGGTTTGACCAAACTGTCTGCAGTGTAAAATTAAAATCTTCTTTAAAAGTACAATCTCGGTAAATTCTACATGTTTCTTCTTTTGGAGATTGTTGGTCAAAATATCAGCAATCATTTCATTAGTACATTTATACTTTAACAAACTTAATCTTCCTGGACAACTTGTTTTACAAAATGATAGTGTATATTAATATGTTTTCTTCTAGAATGATGAACTGGTTTCTTAGCCAGAGCTTGGGAACTCAAATTTTCGCATCCAGAAAGGTTTGACCACACTGTCTGTTGTGTAAATCTGTAGTGTAAAACGAAAATCTTTTTTAAATGGCAAATTATACATGTTTCTTCTTTGAGAGATTGTTGGTCAAAATATCAGCAATCATTTCATTAATACATTTATACTTTAACAAAACTTGACCCTTCTAGACAACTTGTCTTACAAAATGATAGCGTATATCAATATGTTTTGTTCTGGAATGATGAACTGGATTCTTAGTCAGAGCTTGGGAACTCAAATTTTCGCATCAAAAAAGGTTTGACCACACTGTCTGTTGTGTAAATCTGTAGTGTAAAACGAAAATCTTTTTTAAATGTACCATCTCGGCAAATTATACATGTTTCTTCTTTGAGAGATTGTTGGTCAAAATATCAGCAATCATTTCATTAGTACATTTATACTTTAACAAAACTTGACCCTTCTAGACAACTTGTCTTACAAAATGATAGCGTATATCAATATGTTTTGTTCTGGAATGATGAACTGGATTCTTAGTCAGAGCTTGGGAACTCAAATTTTCGCATCAAAAAAGGTTTGACCACAATGTCGGTTGTGTAAATCTGTAGTGTAAAATGAAAATCTTTTTTAAATGTACCATCTCGGCATATTCTACATGTTTCTTCTTTGGGAGATCGTTGGTCAAAATATCAGCAATCATTTCATTAGTACATTTATACTTTAACAAAACTTGACCTTCCTAGACGACTTGTCTTACAAAATGATAGTGTATATCACTACGTTTTCTTCTGGAATGATGAACTGGATTCTTAGCCAGAGCTTGGGAACTCAAATTGTCGCATAAAGAAATGTTTGACCACACTGTCTGCAGTGTAAAATTAAAATCTTCTTTAAAAGTACAATCTCGGTAAATTCTACATGTTTCTTCTTTGGGAGATTGGTGGTCAAAATATCAGCAATCATTTCATTAGTATATTTATACTTTAACAAACTTAATCTTCCTGGACAACTTGTTTTACAAAATGATAGTGTATATCAATAAGTTTTCTTCTAGAATGATGAACTGGTTTCTTAGCCAGAGCTTGGGAACTCAAATTTTCGCATCAAGAAAGGTTTGACCACACTGTCTGTTGTGTAAATCTGTAGTGTAAAATGAAAATCTTTTTTAAATGTACCATCTCGGTAAATTCTACATGTTTCTTCTTTGAGAGATTGTTGGTCAAAATATCAGCAATCATTTCATTAATACATTTATACTGTAACAAAACTTGACCCTTCTAGACAACTTTTCTTACAAAATGATAGTGTATATCAATATGTTTTCTTCTGGAATGATGAACTGGATTCTTAGCCAGAGCTTGGGAACTCAAATTGTCGCATAAAGAAATGTTTGACCACACTGTCTGCAGTGTAAAATTAAAATCTTCTTTAAAAGTACAATCTCGGTAAATTCTACATGTTTCTTCTTTGGGAGATTGGTGGTCAAAATATCAGCAATCATTTCATTAGTATATATTAATACTTTAACAAAACTTGACCTTCCTAGACAACTTGTCTTACAAAATGATAGCGTATATCAATATAATTTCTTCTGGAATGATGAACTTGATTCTTAGTCAGAGCTTGGGAACTCAAATTGTCGCATAAAGAAATGTTTGACCAAACTGTGTAAAATTAAAATCTTCTTTAAAAGTACAATCTCGGTAAATTCTACATGTTTCTTCTTTGAGAGATTGTTGGTCAAAATATCAGCAATCATTTCATTAATACATTTATACTCTAACAAAACTTGACCCTTCTAGACAACTTGTCTTACAAAATGATAGCGTATATCAATATGTTTTGTTCTGGAATGATGAACTGGATTCTTAGTCAGAGCTTGGGAACTCAAATTTGTTGCTTCAAAAAAGGTTTGATCACACTGTCTGTTGTGTAAATCTGTATTGTAAAATGAAAATCTTTTTTAAATGTACCATCTCGGCAAATTCTACATGTTTCTTCTTCGAGAGATTGTTGTTTAAAATATCAGCAATCAGTTCATTTGTACATTTATACTTTAACTAAACTTGACCTTCCTAGACAACTTGTCTTACAAAATGATAGCGTATATCAATATGTTTTCTTCCAGAATGATGAACTGGTTTCTTAGCCAGAGCTTGGGAACTCAAATTTTCGCATCCAGAAAGGTTTGACCACACTGTCTGCAGTGTTAAATTAAAATCTTCTTTAAAAGTACAATCTCGGAAAATTCTACATGTTTCTTCTTTGGGAGACTGTTGGTCAAAATATCAGCAATCATTTTATTAGTACATTTATACTTTAATAAATTTGACCTTCCTGGACAACTTGTCCTACAAAATGATAGTGTATATCAATATGTTTTCTTCCAGAATGATGAACTGGTTTCTTAGCCAGAGCTTGGGAACTCAAATTTTCGCATCAAGAAAGGTTTAATCACACTGTCTGTAGTGTAAAATGAAAATCTATTTTAAATGTACCATCTTTGTAAATTCTACAAATTTCTTCTTTGAGAGATTTGTAGTCAAAATATCGGCAATCATTCCATTAGTGCATTTATACTCTAACAAAACTTGACCCTTCTAGACAACTTGTCTTTCAAAATGATAGCGTATATCAATATGATTTGTTCTGGAATGATGAACTGGATTCTTAGTCAGAGCTTGGGAACTCAAATTTTCGCATCAAAAAAGGTTTGACCACACTGTCTCTTGTGTAAATCTGTAGTGTAAAATTAAAATCTTTATTAAATGTACAATCTCGGTAAATTCTACATGTTTCTTCTTTGGGAGATTGGTGGTCAAAATATCAGCAATCATTTCATTAGTATATATTAATACTTTAACAAAACTTGACCTTCCTAGACAACTTGTCTTACAAAATGATAGAGTATATCAATATAATTTGTTCTGGAATGATGAACTTGATTCTTAGTCAGAGCTTGGGAACTCAAATTGTCGCATAAAGAAATGTTTGACCAAACTGTCTGCAGTGTAAAATTAAAATCTTCTTTAAAAGTACAATCTCGGTAAATTCTACATGTTTCTTCTTTGGGAGATTGTTGGTCAAAATATCAGCAATCATTTCATTAGTACATTTATACTTTAACAAACTTAATCTTCCTGGACAACTTGTCTTACAAAATGATAGCGTATATCAATATGTTTTCTTCTGGAATGATGAACTTGATTCTTAGTCAGAGCTTGGGAACTCAAATTTTCGCATCAAAAAAGGTTTGACCACACTGTCTGTTGTGTAAATCTGTAGTGTAAAATGAAAATCTTTTTTAAATGTACCATCTCGGCAAATTCTACATGTTTCTTCTTTGAGAGATTGTTGTTTAAAATATCAGCAATCAGTTCATTAGTACATTTATACTTTAACTAAACTTGACCTTCCTAGACAACTTGTCTTACAAAATGATAGCGTATATCAATATGTTTTCTTCCAGAATGATGAACTGGTTTCTTAGCCAGAGCTTGGGAACTCAAATTTTCGCATCAAGAAAGGTGTAAAATGAAAATCTATTTTAAATGTACCATCTCGGCAAATTCTACAAATTTCTTCTTTGAGAGATTTGTAGTCAAAATATCGGCAATCATTCCATTAGTGCATTTATACTCTAACAAAACTTGACCCTTCTAGAAAACTTGTCTTACAAAATGATTGCGTATATCAATATGTTCTGTTCTGGAATGATGAACTGGATTCTTAGACAGAGCTTGGGAACTCAAATTTTCGCATCCAGAAAGGTTTGACTACACTGTCTGCAGTGTTAAATTAAAATCTTCTTTAAAAGTACAATCTCGGAAAATTCTACATGTTTCTTCTTTGGGAGACTGTTGGTCAAAATATCAGCAATCATTTTATTAGTACATTTATACTTTAATAAACTTGACCTTCCTGGACAACTTGTCCTACAAAATGATAGTGTATATCAATATGTTTTCTTCCAGAATGATGAACTGGTTTCTTAGCCAGAGCTTGGGAACTCAAATTTTCGCATCAAGAAAGGTTTAATCCCACTGTCTGTAGTGTAAAATGAAAATCTATTTTAAATGTACCATCTTTGTAAATTCTACAAATTTCTTCTTTGAGAGATTTGTAGTCAAAATATCGGCAATCATTCCATTAGTGCATTTATACTCTAACAAAACTTGACCCTTCTAGACAACTTGTCTTACAAAATGATAGCGTATATCAATATGATTTGTTCTGGAATGATGAACTGGATTCTTAGTCAGAGCTTGGGAACTCAAATTTTCGCATCAAAAAAGGTTTGACCACACTGTCTGTTGTGTAAATCTGTAGTGTAAAACAAAAATCTTTTTTAAATGTACCATCTCGGTAAATTCTACATGTTTCTTCTTTGAGAGATTGTTGGTCAAAATATCAGCAATCATTTCATTAGTACATTTATACTTTAACAAACTTAATCTTCCTGGACAACTTGTCTTACAAAATGATAGCGTATATCAATATGATTTGTTCTGGAATGATGAACTGGATTCTTAGTCAGAGCTTGGGAACTTAAATTTTCGCATCAAAAAAGGTTTGACCACACTGCCTGTTGTGTAAATCTGTAGTGTAAAACAAAAATCTTTTTTAAATGTACCATCTCGGTAAATTCTACATGTTTCTTCTTTGAGAGATTGTTGGTCAAAATATCAGCAATCATTTTATTAGTACATTTATACTTTAATAAACTTGACCTTCCTGGACAACTTGTCCTACAAAATGATAGTGAATATCAATATGTTTTCTTCCAGAATGATGAACTGGTTTCTTAGCCAGAGCTTGGGAACTCAAATTTTCGCATCAAGAAAGGTCTTTTTTAAATGTACCAACTCGGCAAATTCTACATGTTTCTTCATTGGGATATTGTTGTTTAAAATATCAGCAATCATTTCATTAGTACATTTATACTTTAACAAACTTAATCTTCCTGGACAACTTGTCTTACAAAATGATAGCGTATATCAATATGTTTTCTTCTGGAATGATGAACTGGATTCTTAGCCAGAGCTTGGGAACTCAAATTTGTTGCTTTAAAAAAGGTTTGATCACACTGTCTGTTGTGTAAATCTGTATTGTAAAATGAAAATCTTTTTTAAATGTACCATCTCGGCAAATTCTACATGTTTCTTCTTTGAGAGATTGTTGTTTAAAATATCAGCAATCAGTTCATTAGTACATTTATACTTTAACTAAACTTGACCTTCCTAGACAACTTGTCTTACAAAATGATAGCGTATATCAATATGTTTTCTTCCAGAATGATGAACTGGTTTTCTAGCCAGAGCTTGGGAACTCAAATTTTCGCATCAAGAAAGGTGTAAAATGAAAATCTATTTTAAATGTACCATCTCGGCAAATTCTACAAACTTTTTCTTTGAGAGATTTGTAGTCAAAATATCGGCAATCATTCCATTAGTGCATTTATACTCTAACAAAACTTGACCCTTCTAGACAACTTGTCTTACAAAATGATTGCGTATATCAATATGTTCTGTTCTGGAATGATGAACTGGATTCTTAGACAGAGCTTGGGAACTCAAATTTTCGCATCCAGAAAGGTTTGACCACACTGTCTGCAGTGTTAAATTAAAATCTTCTTTAAAAGTACAATCTCGGTAAATTCTACATGTTTCTTCTTTGAGAGATTGTTGGTCAAAATATCAGCAATCATTTTATTAGTACATTTATACTTTAATAAACTTGACCTTCCTGGACAACTTGTCCTACAAAATGATAGTGAATATCAATATGTTTTCTTCCAGAATGATGAACTGGTTTCTTAGCCAGAGCTTGGGAACTCAAATTTTCGCATCAAGAAGGGTTAAATCACACTGTCTGTAGTGTAAAATGAAAATCTATTTTAAATGCACCATCTTTGTAAATTCTACAAATTTCTTCTTTGAGAGATTTGTAGTCAAAATATCGGCAAACATTCCATTAGTGCATTTATACTCTAACAAAACTTGACCCTTCTAGACAACTTGTCTTACAAAATGATTGCGTATATCAATATGTTTTGTTCTGGAATGATGAACTGGATTCTTAGTCAGAGCTTGGGAACTCAAATTTTCGCATCAAGAAAAGTTTGACCACACTGTCTGCAGTGTAAAATGAAAATCTTCTTTAAAAGTACAATCTCGGTAAATTCTACATGTTTCTTTTTTGAGAGATTGTTGGTCAAAATATCAGCAATCATTTCATTAATACATTTATACTTTAACAAAACTTGACCCTTCTAGACAACTTGTCTTACAAAATGATTGCGTATATCAATATGTTTTGTTCTGGAATGATGAACTGGATTCTTAGTCAGAGCTTGGGAACTCAAATTTTCGCATCAAAAAAGGTTTGACCACACTGTCTGTTGTGTAAATCTGTAGTGTAAAATGAAAATCTTTTTTAAATGTACCATCTCGGCAAATTCTACATGTTTCTTCTTTGGGAGATTGTTGGTCAAAATATCAGCAATCATTTCATTAGTACATTTATATTTTAACAAAACTTGACCTTCCTAGACGACTTGTCTTACAAAATGATAGTGTATATCAATATGTTTTCTTCTGGAATGATGAACTGGATTCTTAGTCAGAGCTTGGGAACTGAAATTTTCGCATCAAAAAAGGTTTGACCACACTATCTGTTGTGTAAATCTGTAGTGTAAAAGGAAAATCTTTTTTAAATGTACCATCTCGGCAAATTCTACATGTTTCTTCTTTGGGAGATTGTTGGTCAAAATATCAGCAATCATTTCATTAGTACATTTATATTTTAACAAAACTTGACCTTCCTAGACGACTTGTCTTACAAAATGATAGTGTATATCAATATGTTTTCTTCTGGAATGATGAACTGGATTCTTAGCCAGAGCTTGGGAACTCAAATTGTCGCATAAAGAAATGTTTGACCACACTGTCTGCAGTGTAAAATTAAAATCTCGGTAAATTCTACATGTTTCTTCTTTGGGAGATTGGTGGTCAAAATATCAGCAATCATTTCATTAGTATATTTATACTTTAACAAAACTTGACCTTCCTGGACAACTTGTTTTACAAAATGATAGTGTATATCAATATGTTTTCTTCTAGAATGATGAACTGGTTTCTTAGCCAGAGCTTGGGAACTCAAATTTTCGCATCGAGAAAGGTTTGACCTCACTGTCTGTAGTGTAAAATGAAAATCTAGTTTAAATATACCATCTTTGTAAATTCTACAAATTTCGTCTTTGATAGATTTGTGGTCAAAGTATCAGCAATCATTTCATTTCTAACAAAACTTGACCCTTCTTGACAACTTGTCTTACAAAATGATAGCGTATATCAATATGTTTTATTCTGGAATGATGAACTGGATTCTTAGTCAGAGCTGGGGAACTCAAATTTTCGCATAAAGAAATGTTTGACCACACTGTCTGCAGTGTAAAATTAAAATCTTCTTTAAAAGTACAATCTCGGAAAATTCTACATGTTTCTTCTTTGGGAGACTGTTGGTCAAAATATCAGCAATCATTTTATTAGTACATTTATACTTTAATAAACTTGACCTTCCTGGACAACTTGTCCTACAAAATGATAGTGTATATCAATATGTTTTCTTCCAGAATGATGAACTGGTTTCTTAGCCAGAGCTTGGGAACTCAAATTTTCGCATCAAGAAAGGTTTAATCCCACTGTCTGTAGTGTAAAATGAAAATCTATTTTAAATGTACCATCTTTGTAAATTCTACAAATTTCTTCTTTGAGAGATTTGTAGTCAAAATATCGGCAATCATTCCATTAGTGCATTTATACTCTAACAAAACTTGACCCTTCTAGACAACTTGTCTTACAAAATGATAGCGTATATCAATATGATTTGTTCTGGAATGATGCACTGGATTCTTAGTCAGAGCTTGGGAACTCAAATTGTCGCATAATGTTTGACCACACTGTCTGCAGTGTAAAATTGAAATCTTCTTTAAAAGTACAATCTCGGTAAATTCTACATGTTTCTTCTTTGGGAGATTGTTGGTCAAAATATCAGCAATCATTTCATTAGTATATTTATACTTTAACAAACTTAATCTTCCTGGGCAACTTGTTTTACAAAATGATAGTGTATATCAATAAGTTTTCTTCTAGAATGATGAACTGGTTTCTTAGCCAGAGCCTGGGAACTCAAATTTTCGCATCAAGAAAGGTTTGATCACACTGTCTGCAGTGTAAAATGAAAATCTTTTTTAAAAGTACAATCTCGGTAAATTCTACATGTTTCTTCTTTGGGAGATTGGTGGTCAAAATATCAGCAATCATTTCATCAGTATATATTAATACTTCAACAAAACTTGACCCTTCTAGACAACTTGTCTTACAAAATGATTGCGTATATCAATATGTTTTGTTCTGGAATGATGAACTGGATTCTTAGTCAGAGCTTGGGAACTCAAATTTTCGCATCAAAAAAGGTTTGACCACACTGTCTGTTGTGTAAATCTGTAGTGTAAAATGAAAATCTTTTTTAAATGTACCATCTCGGCAAATTCTACATGTTTCTTTTTTGAGAGATTGTTGTTCAAAATATCAGCAACATCAGCATTAGTACATTTATACTTTAACAAAACTTGACCTTCCTAGACAACTTGTCTTACAAAATGATAGTGTATATCAATATGTTTTCTTTTAGAATAATGAACTGGTTTCTTAGCCATTAGTGCATTTATACTCTAACAAAACTTGACCCTTCTAGAAAACTTGTCTTGCAAAATGATTGCGTATATCAATATGTTCTGTTCTGGAATGATGAACTGGATTCTTAGACAGAGCTTGGGAACTCAAATTTTCGCATCCAGAAAGGTTTGACTACACTGTCTGCAGTGTTAAATTAAAATCTTCTTTAAAAGTACAATCTCGGAAAATTCTACATGTTTCTTCTTTGGGAGACTGTTGGTCAAAATATCAGCAATCATTTTATTAGTACATTTATACTTTAATAAACTTGACCTTCCTGGACAACTTGTCCTACAAAATGATAGTGTATATCAATATGTTTTCTTCCAGAATGATGAACTGGTTTCTTAGCCAGAGCTTGGGAACTCAAATTTTCGCATCAAGAAAGGTTTAATCCCACTGTCTGTAGTGTAAAATGAAAATCTATTTTAAATGTACCATCTTTGTAAATTCTACAAATTTCTTCTTTGAGAGATTTGTAGTCAAAATATCGGCAATCATTCCATTAGTGCATTTATACTCTAACAAAACTTGACCCTTCTAGACAACTTGTCTTACAAAATGATAGCGTATATCAATATGATTTGTTCTGGAATGATGCACTGGATTCTTAGTCAGAGCTTGGGAACTCAAATTTTCGCATCAAAAAAGGTTTGACCACACTGTCTGTTGTGTAAATCTGTAGTGTAAAACAAAAATCTTTTTTAAATGTACCATCTCGGTAAATTCTACATGTTTCTTCTTTGAGAGATTGTTGGTCAAAATATCAGCAATCATTTCATTAGTACATTTATACTTTAACAAACTTAATCTTCCTGGACAACTTGTCTTACAAAATGATAGCGTATATCAATATGATTTGTTCTGGAATGATGAACTGGATTCTTAGTCAGAGCTTGGGAACTTAAATTTTCGCATCAAAAAAGGTTTGACCACACTGCCTGTTGTGTAAATCTGTAGTGTAAAACAAAAATCTTTTTTAAATGTACCATCTCGGTAAATTCTACATGTTTCTTCTTTGAGAGATTGTTGGTCAAAATATCAGCAATCATTTTATTAGTACATTTATACTTTAATAAACTTGACCTTCCTGGACAACTTGTCCTACAAAATGATAGTGAATATCAATATGTTTTCTTCCAGAATGATGAACTGGTTTCTTAGCCAGAGCTTGGGAACTCAAATTTTCGCATCAAGAAAGGTCTTTTTTAAATGTACCATCTCGGCAAATTCTACATGTTTCTTCATTGGGAGATTGTTGGTCAAAATATCAGCAATCATTTCATTAGTACATTTATATTTTAACAAAACTTGACCTTCCTAGACGACTTGTCTTACAAAATGTTAGTGTATATCAATATGTTTTCTTCTGGAATGATGAACTGGATTCTTAGCCAGAGCTTGGGAACTCAAATTTGTTGCTTCAAAAAAGGTTTGATCACACTGTCTGTTGTGTAAATCTGTATTGTAAAATGAAAATCTTTTTTAAATGTACCATCTCGGCAAATTCTACATGTTTCTTCTTTGAGAGATTGTTGTTTAAAATATCAGCAATCAGTTCATTAGTACATTTATACTTTAACTAAACTTGACCTTCCTAGACAACTTGTCTTACAAAATGATAGCGTATATCAATATGTTTTCTTCCAGAATGATGAACTGGTTTTCTAGCCAGAGCTTGGGAACTCAAATTTTCGCATCAAGAAAGGTGTAAAATGAAAATCTATTTTAAATGTACCATCTCGGCAAATTCTACAAACTTTTTCTTTGAGAGATTTGTAGTCAAAATATCGGCAATCATTCCATTAGTGCATTTATACTCTAACAAAACTTGACCCTTCTAGACAACTTGTCTTACAAAATGATTGCGTATATCAATATGTTCTGTTCTGGAATGATGAACTGGATTCTTAGACAGAGCTTGGGAACTCAAATTTTCGCATCCAGAAAGGTTTGACCACACTGTCTGCAGTGTTAAATTAAAATCTTCTTTAAAAGTACAATCTCGGTAAATTCTACATGTTTCTTCTTTGGGAGACTGTTGGTCAAAATATCAGCAATCATTTTATTAGTACATTTATACTTTAATAAACTTGACCTTCCTGGACAACTTGTCCTACAAAATGATAGTGAATATCAATATGTTTTCTTCCAGAATGATGAACTGGTTTCTTAGCCAGAGCTTGGGAACTCAAAGTTTCGCATCAAGAAAGGTTAAATCACACTGTCTGTAGTGTAAAATGAAAATCTATTTTAAATGTACCATCTTTGTAAATTCTACAAATTTCTTCTTTGAGAGATTTGTAGTCAAAATATCGGCAATCATTCCATTAGTGCATTTATACTCTAACAAAACTTGGCCCTTCTAGACAACTTGTCTTACAAAATGATAGCGTATATCAATATGATTTGTTCTGGAATGATGAACTGCAATCATTTTATTAGTACATTTATACTTTAATAAACTTGACCTTCCTGGACAACTTGTCCTACAAAATGATAGTGATATGTTTTCTTCCAGAATGATGAACTGGTTTCTTAGCCAGAGCTTGGGAACTCAAATTTTCGCATCAAGAAAGGTTAAATCACACTGTCTGTAGTGTAAAATGAAAATCTATTTTAAATGCACCATCTTTGTAAATTCTACAAATTTCTTCTTTGAGAGATTTGTAGTCAAAATATCGGCAATCATTCCATTAGTGCATTTATACTCTAACAAAACTTGACCCTTCTAGACAACTTGTCTTACAAAATGATTGCGTATATCAATATGTTTTGTTCTGGAATGATGAACTGGATTCTTAGTCAGAGCTTGGGAACTCAAATTTTCGCATCAAGAAAGGTTTGACCACACTGTCTGCAGTGTAAAATGAAAATCTTCTTTAAAAGTACAATCTCGGTAAATTCTATATGTTTCTTTTTTGAGAGATTGTTGGTCAAAATATCAGCAATCATTTCATTAATACATTTATACTTTAACAAAACTTGACCCTTCTAGACAACTTGTCTTACAAAATGATTGCGTATATCAATATGTTTTGTTCTGGAATGATGAACTGGATTCTTAGTCAGAGCTTGGGAACTCAAATTTTCGCATCAAAAAAGGTTTGACCACGCTGTCTGTTGTGTAAATCTGTAGTGTAAAAGGAAAATCTTTTTTAAATGTACCATCTCGCAAATTCTACATGTTTCTTCTTTGGGAGATTGTTGGTCAAAATATCAGCAATCATTTCATTAGTACATTTATATTTTAACAAAACTTGACCTTCCTAGACGACTTGTCTTACAAAATGATAGTGTATATCAATATGTTTTCTTCTGGAATGATGAACTGGATTCTTAGCCAGAGCTTGGGAACTTAAATTGTCGCATAAAGAAATGTTTGACCACACTGTCTGCAGTGTAAAATTAAAATCTCGGTAAATTCTACATGTTTCTTCTTTGGGAGATTGGTGGTCAAAATATCAGCAATCATTTCATTAGTATATTTATACTTTAACAAAACTTGACCTTCCTGGACAACTTGTTTTACAAAATGATAGTGTATATCAATATGTTTTCTTCTAGAATGATGAACTGGATTCTTAGCCAGAGCTTGGGAACTCAAATTTTCGCATCGAGAAAGGTTTGACCTCACTGTCTGTAGTGTAAAATGAAAATCTAGTTTAAATATACCATCTTTGTAAATTCTACAAATTTCGTCTTTGATAGATTTGTGGTCAAAGTATCAGCAATCATTTCATTTCTAACAAAACTTGACCCTTCTTGACAACTTGTCTTACAAAATGATAGCGTATATCAATATGTTTTATTCTGGAATGATGAACTGGATTCTTAGTCAGAGCTTGGGAACTCAAATTTTCGCATCAAAAACGGTTTGACCACACTGTCTGTTGTGTAAATCTGTAGTGTAAAATGAAAATCTTTTTTAAATGTACCATCTCGGCAAATTCTACATGTTTCTTCTTTGAGAGATTGTTGTTTAAAATATCAGCAATCATTTCATTAGTACATTTATACTTTAACAAAACTTGACCTTCCTAGACAACTTGTCTTACAAAATGATAGCGTATATCAATATGTTTTCTTCCAGAATGATGAACTGGTTTCTTAGCAAGAGCTTGGGAACTCAAATTTTCGCATTAAGAAAGGTGTAAAATGAAAATATATTTTAAATGTACCATCTTTGTAAATTCTACAAATTTCTTCTTTGAAAAATTTTTAGTCAAAATATCGGCAATCATTCCATTAGTGCATTTATACTCTAACAAAACTTGACCCTTCTAGACAACTTGTCTTACAAAATGATAGCGTATATCAATATGTTTTGTTCTGGAATGATGAACTGGATTTTTAGGCAGAGCTTGGGAACTCAAATTTTCGCATCAAGAAAGGTTTGACCACACTGTCTGCAGTGTAAAATTAAAATTTTCTTTAAAAGTACAATCTCGGTAAATTCTACATGTTTCTTCTTTGAGAGATTGTTGGTCAAAGTATCAGCAATCATTTCATTAATACATTTATACTCTAACAATACTTTACCCTTCAAGACAACTTGTCTTACAAAATGATAGCGTTTATCAATATGTTTTGTTCTGGAATGATGAACTGCATTCTAAGACAGAGCTTGGGAACTCAAATTTTCGCATCAAGAAAGGTTTGACCACACTGTCTGCAGTGTAAAATTAAAATCTTCTTTAAGAGTACAATCTCGGTAAATTCTACATGTTTCTTCTTTGAGAGATTGTTGTTCAAAATATCAGCAATCATTTCATTAGTACATTTATACTTTAACAAAACTTGACCTTCCTAGACAACTTGTCTTACAAAATGATAGCGTATGTCAATATGTTTTGTTCTGGAATGATGAACTGGATTCTTAGTCAGAGCTTGGGAACTGAAATTTGTTGCTTCAAAAAAGGTTTGATCACACTGTCTGTTGTGTAAATCTGTAGTGTAAAATGAAAATCTTTTTTAAATGTACCATCTCGGCAAATTCTACATGTTTCTTCTTTGAGAGATTGTTGTTTAAAATATCAGCAATCATTTCATTAATACATTTATACGTTAACAAAACTTGACCCTTCTAGAGAACTTGTCTTACAAAATGATAGCGTATATCAATATGACTTGTTCTGGAATGATGAACTGGATTCTTAGTCAGAGCTTGGGAACTCAAATTTTCGCATCAAAAGAGGTTTGACCACACTGTCTGTTGTGTAAATCTGTAGTGTAAAATGAAAATATTTTTGAAATATACCATCTCTGTAAATCCTACAAATTTCGTCTTTGAGAGATTTGTGGTCAAAATATCAGCAATCATTTCATATACATTTATACTTTAACAAAACTTGACCCTTCTAGACAACTGGTCTTACAAAATGATACCGTATATCAATATGTTTTGTTCTGCAATGATGAACTGGATTCTTAGACAGACCTTGGGAACTCATATTGTTACTTCAAAAAAGATTTGACCACACTGTCTGTTGTGTAAATCTGTAGTGTAAAACGAAAATCTAGTTTAAATATACCATCTTTGTAAATTCTACAAATTTCGTCTTTGAGAGATTTGTAGTCAAAATATCGGCAATCATTCCATTAGTGCATTTACACTCTAACAAAACTTGACCCTTCTAGAGAACTTGTCTTACAAAATGATAGCGTATAATAATATGATTTGTTCTGGAATGATGAACTGGATTCTTAGTCAGAGCTTGGGAACTCAAATTTTCGCATCAAAAGAGGTTTGACCACACTGTCTGTTGTGTAAATCTGTAGTGTAAAATGAAAATATTTTTGAAATATACCATCTCTGTAAATCCTACATGTTTCTTCTTTGAGAGATTGTTGTTCAAAATATCAGCAATCATTTCATTAGTACATTTATACTTTAACAAAACTTGACCTTCCTAAACAACTTGTCTTACAAAATGATAGCGTATATGAATATGTTTTCTTCTAGAATAATGAACTGGTTTCTTAGCCAGAGCTTGGGAACTCAAATTTTCGCATCAAGAATGGTTCTCTATGAATCCTACATGTTTCGTCTTTGGGAGATTTTTGGTCAAAATATCAGCAATCATTTTATTAGTACATTTATACTTTAATAAACTTGACCTTCCTGGACAACTTGTCCTACAAAATGATAGTGTATATCAATATCTTTTATTCTGCAATGATGAACTGGATTCTTAGACAGACCTTGGGAACTCATATTGTTGCTTCAAAAAAGGTTTGACCACACTGTCTGTTGTGTAAATCTGTAGTGTAAAATGAAAATCTTTTTTAAATGTACCATCTCGGCAAATTCTACATGTTTCTTCTTTGAGAGATTGTTGTTCAAAATATCAGCAATCATTTCATTAGTACATTTATACTTTAACAAAACTTGACCTTCCTAGACAACTTGTCTTACAAAATGATAGCGTATATGAATATGTTTTCTTCTAGAATAATTAACTGGTTTCTTAGCCAGAGCTTGGGAACTCAAATTTTCGCATCAAGAATGGTTCTCTATGATTCCTACATGTTTCTTCTTTGAGAGATTGTTGGTCAAAATATCAGCAATCATTTCATTAATACATTTATACTTTAACAAAACTTGACCCTTCTAGACAACTTGTCTTACAAAATGATTGCATATATCAATATCTTTTGTTCTGCAGTGATGAGCTGGATTCTTAGACAGACCTTGGGAACTCATATTGTTGCTTCAAAAAAGGTTTTACCACACTGTCTGTTGTGTAAATCTGTAGTGTAAAACGAAAATCTATTTTAAATGTACCATCTTTGTAAATTCTACAAATTTCGTCTTTGAGAGATTTGTAGTCAAAATATCGGCAATCATTCCATTAGTGCATTTATACTCTAACAAAACTTGACCCTTCTAGAGAACTTGTCTTACAAAATGATAGCGTATAATAATATGATTTGTTCTGGAATGATGAACTGGATTCTTAGTCAGAGCTTGGGAACTCAAATTTTCGCATCAAAAGAGGTTTGACCACACTGTCTGTTGTGTAAATCTGTAGTGTAAAATGAAAATATTTTTGAAATATACCATCTCTGTAAATCCTACATGTTTCTTCTTTGAGAGATTGTTGGTCAAAATATCAGCAATCATTTCATATACATTTATACTTTATCAAAACTTGACCCTTCTAGACAGCTTGTCTTACAAAATGATACCGTATATCAATATGTTTTGTTCTGCAATGATGAACTGGATTCTTAGACAGACCTTGGGAACTCATATTGTTGCTTCAAAAAAGGTTTGACCACACTGTCTGTTGTGTAAATCTGTAGTGTAAAATGAAAATCTTTTTTAAATGTACCATCTCGGCAAATTCTACATGTTTCTTCTTTGAGAGATTGTTGTTCAAAATATCAGCAATCATTTCATTAGTACATTTATACTTTAACAAAACTTGACCTTCCTAGACAACTTGTCTTACAAAATGATAGCGTATATGAATATGTTTTCTTCTAGAATAATGAACTGGTTTCTTAGCCAGAGCTTGGGAACTCAAATTTTCGCATCAAGAATGGTTCTCTATGAATCCTACATGTTTCGTCTTTGGGAGATTTTTGGTCAAAATATCAGCAATCATTTTATTAGTACATTTATACTTTAATAAACTTGACCTTCCTGGACAACTTGTCCTAAAAAATGATAGTGTATATCAATATCTTTTATTCTGCAATGATGAACTGGATTCTTAGACAGACTTTGGGAACTCATATTGTTGCTTCAAAAAAGGTTTGACCACACTGTCTCTTGTGTAAATCTGTAGTGTAAAACGAAAATCTTTTTTAAATGTACAATCTCGGTAAATTCTACATGTTTCTTCTTTGAGAGATTGTTGGTCAAAATATCAGCAATCATTTCATTAATACATTTATACTTTAACAAAACTTGACCCTTCTAGACAACTTGTCTTACAAAATGATAGCGTATATCAATATGTTTTGTTCTGGAATGATGAACTGGATTCTTAGTCAGAGCTTGGGAACTCAAATTATCGCATCAAGAAAGGTTTGACCACACTGTCTGCAGTGTAAAATTAAAATCTTCTTTAAAAGTACAATCTCGGTAAATTCTACATGTTTCTTCTTTGAGAGATTGTTGGTCAAAATATCAGCAATCATTTCATTAATACATTTATACTTTAACAAAACTTGACCCTTCTAGACAACTTGTCTTACAAAATGATAGCGTATATCAATATGTTTTGTTCTGGAATGATGAACTTGATTCTTAGTCAGAGCTTGGGAACTCAAATTTTCGCATCAAAAAAGGTTTGACCCCACTGTCTGTTGTGTAAATCTGTAGTGTAAAATGAAAATCTTTTTTAAATGTACCATCTCGGCAAATTCTACATGTTTCTTCTTTGGGAGATTGTTGGTCAAAATATCAGCAATCATTTCATTAGTACATTTGTACTTTAACAAAACTTGACCTTCCTAGACGACTTGTCTTACGAAATGATAGTGTATATCAATATGTTTTCTTCTGGAATGATGAACTGGATTCTTAGACAGAGCTTGGGAACTCAAATTGTCGCATAAAGAAATGTTTGACCACACTGTCTGCAGTGTAAAATTAAAATCTTCTTTAAAAGTACAATCTCGGTAAATTCTACATGTTTCTTCTTTGGGAGATTGGTGGTCAAAATATCAGCAATCATTTCATTAGTATATTTATACTTTAACAAACTTAATCTTCCTGGACAACTTGTTTTACAAAATGATAGTGTATATCAATAAGTTTTCTTCTAGAATGATGAACTGGTTTCTTAGCCAGAGCTTGGGAACTCAAATTTTCGCATCAAGAAAGGTTTGACCATACTGTCTGTAGTGTAAAATGAAAATCTATTTTAAATATACCATCTTTGTAAATTCTACAAATTTCGTCTTTGATAGATTTGTGGTCAAAATATCAGCAAACATTTCATTTCTAACAAAAGTTGACCCTTCTAGATAACTTGTCTTACAAAATGATAGCGTATATCAATATGTTTTGTTCTGGAATGATGAACTGGATTCTTAGACAGAGCTTGGGAACTCAAATTTTCGCATCAAGAAAGGTTTGACCATACTGTCTGTAGTGTAAAATGAAAATCTATTTTAAATATACCATCTTTGTAAATTCTACAAATTTCGTCTTTGATAGATTTGTGGTCAAAATATCAGCAAACATTTCATTTCTAACAAAAGTTGACCCTTCTAGATAACTTGTCTTACAAAATGATAGCGTATATCAATATGTTTTGTTCTGGAATGATGAACTGGATTCTTAGTCAGAGCTTGGGAACTCAAATTTCGCATCAAAAAAGGTTTGACCACACTGTCTGTTATGTAAATCTGTAGTGTAAAATGAAAATCTTTTTTAAATGTACCATCTCGGCAAATTCTACATTGTTCTTCTTTGAGAGATTGTTGTTCAAAATATCAGCAATCATTTCATTAGTACATTTATACTTTAACAAAACTTGACCTTCCTAGACAACTTGTCTTACAAAATGATAGCGTATATCAATATGTTTTCTTCCAGAATGATGAACTGGTTTCTTAGCAAGAGCTTGGGAACTCAAATTGTCGCATAAAGAAATGTTTGACCACACTGTCTGCAGTGTAAAATTAAAATCTTCTTTAAAAGTACAATCTCGGTAATTTCTACATGTTTCTTCTTTGGGAGATTGGTGGTCAAAATATCAGCAATCATTTCATTAGTATATTTATACTTTAACAAAACTTGACCCTTCTAGACAACTTGTCTTACAAAATGATAGCGTATATCAATATGTTTTGTTCTGGAATGATGAACTGGATTCTTAGACAGAGCTTGGGAACTCAAATTTTCGCATCAAAAAAGGTTTGACCACACTGTCTGTTGTGTAAATCTGTAGTGTAAAATGAAAATCTTTTTTAAATGTACCATCTCGGCAAATTCTACATTGTTCTTCTTTGAGAGATTGTTGTTTAAAATATCAGCAATCATTTCATTAGTACATTTATACTTTAACAAAACTTGACCTTCCTAGACAACTTGTCTTACAAAATGATAGCGTATATCAATATGTTTTCTTCCAGAATGATGAACTGGTTTCTTAGCAAGAGCTTGGGAACTCAAATTTTCGCATTAAGAAAGGTGTAAAATGAAAATATATTTTAAATGTACCATCTTTGTAAATTCTACAAATTTCTTCTTTGAAAAATTTTTAGTCAAAATATCGGCAATCATTCCATTAGTGCATTTATACTCTAACAAAACTTGACCCTTCTAGACAACTTGTCTTACAAAATGATAGCGTATATCAATATGATTTGTTCGAGAATGATGAACTGGATTCTTAGTCAGTGCTTGGGAACTCAAATTTTCGCATCAAAAAAGGTTTGACCACACTGTCTGTTGTGTAAATCTGTAGTGTAAAATGAAAATCTCTTTTAAGTGTACCATCTCGGTAAATTCTACAAATTTCTTCTTTGAGTGATTTGTAGTCAAAATATCGGCAATCATTCCATTAGTGCATTTATACTCTAACAAAACTTGACCCTTCTAGACAACTTGTCTTACAAAATGATAGCGTATATGAATATGTTTTTTTCTAGAATAATGAACTGGTTTCTTAGCCAGAGCTTGGGAACTCAAATTTTCGCATCAAGAAAGGTTCTCTATGAATCCTACATGTTTCGTCTTTGGGAGATTTTTGGTCAAAATATCAGCAATCATTTTATTAGTACATTTATACTTTAATAAACTTGACCTTCCTGGACAACTTGTCCTACAAAATGATAGCGTATAACAATATGTTTTGTTCTGGAATGATGAACTGGATTCTTAGTCAGAGCTTGGGAACTCAAATTTGTTGCTTCAAAAAAGGTTTGACCACACTGTCTGTTGTGTAAATCTGTAGTGTAAAACGAAAATCTTTTTTAAATGTACTATCTTTGTAAATTCTACAAATTTCTTCTTTGAGAGATTTGTAGTCAAAATATCGGCAATCATTCCATTAGTGCATTTATACTCTAACAAAACTTGACCCTTCTAGAGAACTTGTCTTAAAAAATGATAGCGTATATCAATATGATTTGTTCTGGAATGATGAACTGGATTCTTAGACAGAGCTTGGGAACTCAAATTTTCGCATCAAGAAAGGTGTGACCACACTGTCTGCAGTGTAAAATTAAAATCTTCTTTAAAAGTACAATCTCGGTAAATTCTACAAATTTCTTCTTTGAGAGATTTGTAGTCAAAATATCGGCAATCATTCCATTAGTGCATTTATACTCTAACAAAACTTGACCCTTCTAGAGAACTTGTCTTACAAAATGATAGCGTATATCAATATGATTTGTTCTGGAATGATGAACTGGATTCTTAGTCAGAGCTTGGGAACTCAAATTTTCGCATCAAAAAAGGTTTGACCACACTGTCTGTTGTGTAAATCTGTAGTGTAAAATGAAAATCTCTTTTAAGTGTACCATCTCGGTAAATTCTACATGTTTCTTCTTTGAGAGATTGTTATTCAAAATATCAGCAATCATTTCATTAATACATTTATACTGTAACAAAACTTGACCCTTCTAGACAACTTTTCTTACAAAACGATAGCGTATATCAATATGCTTTGTTCTGGAATAATGAACTGGATTCTTAGACAGAGCTTAAGAACTCAAATTTTCGCATCAAGAAAGGTTTGACCACACTGTCTGTAGTGTAAAATGAAAATCTAGTTTAAATATACCATCTTTGTAAATTCTACAAATTTCGTCTTTGATAGATTTGTGGTCAAAATATCAGCAAACATTTCATTTCTAACAAAACTTGACCCTTCTAGATAACTTGTCTTACAAAATGATAGCGTATATCAATATGTTTTGTTCTGGAATGATGAACTGGATTCTTAGTCAGAGCTTGGGAACTCAAATTTCGCTTCAAAAAAGGTTTGACCACATTGTCTGTTGTGTAAATCTGTAGTGTAAAATGAAAATCTTTTTTAAATGTACCATCTCGGCTAATTCTACATGTTTCTTCTTTGAGAGATTGTTGTTCAAAATATCAGCAATATCAGCATTAGTACATTTATACTTTAACAAAACTTGACCTTCCTAGACAACTTGTCTTACAAAATGATAGCGTATATGAATATGTTTTCTTCTAGAATAATGAACTGGTTTCTTAGCCAGAGCTTGGGAACTCAAATTTTCGCATCAAGAAAGGTTCTCTATGAATCCTACATGTTTCGTCTTTGGGAGATTTTTGGTCAAAATATCAGCAATCATTTTATTAGTACATTTATACTTTAATAAACTTGACCTTCCTGGACAACTTGTCCTACAAAATGATAGCGTATAACAATATGTTTTGTTCTGGAATGATGAACTGGATTCTTAGTCAGAGCTTGGGAACTCAAATTTGTTGCTTCAAAAAAGGTTTGACCACACTGTCTGTTGTGTAAATCTGTAGTGTAAAATGAAAATCTTTTTTAAATGTACCATCTCGGCAAATTCTACATGTTTCTTCTTTGAGAGATTGTTGTTCAAAATATCAGCAATCATTTCATTAGTACATTTATACTTTAACAAAACTTGACCTTGCTAGACAACTTGTCTTACAAAATGATAGCGTATATGAATATGTTTTCTTCTAGAATAATGAACTGGTTTCTTAGCCAGAGCTTGGGAACTCAAATTTTCGCATCAAGAAAGGTTCTCTATGAATCCTACATGTTTCGTCTTTGGGAGATTTTTGGTCAAAATATCAGCAATCATTTTATTAGTACATTTATACTTTAATAAACTTGACCTTCCTGGACAACTTGTCCTACAAAATGATAGCGTATAACAATATGTTTTGTTCTGGAATGATGAACTGGATTCTTAGTCAGAGCTTGGGAACTCAAATTTGTTGCTTCAAAAAAGGTTTGACCACACTGTCTGTTGTGTAAATCTGTAGTGTAAAATGAAAATCTTTTTTAAATGTACCATCTCGGCAAATTCTACATGTTTCTTCTTTGAGAGATTGTTGTTCAAAATATCAGCAATCATTTCATTAGTACATTTATACTTTAACAAAACTTGACCTTCCTGGACAACTTGTCTTACAAAATGATAGCGTATATCAATATGTTTTCTTCCAGAATGATGAACTGGTTTCTTAGCCAGAGCTTGGGAACTCAAATTTTCGCATCAAGAAAGGTTTAATCACACTGTCTGTAGTGTAAAATGAAAATCTATTTTAAATGTACCATCTTTGTAAATTCTACAATTTGAGTGATTTGTAGTCAAAATATCGGCAATCATTCCATTAGTGCATTTATACTCTAACAAAACTTGACCCTTCTAGACAACTTGTCTTACAAAATGATAGCGTATATCAATATGATTTGTTCGAGAATGATGAACTGGATTCTTAGTCAGAGCTTGGGAACTCAAATTTTCGCATCAAAAAAGGTTTGACCACACTGTCTGTTGTGTAAATCTGTAGTGTAAAATGAAAATCTCTTTTAAGTGTACCATCTCGGTAAATTCTACAAATTTCTTCTTTGAGTGATTTGTAGTCAAAATATCGGCAATCATTCCATTAGTGCATTTATACTCTAACAAAACTTGACCCTTCTAGACAACTTGTCTTACAAAATGATAGCGTATATGAATATGTTTTCTTCTAGAATAATGAACTGGTTTCTTAGCCAGAGCTTGGGAACTCAAATTTTCGCATCAAGAAAAGTTCTCTATGAATCCTACATGTTTCGTCTTTGGGAGATTTTTGGTCAAAATATCAGCAATCATTTTATTAGTACATTTATACTTTAATAAACTTGACCTTCCTGGACAACTTGTCCTACAAAATGATAGCGTATAACAATATGTTTTGTTCTGGAATGATGAACTGGATTCTTAGTCAGAGCTTGGGAACTCAAATTTGTTGCTTCAAAAAAGGTTTGACCACACTGTCTGTTGTGTAAATCTGTAGTGTAAAATGAAAATCTCTTTTAAGTGTACCATCTCGGTAAATTCTACATGTTTCTTCTTTGAGAGATTGTTGGTCAAAATATCAGCAATCATTTCATTAGTACATTTATACTTTAACAAAACTTGACCTTGCTAGACAACTTGTCTTACAAAATGATAGCGTATATGAATATGTTTTCTTCTAGAATAATGAACTGGTTTCTTAGCCAGAGCTTGGGAACTCAAATTTTCGCATCAAGAAAGGTTCTCTATGAATCCTACATGTTTCGTCTTTGGGAGATTTTTGGTCAAAATATCAGCAATCATTTTATTAGTACATTTATACTTTAATAAACTTGGCCTTCCTGGACAACTTGTCCTACAAAATGATAGCGTATAACAATATGTTTTGTTCTGGAATGATGAACTGGATTCTTAGTCAGAGCTTGGGAACTCAAATTTTCGCATCAAAAAAGGTTTGACCACACTGTCTGTTGTGTAAATCTGTAGTGTAAAATGAAAATCTCTTTTAAGTGTACCATCTCGGTAAATTCTACAAATTTCTTCTTTGAGTGATTTGTAGTCAAAATATCGGCAATCATTCCATTAGTGCATTTATACTCTAACAAAACTTGACCCTTCTAGACAACTTGTCTTACAAAATGATAGCGTATATCAATATGATTTGTTCGAGAATGATGAACTGGATTCTTAGTCAGAGCTTGGGAACTCAAATTTTCGCATCAAAAAAGGTTTGACCACACTGTCTGTTGTGTAAATCTGTAGTGTAAAATGAAAATCTCTTTTAAGTGTACCATCTCGGTATATTCTACAAATTTCTTCTTTGAGTGATTTGTAGTCAAAATATCGGCAATCATTCCATTAGTGCATTTATACTCTAACAAAACTTGACCCTTCTAGACAACTTGTCTTACAAAATGATAGCGTATATGAATATGTTTTCTTCTAGAATAATGAACTGGTTTCTTAGCCAGAGCTTGGGAACTCAAATTTTCGCATCAAGAAAGGTTCTCTATGAATCCTACATGTTTCGTCTTTGGGAGATTTTTGGTCAAAATATCAGCAATCATTTTATTAGTACATTTATACTTTAATAAACTTGACCTTCCTGGACAACTTGTCCTACAAAATGATAGCGTATAACAATATGTTTTGTTCTGGAATGATGAACTGGATTCTTAGTCAGAGCTTGGGAACTCAAATTTGTTGCTTCAAAAAAGGTTTGACCACACTGTCTGTTGTGTAAATCTGTAGTGTAAAATGAAAATCTCTTTTAAGTGTACCATCTCGGTAAATTCTACATGTTTCTTCTTTGAGAGATTGTTGGTCAAAATATCAGCAATCATTTCATTAGTACATTTATACTTTAACAAAACTTGACCTTCCTAGACAACTTGTCTTACAAAATGATAGCGTATATGAATATGTTTTCTTCTAGAATAATGAACTGGTTTCTTAGCCAGAGCTTGGGAACTCAAATTTTCGCATCAAGAAAGGTTCTCTATGAATCCTACATGTTTCGTCTTTGGGAGATTTTTGGTCAAAATATCAGCAATCATTTTATTAGTACATTTATACTTTAATAAACTTGACCTTCCTGGACAACTTGTCCTACAAAATGATAGCGTATAACAATATGTTTTGTTCTGGAATGATGAACTGGATTCTTAGTCAGAGCTTGGGAACTCAAATTTGTTGCTTCAAAAAAGGTTTGACCACACTGTCTGTTGTGTAAATCTGTAGTGTAAAATGAAAATCTTTTTTAAATGTACCATCTCGGCAAATTCTACATGTTTCTTCTTTGAGAGATTGTTGTTCAAAATATCAGCAATCATTTCATTAGTACATTTATACTTTAACAAAACTTGACCTTCCTAGACAACTTGTCTTACAAAATGATAGCGTATATCAATATGTTTTCTTCCAGAATGATGAACTGGTTTCTTAGCCAGAGCTTGGGAACTCAAATTTTCGCATCAAGAAAGGTTTAATCACACTGTCTGTAGTGTAAAATGAAAATCTATTTTAAATGTACCATCTTTGTAAATTCTACAAATTTCTTCTTTGAGTGATTTGTAGTCAAAATATCGGCAATCATTCCATTAGTGCATTTATACTCTAACAAAACTTGACCCTTCTAGACAACTTGTCTTACAAAATGATAGCGTATATCAATATGATTTGTTCGAGAATGATGAACTGGATTCTTAGTCAGAGCTTGGGAACTCAAATTTTCGCATCAAAAAAGGTTTGACCACACTGTCTGTTGTGTAAATCTGTAGTGTAAAATGAAAATCTCTTTTAAGTGTACCATCTCGGTAAATTCTACAAATTTCTTCTTTGAGTGATTTGTAGTCAAAATATCGGCAATCATTCCATTAGTGCATTTATACTCTAACAAAACTTGACCCTTCTAGACAACTTGTCTTACAAAATGATAGCGTATATGAATATGTTTTCTTCTAGAATAATGAACTGGTTTCTTAGCCAGAGCTTGGGAACTCAAATTTTCGCATCAAGAAAGGTTCTCTATGAATCCTACATGTTTCGTCTTTGGGAGATTTTTGGTCAAAATATCAGCAATCATTTTATTAGTACATTTATACTTTAATAAACTTGACCTTCCTGGACAACTTGTCCTACAAAATGATAGCGTATAACAATATGTTTTGTTCTGGAATGATGAACTGGATTCTTAGTCAGAGCTTGGGAACTCAAATTTGTTGCTTCAAAAAAGGTTTGACCACACTGTCTGTTGTGTAAATCTGTAGTGTAAAATGAAAATCTCTTTTAAGTGTACCATCTCGGTAAATTCTACATGTTTCTTCTTTGAGAGATTGTTGGTCAAAATATCAGCAATCATTTCATTAGTACATTTATACTTTAACAAAACTTGACCTTCCTAGACAACTTGTCTTACAAAATGATAGCGTATATGAATATGTTTTCTTCTAGAATAATGAACTGGTTTCTTAGCCAGAGCTTGGGAACTCAAATTTTCGCATCAAGAAAGGTTCTCTATGAATCCTACATGTTTCGTCTTTGGGAGATTTTTGGTCAAAATATCAGCAATCATTTTATTAGTACATTTATACTTTAATAAACTTGACCTTCCTGGACAACTTGTCCTACAAAATGATAGCGTATAACAATATGTTTTGTTCTGGAATGATGAACTGGATTCTTAGTCAGAGCTTGGGAACTCAAATTTGTTGCTTCAAAAAAGGTTTGACCACACTGTCTGTTGTGTAAATCTGTAGTGTAAAATGAAAATCTTTTTAACATGTACCATCTCGGCAAATTCTACATGTTTCTTCTTTGAGAGATTGTTGTTCAAAATATCAGCAATCATTTCATTAGTACATTTATACTTTAACAAAACTTGACCTTCCTAGACAACTTGTCTTACAAAATGATAGCGTATATCAATATGTTTTCTTCCAGAATGATGAACTGGATTCTTAGACAGAGCTTGGGAACTCAAATTTTCGCATCAAGAAAGGTTTGACCACACTGTCTGCAGTGTAAAATTAAAATCTTCTTTAAAAGTACAATCTCGGTAAATTCTACATGTTTCTTTGAGAGATTGTTGTTCAAAATATCAGCAATCATTTCATTAGTACATTTATACTTTAACAAAACTTGACCTTCCTAGACAACTTGTCTTACAAAATAATAGCGTATATCAATATGTTTTCTTCCAGAATGATGAACTGGTTTCTTAGTCAGAGCTTGGGAACTCAAATTTTCGCATCAAGAAAGGTTAAATCACACTGTCTGTAGTGTAAAATGAAAATCTATTTTAAATGTACCATCTCGGTAAATTCTACATGTTTCTTCTTTGAGAGATTGTTGGTCAAAATATCAGCAATCATTTCATTAATACATTTATACTTTAACAAAACTTGACCCTTCTAGACAACTTGTCTTACAAAATGATAGCGTATATCAATATGTTTTGTTCTGGAATGATGAACTGGATTCTTAGACAGAGCTTGGGAACTCATATTGTTGCTTCAAGAAAGGTTTGACCACACTGTCTGCAGTGTAAAATTAAAATCTTCTTTAAAAGTACAATCTCGGTAAATTCTACATGTTTCTTTTTTGAGAGATTGTTGGTCAAAATATCAGCAATCATTTCATTAATACATTTATACTCTAACAAAACTTGACCTTCCTAGACAACTTGTCTTACAAAATGATAGCGTATATCAATATGTTTTGTTCTGGAATGATGAAATGGATTCTTAGACAGAGCTTGGGAACTCAAATTTTCGCATCAAGAAAGGTTTGACCACACTGTCTGTACAAAATGATAGCGTATATGAATATGTTTTCTTCTAGAATAATGAACTGGTTTCTTAGCCAGAGCTTGGGAACTCAAATTTTCGCATCAAGAAAGGTTCTCTATGAATCCTACATGTTTCGTCTTTGGGAGATTTTTGGTCAAAATATCAGCAATCATTTTATTAGTACATTTATACTTTAATAAACTTGACCTTCCTGGACAACTTGTCCTACAAAATGATAGCGTATAACAATATGTTTTGTTCTGGAATGATGAACTGGATTCTTAGTCAGAGCTTGGGAACTCAAATTTGTTGCTTCAAAAAAGGTTTGACCACACTGTCTGTTGTGTAAATCTGTAGTGTAAAATGAAAATCTTTTTAACATGTACCATCTCGGCAAATTCTACATGTTTCTTCTTTGAGAGATTGTTGTTCAAAATATCAGCAATCATTTCATTAGTACATTTATACTTTAACAAAACTTGACCTTCCTAGACAACTTGTCTTACAAAATGATAGCGTATATCAATATGTTTTCTTCCAGAATGATGAACTGGATTCTTAGACAGAGCTTGGGAACTCAAATTTTCGCATCAAGAAAGGTTTGACCACACTGTCTGCAGTGTAAAATTAAAATCTTCTTTAAAAGTACAATCTCGGTAAATTCTACATGTTTCTTTGAGAGATTGTTGTTCAAAATATCAGCAATCATTTCATTAGTACATTTATACTTTAACAAAACTTGACCTTCCTAGACAACTTGTCTTACAAAATGATAGCGTATATCAATATGTTTTCTTCCAGAATGATGAACTGGTTTCTTAGTCAGAGCTTGGGAACTCAAATTTTCGCATCAAGAAAGGTTAAATCACACTGTCTGTAGTGTAAAATGAAAATCTATTTTAAATGTACCATCTCGGTAAATTCTACATGTTTCTTCTTTGAGAGATTGTTGGTCAAAATATCAGCAATCATTTCATTAATACATTTATACTTTAACAAAACTTGACCCTTCTAGACAACTTGTCTTACAAAATGATAGCGTATATCAATATGTTTTGTTCTGGAATGATGAACTGGATTCTTAGACAGAGCTTGGGAACTCATATTGTTGCTTCAAGAAAGGTTTGACCACACTGTCTGCAGTGTAAAATTAAAATCTTCTTTAAAAGTACAATCTCGGTAAATTCTACATGTTTCTTTTTTGAGAGATTGTTGGTCAAAATATCAGCAATCATTTCATTAATACATTTATACTCTAACAAAACTTGACCTTCCTAGACAACTTGTCTTACAAAATGATAGCGTATATCAATATGTTTTGTTCTGGAATGATGAAATGGATTCTTAGACAGAGCTTGGGAACTCAAATTTTCGCATCAAGAAAGGTTTGACCACACTGTCTGCAGTGTAAAATTGAAATCTTCTTTAAAAGTACAATCTCGGTAAATTCTACATGTTTCTTCTTTGGGAGATTGTTGGTCAAAATATCAGTAATCATTTTATAAGTACATTTATACTTTAATAAAGTTGACCTTCCTAGACAACTTGTCTTACAAAATGATAGCGTATATCAATATGTTTTCTTCCAGAATGATGAACTAGTTTCTTAGCCAGAGCTTGGGAACTCAAATTTTCGCATCAAGAAAGGTTTAATCACACTGTCTGTAGTGTAAAATGAAAATCTATTTTAAATGTACCATCTTTGTAAATTCTACAAATTTCTTCTTTGAGTGATTTGTAGTCAAAATATCGGCAATCATTCCATTAGTGCATTTATACTCTAACAAAACTTGACCCTTCTAGACAACTTGTCTTACAAAATGATAGCGTATATCAATATGATTTGTTCGAGAATGATGAACTGGATTCTTAGTCAGAGCTTGGGAACTCAAATTTTCGCATCAAAAAAGGTTTGACCACACTGTCTGTTGTGTAAATCTGTAGTGTAAAATGAAAATCTCTTTTAAGTGTACCATCTCGGTATATTCTACAAATTTCTTCTTTGAGTGATTTGTAGTCAAAATATCGGCAATCATTCCATTAGTGCATTTATACTCTAACAAAACTTGACCCTTCTAGACAACTTGTCTTACAAAATGATAGCGTATATCAATATGATTTGTTCGAGAATGATGAACTGGATTCTTAGTCAGAGCTTGGGAACTCAAATTTTCGCATCAAAAAAGGTTTGACCACACTGTCTGTTGTGTAAATCTGTAGTGTAAAATGAAAATCTCTTTTAAGTGTACCATCTCGGTAAATTCTACAAATTTCTTCTTTGAGTGATTTGTAGTCAAAATATCGGCAATCATTCCATTAGTGCATTTATACTCTAACAAAACTTGACCCTTCTAGACAACTTGTCTTACAAAATGATAGCGTATATGAATATGTTTTCTTCTAGAATAATGAACTGGTTTCTTAGCCAGAGCTTGGGAACTCAAATTTTCGCATCAAGAAAGGTTCTCTATGAATCCTACATGTTTCGTCTTTGGGAGATTTTTGGTCAAAATATCAGCAATCATTTTATTAGTACATTTATACTTTAATAAACTTGACCTTCCTGGACAACTTGTCCTACAAAATGATAGCGTATAACAATATGTTTTGTTCTGGAATGATGAACTGGATTCTTAGTCAGAGCTTGGGAACTCAAATTTGTTGCTTCAAAAAAGGTTTGACCACACTGTCTGTTGTGTAAATCTGTAGTGTAAAATGAAAATCTCTTTTAAGTGTACCATCTCGGTAAATTCTACACGTTTCTTCTTTGAGAGATTGTTGGTCAAAATATCAGCAATCATTTTATTAATACATTTATACTTTAACAAAACTTGACCTTCCTAGACAACTTGTCTTACAAAATGATAGCGTATATCAATATGTTTTGTTCTGGAATGATGAACTGGATTCTTAGACAGAGCTTGGGAACTCAAATTTTCGCATTAAGAAAGGTTTGACCACACTGTCTGCAGTGTTAAATTAAAATCTTCTTTAAAAGTACAATCTCGGTAAATTCTACATGTTTCTTCTTTGAGAGATTGTTGTTCAAAATATCAGCAATCATTTCATTAGTACATTTATACTCTAACAAAACTTGACCTTCCTAGACAACTTGTCTTACAAAATGATAGCGTATATCAATATGTTTTCTTCCAGAATGATGAACTGGTTTCTTAGCCAGAGCTTGGGAACTCAAATTTTCGCATCAAGAAAGGTTAAATCACACTGTCTGTAGTGTAAAATGAAAATCTCTTTTAAATGTACCATCTCGGTAAATTCTACATGTTTCTTCTTTGAGAGATTTTTGGTCAAAATATCAGCAATCATTTCATTAATACATTTATACTTTAACAAAACTTGACCCTTCTAGACAACTTGTCTTACAAAATGATAGCGTATATCAAAATGTTTTGTTCTGGAATGATGAACTGGATTCTTAGACAGAGCTTGGGAACTCAAATTTTTGCATCAAGAAAGGTTTGACCACACTGTCTGCAGTGTAAAATTAAAATCTTCTTTAAAAGTACAATCTCGGTAAATTCTACAGGTTTCTTCTTTGAGAGATTGTTGTTCAAAATATCAGCAATATCAGCATTAGTACATTTATACTTTAACAAAACTTGACCCTTCTAGACAACTTGTCTTACAAAATGATAGCGTATATCAATATGTTTTGTTCTGGAATGATGAACTGGATTCTTAGACAGAGCTTGGGAACTCATATTGTTGCTTCAAGAAAGGTTTGACCACACTGTCTGCAGTGTAAAATTAAAATCTTCTTTAAAAGTACAATCTCGGTAAATTCTACATGTTTCTTTTTTGAGAGATTGTTGGTCAAAATATCAGCAATCATTTCATTAATACATTTATACTTTAACAAAACTTGACCCTTCTAGACAACTTGTCTTACAAAATGATAGCGTATATCAATATGTTTTGTTCTGGAATGATGAAATGGATTCTTAGACAGAGCTTGGGAACTCAAATTTTCGCATCAAGAAAGGTTTGACCACACTGTCTGCAGTGTAAAATTGAAATCTTCTTTAAAAGTACAATCTCGGTAAATTCTACATGTTTCTTCTTTGGGAGATTGTTGGTCAAAATATCAGCAATCATTTTATTAGTACATTTATACTTTAATAAAGTTGACCTTCCTGGACAACTTGTCCTACAAAATGATAGTGTATATCAATATCTTTTGTTCTGCAATGATGAACTGGATTCTTAGACAGACCTTGGGAACTCATATTGTTGCTTCAAAAAAGGTTTGACCACACTGTCTGTTGTGTAAATCTGTAGTGTAAAACGAAAATCTAGTTTAAATATACCATCTTTGTAAATTCTACAAATTTCGTCTTTGATAGATTTGTGGTCAAAATATCAGCAAACATTTCATTTCTAACAAAACTTGACCCTTCTAGATAACTTGTCTTACAAAATGATAGCGTTTATCAATATGTTTTGTTCTGGAATGATGAACTGGATTCTTAGTCAGAGCTTGGGAACTCAAATTTCGCATCAAAAAAGGTTTGACCACACTGTCTGTTGTGTAAATCTGTAGTGTAAAATGAAAATCTTTTTTAAATGTACCATCTCGGCTAATTCTACATGTTTCTGCTTTGAGAGATTGTTGTTCAAAATATCAGCAATATCAGCATTAGTACATTTATACTTTAACAAAACTTGACCTTCCTAGACAACTTGTCTTACAAAATGATAGCGTATATGAATATGTTTTCTTCTAGAATAATGAACTGGTTTCTTAGCCAGAGCTTGGGAACTCAAATTTTCTTCTTTGAGAGATTGTTGGTCAAAATATCAGCAATCATTTCATTAGTACATTTATACTTTAACAAAACTTGACCTTCCTAGACAACTTGTCTTACAAAATGATAGCGTATATCAATATGTTTTCTTCCAGAATGATGAACTGGTTTCTTAGCCAGAGCTTGGGAACTCAAATTTTCGCATCAAGAAAGGTTTAATCACACTGTCTGTAGTGTAAAATGAAAATCTATTTTAAATGTACCATCTTTGTAAATTCTACAAATTTCTTCTTTGAGTGATTTGTAGTCAAAATATCGGCAATCATTCCATTAGTGCATTTATACTCTAACAAAACTTGACCCTTCTAGACAACTTGTCTTACAAAATGATAGCGTATATCAATATGATTTGTTCGAGAATGATGAACTCGATTCTTAGTCAGAGCTTGGGAACTCAAATTTTCGCATCAAAAAAGGTTTGACCACACTGTCTGTTGTGTAAATCTGTAGTGTAAAATGAAAATCTCTTTTAAGTGTACCATCTCGGTAAATTCTACAAATTTCTTCTTTGAGTGATTTGTAGTCAAAATATCGGCAATCATTCCATTAGTGCATTTATACTCTAACAAAACTTGACCCTTCTAGACAACTTGTCTTACAAAATGATAGCGTATATGAATATGTTTTCTTCTAGAATAATGAACTGGTTTCTTAGCCAGAGCTTGGGAACTCAAATTTTCGCATCAAGAAAGGTTCTCTATGAATCCTACATGTTTCGTCTTTGGGAGATTTTTGGTCAAAATATCAGCAATCATTTTATTAGTACATTTATACTTTAATAAACTTGACCTTCCTGGACAACTTGTCCTACAAAATGATAGCGTATAACAATATGTTTTGTTCTGGAATGATGAACTGGATTCTTAGTCAGAGCTTGGGAACTCAAATTTGTTGCTTCAAAAAAGGTTTGACCACACTGTCTGTTGTGTAAATCTGTAGTGTAAAATGAAAATCTCTTTTAAGTGTACCATCTCGGTAAATTCTACATGTTTCTTCTTTGAGAGATTGTTGGTCAAAATATCAGCAATCATTTCATTAATACATTTATACTTTAACAAAACTTGACCTTCCTAGACAACTTGTCTTACAAAATGATAGCGTATATGAATATGTTTTCTTCTAGAATAATGAACTGGTTTCTTAGCCAGAGCTTGGGAACTCAAATTTTCGCATCAAGAAAGGTTCTCTATGAATCCTACATGTTTCGTCTTTGAGAGATTTTTGGTCAAAATATCAGCAATCATTTTATTAGTACATTTATACTTTAATAAACTTGGCCTTCCTGGACAACTTGTCCTACAAAATGATAGCGTATAACAATATGTTTTGTTCTGGAATGATGAACTGGATTCTTAGTCAGAGCTTGGGAACTCAAATTTGTTGCTTCAAAAAAGGTTTGACCACACTGTCTGTTGTGTAAATCTGTAGTGTAAAATGAAAATCTTTTTAAAATGTACCATCTCGGCAAATTCTACATGTTTCTTCTTTGAGAGATTGTTGTTCAAAATATCAGCAATCATTTCATTAGTACATTTATACTTTAACAAAACTTGGCCTTCCTAGACAACTTGTCTTACAAAATGATAGCGTATATCAATATGTTTTGTTCTGGAATGATGAACAGGATTCTTAGACAGAGCTTGGGAACTCAAATTTTCGCATCAAGAAAGGTTTGACCACACTGTCTGCAGTGTAAAATTAAAATCTTCTTTAAAAGTACAATCTCGGTAAATTCTACATGTTTCTTCTTTGAGAGATTGTTGTTCAAAATATCAGCAATCATTTCATTAGTACATTTATACTTTAACAAAACTTGACCTTCCTAGACAACTTGTCTTACAAAATGATAGCGTATATCAATATGTTTTCTTCCAGAATGATGAACTGGTTTCTTAGCCAGAGCTTGGGAACTCAAATTTTCGCATCAAGAAAGGTTAAATCACACTGTCTGTAGTGTAAAATGAAAATCTATTTTAAATGTACCATCTCGGTAAATTCTACATGTTTCTTCTTTGAGAGATTGTTGGTCAAAATATCAGCAATCATTTCATTAATACATTTATACTTTAACAAAACTTGACCCTTCTAGACAACTTGTCTTACAAAATGATAGCGTATATCAATATGTTTTCTTCCAGAATGATGAACTGGTTTCTTAGCCAGAGCTTGGGAACTCAAATTTTCGCATCAAGAAAGGTTTAATCACACTGTCTGTAGTGTAAAATGAAAATCTATTTTAAATGTACCATCTTTGTAAATTCTACAAATTTCTTCTTTGAGTGATTTGTAGTCAAAATATCGGCAATCATTCCATTAGTGCATTTATACTCTAACAAAACTTGACCCTTCTAGACAACTTGTCTTACAAAATGATAGCGTATATCAATATGATTTGTTCGAGAATGATGAACTGGATTCTTAGTCAGAGCTTGGGAACTCAAATTTTCGCATCAAAAAAGGTTTGACCACACTGTCTGTTGTGTAAATCTGTAGTGTAAAATGAAAATCTCTTTTAAGTGTACCATCTCGGTAAATTCTACAAATTTCTTCTTTGAGTGATTTGTAGTCAAAATATCGGCAATCATTCCATTAGTGCATTTATACTCTAACAAAACTTGACCCTTCTAGACAACTTGTCTTACAAAATGATAGCGTATATGAATATGTTTTCTTCTAGAATAATGAACTGGTTTCTTAGCCAGAGCTTGGGAACTCAAATTTTCGCATCAAGAAAGGTTCTCTATGAATCCTACATGTTTCGTCTTTGGGAGATTTTTGGTCAAAATATCAGCAATCATTTTATTAGTACATTTATACTTTAATAAACTTGACCTTCCTGGACAACTTGTCCTACAAAATGATAGCGTATAACAATATGTTTTGTTCTGGAATGATGAACTGGATTCTTAGTCAGAGCTTGGGAACTCAAATTTGTTGCTTCAAAAAAGGTTTGACCACACTGTCTGTTGTGTAAATCTGTAGTGTAAAATGAAAATCTCTTTTAAGTGTACCATCTCGGTAAATTCTACATGTTTCTTCTTTGAGAGATTGTTGGTCAAAATATCAGCAATCATTTCATTAATACATTTATACTTTAACAAAACTTGACCTTCCTAGACAACTTGTCTTACAAAATGATAGCGTATATGAATATGTTTTCTTCTAGAATAATGAACTGGTTTCTTAGCCAGAGCTTGGGAACTCAAATTTTCGCATCAAGAAAGGTTCTCTATGAATCCTTAATGTTTCGTCTTTGAGAGATTTTTGGTCAAAATATCAGCAATCATTTTATTAGTACATTTGTACTTTAATAAACTTGGCCTTCCTGGACAACTTGTCCTACAAAATGATAGCGTATAACAATATGTTTTGTTCTGGAATGATGAACTGGATTCTTAGTCAGAGCTTGGGAACTCAAATTTGTTGCTTCAAAAAAGGTTTGACCACACTGTCTGTTGTGTAAATCTGTAGTGTAAAATGAAAATCTTTTTAAAATGTACCATCTCGGCAAATTCTACATGTTTCTTCTTTGAGAGATTGTTGTTCAAAATATCAGCAATCATTTCATTAGTACATTTATACTTTAACAAAACTTGGCCTTCCTAGACAACTTGTCTTACAAAATGATAGCGTATATCAATATGTTTTGTTCTGGAATGATGAACTGGATTCTTAGACAGAGCTTGGGAACTCAAATTTTCGCATCAAGAAAGGTTTGACCACACTGTCTGCAGTGTAAAATTAAAATCTTCTTTAAAAGTACAATCTCGGTAAATTCTACATGTTTCTTCTTTGAGAGATTGTTGTTCAAAATATCAGCAATCATTTCATTAGTACATTTATACTTTAACAAAACTTGACCTTCCTAGACAACTTGTCTTACAAAATGATAGCGTATATCAATATGTTTTCTTCCAGAATGATGAACTGGTTTCTTAGCCAGAGCTTGGGAACTCAAATTTTCGCATCAAGAAAGGTTAAATCACACTGTCTGTAGTGTAAAATGAAAATCTATTTTAAATGTACCATCTCGGTAAATTCTACATGTTTCTTCATTGAGAGATTGTTGGTCAAAATATCAGCAATCATTTCATTAATACATTTATACTTTAACAAAACTTGACCCTTCTAGACAACTTGTCTTACAAAATGATAGCGTATATCAATATGTTTTGTTCTGGAATGATGAACTGGATTCTTAGACAGAGCTTGGGAACTCATATTGTTGCTTCAAGAAAGGTTTGACCACACTGTCTGCAGTGTAAAATTAAAATCTTCTTTAAAAGTACAATCTCGGTAAATTCTACATGTTTCTTTTTTGAGAGATTGTTGGTCAAAATATCAGCAATCATTTCATTAATACATTTATACTTTAACAAAACTTGACCCTTCTAGACAACTTGTCTTACAAAATGATAGCGTATATCAATATGTTTTGTTCTGGAATGATGAAATGGATTCTTAGACAGAGCTTGGGAACTCAAATTTTCGCATCAAGAAAGGTTTGACCACACTGTCTGCAGTGTAAAATTGAAATCTTCTTTAAAAGTACAATCTCGGTAAATTCTACATGTTTCTTCTTTGGGAGATTGTTGGTCAAAATATCAGCAATCATTTTATTAGTACATTTATACTTTAATAAAGTTGACCTTCCTGGACAACTTGTCCTACAAAATGATAGTGTATATCAATATCTTTTGTTCTGCTATGATGAACTGGATTCTTAGACAGACCTTGGGAACTCATATTGTTGCTTCAAAAAAGGTTTGACCACACTGTCTGTTGTGTAAATCTGTAGTGTAAAACGAAAATCTAGTTTAAATATACCATCTTTGTAAATTCTACAAATTTCGTCTTTGATAGATTTGTGGTCAAAATATCAGCAAACATTTCATTTCTAACAAAACTTGACCCTTCTAGATAACTTGTCTTACAAAATGATAGCGTTTATCAATATGTTTTGTTCTGGAATGATGAACTGGATTCTTAGTCAGAGCTTGGGAACTCAAATTTCGCATCAAAAAAGGTTTGACCACACTGTCTGTTGTGTAAATCTGTAGTGTAAAATGAAAATCTTTTTTAAATGTACCATCTCGGCTAATTCTACATGTTTCTGCTTTGAGAGATTGTTGTTCAAAATATCAGCAATATCAGCATTAGTACATTTATACTTTAACAAAACTTGACCTTCCTAGACAACTTGTCTTACAAAATGATAGCGTATATGAATATGTTTTCTTCTAGAATAATGAACTGGTTTCTTAGCCAGAGCTTGGGAACTCAAATTTTCTTCTTTGAGAGATTGTTGGTCAAAATATCAGCAATCATTTCATTAATACATTTATACTCTAACAAAACTTGACACTTCTAGACAACTTGTCTTACAAAATGATAGCGTATATCAATATGTTTTGTTCTGGAATGATGAACTGGATTCTTAGTCAGAGCTTGTGAACTCAAATTTGTTGCTTCAAAAAAGGTTTGACCACACTGTCTGTTGTGTAAATCTGTAGTGTAAAATGAAAATCTTTTTTAAATGTACCATCTCGGCAAATTCTACATGTTTCTTCTTTGAGAGATTGTTTCATCAAAATATCAGCAATATCAGCATTAGTACATTTAAACTTTAACAAAACTTGACCTTCCTAGACAACTTGTCTTACAAAATGATAGCGTATATGAATATGTTTTCTTCTAGAATAATGAACTGGTTTCTTAGCCAGAGCTTGGGAACTCAAATTTTCGCATCAAGAAAGGTTTAATCACACTGTCTGTAGTGTAAAATGAAAATCTATTTTAAATGTACCATCTTTGTAAATTCTACAAATTTCTTCTTTGCATTAGTGCATTTATACTCTAACAAAACTTGACCCTTCTAGACAACTTGTCTTACAAAATGATAGCGTATATGAATATGTTTTCTTCTAGAATAATGAACTGGTTTCTTAGCCAGAGCTTGGGAACTCAAATTTTCGCATCAAGAAAGGTTCTCTATGAATCCTACATGTTTCGTCTTTGGGAGATTTTTGGTCAAAATATCAGCAATCATTTTATTAGTACATTTATACTTTAATAAACTTGACCTTCCTGGACAACTTGTCCTACAAAATGATAGCGTATAACAATATGTTTTGTTCTGGAATGATGAACTGGATTCTTAGTCAGAGCTTGGGAACTCAAATTTGTTGCTTCAAAAAAGGTTTGACCACACTGTCTGTTGTGTAAATCTGTAGTGTAAAATGAAAATCTCTTTTAAGTGTACCATCAAGGTAAATTCTACATGTTTCTTCTTTGAGAGATTGTTGGTCAAAATATCAGCAATCATTTCATTAATACATTTATACTTTAACAAAACTTGACCCTTCTAGACAACTTGTCTTACAAAATGATAGCGTATATCAATATGTTTTGTTCTGGAATGATGAACTGGATTCTTAGACAGAGCTTGGGAACTCATATTGTTGCTTCAAGAAAGGTTTGACCACACTGTCTGCAGTGTAAAATTAAAATCTTCTTTAAAAGTACAATCTCGGTAAATTCTACATGTTTCTTTTTTGAGAGATTGTTGGTCAAAATATCAGCAATCATTTCATTAATACATTTATACTTTAACAAAACTTGACCCTTCTAGACAACTTGTCTTACAAAATGATAGCGTATATCAATATGTTTTGTTCTGGAATGATGAAATGGATTCTTAGACAGAGCTTAGGAACTCAAATTTTCGCATCAAGAAAGGTTTGACCACACTGTCTTCAGTGTAAAATTGAAATCTTCTTTAAAAGTACAATCTCGGTAAATTCTACATGTTTCTTCTTTGGGAGATTGTTGGTCAAAATATCAGCAATCATTTTATTAGTACATTTATACTTTAATAAAGTTGACCTTCCTGGACAACTTGTCCTACAAAATGATAGTGTATATCAATATCTTTTGTTCTGCAATGATGAACTGGATTCTTAGACAGACCTTGGGAACTCATATTGTTGCTTCAAAAAAGGTTTGACCACACTGTCTGTTGTGTAAATCTGTAGTGTAAAACGAAAATCTAGTTTAAATATACCATCTTTGTAAATTCTACAAATTTCGTCTTTGATAGATTTGTGGTCAAAATATCAGCAAACATTTCATTTCTAACAAAACTTGACCCTTCTAGATAACTTGTCTTACAAAATGATAGCGTATATCAATATGTTTTGTTCTGGAATGATGAACTGGATTCTTAGTCAGAGCTTGGGAACTCAAATTTCGCATCAAAGAAGGTTTGACCTCACTGTCTGTTGTGTAAATCTGTAGTGTAAAATGAAAATCTTTTTTAAATGTACTATCTCGGCTAATTCTACATGTTTCTGCTTTGAGAGATTGTTGTTCAAAATATCAGCAATATCAGCATTAGTACATTTATACTTTAACAAAACTTGACCTTCCTAGACAACTTGTCTTACAAAATGATAGCGTATATGAATATGTTTTCTTCTAGAATAATGAACTGGTTTCTTAGCCAGAGCTTGGGAACTCAAATTTTCTTCTTTGAGAGATTGTTGGTCAAAATATCAGCAATCATTTCATTAATACATTTATACTCTAACAAAACTTAACACTTCTAGACAACTTGTCTTACAAAATGATAGCGTATATCAATATGTTTTGTTCTGGAATGATGAACTGGATTCTTAGTCAGAGCTTGTGAACTCAAATTTGTTGCTTCAAAAAAGGTTTGACCACACTGTCTGTTGTGTAAATCTGTAGTGTAAAATGAAAATCTTTTTTAAATGTACCATCTCGGCAAATTCTACATGTTTCTTCTTTGAGAGATTGTTTCATCAAAATATCAGCAATATCAGCATTAGTACATTTAAACTTTAACAAAACTTGACCTTCCTAGACAACTTGTCTTACAAAATGTTAGCGTATATGAATATGTTTTCTTCTAGAATAATGAACTGGTTTCTTAGCCAGAGCTTGGGAACTCAAATTTTCGCATCAAGAAAGGTTTAATCACACTGTCTGTAGTGTAAATTAAAATCATTATTAAATGTACCATCTCTATGAGTCCTACATGTTTCGTCTTTGAGAGATTTTTGGTCAAAATATCAGCAATCATTTTATTAGTACATTTATACTTTAATAAACTTGACCTTCCTGGACAACTTGTCCTACAAAATGATAGTGTATATCAATATCTTTTGTTCTGCAATGATGAACTGGATTTTTAGACAGAGCTTGGGAACTCAAATTTTCGCATCAAAAAAGGTTTGACCACACGGTCTGTTGTGTAAGTCTATAGTGTAAAATGAAAATCTATTTTAAATGTACCATCATTGTAAATTCTACAAATTCCTTCTTTGAGAGATTTGTAGTCAAAATATCAGCAATCATTCCATTAGTGCATTTATACTCTACAGTGTAAAATTAAAATCTTCTTTAAAAGTACAATCTCAGTAAATTCTACATGTTTCTTCTTTGAGAGATTGTTGGTCAAAATATCGGCAATCATTCCATTAGTTCATTTATACTCTAACAAAACTTGACCCTTCTAGACAACTTGTCTTACAAAATGATACCGTATATCAATATGATTTGTTCTGGAATGATGAACTGGATTCTTAGTCAGAGCTTGGGAACTCAAATTTTCGCATCAAAAAAGGTTTGACCACACTGTCTGTTGTGTAAATCTGTAGTGTAAAATGAAAATCTCTTTTAAGTGTACCATCTCGGCAAATTCTACATGTTTCTTCTTTGAGAGATTGTTGGTCAAAATATCAGCAATCTTTTCATTAATACATTTATACTTTAACAAAACTTGACCCTTCTAGACAACTTGTCTTACAAAATGATAGCGTATATAAATATGTTTTGTTCTGGAATGATGAACTGAATTCTTAGACAGAGCTTGGGAACTCAAATTTTCGCATCAAGAAAGGTTTGACCACACTGTCTGTAGTGTAAAATTAAAATCTTCTTTAAAAATACAATCTCGGTAAATTCTACATGTTTCTTCTTTGGGAGATTGTTAGTCAAAATATCAGCAATCATTTTATTAGTACATTTATACTTTAATAAACTTGACCTTCCTGGACAACTTGTCCTACAAAATGATAGTGTATATCAATATCTTTTGTTCTGCAATGATGAACTGGATTCTAAGACAGACCTTGGGAACTCATATTGTTGCTTCAAAAAAGGTTTGACCACACTGTCTGTTGTGTAAATCTGTAGTGTAAAACGAAAATCTTTTTTAAATGTACAATCTCGGTAAATTCTACATGTTTCTTCTTTGAGAGATTGTTGGTCAAAATATCAGCAATCATTTCATTAGTACATTTATACTTTAACAAAACTTGACCTTCCTAGACAACTTGTCTTACAAAATGATAGCGTATATGAATATGTCTTGTTCTGGAATGATGAACTGAATTCATAGACAGAGCTTGGGAACTCAAATTTTCGCATCAAGAAAGGTTTGACCACACTGTCTGTAGTGTAAAATTAAAATCTTCTTTAAAAATACAATCTCGGTAAATTCTACATGTTTCTTCTTTGGGAGATTGTTAGTCAAAATATCAGCAATCATTTTATTAGTACATTTATACTTTAATAAACTTGACCTTCCTGGACAACTTGTCCTACAAAATGATAGTGTATATCAATATCTTTTGTTCTGCAATGATGAACTGGATTCTAAGACAGACCTTGGGAACTCATATTGTTGCTTCAAAAAAGGTTTGACCACACTGTCTGTTGTGTAAATCTGTAGTGTAAAATGAAAATCTTTTTTAAATGTACTATCTCGGCTAATTCTACATGTTTCTGCTTTGAGAGATTGTTGTTCAAAATATCAGCAATATCAGCATTAGTACATTTATACTTTAACAAAACTTGACCTTCCTAGACAACTTGTCTTACAAAATGATAGCGTATATGAATATGTTTTCTTCTAGAATAATGAACTGGTTTCTTAGCCAGAGCTTGGGAACTCAAATTTTCTTCTTTGAGAGATTGTTGGTCAAAATATCAGCAATCATTTCATTAATACATTTATACTCTAACAAAACTTGACCCTTCTAGACAACTTGTCTTACAAAATGATAGCGTATATCAATATGTTTTGTTCTGGAATGATGAACTGGATTCTAAGACAGACCTTGGGAACTCATATTGTTGCTTCAAAAAAGGTTTGACCACACTGTCTCTTGTGTAAATCTGTAGTGTAAAATGAAAATCTTTATTAAATGTACCGTCTCGGTAAATTCTACATGTTTCTTCTTTGAGAGATTGTTGGTCAAAATATCAGCAATCATTTCATTAATGTATTTATACTCTAACAAAACTTGACCCTTCTAGACAACTTGTCTTACAAAATGATAGCGTATATCAATATGTTTTGTTCTGGAATGATGAACAGGATTCTTAGTCAGAGCTTGTGAACTCAAATTTGTTGCTTCAAAAAAGGTTTGACCACACTGTCTGTTGTGTAAATCTGTAGTGTAAAATGAAAATCTTTTTTAAATGTACCATCTCGGCAAATTCTACATGTTTCTTCTTTGAGAGATTGTTTCATCAAAATATCAGCAATATCAGCATTAGTACATTTAAACTTTAACAAAACTTGACCTTCCTAGACAACTTGTCTTACAAAATGATAGCGTATATGAATATGTTTTCTTCTAGAATAATGAACTGGTTTCTTAGCCAGAGCTTGGGAACTCAAATTTTCGCATCAAGAAAGGTTTAATCACACTGTCTGTAGTGTAAATTAAAATCATTATTAAATGTACCATCTCTATGAGTCCTACATGTTTCGTCTTTGAGAGATTTTTGGTCAAAATATCAGCAATCATTTTATTAGTACATTTATACTTTAATAAACTTGACCTTCCTGGACAACTTGTCCTACAAAATGATAGTGTATATCAATATCTTTTGTTCTGCAATGATGAACTGGATTTTTAGACAGAGCTTGGGAACTCAAATTTTCGCATCAAAAAAGGTTTGACCACACGGTCTGTTGTGTAAGTCTATAGTGTAAAATGAAAATCTATTTTAAATGTACCATCATTGTAAATTCTACAAATTCCTTCTTTGAGAGATTTGTAGTCAAAATATCAGCAATCATTCCATTAGTGCATTTATACTCTACAGTGTAAAATTAAAATCTTCTTTAAAAGTACAATCTCGGTAAATTCTACATGTTTCTTCTTTGAGAGATTGTTGGTCAAAATATCAGCAATCATTTCATTAATACATTTATACTTTAACAAAACTTGACCCTTCTAGACAACTTGTCTTACAAAATGATAGTGTATATCAATATGTTTTCTTCTAGAATGATGAACTGGTTTCTTAGCCAGAGCTTGGGAACTCGAATTTCCGCATCAAGAAAGGTTTGACCACACTGTCTGTTGTGTAAATCTGTAGTGTAAAATGAAAATCTTTTTTAAATGTACCATCTCGGTAAATTCTACATGTTTCTTCTTTGAGAGATTGTTAGTCAAAATATCAGCAATCATTTTATTAGTACATTTATACTTTAATAAACTTGACCTTCCTAGACAACTTGTCTTACAAAATGATAGCGTATATGAATATGTTTTCTTCTAGAATAATGAACTGGTTTCTTAGCCAGAGCTTGGGAACTCAAATTTTCGCATCAAAAAAGGTTCTCTATGAATCCTACATGTTTCGTCTTTGGGAGATTGTTGGTCAAAATATCAGCAATCATTTTATTAGTACATTTATACTTTAATAAACTTGACCTTCCTGGACAACTTGTCCTACAAAATGATAGTGTATATCAATATCTTTTGTTCTGCAATGATGAACTGGATTCTTAGACAGACCTTGGGAACTCATATTGTTGCTTCAAAAAAGGTTTGACCACACTGTCTCTTGTGTAAATCTGTAGTGTCAAATGAAAATCTTTATTAAATGTAGCATCACGGTAAATTCTATATGTATCTTCTTTGAGAGATTGTTGGTCAAAATATCAGCAATCATTTCATTAATACATTTATACTCTAACAAAACTTGACCCTTCTAGACAACTTGTCTTACAAAATGATAGCGTATATCAATATGTTTTGTTCTGGAATGATGAACTGGATTCTTAGACAGACCTTGGGAACTCATATTGTTGCTTCAAAAAAGGTTTGACCACACTGTCTCTTGTGTAAATCTGTAGTGTAAAATGAAAATCTTTATTAAATGTACCGTCTCGGTAAATTCTACATGTTTCTTCTTTGAGAGATTGTTGGTCAAAATATCAGCAATCATTTCATTAATGTATTTATACTCTAACAAAACTTGACCCTTCTAGACAACTTGTCTTACAAAATGATAGCGTATATCAATATGTTTTGTTCTGGAATGATGAACTGGATTCTTAGTCAGAGCTTGAGAACTCATATTCTTGCTTCAAAAAAGGTTTGACCACACTGTCTGTTGTGTAAATCTGTAGTGTAAAATGAAAATCTTTTTTAAATGTACCATCTCGGCAAATTCTACATGTTTCTTCTTTGAGAGATTGTTTTATCAAAATATCAGCAATATCAGCATTAGTTCATTTAAACTTTAACAAAACTTGACCTTCCTAGACAACTTGTCTTACAAAATGATAGCGTATATGAATATGTTTTCTTCTAGAATAATGAACTGGTTTCTTAGCCAGAGCTTGGGAACTCAAATTTTCGCATCAAGAAAGGTTTAATCACACTGTCTGTAGTGTAAATTAAAATCATTAATTAATGTACCATCTCTATGAGTCCTACATGTTTCGTCTTTGAGAGATTTTTGGTCAAAATATCAGCAATCATTTTATTAGTACATTTATACTTTAATAAACTTGACCTTCCTGGACAACTTGTCCTACAAAATGATAGTGTATATCAATATCTTTTGTTCTGCAATGATGAACTGGATTTTTAGACAGAGCTTGGAAACTCAAATTTTCGCATCAAAAACGGTTTGACCACACGGTCTGTTGTGTAAGTCTATAGTGTAAAATGAAAATCTATTTTAAATGTACCATCATTGTAAATTCTACAAATTCCTTCTTTGAGAGATTTGTAGTCAAAATATCAGCAATCATTCCATTAGTGCATTTATACTCTACAGTGTAAAATTAAAATCTTCTTTAAAAATACAATCTCAGTAAATTCTACATGTTTCTTCTTTGAGAGATTGTTGGTCAAAATATCGGCAATCATTCCATTAGTTCATTTATACTCTAACAAAACTTGACCCTTCTAGACAACTTGTCTTACAAAATGATACCGTATATCAATATGATTTGTTCTGGAATGATGAACTGGATTCTTAGTCAGAGCTTGGGAACTCAAATTTTCGCATCAAAAAAGGTTTGACCACACTGTCTGTTGTGTAAATCTGTAGTGTAAAATGAAAATCTCTTTTAAGTGTACCATCTCGGCAAATTCTACATGTTTCTTCTTTGAGAGATTGTTGGTCAAAATATCAGCAATCTTTTCATTAATACATTTATACTTTAACAAAACTTGACCCTTCTAGACAACTTGTCTTACAAAATGATAGCGTATATCAATATGTTTTGTTCTGGAATGATGAACTGGATTCTTAGTCAGAGCTTGAGAACTCATATTGTTGCTTCAAAAAAGGTTTGACCACACTGTCTGTTGTGTAAATCTGTAGTGTAAAATGAAAATCTTTATTAAATGTACCGTCTCGGTAAATTCTACATGTTTCTTCTTTGAGAGATTGTTGGTCAAAATATCAGCAATCATTTCATTAATGTATTTATACTCTAACAAAACTTGACCCTTCTAGACAACTTGTCTTACAAAATGATAGCGTATATCAATATAATTTGTTCTGGAATGATGAACTGGATTCTTAGTCAGAGCTTGGGAACTCAAATTTTCGCATCAAAAAAGGTTTGACCAGACTGTCTGTTGTGTAAATCTGTAGTGTAAAATGAAAATCTCTTTTAAGTGTACCATCTCGGTAAATTCTACATGTTTCTTCTTTGAGAGATTGTTGGTCAAAATATCAGCAATCTTTTCATTAATACATTTATTTTTTAACAAAACTTGACCCTTCTAGACAACTTGTCTTACAAAATGATAGCGTATATCAATATGTTTTGTTCTGGAATGATGAACTGGATTCTGAGACAGAGCTTGGGAACTCAAATTTTCGCATCAAGAAAGGTTTGACCACACTGTCTGCAGTGTAAAATTAAAATTTTCTTTAAAAGTACAATCTCGGTAAATTCTACATGTTTCTTCTTTGAGAGATTGTTGGTCAAAATATCAGCAATCATTTCATTAATACATTTATACTTTAACAAAACTTGACCCTTCTAGACAACTTGTCTTACAAAATAATTGCGTATATAAATATGTTTTGTTCTGGAATGATGAACTGGATTCTTAGCCAGAGCTTGGGAACTCAAATTGTCGCATAAAGAAATGTTTGACCACACTGTCTGCAGTGTAAAATTAAAATCTTCTTTAAAAGTACAATCTCGGTAAATTCTACATGTTTCATCTTTGGGAGATTGGTGGTCAAAATATCAGCAATCATTTCATTAGTATATTTATACTTTAACAAACATAATCTTCCTGGACAACTTGTTTTACAAAATGATAGTGTATATCAATAAGTTTTGTTCTGGAATGATGAACTGGATTCTTAATCAGAGCTTGGGAACTAAAATTTTCGCATCAAAAAAGGTTTGACCACACTGTCTGTTGTGTAAATCTGTAGTGTAAAATGAAAATCTTTTTTAAATGTACCATCTCGGCAAATTCTACATGTTTCTTCTTTGAGAGATTGTTGTTCAAAATATCAGCAACATCAGCATTAGTACATTTATACTTTAACAAAACATGACCTTCCTAGACAATTTGTCTTACAAAATGATAGCGTGTATCAATATGTTTTGTTCTGGAATGATGAACTGGATTCTTAGCCAGAGCTTGGGAACTCAAATTTTCGCATCAAGAAAGGTTAAATCACACTGTCTGTAGTGTAAAATGAAAATCTATTTTAAATGTACCATCTCGGTAAATTCTACATGTTTCTTCTTTGAGAGATTGTTGGTCAAAATATCAGCAATCATTTGAATGATGAACTGGATTCTTAGACAGAGCTTGGGAACTCATATTGTTGCTTCAAAAAAGGTTTGACCACACTGTCTGTTGTGTAAATCTGTAGTGTAAAATGAAAATCTCTTTTAAGTGTACCATCAAGGTAAATTCTACATGTTTCTTCTTTGAGAGATTGTTGGTCAAAATATCAGCAATCATTTCATTAATACATTTATACTTTAACAAAACTTGACCCTTCTAGACAACTTGTCTTACAAAATGATAGCGTATATCAAAATGTTTTGTTCTGGAATGATGAACTGGATTCTTAGACAGAGCTTGGGAACTCAAATTTTTGCATCAAGAAAGGTTTGACCACACTGTCTGCAGTGTAAAATTAAAATCTTCTTTAAAAGTACAATCTCGGTAAATTCTACAGGTTTCTTCTTTGAGAGATTGTTGTTCAAAATATCAGCAATATCAGCATTAGTACATTTATACTTTAACAAAACTTGACCTTCCTAGACAACTTGTCTTACAAAATGATAGCGTATATCAATATGTTTTCTTCCAGAATGATGAACTGGTTTCTTAGCCAGAGCTTGGGAACTCAAATTTTCGCATCAAGAAAGGTTAAATCACACTGTCTGTAGTGTAAAATGAAAATCTATTTTAAATGTACCATCTCGGTAAATTCTACATGTTTCTTCTTTGACAGATTGTTGGTCAAAATATCAGCAATCATTTCATTAATACATTTATACTTTAACAAAACTTGACCCTTCTAGACAACTTGTCTTACAAAATGATAGCGTATATCAATATGTTTTGTTCTGGAATGATGAACTGGATTCTTAGACAGAGCTTGGGAACTCATATTGTTGCTTCAAGAAAGGTTTGACCACACTGTCTGCAGTGTAAAATTAAAATCTTCTTTAAAAGTACAATCTCGGTAAATTCTACATGTTTCTTTTTTGAGAGATTGTTGGTCAAAATATCAGCAATCATTTCATTAATACATTTATACTTTAACAAAACTTGACTCTTCTAGACAACTTGTCTTACAAAATGATAGCGTATATCAATATGTTTTGTTCTGGAATGATGAAATGGATTCTTAGACAGAGCTTAGGAACTCAAATTTTCGCATCAAGAAAGGTTTGACCACACTGTCTTCAGTGTAAAATTGAAATCTTCTTTAAAAGTACAATCTCGGTAAATTCTACATGTTTCTTCTTTGGGAGATTGTTGGTCAAAATATCAGCAATCATTTTATTAGTACATTTATACTTTAATAAACTTGACCTTCCTGGACAACTTGGCCTACAAAATGATAGTGTATATCAATATCTTTTGTTCTGCAATGATGAACTGGATTCTTAGACAGACCTTGGGAACTCATATTGTTGCTTCAAAAAAGGTTTGACCACACTGTCTGTTGTGTAAATCTGTAGTGTAAAACGAAAATCTTTTTTAAATGTACAATCTCGGTAAATTCTACATGTTTCTTCTTTGAGAGATTGTTGGTCAAAATATCAGCAATATCAGCATTAGTACATTTATACTTTAACAAAACATGACCTTCCTAGACGACTTGTCTTACAAAATGATAGTGTATATCAATATGTTTTCTTCTGGAATGATGAACTGGTTTCTTAGCCAGAGCTTGGGAACTCAAATTTTCGCATCAAGAAAGGTTTAATCACACTGTCTGTTATGTAAATCTGTAGTGTAAAATGAAAACCTTTTTTAAATGTACCATTTCGGCAAATTCTACATGTTTCTTCTTTGGGAGATTGTTGGTCAAAATATCGGCAATCTTTTCATTAGTAAATTTTTACTTTAACAAAACTTGACCTTCCTAGACGACTTGTCTTACAAAATGATAGTGTATATCAATATGTTTTCTTCTGGAATGATGAACTGGATTCTTAGCCAGAGCTTGGGAACTCAAATTGTCGCATAAAGAAATGTTTGACCACACTGTCTGCAGTGTAAAATTAAAATCTTCTTGAAAAGTACAATCTCGGTAAATTCTACATGTTTCTTCTTTGGGAGATTGTTGGTCAAAATATCAGCAATCATTTTATTAGTACATTTATACTTTAATAAACTTAATCTTCCTGGACAACTTGTTTTACAAAATGATAGTGTATATCAATATGTTTTCTTCTAGAATGATGAACCGGTTTCTTAGCCAGAGCTTGGGAACTCAAATTTTCGCATCAAGAAAGGTTTGACCACACTGTCTGTTATGTAAATCTGTAGTGTAAAATGAAAACCTTTTTTAAATGTACCATCTCGGCAAATTCTACATGTTTCTTCTTTGAGAGATTGTTGTTCAAAATATCAGCAATATCAGCATTAGTACATTTATACTTTAACAAAACATGACCTTCCTAGACAATTTGTCTTACAAAATGATAGCGTATATCAATATGTTTTCTTCTAGAATAATGAACTGGTTTCTTAGCCAGAGCTTGGGAACTCAAATTTTCGCATCAAGAAAAGTTTAATCACACTGTCTGTAGTGTAAAATGAAAATCATTTTTAAATGTACGATCTCTATGAATCCTACATGTTTCGTCTTTGGGAGATTTTTGGTCAAAATATCAGCAATCATTTTATTAGTACATTCATACTTTAATAAACTTGACCTTCCTGGACAACTTGTCCTACAAAATGATAGTGTATATCAATATCTTTTGTTCTGCAATGATGAACTGGATTCTTAGACAGACCTTGGGAACTCATATTGTTGCTTCAAAAAAGGTTTGACCACACTGTCTCTTGTGTAAATCTGTAGTGTAAAATGAAAATCTTTATTAAATGTACCATCTCGGTAAATTCTACATGTTTCTTTTTGAGAGATTGTTGGTCAAAATATCAGCAATCATTTCATTAATACATTTATACTCTAACAAAACTTGACCCTTCTAGACAACTTGTCTTACAAAATGATAGCGTATATCAATATGTTTTGTTCTGGAATGATGAACTGGATTCTTAGTCAGAGCTTGGGAACTCAAATTTTCGCATAAAAAAAGGTTTGACCACACTGTCTGTTGTGTAAATCTGTAGTGTAAAATGAAAATCTTTTTTAAATGTACCATCTCGGCAAATTCTACATGTTTCTTCTTTGAGAGATTGTTGGTCAAAATATCAGCAATCATTTCATTAGTACATTTATACTTTAACAAAACTTGACCTTCCTAGACAACTTGTCTTACAAAATGATAGCGTTTATCAATATAATTTGTTCTGGAATGATGAACTTGATTCTTAGTCAGAGCTTGGGAACTCAAATTGTCGCATAAAGAAATGTTTGACCACACTGTCTGCAGTGTAAAATTAAAATCTTCTTTAAAAGTACAATCTCGGTAAAGTCTACATGTTTCTTCTTTGGGAGATTGGTGGTCAAAATATCAGCAATCATTTTATTAGTATATTTATACTTTAACAAAACTTGACCTTCCTAGACAACTTGTCTTACAAAATGGTAGCGTATATCAATATAATTTGTTCTGGAATGATGAACTGGATTCTTAGTCAGAGCTTGGGAACTCGAATTGTCGCATAAAGAAATGTTTGACCACACTGTCCGCAGTGTAAAATTAAAATCTTCTTTAAAAGTACAATCTCGGTAAATTCTACATGTTTCTTCTTTGGGAGATTGTTGGTCAAAATATCAGCAATCATTTCATTAGTACATTTATACTTTAACAAACTTGATCTTCCTGGACAACTTGTTTTACAAAATGATAGTGTATATCAATGTGTTTTCTTCTAGAATGATGAACTGGCTCTTAGCCAGAGCTTGGGAACTCAAATTTTCGCATCAAGAAAGGTTTGACCACACTGTCTGTAGTGTAAAATGAAAATCTATTTTAAATTTACCATCTTTGTAAATTCTATAAATTTTGTCTTTGATAGATTTGTGGTCAAAATATCAGCAATCATTTCATTAGTGCATTTATACTCTAACAAAACTTGACCCTTCTAGACAACTTGTCTTACAAAATGATAGCGTATATCAATATGTTTTGTTCTGGAATGATGAACTGGATTCTTAGTCAGAGCTTGGGAACTCAAATTTTCGCATCAAAAAAGGTTTGACCACACTGTCTGTTGTGTAAATCTGTAGTGTAAAATGAAAATCTTTTTTAAATGTACCATCTCGGCAAATTCTACATGTTTCTTCTTTGAGAGATTGTTGTTCAAAATATCAGCAATCATTTCATTAGTACATTTATACTTTAACAAAACTTGACCTTCCTAGACGACTTGTCTTACAAAATGATAGTGTATATCAATATGTTTTCTTCTAGAATGATGAACTGGTTTCTTAGCCAGAGCTTGGGAACTCAAATTGTCGCATAAAGAATTGTTTGACCACACTGTCTGCAGTGTTCCTAGACAACTTGTCTTACAAAATGATAGCGTATATCAATATAGTTTGTTCTGGAATGATGAACTTGATTCTTAGTCAGAGCTGGAGAACTCAAATTGTCGCATAAAGAAATGTTTGACCACACTGTCTGCAGTGTAAAATTAAAATCTTCTTTAAAAGTACAATCTCGGTAAATTCTACATGTTTCTTCTTTGGGAGATTGTTGGTCAAAATATCAGCAATCATTTCATTAGTACATTTATACTTTAACAAACTTAATCTTCCTGGACAACTTGTCTTACAAAATGATAGCGTATATCAATATGTTTTCTTCTAGAATGATGAACTGGTTTCTTAGCCAGATCTTGGGAACTCAAATTTTCGCATCAAGAAAGGTCTAATCACACTGTCTGCAGTGTAAAATGAAAATCATTTTTAAATGTACCATCTCTATGACCCCTACATGTTTCGTCTTTGAGAGATTTTTGGTCAAAATATCAGCAATCATTTTATTAGTACTTTTATACTTTAATAAACTTGACCTTCCTGGACAACTTGTCCTACAAAATGATAGTGTATATCAATATCTTTTGTTCTGCAATGATGGACTGGATTCTTAGACAGAGCTTGGGAACTCAAATTTTCGCATCAAAAAAGGTTTGACCACACGGTCTGTTGTGTAAGTCTGTAGTGTAAAATGAAAATCTTTTTTAAATGTACCATCTCGGTAAATTCTACATGTTTCTTCTTTGAGAGATTGTTGGTCAAAATATCAGCAATCATTTCATTAGTACATTTATACTTTAGCAAACTTAATCTTCCTGGACAACTTGTCTTACAAAATGATAGCGTATATCAATATGTTTTCTTCTAGAATGATGAACTGGTTTCTTAGCCAGATCTTGGTAACTCAAATTTTCGCATCAAGAAAGGTTTAATCACACTGTCTGTAGTGTAAAATGAAAATCTATTTTAAATGTACCATCTTTGTAAATTCTACAAATTTCTTCTTTGAGAGATTTGTAGTCAAAATATCGGAAATCATTCCATTAGTGCATTTTTACTCTAACAAAACTTTACCCTCCTTGACAACTTTTCGTTCAAAATGATAACGTATATCAATATATTTTGTTCTGGTATGATGAACTGGATTCTTAACCAAAGCTTGGGAACTCAAATTGTCGCATCAAGAAAGGTTTGACTTACTGTCTGTTGTGTAAATCTGTAGTGTAAAATGAAAATCTTCTTTAAATGTACCACCTCGGCAAATTCTACATGTTTCTTCTTTGAGAGATTGTTGGTCAAAATATCAGCAATCATTTCATTAGTACATTTATACTTTAACAAAACTTGACCTTCCTTGATAACTTGTCTTACAAAAGGATAGCGAATATCAATATGTTTTCTTCTAGAATGATGAACTGGATTCTTAGCCAGAGCTTGGGAACTCAAATTGTCGCATAAAGAAATGTTTGACCACACTGTCTGCAGTGTAAAATTAAAATCTTCTTTAAAAGTACAATCTCGGTAAATTCTACATGTTTCTTCTTTGGGAGATTGGTGGTCAAAATATCAGCAATCATTTCATTAGTATATTTATACTTTAACAAAACTTGACCTTCCTGGACAACTTGTCTTACAAAATGATAGCGTATATCAATATGTTTTGTTCTGGAATGATGAACTAGATTCTTAATCAGAGCTTGGGAACTCAAATTGTCGCATCAAGAAAGGTTTGACTTACTGTCTGTTGTGTAAATCTGTAGTGTAAAATGAAAATCTACTTTAAAAGTACAATCTCGGTAAATTCTACATGTTTCTTCTTTGGGAGATTGGTGGTCAAAATATCAGCAATCATTTCATTAGTACATTTATACTCCAACAAAACTTGACCCTTCTAGACAACTTGTCTTACAAAATGATAGCGTATATCAATATGTTTTCTTCTAGAATGATGAACTGGTTTCTTAGCCAGATCTTGGTAACTCAAATTTTCGCATCAAGAAAGGTTTAATCACACTGTCTGTAGTGTAAAATTAAAATCTTCTTTAAATGTACCATCTCGGTAAATTCTACATGTTTCTTCTTTGAGAGATTGTTGGTCAAAATATCAGCAATCATTTCATTAATACATTTATACTCTAACAAAACTTGACCCTTCTAGACAACTTGTCTTACAAAATGATAGCGTATATCAATATGTTTTGTTCTGGAATGATGAACTGGATTATTAGACAGAGCTTGGGAACTCAAATTTTCGCATCAAGAAAGGTTTGACCACACTGTCTGCAGTGTAAAATTAAAATCTTCTTTAAAAGTACAATTTCGGTAAATTCTACATGTTTCTTCTTTGGGAGATTGTTGGTCAAAATATCAGCAATCATTTCATTAGTACATTTATACTTTAACAAAACTTGACCTTCCTAGACAACTTGTCTTACAAAATGATAGCGTATATCAATATGTTTTCTTCTAGAATAATGAACTGGTTTCTTAGCCAGAGCTTGGGAGCTCAAATTTTCGCATCAAGAAAGGTTGGACCACACTGTCTGTAGTGTAGAATGAAAATCTATTTTAAATATACCATCTTTGTAAATTCTACAAATTTCGTCTTTGATAGATTTGTGGTCAAAATATCAGCAATCATTTCATTAGTGCATTTATACTCTAACAAAACTTGACCCTTCTAGACAACTTGTCTTACATAATGATAGCGTATATCAATATGTTTTGTTCTGGAATGATGAACTGGATTCTTAATCAGAGCTTGGGAACTAAAATTTTCGCATCAAAAAAGGTTTGACCACACTGTCTGTTGTGTAAATCTGTAGTGTAAAATGAAAATGTTTTTTAAATGTACCATCTCGGTAAATTCTACATGTTTCTTCTTTGAGAGATTGTTGGTCAAAATATCAGCAATCATTTCATTAATACATTTATACTCTAACAAAACTTGACCCTTCTAGACAACTTGTCTTACAAAATGATAGCGTATATCAATATGTTTTGTTCTGGAATGATGAACTTGATTCTTAGACAGAGCTTGGGAACTCAAATTTCATTAGTACATTTATACTTTAACAAAACTTGACCTTCCTAGACAACTTGTCTTACAAAATGATAGTGTATATCAATATGTTTTCTTCTAGAATGATGAACTGGTTTCTTAGCCAGAGCTTGGGAACTCAAATTTTCGCATCAAGAAAGGTTTAATCACACTGTCTGTAGTGTAAAATGAAAATCTATTTTAAATGTACCATCTTTGTAAATTCTACAAATTTCTTCTTTGAGAGATTTGTAGTCAAAATATCGGCAATCATTTCATTAGTGCATTCTTACTCTAACAAAACTTTACCCTCCTTGACAACTTGTCGTTCAAAATGATAACGTATATCAATATATTTTGTTCTGGTATGATGAACTGGATTCTTAACCAAAGCTTGGGAACTCAAATGATCGCATCAACAAAGGTTTGACTTACTGTCTGTTGTGTAAATCTGTAGTGTAAAATGAAAATCTTCTTTAAATGTACCATCTCGGCAAATTCTACATGTTTCTTCTTTGAGAGATTGTTGGTCAAAATATCAGCAATCATTTCATTAGTACATTTATACTTTAACAAAACTTGACCTTCCTTGATAACTTGTCTTACAAAAGGATAGCGTATATCAATATGTTTTCTTCTAGAATGATGAACTGGATTCTTAGCCAGAGCTTGGGAACTCAAATTGTCGCATAAAGAAATGTTTGACCACACTGTCTGCAGTGTAAAATTAAAATATTCTTTAAAAGTACAATCTCGGTAAATTCTACATGTTTTTTCTTTGGGAGATTGGTGGTCAAAATATCAGCAATCATTTCATTAGTATATTTATACTTTAACAAAACTTGACCTTCCTAGACAACTTGTCTTACAAAATGATAGCGTATATCAATATGTTTTGTTCTGGAATGATGAACTAGATTCTTAATCAGAGCTTGGGAACTCAAATTTACGCATCAAAAAAGGTTTGACCACACTGTCTGTTGTGTAAATCTGTAGTGTAAAATGAAAATTTTTTTTTAAATGTACCAGCTCGGTAAATTCTACATGTTTCTTCTTTGAGAGATTGTTGGTCAAAATATCAGCAATCATTTCATTAGTACATTTATACTCTAACAAAACTTGACCCTTCTAGACAACTTGTCTTACAAAATGATAGCGTATATCAATATGTTTTGTTCTGGAATGATGAACTGGATTCTTAGACAGAGCTTGGGAACTCAAATTTTCGCATCAGAAAGGTTTGACCACACTGTCTGCAGTGTAAAATTAAAATCTTCTTTAAAAGTACAATCTCGGTAAATTCTACATGTTTCTTCTTTGGGAGATTGTTGGTCAAAATATCAGCAATCATTTCATTAGTACATTTATACTTTAACAAAACTTGACCTTCCTTGATAACTTGTCTTACAAAAGGATAGGGAATATCAATATGTTTTCTTCTAGAATGATGAACTGGATTCTTAGCCAGACCTTGGGAACTCAAATTGTCGCATAAAGAAATGTTTGACCACACTGTCTGCAGTGTAAAATTAAAATCTTCTTTAAAAGTACAATCTCGGTAAATTCTACATGTTTCTTCTTTGGGAGATTGGTGGTCAAAATATCAGCAATTATTTCATTAGTATATTTATACTTTAACAAAACTTGACCTTCCTGGACAACTTGTCTTACAAAATGATAGCGTATATCAATATGTTTTGTTCTGGAATTGAACTGGATTCTTAATCAGAGCTTGGGAACTCAAATTGTCGCATCAAGAATGGTTTGACTTACTGTCTGTTGTGTAAATCTGTAGTGTAAAATGAAAATCTTCTTTAAAAGTACAATCTCGGTAAATTCTACATGTTTCTTCTTTGGGAGATTGTTGGTCAAAATATCAGCAATCATTTCATTAGTACATTTATACTTTAACAAAACTTGACCTTCCTTGATAACTTGTCTTACAAAAGGATAGCGAATATCAATATGTTTTCTTCTAGAATGATGAACTGGATTCTTAGCCAGAGCTTGGGAACTCAAATTGTCGCATAAAGAAATGTTTGACCACACTGTCTGCAGTGTAAAATTAAAATCTTCTTTAAAAGTACAATCTCGGTAAATTCTACATGTTTCTTCTTTGGGAGATTGGTGGTCAAAATATCAGCAATCATTTCATTAGTATATTTATACTTTAACAAAACTTGACCTTCCTGGACAACTTGTCTTACAAAATGATAGCGTATATCAATATGTTTTGTTCTGGAATGATGAACTGGATTCTTAATCAGAGCTTGGGAACTCAAATTGTCGCATCAAGAAAGGTTTGACTTACTGTCTGTTGTGTAAATCTGTAGTGTAAAATGAAAATCTTCTTTAAAAGTACAATCTCGGTAAATTCTACATGTTTCTTCTTTGGGAGATTGGTGGTCAAAATATCAGCAATCATTTCATTAGTACATTTATACTTTAGCAAACTTAATCTTCCTGGACAACTTGTCTTACAAAATGATAGCGTATATAAATATGTTTTCTTCTAGAATGATGAACTGGTTTCTTAGCCAGATCTTGGTAACTCAAATTTTCGCATCAAGAAAGGTTTAATCACACTGTCTGTAGTGTAAAATTAAAATCTTCTTTAAAAGTACAATTTCGGTAAATTCTACATGTTTCTTCTTTGGGAGATTGTTGGTCAAAATATCAGCAATCATTTCATTAGTACATTTATACTTTAACAAAACTTGACCTTCCTAGACAACTTGTCTTACAAAATGATAGCGTATATCAATATGTTTTCTTCTAGAATAATGAACTGGTTTCTTAGCCAGAGCTTGGGAGCTCAAATTTTCGCATCAAGAAAGGTTGGACCACACTGTCTGTAGTGTAGAATGAAAATCTATTTTAAATATACCATCTTTGTAAATTCTACAAATTTCGTCTTTGATAGATTTGTGGTCAAAATATCAGCAATCATTTCATTAGTGCATTTATACTCTAACAAAACTTGACCCTTCTAGACAACTTGTCTTACATAATGATAGCGTATATCAATATGTTTTGTTCTGGAATGATGAACTGGATTCTTAATCAGAGCTTGGGAACTAAAATTTTCGCATCAAAAAAGGTTTGACCACACTGTCTGTTGTGTAAATCTGTAGTGTAAAATGAAAATGTTTTTTAAATGTACCATCTCGGTAAATTCTACATGTTTCTTCTTTGAGAGATTGTTGGTCAAAATATCAGCAATCATTTCATTAATACATTTATACTCTAACAAAACTTGACCCTTCTAGACAACTTGTCTTACAAAATGATAGCGTATATCAATATGTTTTGTTCTGGAATGATGAACTTGATTCTTAGACAGAGCTTGGGAACTCAAATTTCATTAGTACATTTATACTTTAACAAAACTTGACCTTCCTAGACAACTTGTCTTACAAAATGATAGCGTATATCAATATGTTTTCTTCTAGAATGATGAACTGGTTTCTTAGCCAGAGCTTGGGAACTCAAATTTTCGCATCAAGAAAGGTTTATTCACACTGTCTGTAGTGTAAAATGAAAATCTATTTTAAATGTACCATCTTTGTAAATTCTACAAATTTCTTCTTTGAGAGATTTGTAGTCAAAATATCGGCAATCATTTCATTAGTGCATTCTTACTCTAACAAAACTTTACCCTCCTTGACAACTTGTCGTTCAAAATGATAACGTATATCAATATATTTTGTTCTGGTATGATGAACTGGATTCTTAACCAAAGCTTGGGAACTCAAATGATATACTTTAACAAAACTTGACCTTCCTAGACAACTTGTCTTACAAAATGATAGCGTATATCAATATGTTTTGTTCTGGAATGATGAACTAGATTCTTAATCAGAGCTTGGGAACTCAAATTTACGCATCAAAAAAGGTTTGACCACACTGTCTGTTGTGTAAATCTGTAGTGTAAAATGAAAATTTTTTTTTAAATGTACCAGCTCGGTAAATTCTACATGTTTCTTCTTTGAGAGATTGTTGGTCAAAATATCAGCAATCATTTCATTAGTACATTTATACTCTAACAAAACTTGACCCTTCTAGACAACTTGTCTTACAAAATGATAGCGTATATCAATATGTTTTGTTCTGGAATGATGAACTGGATTCTTAGACAGAGCTTGGGAACTCAAATTTTCGCATCAGAAAGGTTTGACCACACTGTCTGCAGTGTAAAATTAAAATCTTCTTTAAAAGTACAATCTCGGTAAATTCTACATGTTTCTTCTTTGGGAGATTGTTGGTCAAAATATCAGCAATCATTTCATTAGTACATTTATACTTTAACAAAACTTGACCTTCCTTGATAACTTGTCTTACAAAAGGATAGGGAATATCAATATGTTTTCTTCTAGAATGATGAACTGGATTCTTAGCCAGAGCTTGGGAACTCAAATTGTCGCATAAAGAAATGTTTGACCACACTGTCTGCAGTGTAAAATTAAAATCTTCTTTAAAAGTACAATCTCGGTAAATTCTACATGTTTCTTCTTTGGGAGATTGGTGGTCAAAATATCAGCAATCATTTCATTAGTATATTTATACTTTAACAAAACTTGACCTTCCTGGACAACTTGTCTTACAAAATGATAGCGTATATCAATATGTTTTGTTCTGGATTTGAACTGGATTCCTAATCAGAGCTTGGGAACTCAAATTGTCGCATCAAGAAAGGTTTGACTTACTGTCTGTTGTGTAAATCTGTAGTGTAAAATGAAAATCTTCTTTAAAAGTACAATCTCGGTAAATTCTACATGTTTCTTCTTTGGGAGATTGGTGGTCAAAATATCAGCAATCATTTCATTAGTACATTTATACTTTAGCAAACTTAATCTTCCTGGACAACTTGTCTTACAAAATGATAGCGTATATAAATATGTTTTCTTCTAGAATGATGAACTGGTTTCTTAGCCAGATCTTGGTAACTCAAATTTTCGCATCAAGAAAGGTTTAATCACACTGTCTGTAGTGTAAAATTAAAATCTTCTTTAAAAGTACAATTTCGGTAAATTCTACATGTTTCTTCTTTGGGAGATTGTTGGTCAAAATATCAGCAATCATTTCATTAGTACATTTATACTTTAACAAAACTTGACCTTCCTAGACAACTTGTCTTACAAAATGATAGCGTATATCAATATGTTTTCTTCTAGAATAATGAACTGGTTTCTTAGCCAGAGCTTGGGAGCTCAAATTTTCGCATCAAGAAAGGTTGGACCACACTGTCTGTAGTGTAGAATGAAAATCTATTTTAAATATACCATCTTTGTAAATTCTACAAATTTCGTCTTTGATAGATTTGTGGTCAAAATATCAGCAATCATTTCATTAGTGCATTTATACTCTAACAAAACTTGACCCTTCTAGACAACTTGTCTTACATAATGATAGCGTATATCAATATGTTTTGTTCTGGAATGATGAACTGGATTCTTAATCAGAGCTTGGGAACTAAAATTTTCGCATCAAAAAAGGTTTGACCACACTGTCTGTTGTGTAAATCTGTAGTGTAAAATGAAAATGTTTTTTAAATGTACCATCTCGGTAAATTCTACATGTTTCTTCTTTGAGAGATTGTTGGTCAAAATATCAGCAATCATTTCATTAATACATTTATACTCTAACAAAACTTGACCCTTCTAGACAACTTGTCTTACAAAATGATAGCGTATATCAATATGTTTTGTTCTGGAATGATGAACTTGATTCTTAGACAGAGCTTGGGAACTCAAATTTCATTAGTACATTTATACTTTAACAAAACTTGACCTTCCTAGACAACTTGTCTTACAAAATGATAGCGTATATCAATATGTTTTCTTCTAGAATGATGAACTGGTTTCTTAGCCAGAGCTTGGGAACTCAAATTTTCGCATCAAGAAAGGTTTATTCACACTGTCTGTAGTGTAAAATGAAAATCTATTTTAAATGTACCATCTTTGTAAATTCTACAAATTTCTTCTTTGAGAGATTTGTAGTCAAAATATCGGCAATCATTTCATTAGTGCATTCTTACTCTAACAAAACTTTACCCTCCTTGACAACTTGTCGTTCAAAATGATAACGTATATCAATATATTTTGTTCTGGTATGATGAACTGGATTCTTAACCAAAGCTTGGGAACTCAAATGATATACTTTAACAAAACTTGACCTTCCTAGACAACTTGTCTTACAAAATGATAGCGTATATCAATATGTTTTGTTCTGGAATGATGAACTAGATTCTTAATCAGAGCTTGGGAACTCAAATTTACGCATCAAAAAAGGTTTGACCACACTGTCTGTTGTGTAAATCTGTAGTGTAAAATGAAAATTTTTTTTTAAATGTACCAGCTCGGTAAATTCTACATGTTTCTTCTTTGAGAGATTGTTGGTCAAAATATCAGCAATCATTTCATTAGTACATTTATACTCTAACAAAACTTGACCCTTCTAGACAACTTGTCTTACAAAATGATAGCGTATATCAATATGTTTTGTTCTGGAATGATGAACTGGATTCTTAGACAGAGCTTGGGAACTCAAATTTTCGCATCAGAAAGGTTTGACCACACTGTCTGCAGTGTAAAATTAAAATCTTCTTTAAAAGTACAATCTCGGTAAATTCTACATGTTTCTTCTTTGGGAGATTGTTGGTCAAAATATCAGCAATCATTTCATTAGTACATTTATACTTTAACAAAACTTGACCTTCCTTGATAACTTGTCTTACAAAAGGATAGGGAATATCAATATGTTTTCTTCTAGAATGATGAACTGGATTCTTAGCCAGAGCTTGGGAACTCAAATTGTCGCATAAAGAAATGTTTGACCACACTGTCTGCAGTGTAAAATTAAAATCTTCTTTAAAAGTACAATCTCGGTAAATTCTACATGTTTCTTCTTTGGGAGATTGGTGGTCAAAATATCAGCAATCATTTCATTAGTATATTTATACTTTAACAAAACTTGACCTTCCTGGACAACTTGTCTTACAAAATGATAGCGTATATCAATATGTTTTGTTCTGGATTTGAACTGGATTCCTAATCAGAGCTTGGGAACTCAAATTGTCGCATCAAGAATGGTTTGACTTACTGTCTGTTGTGTAAATCTGTAGTGTAAAATGAAAATCTTCTTTAAAAGTACAATCTCGGTAAATTCTACATGTTTCTTCTTTGGGAGATTGTTGGTCAAAATATCAGCAATCATTTCATTAGTACATTTATACTTTAACAAAACTTGACCTTCCTTGATAACTTGTCTTACAAAAGGATAGCGAATATCAATATGTTTTCTTCTAGAATGATGAACTGGATTCTTAGCCAGAGCTTGGGAACTCAAATTGTCGCATAAAGAAATGTTTGACCACACTGTCTGCAGTGTAAAATTAAAATCTTCTTTAAAAGTACAATCTCGGTAAATTCTACATGTTTCTTCTTTGGGAGATTGGTGGTCAAAATATCAGCAATCATTTCATTAGTATATTTATACTTTAACAAAACTTGACCTTCCTGGACAACTTGTCTTACAAAATGATAGCGTATATCAATATGTTTTGTTCTGGAATGATGAACTGGATTCTTAATCAGAGCTTGGGAACTCAAATTGTCGCATCAAGAAAGGTTTGACTTACTGTCTGTTGTGTAAATCTGTAGTGTAAAATGAAAATCTTCTTTAAAAGTACAATCTCGGTAAATTCTACATGTTTCTTCTTTGGGAGATTGGTGGTCAAAATATCAGCAATCATTTCATTAGTACATTTATACTTTAGCAAACTTAATCTTCCTGGACAACTTGTCTTACAAAATGATAGCGTATATAAATATGTTTTCTTCTAGAATGATGAACTGGTTTCTTAGCCAGATCTTGGTAACTCAAATTTTCGCATCAAGAAAGGTTTAATCACACTGTCTGTAGTGTAAAATTAAAATCTTCTTTAAAAGTACAATTTCGGTAAATTCTACATGTTTCTTCTTTGGGAGATTGTTGGTCAAAATATCAGCAATCATTTCATTAGTACATTTATACTTTAACAAAACTTGACCTTCCTAGACAACTTGTCTTACAAAATGATAGCGTATATCAATATGTTTTCTTCTAGAATAATGAACTGGTTTCTTAGCCAGAGCTTGGGAGCTCAAATTTTCGCATCAAGAAAGGTTGGACCACACTGTCTGTAGTGTAGAATGAAAATCTATTTTAAATATACCATCTTTGTAAATTCTACAAATTTCGTCTTTGATAGATTTGTGGTCAAAATATCAGCAATCATTTCATTAGTGCATTTATACTCTAACAAAACTTGACCCTTCTAGACAACTTGTCTTACATAATGATAGCGTATATCAATATGTTTTGTTCTGGAATGATGAACTGGATTCTTAATCAGAGCTTGGGAACTAAAATTTTCGCATCAAAAAAGGTTTGACCACACTGTCTGTTGTGTAAATCTGTAGTGTAAAATGAAAATGTTTTTTAAATGTACCATCTCGGTAAATTCTACATGTTTCTTCTTTGAGAGATTGTTGGTCAAAATATCAGCAATCATTTCATTAATACATTTATACTCTAACAAAACTTGACCCTTCTAGACAACTTGTCTTACAAAATGATAGCGTATATCAATATGTTTTGTTCTGGAATGATGAACTTGATTCTTAGACAGAGCTTGGGAACTCAAATTTCATTAGTACATTTATACTTTAACAAAACTTGACCTTCCTAGACAACTTGTCTTACAAAATGATAGCGTATATCAATATGTTTTCTTCTAGAATGATGAACTGGTTTCTTAGCCAGAGCTTGGGAACTCAAATTTTCGCATCAAGAAAGGTTTATTCACACTGTCTGTAGTGTAAAATGAAAATCTATTTTAAATGTACCATCTTTGTAAATTCTACAAATTTCTTCTTTGAGAGATTTGTAGTCAAAATATCGGCAATCATTTCATTAGTGCATTCTTACTCTAACAAAACTTTACCCTCCTTGACAACTTGTCGTTCAAAATGATAACGTATATCAATATGTTTTGTTCTGGTATGATGAACTGGATTCTTAACCAAAGCTTGGGAACTCAAATGATCGCATCAACAAAGGTTTGACTTACTGTCTGTTGTGTAAATCTGTAGTGTAAAATGAAAATCTTCTTTAAATGTACCATCTCGGCAAATTCTACATGTTTTTTCTTTGAGAGATTGTTGGTCAAAATATCAGCAATCATTTCATTAGTACATTTATACTTTAACAAAACTTGACCTTCCTTGATAACTTGTCTTACAAAAGGATAGCGTATATCAATATGTTTTCTTCTAGAATGATGAACTGGATTCTAAGCCAGAACTTGGGAACTCAAATTGTCGCATAAAGAAATGTTTGACCACACTGTCTGCAGTGTAAAATTAAAATATTCTTTAAAAGTACAATCTCGGTAAATTCTACATGTTTTTTCTTTGGGAGATTGGTGGTCAAAATATCAGCAATCATTTCATTAGTATATTTATACTTTAACAAAACTTGACCTTCCTAGACAACTTGTCTTACAAAATGATAGCGTATATCAATATGTTTTGTTCTGGAATGATGAACTAGATTCTTAATCAGAGCTTGGGAACTCAAATTTACGCATCAAAAAAGGTTTGACCACACTGTCTGTTGTGTAAATCTGTAGTGTAAAATGAAAATTTTTTTTAAATGTACCAGCTCGGTAAATTCTACATGTTTCTTCTTTGAGAGATTGTTGGTCAAAATATCAGCAATCATTTCATTAGTACATTTATACTCTAACAAAACTTGACCCTTCTAGACAACTTGTCTTACAAAATGATAGCGTATATCAATATGTTTTGTTCTGGAATGATGAACTGGATTCTTAGACAGAGCTTGGGAACTCAAATTTTCGCATCAGAAAGGTTTGACCACACTGTCTGCAGTGTAAAATTAAAATCTTCTTTAAAAGTACAATCTCGGTAAATTCTACATGTTTCTTCTTTGGGAGATTTTTGGTCAAAATATCAGCAATCATTTCATTAGTACATTTATACTTTAACAAAACTTGACCTTCCTAGACAACTTGTCTTACAAAATGATAGCGTATATCAATATGTTTTCTTCTGGAATGATGAACTGGATTCTTAGTCAGAGCTTGGGAACTCAAATTTTCGCATCAAAAAAGGTTTGACCACACTATCTGTTGTGTAAATCTGTAGTGTAAAAGGAAAATCTTTTTTAAATGTACCATCTCGGCAAATTCTACATGTTTCTTCTTTGGGAGATTGTTGGTCAAAATATCAGCAATCATTTCATTAGTACATTTATACTTTAACAAAACTTGACCTTCCTAGACAACTCGTCTTACAAAATGATAGCGTATATCAATATGTTTTCTTCTAGAATAATGAACTGGTTTCTTAGCCAGAGCTTGGGAGCTCAAATTTTCGCATCAAGAAAGGTTTGACCACACTGTAGAATGAAAATCTATTTTAAATATACCATCTTTGTAAATTCTACAAATTTCGTCTTTGATAGATTTGTGGTCAAAATATCAGCAATCATTTCATTAGTGCATTTATACTCTAACAAAACCTAACCCTTCTAGACAACTTGTCTTACATAATGATAGCGTATATCAATATGTTTTGTTCTGGAATGATGAACTGGATTCTTAGTCAAAGCTTGGGAACTCAAATTTTCGCATCAGAAAGGTTTGACCACACTGTCTGCAGTGTAAAATTAAAATATTCTTTAAAAGTACAATCTCGGTAAATTCTACATGTTTCTTCTTTGGGAGATTGTTGGTCAAAATATCAGCAATCATTTCATTAGTACATTTATACTTTAACAAAACTTGACCTTCCTAGACAACTCGTCTTACAAAATGATAGCGTATATCAATATGTTTTCTTCTAGAATAATGAACTGGTTTCTTAGCCAGAGCTTGGGAACTCAAATTTTCGCATCAAGAAAGGTTTAATCACACTGTCTGTAGTGTAAAATGAAAATCTATTTTAATTGTACCATCTTTGTAAATTCTACAAATTTCTTCTTTGAGAGATTTGTAGTCAAAATATCAGCAATCATTTCATTAATATTTTATACTTTAACAAAACTTGAGCCTTCTAGACAACTTGTCTTACAAAATGATAGGGTATATCAATATGTTTTGTTCTGGAATGATGAACTGGATTTTTAAGCAGAGCTTGGGAACTCAAATTTTCGCATCAAGAAAGGTTTGACCATACTGTCTGCAGTGTAAAATTAAAATCTTCCTTAAAAGTACAATCTCGGTAAATTCTACATGTTTCTTCTTTGGGAGATTGTTGGTCAAAATATCAGCAATCATTTCATTAGTACATTTATACTTTAACAAAACTTGACCTTCCTAGACGACTTGTCTTACAAAATGATAGTGTATATCAATATGTTTTCTTCTAGAATGATTAACTGGATTCTTTCGCATCAAGAAAGGTTTGACCACACTGTCTGCAGTGTAAAATTAAAATCTTCTTTAAAAGTACAATCTCGGTAAATTCTACATGTTTCTTCTTTGGGAGATTGGTGGTCAAAATATCAGCAATCATTTCATTAGTACATTTATACTTTAACAAACTTAATCTTCCTGGACAACTTGTTTTACAAAATGATAGTGTATATCAAGATGTTTTCTTCTAGAATGATGAACTGGTTTCTTAGCCAGAGCTTGGGAACTCAAATTTTTGCATCAAGAAACGTTTGACCACACTGTCTGTAGTGTAAAATGAAAATCTATTTTAAATATACCATCTTTGTAAATTCTACAAATTTCGTCTTTGAGAGATTTGTGGTCAAAATATCAGCAATTATTTCATTAGTGCATTTATACTCTAACAAAACTTGACCCTTCTAGACAACTTGTCTTACAAAATGATAGCGTATATCAATATGTTTTGTTCTGGAATGATGAACTGGATTCTTAGTCAAAGCTTGGGAACTCAAATTTTCGCATCAAGAAAGGTTTAATCACACTGTCTGTAGTGTAAAATGAAAATCTATTTTAAATGTACCATCTTTGTAAATTCTACAAATTTCTTCTTTGAGAGATTTGTAGTCAAAATATCAGCAATCATTTCATTAATACATTTATACTCTAACAAAACTTGACCCTTCTAGACAACTTGTCTTACAAAATGATAGCGTATATCAATATGTTTTGTTCTGGAATGATGAACTGGATTTTTAGGCAGAGCTTGGGAACTCAAATTTTCGCATCAAGAAAGGTTTGACCATACTGTCTGCAGTGTAAAATTAAAATCTTCTTTAAAAGTGCAATCTCGGTAAATTCTACATGTTTCTTCTTTGGGAGATTGTTGGTCAAAATATCAGCAATCATTTTATTAGTACATTTATACTTTAACAAACTTAATCTTCCTGGACAACTTGTTTTACAAAATGATAGTGTATATCAATATGTTTTCTTCTAGAATGATGAACTGGTTTCTTAGCCAGAGCTTGGGAACTCAAATTTTTGCATCAAGAAACGTTTGACCACACTGTCTGCAGTGTTAAATTAAAATCTTCTTTAAAAGTACAATCTCGGTAAATTCTACATGTTTCTTCTTTGGGAGATTGGTCGTCAAAATATCAGCAATCATTTCATTAGTACATTTATACTTTAACAAAACTTGACCTTCCTAGACGACTTGTCTTACAAAATGATAGTGTATATCAATATGTTTTCTTCTAGAATGATGAACTGGATTCTTTCGCATCAAGAAAGGTTTGACCACACTGTCTGCAGTGTAAAATTAAAATATTCTTTAAAAGTACAATCTCGGTAAATTCTACATGTTTTTTCTTTGGGAGATTGGTGGTCAAAATATCAGCAATCATTTCATTAGTATATTTATACTTTAACAAAACTTGACCTTCCTAGACAACTTGTCTTATCAATATGTTTTGTTCTGGAATGATGAACTAGATTCTTAATCAGAGCTTGGGAACTCAAATTTACGCATCAAAAAAGGTTTGACCACACTGTCTGTTGTGTAAATCTGTAGTGTAAAATGAAAATTTTTTTTAAATGTACCAGCTCGGTAAATTCTACATGTTTCTTCTTTGAGAGATTGTTGGTCAAAATATCAGCAATCATTTCATTAGTACATTTATACTCTAACAAAACTTGACCCTTCTAGACAACTTGTCTTACAAAATGATAGCGTATATCAATATGTTTTGTTCTGGAATGATGAACTGGATTCTTAGACAGAGCTTGGGAACTCAAATTTTCGCATCAGAAAGGTTTGACCACACTGTCTGCAGTGTAAAATTAAAATCTTCTTTAAAAGTACAATCTCGGTAAATTCTACATGTTTCTTCTTTGGGAGATTGTTGGTCAAAATATCAGCAATCATTTCATTAGTACATTTATACTTTAACAAAACTTGACCTTCCTAGACAACTTGTCTTACAAAATGATAGCGTATATCAATATGTTTTCTTCTGGAATGATGAACTGGATTCTTAGTCAGAGCTTGGGAACTCAAATTTTCGCATCAAAAAAGGTTTGACCACACTATCTGTTGTGTAAATCTGTAGTGTAAAAGGAAAATCTTTTTTAAATGTACCATCTCGGCAAATTCTACATGTTTCTTCTTTGGGAGATTGTTGGTCAAAATATCAGCAATCATTTCATTAGTACATTTATACTTTAACAAAACTTGACCTTCCTAGACAACTCGTCTTACAAAATGATAGCGTATATCAATATGTTTTCTTCTAGAATAATGAACTGGTTTCTTAGCCAGAGCTTGGGAGCTCAAATTTTCGCATCAAGAAAGGTTTGACCACACTGTAGAATGAAAATCTATTTTAAATATACCATCTTTGTAAATTCTACAAATTTCGTCTTTGATAGATTTGTGGTCAAAATATCAGCAATCATTTCATTAGTGCATTTATACTCTAACAAAACCTAACCCTTCTAGACAACTTGTCTTACATAATGATAGCGTATATCAATATGTTTTGTTCTGGAATGATGAACTGGATTCTTAGTCAAGGCTTGGGAACTCAAATTTTTGCATCAAGAAACGTTTGACCACACTGTCTGCAGTGTTAAATTAAAATCTTCTTTAAAAGTACAATCTCGGTAAATTCTACATGTTTCTTCTTTGGGAGATTGGTCGTCAAAATATCAGCAATCATTTCATTAGTACATTTATACTTTAACAAAACTTGACCTTCCTAGACGACTTGTCTTACAAAATGATAGTGTATATCAATATGTTTTCTTCTAGAATGATGAACTGGATTCTTTCGCATCAAGAAAGGTTTGACCACACTGTCTGCAGTGTAAAATTAAAATATTCTTTAAAAGTACAATCTCGGTAAATTCTACATGTTTTTTCTTTGGGAGATTGGTGGTCAAAATATCAGCAATCATTTCATTAGTATATTTATACTTTAACAAAACTTGACCTTCCTAGACAACTTGTCTTATCAATATGTTTTATTCTGGAATGATGAACTAGATTCTTAATCAGAGCTTGGGAACTCAAATTTACGCATCAAAAAAGGTTTGACCACACTGTCTGTTGTGTAAATCTGTAGTGTAAAATGAAAATTTTTTTTAAATGTACCAGCTCGGTAAATTCTACATGTTTCTTCTTTGAGAGATTGTTGGTCAAAATATCAGCAATCATTTCATTAGTACATTTATACTCTAACAAAACTTGACCCTTCTAGACAACTTGTCTTACAAAATGATAGCGTATATCAATATGTTTTGTTCTGGAATGATGAACTGGATTCTTAGACAGAGCTTGGGAACTCAAATTTTCGCATCAGAAAGGTTTGACCACACTGTCTGCAGTGTAAAATTAAAATCTTCTTTAAAAGTACAATCTCGGTAAATTCTACATGTTTCTTCTTTGGGAGATTGTTGGTCAAAATATCAGCAATCATTTCATTAGTACATTTATACTTTAACAAAACTTGACCTTCCTAGACAACTTGTCTTACAAAATGATAGCGTATATCAATATGTTTTCTTCTGGAATGATGAACTGGATTCTTAGTCAGAGCTTGGGAACTCAAATTTTCGCATCAAAAAAGGTTTGACCACACTATCTGTTGTGTAAATCTGTAGTGTAAAAGGAAAATCTTTTTTAAATGTACCATCTCGGCAAATTCTACATGTTTCTTCTTTGGGAGATTGTTGGTCAAAATATCAGCAATCATTTCATTAGTACATTTATACTTTAACAAAACTTGACCTTCCTAGACAACTCGTCTTACAAAATGATAGCGTATATCAATATGTTTTCTTCTAGAATAATGAACTGGTTTCTTAGCCAGAGCTTGGGAGCTCAAATTTTCGCATCAAGAAAGGTTTGACCACACTGTAGAATGAAAATCTATTTTAAATATACCATCTTTGTAAATTCTACAAATTTCGTCTTTGATAGATTTGTGGTCAAAATATCAGCAATCATTTCATTAGTGCATTTATACTCTAACAAAACCTAACCCTTCTAGACAACTTGTCTTACATAATGATAGCGTATATCAATATGTTTTGTTCTGGAATGATGAACTGGATTCTTAGTCAAGGCTTGGGAACTCAAATTTTCGCATCAGAAAGGTTTGACCACACTGTCTGCAGTGTAAAATTAAAATATTCTTTAAAAGTACAATCTCGGTAAATTCTACATGTTTCTTCTTTGGGAGATTGTTGGTCAAAATATCAGCAATCATTTCATTAGTACATTTATACTTTAACAAAACTTGACCTTCCTAGACAACTCGTCTTACAAAATGATAGCGTGTATCAATATGTTTTCTTCTAGAATAATGAACTGGTTTCTTAGCCAGAGCTTGGGAACTCAAATTTTCGCATCAAGAAAGGATTAATCACACTGTCTGTAGTGTAAAATGAAAATCTATTTTAATTGTACCATCTTTGTAAATTCTACAAATTTCTTCTTTGAGAGATTTGTAGTCAAAATATCAGCAATCATTTCATTAATACATTTATACTTTAACAAAACTTGAGCCTTCTAGACAACTTGTCTTACAAAATGATAGCGTATATCAATATGTTTTGTTCTGGAATGATGAACTGGATTTTTAGGCAGAGCTTGGGAACTCAAATTTTCGCATCAAGAAAGGTTTGACCATACTGTCTGCAGTGTAAAATTAAAATCTTCCTTAAAAGTACAATCTCGGTAAATTCTACATGTTTCTTCTTTGGGAGATTGTTGGTCAAAATATCAGCAATCATTTCATTAGTACATTTATACTTTAACAAAACTTGACCTTCCTAGACGACTTGTCTTACAAAATGATAGTGTATATCAATATGTTTTCTTCTAGAATGATGAACTGGATTCTTTCGCATCAAGAAAGGTTTGACCACACTGTCTGCAGTGTAAAATTAAAATCTTCTTTAAAAGTACAATCTCGGTAAATTATACATGTTTCTTCTTTGGGAGATTGTTGGTCAAAATATCAGCAATCATTTCATTAGTACATTTATACTTTAACAAAGTTAATCTTCCTGGACAACTTTTTTTAACAAAATGATAGTGTATATCAATATGTTTTCTTCTAGAATGATGAACTGGATTCTTAGTCAGAGCTTGGGAACTCAAATTTTCGCATCAAGAAAGGTTTGACCACACTGTCTGCAGTGTAAAATTAAAATCTTCTTTAAAAGTACAATCTCGGTAAATTCTACATGTTTCTTCTTTGGGAGATTGGTGGTCAAAATATCAGCAATCATTTCATTAGTACATTTATACTTTAACAAACTTAATCTTCCTGGACAACTTGTTTTACAAAATGATAGTGTATATCAATATGTTTTCTTCTAGAATGATGAACTGGTTTCTTAGCCAGAGCTTGGGAACTCAAATTTTTGCATCAAGAAACGTTTGACCACACTGTCTGTAGTGTAAAATGAAAATCTATTTTAAATATACCATCTTTGTAAATTCTACAAATTTCGTCTTTGAGAGATTTGTAGTCAAAATATCAGCAATTATTTCATTAGTGCATTTATACTCTAACAAAACTTGACCCTTCTAGACAACTTGTCTTACAAAATGATAGCGTATATCAATATGTTTTGTTCTGGAATGATGAACTGGATTCTTAGTCAAAGCTTGGGAACTCAAATTTTCGCATCAAGAAAGGTTTAATCACACTGTCTGTAGTGTAAAATGAAAATCTATTTTAAATGTACCATCTTTGTAAATTCTACAAATTTCTTCTTTGAGAGATTTGTAGTCAAAATATCAGCAATCATTTCATTAATACATTTATACTCTAACAAAACTTGACCCTTCTAGACAACTTGTCTTACAAAATGATAGCGTATATCAATATGTTTTGTTCTGGAATGATGAACTGGATTTTTAGGCAGAGCTTGGGAACTCAAATTTTCGCATCAAGAAAGGTTTGACCATACTGTCTGCAGTGTAAAATTAAAATCTTCTTTAAAAGTACAATCTCGGTAAATTCTACATGTTTCTTCTTTGGGAGATTGTTGGTCAAAATATCAGCAATCATTTCATTAGTACATTTATACTTTAACAAAACTTGACCTTCCTAGACGACTTGTCTTACAAAATGATAGTGTATATCAATATGTTTTCTTCTAGAATGATGAACTGGATTCTTTCGCATCAAGAAAAGTTTGACCACACTGTCTGCAGTGTAAAATTAAAATCTTCTTTAAAAGTACAATCTCGGTAAATTATACATGTTTCTTCTTTGGGAGATTGTTGGTCAAAATATCAGCAATCATTTCATTAGTACATTTATACTTTAACAAAGTTAATCTTCCTGGACAACTTTTTTTAACAAAATGATAGTGTATATTAATATGTTTTCTTCTAGAATGATGAACTGGATTCTTAGTCAGAGCTTGGGAACTCAAATTTTCGCATCAAGAAAGGTTTGACCACACTGTCTGCAGTGTAAAATTAAAATCTTCTTTAAAAGTACAATCTCGGTAAATTCTACATGTTTCTTCTTTGGGAGATTGGTGGTCAAAATATCAGCAATCATTTCATTAGTATATTTATACTTTAACAAAACTTGACCCTTCTAGACAACTTGTCTTACAAAATGATAGCGTATATCAATATGTTTTGTTCTGGAATGATGAACTGGATTCTTAGGCAGAGCTTGGGAACTCAAATTTTCGCATCAAGAAAGGTTTGACCACACTGTCTGCAGTGTAAAATTAAAATCTTCTTTAAAAGTACAATCTCGGTAAATTCTACATATTTCTTCTTTGGGAGATTGTTGGTCAAAATATCAGCAATCATTTCATTAGTACATTTATACTTTAACAAACTTAATCTCCCTGGACAACTTGTTTTACAAAATGATAGTGCATATCAATATGTTTTCTTCTAGAATGATGAACTGGTTTCTTAGCCAGAGCTTGGGAACTCAAATTTTTGCATCAAGAAACGTTTGACCACACTGTCTGTAGTGTAAAATGAAAATCTATTTTAAATATACCATCTTTGTTAATTCTACAAATTTCGTCTTTGAGAGATTTGTGGTCAAAATATCAGCAATCATTTCATTAGTGCATTTATACTCTAACAAAACTTGACCCTTCTAGACAACTTGTCTTACAAAATGATAGCGTATATCAATATGTTTTGTTCTGGAATGATGAAATGGATTCTTAGTCAGAGCTTGGGAACTCAAATTTTCGCATCAAGAAAGGTTTGACCATACTGTCTGCAGTGTAAAATTAAAATCTTCTTTAAAAATACAATCTCGGTAAATTCTACATGTTTCTTCTTTGGGAGATTGTTGGTCAAAATATCAGCAATCATTTCATTAGTACATTTATACTTTAACAAAACTTGACCTTCCTAGACGACTTGTCTTACAAAATGATAGTGCATATCAATATGTTTTCTTCTAGAATGATGAACTGGATTCTTAGCCAGAGCTTGGGAACTCAAATTTTCGCATCAAGAAAGGTTTGACCACACTGTCTGCAGTGTAAAATTAAAATCTTCTTTAAAAGTACAATCTCGGTAAATTATACATGTTTCTTCTTTGGGAGATTGTTGGTCAAAATATCAGCAATCATTTCATTAGTACATTTATACTTTAACAAACTTAATCTTCCTGGACAACTTGTTTTACAAAATGATAGTGTATATCAATATGTTTTCTTCTAGAATGATGAACTGGTTTCTTAGCCAGAGCTTGGGAACTCAAATTTTTGCATCAAGAAACGTTTGACCACACTGTCTGCAGTGTAAAATTAAAATCTTCTTTAAAAGTACAATCTCGGTAAATTCTACATGTTTCTTCTTTGGGAGATTGTTGGTCAAAATATCAGCAATCATTTCATTAGTACATTTATACTTTAACAAAACTTGACCTTCCTGGACGACTTGTCTTACAAAATGATAGTGTATATCAATATGTTTTCTTTTAGAATGATGAACTGGATTCTTTCGCATCAAGAAAGGTTTGACCACACTGTCTGCAGTGTAAAATTAAAATCTTCTTTAAAAGTACAATCTCGGTAAATTCTACATGTTTCTTCTTTGGGAGATTGTTGGTCAAAATATCAGCAATCATTTCATTAGTACATTTATACTTTAACAAAGTTAATCTTCCTGGACAACTTTATTTAACAAAATGATAGTGTATATCAATATGTTTTCTTCTAGAATGATGAACTGGATTCTTAGTCAGAGCTTGGGAACTCAAATTTTCGCATCAAGAAAGGTTTGACCACACTGTCTGCAGTGTAAAATTAAAATCTTCTTTAAAAGTACAATCTCGGTAAATTCTACATGTTTCTTCTTTGGGAGATTGGTGGTCAAAATATCAGCAATCATTTCATTAGTATATTTATACTTTAACAAAACTTGACCCTTCTAGACAACTTGTCTTACAAAATGATAGCGTATATCAATATGTTTTGTTCTGGAATGATGAACTGGATTCTTAGGCAGAGCTTGGGAACTCAAATTTTCGCATCAAGAAAGGTTTGACCATACTGTCTGCAGTGTAAAATTAAAATCTTCTTTAAAAGTACAATCTCGGTAAATTCTACATGTTTCTTCTTTGGGAGATTGTTGGTCAAAATATCAGCAATCATTTCATTAGTACATTTATACTTTAACAAAACTTGACCTTCCTAGACGACTTGTCTTACAAAATGATAGTGTATATCAATATGTTTTCTTCTAGAATGATGAACTGGATTCTTTCGCATCAAGAAAGGTTTGACCACTTTGTCTGCAGTGTAAAATTAAAATCTTCTTTAAAAGTACAATCTCGGTAAATTATACATGTTTCTTCTTTGGGAGATTGTTGGTCAAAATATCAGCAATCATTTCATTACTACATTTATACTTTAACAAAGTTAATCTTCCTGGACAACTTTATTTAACAAAATGATAGTGTATATCAATATGTTTTCTTCTAGAATGATGAACTGGATTCTTAGTCAGAGCTTGGGAACTCAAATTTTCGCATCAAGAAAGGTTTGACCACACTGTCTGCAGTGTAAAATTAAAATCTTCTTTAAAAGTACAATCTCGGTAAATTCTACATGTTTCTTCTTTGGGAGATTGGTGGTCAAAATATCAGCAATCATTTCATTAGTATGATTATACTTTAACAAAACTTGACCCTTCTAGACAACTTGTCTTACAAAATGATAGCGTATATCAATATGTTTTGTTCTGGAATGATGAACTGGATTCTTAGGCAGAGCTTGGGAACTCAAATTTTCGCATCAAGAAAGGTTTGACCATACTGTCTGCAGTGTAAAATTAAAATCTTCTTTAAAAGTACAATCTCGGTAAATTCTACATGTTTCTTCTTTGGGAGATTGTTGGTCAAAATATCAGCAATCATTTCATTAGTACATTTATACTTTAACAAAACTTGACCTTCCTAGACGACTTGTCTTACAAAATGATAGTGTATATCAATATGTTTTCTTCTAGAATGATGAACTGGATTCTTTCGCATCAAGAAAGGTTTGACCACACTGTCTGCAGTGTAAAATTAAAATCTTCTTTAAAAGTACAATCTCGGTAAATTATACATACTTCTTCTTTGGGAGATTGTTGGTCAAAATATCAGCAATCATTTCATTAGTACATTTATACTTTAACAAAGTTAATCTTCCTGGACAACTTTTTTTAACAAAATGATAGTGTATATCAATATGTTTTCTTCTAGAATGATGAACTGGATTCTTAGTCAGAGCTTGGGAACTCAAATTTTCGCATCAAGAAAGGTTTGACCACACTGTCTGCAGTGTAAAATTAAAATCTTCTTTAAAAGTACAATCTCGGTAAATTCTACATGTTTCTTCTTTGGGAGATTGGTGGTCAAAATATCAGCAATCATTTCATTAGTATATTTATACTTTAACAAAACTTGACCCTTCTAGACAACTTGTCTTACAAAATGATAGCGTATATCAATATGTTTTGTTCTGGAATGATGAACTGGATTCTTAGGCAGAGCTTGGGAACTCAAATTTTCGCATCAAGAAAGGTTTGACCACACTGTCTGCAGTGTAAAATTAAAATCTTCTTTAAAAGTACAATCTCGGTAAATTCTACATGTTTCTTCTTTGGGAGATTGTTGGTCAAAATATCAGCAATCATTTCATTAGTACATTTATACTTTAACAAACTTAATCTTCCTGGACAACTTGTTTTACAAAATGATAGTGTATATCAATATGTTTTCTTCTAGAATGATGAACTGGTTTCTTAGCCAGAGCTTGGGAACTCAAATTTTTGCATCAAGAAACGTTTGACCACACTGTCTGTAGTGTAAAATGAAAATCTATTTTAAATATACCATCTTTGTTAATTCTACAAATTTCGTCTTTGAGAGATGTGTGGTCAAAATATCAGCAATCATTTCATTAGTGCATTTATACTCTAACAAAACTTGACCCTTCTAGACAACTTGTCTTACAAAATGATAGCGTATATCAATATGTTTTGTTCTGGAATGATGAACTGGATTCTTAGTCAGAGCTTGGGAACTCAAATTTTCGCATCAAGAAAGGTTTGACCATACTGTCTGCAGTGTAAAATTAAAATCTTCTTTAAAAATACAATCTCGGTAAATTCTACATGTTTCTTCTTTGGGAGATTGTTGGTCAAAATATCAGCAATCATTTCATTAGTACATTTATACTTTAACAAAACTTGACCTTCCTAAACGACTTGTATTACAAAATGATAGTGTATATCAATATGTTTTCTTCTAGAATGATGAACTGGATTCTTAGCCAGAGCTTATGAACTCAAATTTTCGCATCAAGAAAGGTTTGACCACACTGTCTGCAGTGTAAAATTAAAATCTTCTTTAAAAGTACAATCTCGGTAAATTATACATGTTTCTTCTTTGGGAGATTGTTGGTCAAAATATCAGCAATCATTTCATTAGTACATTTATACTTTAACAAACTTAATCTTCCTGGACAACTTGTTTTACAAAATGATAGTGTATATCAATATGTTTTCTTCTAGAATGATGAACTGGTTTCTTAGCCAGAGCTTGGGAACTCAAATTTTTGCATCATGAAACGTTTGACCACACTGTCTGCAGTGTAAAATTAAAATCTTCTTTAAAAGTACAATCTCGGTAAATTCTACATGTTTCTTCTTTGGGAGATTGTTGGTCAAAATATCAGCAATCATTTCATTTATACGTTTATACTTTAACAAAACTTGACCCTTCTAGACAACTTGTCTTACAAAATGATAGCGTATATCAATATGTTTTGTTCTGGAATGATGAACTGGATTCTAAGACAGAGCTTGGAAACTCAAATTTTCGCATCAAGAAAGGTTTGACCACACTGTCTGTTGTTTAAAATTAAAATCTTCTTTAAAAGTAAAATCTCGGTAAATTCTACATGTTTCTTCTTTGAGAGATTGTTGGTCAAAATATCAGCAATCATTTCATTAGTATATTTATACTTTAACAACCATGATCTTCCTGGACAACTTGTTTTACAAATTCATAGTGTATATCAATATGTTTTCTTCTAGAATGATGAACTCATTTTTTAGCCAGAGCTTGGGAACTCAAATTTTTGCATCAAGAAAGGTTTAATCACACTGTCTGTAGTGTAAAATGAAAATCTATTTTAAATGTACCATCTTTGTAAATTCTACAAATTTCTTCTTTGAGAAATTTGTAGTCAAAATATCACCAATCATTTCATTAGTGCATTTACACTCTAACAAAACTTGACCCTTCTAGACAACTTGTCTTACAAAATGAAAGCGTATATCAATATGTTTTGTTCTGGAATGATGAACTGGATTCTTAGTCAGAGCTTGGGAACTCAAATTTTCGCATCAAAAAAGGTTTGACCACACTGTCTGTTGTGTGAATCTGTAGTGTAAAATTAATATCTTTTTTAAATGTACCATCTCGGTAAATTCTATATGTTTCTTCTTTGAGAGATTGTTGGTCAAAATATCAGCAATCATTTCATTAGTACATTTATACTTTAACAAAACTTGACCCTTCTAGACAACTTGTCCTACAAAATGATAGCGTATATCAATATGTTTTATTCTGGAATGATGAACTGGATTCTTAGGCAGAGCTTGGGAACTCAAATTTTCGCATCACGTAAGGTTTGACCACACTGTCTGCAGTGTAAAATGAAAATCTATTTTAAATATACCATCTTTGTAAATTCTACAAATTTCGTCTTTGAGAGATTTGTGGTCAAAATATCAGCAATCATTTCATTAGTGCATTTATACTCTAACAAAACTTGACCCTTCTAGACAACTTGTCTTACAAAATGAAAGCGTATATCAATATGTTTTGTTCTGGAATGATGAACTGGATTCTTAGTCAGAGCTTGGGAACTCAAATTTTCGCATCAAAAAAGGTTTGACCACACTGTCTGTTGTGTAGATCTGTAGTGTAAAATCAAAATCTTTTTTAAATGTACCATCTCGGCAAATTCTACATGTTTCTTCTTTGAGAGATTGTTTTTCAAAATATCAGCAATCATTTCATTAGTACATTTATACTTTAACAAAACTTGACCCTTCTAGACAACTTGTCTTACAAAATGATAGCGTATATCAATATGTTTTCTTCTAGAATAATGATCTGGTTTTTAGCCAGAGCTTGGGAACTCAAATTTTCGCATCAAGAAAGGTTTAATCACACTGTCTGTAGTGTAAAATGAAAATCATTTTAAAATGTACCATCTCTATGAATCCTACATGTTTCGTCTTTGGGAGATTTTTGGTCAAAATATCAGCAATCATTTTATTAGTACATTTATACTTTAATAAACTTGACCTTCCTGGACAACTTGTCCTACAAAATGATAGTGTATATCAATATCTTTTGTTCTGCAATGATGAACTGGATTCTTAGACAGACTTTGGGAAATCATATTGTTGCTTCAAAAAAGGTTTGACCACACTGTCTGTTAAGTCAATCTGTAGTTTAAAATGAAAATCTTTTTTAAATGTACCATCTCGGTAAATTCTACATGTTTCTTCTTTGAGAGATTGTTGGTCAAAATATCAGCAATCATTTCATTAGTACATTTATACTTTAACAAAACTTGATCTTCCTAGACAACTTGTCTTACAAAATGATAGCGTATATCAATATGTTTTCTTCTAGAATGATGAACTGGATTCTTAGCCAGAGCTTGGGAACTCAAATTTTCGCATCAAGAAAGGTTTGACCACACTGTCTGCAGTGTAAAATTAAAATCTTCTTTAAAAGTACAATCTCGGTAAATTCTACATGTTTCTTCTTTGGGAGATTGGTGGTCAAAATATCAGCAATCATTTCATTAGTATATTTATACTTTAACAAAACTTGACCCTTCTAGACAACTTGTCTCACAAAATGATAGCGTATATCAATATGTTTTGTTCTGGAATGATGAACTGGATTCTTAGGCAGAGCTTGGGAACTCAAATTTTCGCATCAAGAAAGGTTTGACCACACTGTCTGCAGTGTAAAATTAAAATCTTCTTTAAAAGTACAATCTCGGTAAATTCTACATGTTTCTTCTTTGGGAGACTGTTGGTCAAAATATCAGCAATCATTTCATTAGTACATTTATACTTTAACAAACTTAATCTTCCTGGACAACTTGTTTTACAAAATGATAGCGTATATCAATATGTTTTCTTCTAGAATGATGAACTGATTTCTTAGCCAGAGCTTGGGAATTCAAATTTTTGCATCATGAAACGTTTGACCACACTGTCTGCAGTGTAAAATTAAAATCTTCTTTAAAAGTACAATCTCGGTAAATTCTACATGTTTCTTTTTTGGGAGATTGTTGGTCAAAATATCAGCAATCATTTCATTAATACATTTATACTTTAACAAAACTTGACCCTTCTAGACAACTTGTCTTACAAAATGATAGCGTATATCAATATGTTTTGTTCTGGAATGATGAACTGGATTCTAAGACAGAGCTTGGAAACTCAAATTTTCGCATCAAGAAAGGTTTGACCACACTGTCTGTTGTTTAAAATTAAAATCTTCTTTAAAAGTAAAATCTCGGTAAATTCTACATGTTTCTTCTTTAAGAGATTGTTGGTCAAAATATCAGCAATCATTTCATTAGTATATTTATACTTTAACAACCATGATCTTCCTGGACAACTTGTTTTACAAATTGATAGTGTATATCAATATGTTTTCTTCTAGAATGATGAACTCATTTTTTAGCCAGAGCTTGGGAACTCAAATTTTTGCATCAAGAAAGGTTTAATCACACTGTCTGTAGTGTAAAATGAAAATCTATTTTAAATGTACCATCTTTGTAAATTCTACAAATTTCTTCTTTGAGAAATTTGTAGTCAAAATATCAGCAATCATTTCATTAGTGCATTTACACTCTAACAAAACTTGACCCTTCTAGACAACTTGTCTTACAAAATGAAAGCGTATATCAATATGTTTTGTTCTGGAATGATGAACTGGATTCTTAGTCAGAGCTTGGGAACTCAAATTTTCGCATCAAAAAAGGTTTGACCACACTGTCTGTTGTGTGAATCTGTAGTGTAAAATTAATATCTTTTTTAAATGTACCATCTCGGTAAATTCTATATGTTTCTTCTTTGAGAGATTGTTGGTCAAAATATCAGCAATCATTTCATTAGTACATTTATACTTTAACAAAACTTGACCCTTCTAGACAACTTGTCCTACAAAATGATAGCGTATATCAATATGTTTTATTCTGGAATGATGAACTGGATTCTTAGGCAGAGCTTGGGAACTCAAATTTTCGCATCACGAAAGGTTTGACCACACTGTCTGCAGTGTAAAATGAAAATCTATTTTAAATATACCATCTTTGTAAATTCTACAAATTTCGTCTTTGAGAGATTTGTGGTCAAAATATCAGCAATCATTTCATTAGTGCATTTATACTCGAACAAAACTTGACCCTTCTAGACAACTTGTCTTACAAAATGAAAGCGTATATCAATATGTTTTGTTCTGGAATGATGAACTGGATTCTTAGTCAGAGCTTGGGAACTCAAATTTTCGCATCAAAAAAGGTTTGACCACACTGTCTGTTGTGTAAATCTGTAGTGTAAAATCAAAATCTTTTTTAAATGTACCATCTCGGCAAATTCTACATGTTTCTTCTTTGAGAGATTGTTTTTCAAAATATCAGCAATCATTTCATTAGTACATTTATACTTTAACAAAACTTGACCCTTCTAGACAACTTGTCTTACAAAATGATAGCGTATATCAATATGTTTTCTTCTAGAATAATAATGATAGCGTATATCAATATGTTTTGTTCTGGAATGATGAACTGGATTCTTAGGCAGAGCTTGGGAACTCAAATTTTCGCATCAAGAAAGGTTTGACCACACTGTCTGCAGTGTAAAATTAAAATCTTCTTTAAAAGTACAATCTCGGTAAATTCTACATGTTTCTTCTTTGGGAGACTGTTGGTCAAAATATCAGCAATCATTTCATTAGTACATTTATACTTTAACAAACTTAATCTTCCTGGACAACTTGTTTTACAAAATGATAGCGTATATCAATATGTTTTCTTCTAGAATGATGAACTGATTTCTTAGCCAGAGCTTGGGAATTCAAATTTTTGCATCATGAAACGTTTGACCACACTGTCTGCAGTGTAAAATTAAAATCTTCTTTAAAAGTACAATCTCGGTAAATTCTACATGTTTCTTCTTTGAGAGATTGTTTTTCAAAATATCAGCAATCATTTCATTAGTACATTTATACTTTAACAAAACTTGACCCTTCTAGACAACTTGTCTTACAAAATGATAGCGTATATCAATATGTTTTGTTCTGGAATGATGAACTGGATTCTAAGACAGAGCTTGGAAACTCAAATTTTCGCATCAAGAAAGGTTTGACCACACTGTCTGTTGTTTAAAATTAAAATCTTCTTTAAAAGTAAAATCTCGGTAAATTCTACATGTTTCTTCTTTAAGAGATTGTTGGTCAAAATATCAGCAATCATTTCATTAGTATATTTATACTTTAACAACCATGATCTTCCTGGACAACTTGTTTTACAAATTGATAGTGTATATCAATATGTTTTCTTCTAGAATGATGAACTCATTTTTTAGCCAGAGCTTGGGAACTCAAATTTTTGCATCAAGAAAGGTTTAATCACACTGTCTGTAGTGTAAAATGAAAATCTATTTTAAATGTACCATCTTTGTAAATTCTACAAATTTCTTCTTTGAGAAATTTGTAGTCAAAATATCAGCAATCATTTCATTAGTGCATTTACACTCTAACAAAACTTGACCCTTCTAGACAACTTGTCTTACAAAATGAAAGCGTATATCAATATGTTTTGTTCTGGAATGATGAACTGGATTCTTAGTCAGAGCTTGGGAACTCAAATTTTCGCATCAAAAAAGGTTTGACCACACTGTCTGTTGTGTGAATCTGTAGTGTAAAATTAATATCTTTTTTAAATGTACCATCTCGGTAAATTCTATATGTTTCTTCTTTGAGAGATTGTTGGTCAAAATATCAGCAATCATTTCATTAGTACATTTATACTTTAACAAAACTTGACCCTTCTAGACAACTTGTCCTACAAAATGATAGCGTATATCAATATGTTTTATTCTGGAATGATGAACTGGATTCTTAGGCAGAGCTTGGGAACTCAAATTTTCGCATCACGAAAGGTTTGACCACACTGTCTGCAGTGTAAAATGAAAATCTATTTTAAATATACCATCTTTGTAAATTCTACAAATTTCGTCTTTGAGAGATTTGTGGTCAAAATATCAGCAATCATTTCATTAGTGCATTTATACTCGAACAAAACTTGACCCTTCTAGACAACTTGTCTTACAAAATGAAAGCGTATATCAATATGTTTTGTTCTGGAATGATGAACTGGATTCTTAGTCAGAGCTTGGGAACTCAAATTTTCGCATCAAAAAAGGTTTGACCACACTGTCTGTTGTGTAAATCTGTAGTGTAAAATCAAAATCTTTTTTAAATGTACCATCTCGGCAAATTCTACATGTTTCTTCTTTGAGAGATTGTTTTTCAAAATATCAGCAATCATTTCATTAGTACATTTATACTTTAACAAAACTTGACCCTTCTAGACAACTTGTCCTACAAAATGATAGCGTATATCAATATGTTTTATTCTGGAATGATGAACTGGATTCTTAGGCAGAGCTTGGGAACTCAAATTTTCGCATCACGAAAGGTTTGACCACACTGTCTGCAGTGTAAAATGAAAATCTATTTTAAATATACCATCTTTGTAAATTCTACAAATTTCGTCTTTGAGAGATTTGTGGTCAAAATATCAGCAATCATTTCATTAGTGCATTTATACTCGAACAAAACTTGACCCTTCTAGACAACTTGTCTTACAAAATGAAAGCGTATATCAATATGTTTTGTTCTGGAATGATGAACTGGATTCTAGACAACTTGTCTTACAAAATGATAGCGTATATCAATATGTTTTCTTCTAGAATCAATATGTTTTGTTCTGGAATGATGAACTGGATTCTTAGGCAGAGCTTGGGAACTCAAATTTTCGCATCAAGAAAGGTTTGACCACACTGTCTGCAGTGTAAAATTAAAATCTTCTTTAAAAGTACAATCTCGGTAAATTCTACATGTTTCTTCTTTGGGAGACTGTTGGTCAAAATATGTTTTGTTCTGGAATGATGAACTGGATTCTTAGGCAGAGCTTGGGAACTCAAATTTTCGCATCAAGAAAGGTTTGACCACACTGTCTGCAGTGTAAAATTAAAATCTTCTTTAAAAGTACAATCTCGGTAAATTCTACATGTTTCTTCTTTGGGAGACTGTTGGTCAAAATATCAGCAATCATTTCATTAGTACATTTATACTTTAACAAACTTAATCTTCCTGGACAACTTGTTTTACAAAATGATAGCGTATATCAATATGTTTTCTTCTAGAATGATGAACTGATTTCTTAGCCAGAGCTTGGGAATTCAAATTTTTGCATCATGAAACGTTTGACCACACTGTCTGCAGTGTAAAATTAAAATCTTCTTTAAAAGTACAATCTCGGTAAATTCTACATGTTTCTTTTTTGGGAGATTGTTGGTCAAAATATCAGCAATCATTTCATTAATACATTTATACTTTAACAAAACTTGACCCTTCTAGACAACTTGTCTTACAAAATGATAGCGTATATCAATATGTTTTGTTCTGGAATGATGAACTGGATTCTAAGACAGAGCTTGGAAACTCAAATTTTCGCATCAAGAAAGGTTTGACCACACTGTCTGTTGTTTAAAATTAAAATCTTCTTTAAAAGTAAAATCTCGGTAAATTCTACATGTTTCTTCTTTAAGAGATTGTTGGTCAAAATATCAGCAATCATTTCATTAGTATATTTATACTTTAACAACCATGATCTTCCTGGACAACTTGTTTTACAAATTGATAGTGTATATCAATATGTTTTCTTCTAGAATGATGAACTCATTTTTTAGCCAGAGCTTGGGAACTCAAATTTTTGCATCAAGAAAGGTTTAATCACACTGTCTGTAGTGTAAAATGAAAATCTATTTTAAATGTACCATCTTTGTAAATTCTACAAATTTCTTCTTTGAGAAATTTGTAGTCAAAATATCAGCAATCATTTCATTAGTGCATTTACACTCTAACAAAACTTGACCCTTCTAGACAACTTGTCTTACAAAATGAAAGCGTATATCAATATGTTTTGTTCTGGAATGATGAACTGGATTCTTAGTCAGAGCTTGGGAAGTCAAATTTTCGCATCAAAAAAGGTTTGACCACACTGTCTGTTGTGTGAATTTGTAGTGTAAAATTAATATCTTTTTTAAATGTACCATCTCGGTAAATTCTATATGTTTCTTCTTTGAGAGATTGTTGGTCAAAATATCAGCAATCATTTCATTAGTACATTTATACTTTAACAAAACTTGACCCTTCTAGACAACTTGTCCTACAAAATGATAGCGTATATCAATATGTTTTATTCTGGAATGATGAACTGGATTCTTAGGCAGAGCTTGGGAACTCAAATTTTCGCATCACGAAAGGTTTGACCACACTGTCTGCAGTGTAAAATGAAAATCTATTTTAAATATACCATCTTTGTAAATTCTACAAATTTCGTCTTTGAGAGATTTGTGGTCAAAATATCAGCAATCATTTCATTAGTGCATTTATACTCGAACAAAACTTGACCCTTCTAGACAACTTGTCTTACAAAATGAAAGCGTATATCAATATGTTTTGTTCTGGAATGATGAACTGGATTCTTAGTCAGAGCTTGGGAACTCAAATTTTCGCATCAAAAAAGGTTTGACCACACTGTCTGTTGGGTAAATCTGTAGTGTAAAATCAAAATCTTTTTTAAATGTACCATCTCGGCAAATTCTACATGTTTCATCTTTGAGAGATTGTTTTTCAAAATATCAGCAATCATTTCATTAGTACATTTATACTTTAACAAAACTTGACCCTTCTAGACAACTTGTCTTACAAAATGATAGCGTATATCAATATGTTTTCTTCTAGAATAATGATCTGGTTTTTAGCCAGAGCTTGGGAACCCAAATTTTCGCATCAAGAAAGGTTTAATCACACTGTCTGTAGTGTAAAATGAAAATCATTTTAAAATGTACCATCTCTATGAATCCTACATGTTTCGTCTTTGGGAGATTTTTGGTCAAAATATCAGCAATCATTTTATTAGTACATTTATACTTTAATAAACTTGACCTTCCTGGACAACTTGTCCTACAAAATGATAGTGTATATCAATATCTTTTGTTCTGCAATGATGAACTGGATTCTTAGACAGACTTTGGGAAATCATATTGTTGCTTCAAAAAAGGTTTGACCACACTGTCTGTTAAGTCAATCTGTAGTTTAAAATGAAAATCTTTTTTAAATGTACCATCTCGGTAAATTCTACATGTTTCTTCTTTGAGAGATTGTTGGTCAAAATATCAGCAATCATTTCATTAGTACATTTATACTTTAACAAAACTTGATCTTCCTAGACAACTTGTCTTATAAAATGATAGCGTATATCAATATGTTTTCTTCTAGAATGATGAACTGGATTCTTAGCCAGAGCTTGGGAACTCAAATTTTCGCATCAAGAAAGGTTTGACCACACTGTCTGCAGTGTAAAATTAAAATCTTCTTTAAAAGTACAATCTCGGTAAATTCTACATGTTTCTTCTTTGGGAGATTGGTGGTCAAAATATCAGCAATCATTTCATTAGTATATTTATACTTTAACAAAACTTGACCCTTCTAGACAACTTGTCTTACAAAATGATAGCGTATATCAATATGTTTTGTTCTGGAATGATGAACTGGATTCTTAGGCAGAGCTTGGGAACTCAAATTTTCGCATCAAGAAAGGTTTGACCACACTGTCTGCAGTGTAAAATTAAAATCTTCTTTAAAAGTACAATCTCGGTAAATTCTACATGTTTCTTCTTTGGGAGACTGTTGGTCAAAATATCAGCAATCATTTCATTAGTACATTTATACTTTAACAAACTTAATCTTCCTGGACAACTTGTTTTACAAAATGATAGCGTATATCAATATGTTTTCTTCTAGAATGATGAACTGATTTCTTAGCCAGAGCTTGGGAATTCAAATTTTTGCATCATGAAACGTTTGACCACACTGTCTGCAGTGTAAAATTAAAATCTTCTTTAAAAGTACAATCTCGGTAAATTCTACATGTTTCTTTTTTGGGAGATTGTTGGTCAAAATATCAGCAATCATTTCATTAATACATTTATACTTTAACAAAACTTGACCCTTCTAGACAACTTGTCTTACAAAATGATAGCGTATATCAATATGTTTTGTTCTGGAATGATGAACTGGATTCTAAGACAGAGCTTGGAAACTCAAATTTTCGCATCAAGAAAGGTTTGACCACACTGTCTGTTGTTTAAAATTAAAATCTTCTTTAAAAGTAAAATCTCGGTAAATTCTACATGTTTCTTCTTTAAGAGATTGTTGGTCAAAATATCAGCAATCATTTCATTAGTATATTTATACTTTAACAACCATGATCTTCCTGGACAACTTGTTTTACAAATTGATAGTGTATATCAATATGTTTTCTTCTAGAATGATGAACTCATTTTTTAGCCAGAGCTTGGGAACTCAAATTTTTGCATCAAGAAAGGTTTAATCACACTGTCTGTAGTGTAAAATGAAAATCTATTTTAAATGTACCATTTTTGTAAATTCTACAAATTTCTTCTTTGAGAAATTTGTAGTCAAAATATCAGCAATCATTTCATTAGTGCATTTACACTCTAACAAAACTTGACCCTTCTAGACAACTTGTCTTACAAAATGAAAGCGTATATCAATATGTTTTGTTCTGGAATGATGAACTGGATTCTTAGTCAGAGCTTGGGAACTCAAATTTTCGCATCAAAAAAGGTTTGACCACACTGTCTGTTGTGTGAATCTGTAGTGTAAAATTAATATCTTTTTTAAATGTACCATCTCGGTAAATTCTATATGTTTCTTCTTTGAGAGATTGTTGGTCAAAATATCAGCAATCATTTCATTAGTACATTTATACTTTAACAAAACTTGACCCTTCTAGACAACTTGTCCTACAAAATGATAGCGTATATCAATATGTTTTATTCTGGAATGATGAACTGGATTCTTAGGCAGAGCTTGGGAACTCAAATTTTCGCATCACGAAAGGTTTGACCACACTGTCTGCAGTGTAAAATGAAAATCTATTTTAAATATACCATCTTTGTAAATTCTACAAATTTCGTCTTTGAGAGATTTGTGGTCAAAATATCAGCAATCATTTCATTAGTGCATTTATACTCGAACAAAACTTGACCCTTCTAGACAACTTGTCTTACAAAATGAAAGCGTATATCAATATGTTTTGTTCTGGAATGATGAACTGGATTCTTAGTCAGAGCTTGGGAACTCAAATTTTCGCATCAAAAAAGGTTTGACCACACTGTCTGTTGTGTAAATCTGTAGTGTAAAATCAAAATCTTTTTTAAATGTACCATCTCGGCAAATTCTACATGTTTCTTCTTTGAGAGATTGTTTTTCAAAATATCAGCAATCATTTCATTAGTACATTTATACTTTAACAAAACTTGACCCTTCTAGACAACTTGTCTTACAAAATGATAGCGTATATCAATATGTTTTCTTCTAGAATAATGATCTGGTTTTTAGCCAGAGCTTGGGAACTCAAATTTTCGCATCAAGAAAGGTTTAATCACACTGTCTGTAGTGTAAAATGAAAATCATTTTAAAATGTACCATCTCTATGAATCCTACATGTTTCGTCTTTGGGAGATTTTTGGTCAAAATATCAGCAATCATTTTATTAGTACATTTATACTTTAATAAACTTGACCTTCCTGGACAACTTGTCCTACAAAATGATAGTGTATATCAATATCTTTTGTTCTGCAATGATGAACTGGATTCTTAGACAGACTTTGGGAAATCATATTGTTGCTTCAAAAAAGGTTTGACCACACTGTCTGTTAAGTCAATCTGTAGTTTAAAATGAAAATCTTTTTTAAATGTACCATCTCGGTAAATTCTACATGTTTCTTCTTTGAGAGATTGTTGGTCAAAATATCAGCAATCATTTCATTAGTACATTTATACTTTAACAAAACTTGATCTTCCTAGACAACTTGTCTTACAAAATGATAGCGTATATCAATATGTTTTCTTCTAGAATGATGAACTGGATTCTTAGCCAGAGCTTGGGAACTCAAATTTTCGCATCAAGAAAGGTTTGACCACACTGTCTGCAGTGTAAAATTAAAATCTTCTTTAAAAGTACAATCTCGGTAAATTCTACATGTTTCTTCTTTGGGAGATTGGTGGTCAAAGTATCAGCAATCATTTCATTAGTATATTTATACTTTAACAAAACTTGACCCTTCTAGACAACTTGTCTTACAAAATGATAGCGTATATCAATATGTTTTGTTCTGGAATGATGAACTGGATTCTTAGGCAGAGCTTGGGAACTCAAATTTTCGCATCAAGAAAGGTTTGACCACACTGTCTGCAGTGTAAAATTAAAATCTTCTTTAAAAGTACAATCTCGGTAAATTCTACATGTTTCTTCTTTGGGAGACTGTTGGTCAAAATATCAGCAATCATTTCATTAGTACATTTATACTTTAACAAACTTAATCTTCCTGGACAACTTGTTTTACAAAATGATAGCGTATATCAATATGTTTTCTTCTAGAATGATGAACTGATTTCTTAGCCAGAGCTTGGGAATTCAAATTTTTGCATCATGAAACGTTTGACCACACTGTCTGCAGTGTAACATTAAAATCTTCTTTAAAAGTACAATCTCGGTAAATTCTACATGTTTCTTTTTTGGGAGATTGTTGGTCAAAATATCAGCAATCATTTCATTAATACATTTATACTTTAACAAAACTTGACCCTTCTAGACAACTTGTCTTACAAAATGATAGCGTATATCAATATGTTTTGTTCTGGAATGATGAACTGGATTCTAAGACAGAGCTTGGAAACTCAAATTTTCGCATCAAGAAAGGTTTGACCACACTGTCTGTTGTTTAAAATTAAAATCTTCTTTAAAAGTAAAATCTCGGTAAATTCTACATGTTTCTTCTTTAAGAGATTGTTTGTCAAAATATCAGCAATCATTTCATTAGTATATTTATACTTTAACAACCATGATCTTCCTGGACAACTTGTTTTACAAATTGATAGTGTATATCAATATGTTTTCTTCTAGAATGATGAACTCATTTTTTAGCCAGAGCTTGGGAACTCAAATTTTTGCATCAAGAAAGGTTTAATCACACTGTCTGTAGTGTAAAATGAAAATCTATTTTAAATGTACCATCTTTGTAAATTCTACAAATTTCTTCTTTGAGAAATTTGTAGTCAAAATATCAGCAATCATTTCATTAGTGCATTTACACTCTAACAAAACTTGACCCTTCTAGACAACTTGTCTTACAAAATGAAAGCGTATATCAATATGTTTTGTTCTGGAATGATGAACTGGATTCTTAGTCAGAGCTTGGGAACTCAAATTTTCGCATCAAAAAAGGTTTGACCACACTGTCTGTTGTGTGAATCTGTAGTGTAAAATTAATATCTTTTTTAAATGTACCATCTCGGTAAATTCTATATGTTTCTTCTTTGAGAGATTGTTGGTCAAAATATCAGCAATCATTTCATTAGTACATTTATACTTTAACAAAACTTGACCCTTCTAGACAACTTGTCCTACAAAATGATAGCGTATATCAATATGTTTTATTCTGGAATGATGAACTGGATTCTTAGGCAGAGCTTGGGAACTCAAATTTTCGCATCACGAAAGGTTTGACCACACTGTCTGCAGTGTAAAATGAAAATCTATTTTAAATATACCATCTTTGTAAATTCTACAAATTTCGTCTTTGAGAGATTTGTGGTCAAAATATCAGCAATCATTTCATTAGTGCATTTATACTCTAACAAAACTTGACCCTTCTAGACAACTTGTCTTACAAAATGAAAGCGTATATCAATATGTTTTGTTCTGGAATGATGAACTGGATTCTTAGTCAGAGCTTGGGAACTCAAATTTTCGCATCAAAAAAGGTTTGACCACACTGTCTGTTGTGTAAATCTGTAGTGTAAAATCAAAATCTTTTTTAAATGTACCATCTCGGCAAATTCTACATGTTTCTTCTTTGAGAGATTGTTTTTCAAAATATCAGCAATTATTTCATTAGTACATTTATACTTTAACAAAACTTGACCCTTCTAGACAACTTGTCTTACAAAATGATAGCGTATATCAATATGTTTTCTTCTAGAATAATGATCTGGTTTTTAGCCAGAGCTTGGGAACTCAAATTTTCGCATCAAGAAAGGTTTAATCACACTGTCTGTAGTGTAAAATGAAAATCATTTTAAAATGTACCATCTCTATGAATCCTACATGTTTCGTCTTTGGGAGATTTTTGGTCAAAATATCAGCAATCATTTTATTAGTACATTTATACTTTAATAAACTTGACCTTCCTGGACAACTTGTCCTACAAAATGATAGTGTATATCAATATCTTTTGTTCTGCAATGATGAACTGGATTCTTAGACAGACTTTGGGAAATCATATTGTTGCTTCAAAAAAGGTTTGACCACACTGTCTGTTAAGTCAATCTGTAGTTTAAAATGAAAATCTTTTTTAAATGTACCATCTCGGTAAATTCTACATGTTTCTTCTTTGAGAGATTGTTGGTCAAAATATCAGCAATCATTTCATTAGTACATTTATACTTTAACAAAACTTGATCTTCCTAGACAACTTGTCTTACAAAATGATAGCGTATATCAATATGTTTTCTTCTAGAATGATGAACTGGATTCTTAGCCAGAGCTTGGGAACTCAAATTTTCGCATCAAGAAAGGTTTGACCACACTGTCTGCAGTGTAAAATTAAAATCTTCTTTAAAAGTACAATCTCGGTAAATTCTACATGTTTCTTCTTTGGGAGATTGGTGGTCAAAATATCAGCAATCATTTCATTAGTATATTTATACTTTAACAAAACTTGACCCTTCTAGACAACTTGTCTTACAAAATGATAGCGTATATCAATATGTTTTGTTCTGGAATGATGAACTGGATTCTTAGGCAGAGCTTGGGAACTCAAATTTTCGCATCAAGAAAGGTTTGACCACACTGTCTGCAGTGTAAAATTAAAATCTTCTTTAAAAGTACAATCTCGGTAAATTCTACATGTTTCTTCTTTGGGAGACTGTTGGTCAAAATATCAGCAATCATTTCATTAGTACATTTATACTTTAACAAAACTTGACCTTCCTAGACGATTTGTCTTACAAAATGATAGTGTATATCAATATGTTTTCATCTAGAATGATAAACTGGATTCTTTGTCAGAGCTTGGGAACTCAAATTTTCGCATCAAAAAAGATTTGACCAAACTGTCTGTAGTGTAAAATGAAAATCTATTTTAAATATACCATCTTTGTAAATTCTACAAATTTCGTCATTGAGAGATTTGTGGTCAAAATATCAGCAATCATTTCATTAGTGCATTTATACTCTAACAAAACTTGACCCTTCTAGACAACTTGTCTTACAAAATGAAAGCGTATATCAATATGTTTTGTTCTGGAATGATGAACTGGATTCTTAGTCAGAGCTTGGGAACTCAAATTTTCGCATCAAAAAAGGTTTGACCACACTGTCTGTTGTGTAAATCTGTAGTGTAAAATAAAAATCTTTTTTAAATGTACCATCTCGGCAAATTCTACATGTTTCTTCTTTGAGAGATTGTTTTTCAAAATATCAGCAATCATTTCATTAGTACATTTATACTTTAACAAAACTTGACCCTTCTAGACAACTTGTCTTACAAAATGATAGCGTATATCAATATGTTTTCTTCTAGAATAATGAACTGGTTTTTAGCCAGAGCTTGGGAACTCAAATTTTCACATCAAGAAAGGTTTAATCACACTGTCTGTAGTGTAAAATGAAAATCATTTTAAAATGTACCATCTCTATGAATCCTACATGTTTCGTCTTTGGGAGATTTTTGGTCAAAATATCAGCAATCATTTTATTAGTACATTTATACTTTAATGAACTTGACCTTCCTGAACAACTTGTCCTACAAAATGATAGTGTATATCAATATCTTTTGTTCTGCAATGATGAACTGGATTCTTAGACAGACTTTGGGAAATCATATTGTTGCTTCAAAAAAGGTTTGACCACACTGTCTGTTAAGTCAATCTGTAGTGTAAAATGAAAATCTTTTTTAAATGTACCATCTCGGTAAATTCTACATGTTTCTTCTTTGAGAGATTGTTGGTCAAAATATCAGCAATCATTTCATTAGTACATTTATACTTTAACAAAACTTGATCTTCCTAGACAACTTGTCTTACAAAATGATAGCGTATATCAATATGTTTTGTTCTGGAATGATGAACTGGATTCTTAGACAGAGCTTGGGAACTCAAATTTTCGCATCAAGAAAGGTTTGACCACACTGTCCGCAGTGTAAAATTAAAATCTTCTTTAAAAGTACAATCTCGGTAAATTCTACATGTTTCTTCTTTGGGAGATTGTTGGTCAAAATATCAGCAATCATTTCATTAGTACATTTATACTTTAACAAAACTTGACCTTCCTAGACGACGTGTCTTACAAAATGCTAGTGTATATCAATATGTTTTGTTCTGGAATGATGAACTCGTTTTTTAGCCAGAGCTTGGGAACTCAAATTTTCGCATCAAGAAAGGTTTAATCACACTGTCTGTAGTGTAAAATGAAAATCTATTTTAAATGTACCATCTTTGTAAATTCTACAAATTTCTTCTTTGAGAGATTTGTAGTCAAAATATCGGAAATCATTCCATTAGTGCATTTATACTCTAACAAAACTTGACCCTTCTAGACAACTTGTCTTACAAAATGATAGCGTATATCAATATGTTTTGTTGTGGAATAACGAACGGATTCTTAGTCAGAGCTTGGGAACTCAAATTTTCGCATCAAAAAAGGTTTGACCACACTGCCTGTTGTGTGAATCTGTAGTGTAAAATTAAAATCTTTTTTAAATGTACCATCTCGGTAAATTCTATATGTTTCTTCTTTGAGAGATTGTTGGTCAAAATATCAGCAATCATTTCATTAGTACATTTATACTTTAACAAAACTTGACCCTTCTAGACAACTTGTCTTACAAAATGATAGCGTATATCAATATGTTTTATTCTGGAATGAAGAACTGGATTCTTAGGCAGAGCTTGGGAACTCAAATTTTCGCATCACGAAAGGTTTGACCACACTGTCTGCAGTGTAAAATTAAATCTTTTTTAAATGTATCATCTCGGTAAATTCTATATGTTTCTTCATTGAGAGATTGTTGGTCAAAATATCAGCAATCATTTCATTAGTACATTTATACTTTAACAAAACTTGACCCTTCTAGACAACTTGTCTTACAAAATGATACCGTATATCAATGTTTTATTCTGGAATGATGAACTGGATTCTTAGGCAGAGCTTGGGAACTCAAATTTTCGCATCACGAAAGGTTTGACCATACTGTCTGCAGTGTAAAATTAAAATCTTCTTTAAAAGTACAATCTCGGTGAATTCTACATGTTTCTTCTTTGGAAGATTGTTGGTCAAAATATCAGCAATCATTTCATTAGTACATTTATACTTTAACAAAACTTGACCTTCCTAGACGATTTGTCTTTCAAAATGATAGCGTATATCAATATGTTTTCATCTAGAATGATGAACTGGATTCTTAGTCAGAGCTTGGGAACTCAAATTTTCGCATCAAAAAAGGTTTGACCACACTGTCTGTTGTGTGAATCTGTAGTGTAAAATTAAAATCTTTTTTAAATGTACCATCTTTGTAAATTCTACAAATTTCTTCTTTGAGAGATTGTTGGTCAAAATATCAGCAATCATTTCATTAGTACATTTATACTTTAACAAAACTTGACCCTTCTAGACAACTTGTCTTACAAAATGATAGCGTATATCAATATATTTTATTCTGGAATGATGAACTGGATTCTTAGGCAGAGCTTGGGAACTCAAATTTTCGCATCACGAAAGGTTTGACCACACTGTCTGCAGTGTAAAATTAAAATCTTTTTTAAATGTACCATCTCGGTAAATTCTATATGTTTCTTCTTTGAGAGATTGTTGGTCAAAATATCAGCAATCATTTCATTAGTACATTTATACTTTAACAAAACTTGACCCTTCTAGATAACTTGTCTTACAAAATGATAGCGTATATCAATATGTTTTATTCTGGAATGATGAACTGGATTTTTAGGCAGAGCTTGGGAACTCAAATTTTCGCATCACGAAAGGTTTGACCACACTGTCTGCAGTGTAAAATTAAAATCTTCTTTAAAAGTACAATCTCGGTGAATTCTACATGTTTCTTCTTTGGAAGATTGTTGGTCAAAATATCAGCAATCATTTCATTAGTACATTTATACTTAAACAAAACTTGACCTTCCTAGACGATTTGTCTTTCAAAATGATAGTGTATATCAATATGTTTTCTTCTAGAATGATGAACTGGATTCTTAGACAGAGCTTGGGAACTCAAATTTTCGCATCAAGAAAGGTTTGACCACACTGTCTGCAGTGTAAAATTAAAATCTTCTTTAAAAGTACAATCTCGGTGAATTCTACATGTTTCTTCTTTGGAAGATTGTTGGTCAAAATATCAGCAATCATTTCATTAGTGCATTTATACTCTAACAAAACTTCTTCTAGACAACTTGTCTTACAAAATGATAGCGTATATCAATATGTTTTGTTCTGGAATGATGAACTGGATTCTTAGTCAGAGCTTGGGAACTCAAATTTTCGCATCAAGAAAGGTTTGACCACACTGTCTGCAGTGTAAAATTAAAATCTTCTTTAAAAGTACAATCTCGGTGAATTCTACATGTTTCTTCTTTGAGAGATTGTTGTTCAAAATATCAGCAATCATTTCATTAGTACATTTATACTTTAACAAAACTTGACCTTCCTAGACAACTTGTCTTACAAAATGATAGCGTATATCAATATAATTTGTTCTGGAATGATGAACTTGATTCTTAGTCAGAGCTTGGGAACTCAAATTGTCGCATAAAGAAATGTTTGACCACACTGTCTGCAGTGTAAAATTAAAATCTTCTTTAAAAGTAAAATCTCGGTAAATTCTACATGTTTCTTCTTCTTTCAGAGATTGTTGGTCAAAATATCAGCAATCATTTCATAAGTATATTTATACTTTAACAAAACTTGACCTTCCTAGACGATTTGTCTTTCAAAATGATAGTGTATATCAATATGTTTTCTTCTAGAATGATGAACTGGATTCTTAGACAGAGCTTGGGAACTCAAATTTTCGCATCAAGAAAGGTTTGACCACACTGTCTGCAGTGTAAAATTAAAATCTTCTTTAAAAGTACAATCTCGGTGAATTCTACATGTTTCTTCTTTGGAAGATTGTTGGTCAAAATATCAGCAATCATTTCATTAGTGCATTTATACTCTAACAAAACTTCTTCTAGACAACTTGTCTTACAAAATGATAGCGTATATCAATATGTTTTGTTCTGGAATGATGAACTGGATTCTTAGTCAGAGCTTGGGAACTCAAATTTTCGCATCAAGAAAGGTTTGACCACACTGTCTGCAGTGTAAAATTAAAATCTTCTTTAAAAGTACAATCTCGGTGAATTCTACATGTTTCTTCTTTGAGAGATTGTTGTTCAAAATATCAGCAATCATTTCATTAGTACATTTATACTTTAACAAAACTTGACCCTTCTAGACAACTTGTCTTACAAAATGATAGCGTATATCAATATATTTTATTCTGGAATGATGAACTGGATTCTTAGGCAGAGCTTGGGAACTCAAATTTTCGCATCACGAAATGTTTGACCACACTGTCTGCAGTGTAAAATTAAAATCTTCTTTAAAAGTACAATCTCGGTGAATTCTACATGTTTCTTCTTTGGAAGATTGTTGGTCAAAATATCAGCAATCATTTCATTAGTACATTTATACTTAAACAAAACTTGACCTTCCTAGACGATTTGTCTTTCAAAATGATAGTGTATATCAATATGTTTTCTTCTAGAATGATGAACTGGATTCTTAGACAGAGCTTGGGAACTCAAATTTTCGCATCAAGAAAGGTTTGACCACACTGTCTGCAGTGTAAAATTAAAATCTTCTTTAAAAGTACAATCTCGGTGAATTCTACATGTTTCTTCTTTGGAAGATTGTTGGTCAAAATATCAGCAATCATTTCATTAGTGCATTTATACTCTAACAAAACTTCTTCTAGACAACTTGTCTTACAAAATGATAGCGTATATCAATATGTTTTCTTCTAGAATGATGAACTGGATTCTTAGACAGAGCTTGGGAACTCAAATTTTCGCATCAAGAAAGGTTTGACCACACTGTCTGCAGTGTAAAATTAAAATCTTCTTTAAAAGTACAATCTCGGTGAATTCTACATGTTTCTTCTTTGGAAGATTGTTGGTCAAAATATCAGCAATCATTTCATTAGTGCATTTATACTCTAACAAAACTTCTTCTAGACAACTTGTCTTACAAAATGATAGCGTATATCAATATGTTTTCTTCTAGAATAATGAACTGGTTTCTTAGCCGGAGCTTGGGAACTCAAATTTTCGCATCAAGAAAGGTTTAATCACACTGTCTGTAGTGTAAAATGAAAATCATTTTAAAATGTACCATCTCTATGAATCCTACATGTTTCGTCTTTGGGAGATTTTTGGTCAAAATATCAGCAATCATTTTATTAGTACATTTATACTTTAATAAACTTGACCTTCCTGGACAACTTGTCCTACAAAATGATAGTGTATATCAATATCTTTTGTTCTGCAATGATGAACTGGATTCTTAGACAGACTTTGGGAACTCATATTGTTGCTTCAAAAAAGGTTTGACCACACTGTCTGTTAAGTCAATCTGTAGTGTAAAATGAAAATCTTTTTTAAATGTACCATCTCGGTAAATTCTACATGTTTCTTCTTTGAGAGATTGTTGGTCAAAATATCAGCAATCATTTCATTAATACATTTATGCTTTAACAAAACTTGACCCTTCTAGGCAACTTGTCTTACAAAATGATAGTGTATATCAATATGTTTTGTTCTGGAATAATGAACTGGATTCTTAGACAGAGCTTGGGAACTCAAATTTTCGCATCAAGAAAGGTTTGACCACACTGTCTGCAGTGTAAAATTAAAATCTTCTTTAAAAGTACAATCTCGGCAAAATCTACATGTTTCTTCTTTGGGAGATTGTTGGTAAAAATATCAGCAATCATTTCATTAATACATTTATACTCTAACAAAACTTGACCCTTCTAGACAACTCGTCTTACAAAATGATAGCGTATATCAATATGTTTTGTTGTGGGATGATGAACGGATTCTTAGACAGAGCTTGGGAACTCAAATTTTCGCATCAAGAAAGGTTTGACCACACTGTCTGCAGTGTAAAATTAAAATCTTCTTTAAAAGTACAATCTCGGTGAATTCTACATGTTTCTTCTTTGGAAGATTGTTGGTCAAAATATCAGCAATCATTTCATTAGTACATTTATACTTTAACAAAACTTGACCTTCCTAGACGATTTGTCTTACAAAATGATAGTGTATATCAATATGTTTTCTTCTAGAATGATGAACTGCATTCTTAGTCAGAGCTTGGGAACTCAATTTTTCGCATCAAAAAAGATTTGACCACACTGTCTGCGTGTAAATCTGTAGTGTAAAATTAAAATCTTTTTTAAATGTACCATCTCGGTAAATTCTACATGTTTCTTCTTTGAGAGATTGTTGGTCAGCAATCATTTCATTAGTACATTTATACTTTAACAAAACTTGACCTTCCTAGACAACTTGTCTTACAAAATGATAGCGGATATCAATATGTTTTGTTCTGGAATGATGAACTTGATTCTTAGTCAGAGCTTGGGAACTCAAATTGTCGCATAAAGAAATGTTTGACCAAACTGTCTGTTGTGTAAAATTAAAATCTTCTTTAAAAGTAAAATCTCGGTAAATTCTACATGTTTCTTCTTCTTTCAGAGATTGTTGGTCAAAATATCAGCAATCATTTCATTAGTATATTTATACTTTAACAACCATGATCTTCCTGGACAACTTGTTTTACAAATTGATAGTGTATATCAATATGTTTTCTTCTAGAATGATGAACTGGTTTCTTAGCCAGAGCTTGGGAACTCAAATTTTCGCATCAAGAAAGGTTTAATCACACTGTCTGTAGTGTAAAATGAAAATCTATTTTAAATGTACCATCTTTGTAAATTCTACAAATTTCTTCTTTGAGAGATTTGTAGTCAAAATATCGGAAATCATTACATTAGTGCATTTATACTCTAACAAAACTTGACCCTTCTAGACAACTCGTCTTACAAAATGATAGCGTATATCAATATGTTTTGTTGTGGAATGATGAACGGATTCTTAGACAGAGCTTGGGAACTCAAATTTTCGCATCAAGAAAGGTTTGACCACACTGTCTGCAGTGTAAAATTAAAATCTTCTTTAAAAGTACAATCTCGGTGAATTCTACATGTTTCTTCTTTGGAAGATTGTTGGTCAAAATATCAGCAATCATTTCATTAGTACATTTATACTTTAACAAAACTTGACCTTCCTAGACGATTTGTCTTACAAAATGATAGTGTATATCAATATGTTTTCTTCTAGAATGATGAACTGCATTCTTAGTCAGAGCTTGGGAACTCAATTTTTCGCATCAAAAAAGATTTGACCACACTGTCTGCGTGTAAATCTGTAGTGTAAAATTAAAATCTTTTTTAAATGTACCATCTCGGTAAATTCTACATGTTTCTTCTTTGAGAGATTGTTGGTCAGCAATCATTTCATTAGTACATTTATACTTTAACAAAACTTGACCTTCCTAGACAACTTGTCTTACAAAATGATAGCGTATATCAATATGTTTTGTTCTGGAATGATGAACTTGATTCTTAGTCAGAGCTTGGGAACTCAAATTGTCGCATAAAGAAATGTTTGACCAAACTGTCTGTTGTGTAAAATTAAAATCTTCTTTAAAAGTAAAATCTCGGTAAATTCTACATGTTTCTTCTTCTTTCAGAGATTGTTGGTCAAAATATCAGCAATCATTTCATTAGTATATTTATACTTTAACAACCATGATCTTCCTGGACAACTTGTTTTACAAATTGATAGTGTATATCAATATGTTTTCTTCTAGAATGATGAACTGGTTTCTTAGCCAGAGCTTGGGAACTCAAATTTTCGCATCAAGAAAGGTTTAATCACACTGTCTGTAGTGTAAAATGAAAATCTATTTTAAATGTACCATCTTTGTAAATTCTACAAATTTCTTCTTTGAGAGATTTGTAGTCAAAATATCGGAAATCATTACATTAGTGCATTTATACTCTAACAAAACTTGACCCTTCTAGACAACTCGTCTTACAAAATGATAGCGTATATCAATATGTTTTGTTGTGGAATGATGAACGGATTCTTAGACAGAGCTTGGGAACTCAAATTTTCGCATCAAGAAAGGTTTGACCACACTGTCTGCAGTGTAAAATTAAAATCTTCTTTAAAAGTACAATCTCGGTGAATTCTACATGTTTCTTCTTTGGAAGATTGTTGGTCAAAATATCAGCAATCATTTCATTAGTACATTTATACTTTAACAAAACTTGACCTTCCTAGACGATTTGTCTTACAAAATGATAGTGTATATCAATATGTTTTCTTCTAGAATGATGAACTGCATTCTTAGTCAGAGCTTGGGAACTCAATTTTTCGCATCAAAAAAGATTTGACCACACTGTCTGCGTGTAAATCTGTAGTGTAAAATTAAAATCTTTTTTAAATGTACCATCTCGGTAAATTCTACATGTTTCTTCTTTGAGAGATTGTTGGTCAGCAATCATTTCATTAGTACCTTTATACTTTAAGAAAACTTGACCTTCCTAGACAACTTGTCTTACAAAATGATAGCGTATATCAATATGTTTTGTTCTGGAATGATGAACTTGATTCTTAGTCAGAGCTTGGGAACTCAAATTGTCGCATAAAGAAATGTTTGACCAAACTGTCTGTTGTGTAAAATTAAAATCTTCTTTAAAAGTAAAATCTCGGTAAATTCTACATGTTTCTTCTTCTTTCAGAGATTGTTGGTCAAAATATCAGCAATCATTTCATTAGTATATTTATACTTTAACAACCATGATCTTCCTGGACAACTTGTTTTACAAATTGATAGTGTATATCAATATGTTTTCTTCTAGAATGATGAACTGGTTTCTTAGCCAGAGCTTGGGAACTCAAATTTTCGCATCAAGAAAGGTTTAATCACACTGTCTGTAGTGTAAAATGAAAATCTATTTTAAATGTACCATCTTTGTAAATTCTACAAATTTCGTCTTTGAGAAATTTGTGGTCAAAATAAATTCATTAGTGAATTTTTAGTCTAACAAAACGTGACCCTTCTAGACAACTTGTCTTACAAAATAATGGCGTATATCAATATGTTTTGTTCTGGAATGATGAACTTGATTCTAAGTCAGAGCTTGGGATCTCAAATTTTCGCATAAAAAAAGGTTTGGCCACACTGTCTGTTGTGTAAATCTGTAGTGTAAAATGAAAATCTTTTTTAAATGTACCATCTCGGCAAATTCTACATGTTTCTTCTTTGAGAGATTGTTGGTCAAAATATCAGCAATCATTTCATTAGTACATTTATACTTTAACAAAACTTGACCTTCCTAGACAACTTGTCTTACAAAATGATAGCGTATATCAATATGTTTTCTTCTAGAATGATGAACTGGATTCTTAGCCAGAGCTTGGGAACTCAAATTTTCGCATCAAGAAAGGTTTAATCACACTGTCTGTAGTGTAAAATGAAAATCTATTTTTAATGTACCATCTTTGTAAATTCTACAAATTTCGTCTTTGAGAGATTTGTGGTCAAAATAAATTCATTAGTGAATTTTTAGTCTAACAAAACGTGACCCTTCTAGACAACTTGTCTTACAAAATAATGGCGTATATCAATATGTTTTGTTCTGGAATGATGAACTGGATTCTTAGACAGAGCTTGGGAACTCACATTGTCGCATTAAAAAAGGTTTGACCACACTGTCTGTAGTGTAAAATGAAAATCTATTTTAAATGTACCATCTTTGTAAATTCTACAAATTTCTTTTTTGAGAGATTTGTAGTCAAAATATCGGAAATCATTCCATTAGTGCATTTATACTCTAACAAAACTTGACCCTTCTAGACAACTCGTCTTACAAAATGATAGCGTATATCAATATGTTTTGTTGTGGAATGATGAACGGATTCTTAGACAGAGCTTGGGAACTCAAATTTTCGCATCAAGAAAGGTTTGACCACACTGTCTGCAGTGTAAAATTAAAATCTTCTTTAAAAGTACAATCTCGGTAAATTCTACATGTTTCTTCTTCTTTCAGAGATTGTTGGTCAAAATATCAGCAATCATTTCATTAGTATATTTATACTTTAACAACCATGATCTTCCTGGACAACTTGTTTTACAAATTGATAGTGTATATCAATATGTTTTCTTCTAGAATGATGAACTGGTTTCTTAGCCAGAGCTTGGGAACTCAAATTTTCGCATCAAGAAAGGTTTAATCACACTGTCTGTAGTGTAAAATGAAAATCTATTTTAAATGTACCATCTTTGTAAATTCTACAAATTTCTTTTTTGAGAGATTTGTAGTCAAAATATCGGAAATCATTCCATTAGTGCATTTATACTCTAACAAAACTTGACCCTTCTAGACAACTCGTCTTACAAAATGATAGCGTATATCAATATGTTTTGTTGTGGAATGATGAACGGATTCTTAGACAGAGCTTGGGAACTCAAATTTTCGCATCAAGAAAGGTTTGACCACACTGTCTGCAGTGTAAAATTAAAATCTTCTTTAAAAGTACAATCTCGGTAAATTCTACATGTTTCTTCTTCTTTCAGAGATTGTTGGTCAAAATATCAGCAATCATTTCATTAGTATATTTATACTTTAACAACCATGATCTTCCTGGACAACTTGTTTTACAAATTGATAGTGTATATCAATATGTTTTCTTCTAGAATGATGAACTGGTTTCTTAGCCAGAGCTTGGGAACTCAAATTTTCGCATCAAGAAAGGTTTAATCACACTGTCTGTAGTGTAAAATGAAAATCTATTTTAAATGTACCATCTTTGTAAATTCTACAAATTTCTTCTTTGAGAGATTTGTAGTCAAAATATCGGAAATCATTACATTAGTGCATTTATACTCTAACAAAACTTGACCCTTCTAGACAACTCGTCTTACAAAATGATAGCGTATATCAATATGTTTTGTTGTGGAATGATGAACGGATTCTTAGACAGAGCTTGGGAACTCAAATTTTCGCATCAAGAAAGGTTTGACCACACTGTCTGCAGTGTAAAATTAAAATCTTCTTTAAAAGTACAATCTCGGTGAATTCTACATGTTTCTTCTTTGGAAGATTGTTGGTCAAAATATCAGCAATCATTTCATTAGTACATTTATACTTTAACAAAACTTGACCTTCCTAGACGATTTGTCTTACAAAATGATAGTGTATATCAATATGTTTTCTTCTAGAATGATGAACTGCATTCTTAGTCAGAGCTTGGGAACTCAATTTTTCGCATCAAAAAAGGTTTGACCACACTGTCTGCGTGAAATCTGTAGTGTAAAATGAAAATCGATTTTAAATGTACCATCTCGGTAAATTCTACATGTTTCTTCTTTGAGAGATTGTTGGTCAGCAATCATTTCATTAGTACATTTATACTTTAACAAAACTTGACCCTTCTAGACAACTTGTCTTACAAAATGATAGCGTATATCAATATGTTTTGTTCTGGAATGATGAACTGGATTCTTAGGCAGAGCTTGGGAACTCAAATTTTCGCATCAAGAAAGGTTTGACCATACTGTCTGTAGTGTAAAATAAAAACTTTCTTTAAAAGTACAATCTCGGTAAATTCTACATGTTTCTTCTTTGGGAGATTGTTGGTCAAAATATCAGCAATCATTTCATTAGTACATTTATACTTTAACAAAACTTGACCTTCCTAGACGACTTGTCTTACAAAATGATAGTGTATATCATTATGTTTTCTTCTAGAATGATGAACTGGATTCTTAGCCAGAGCTTGGGAACTCAAATTGTCGCATAAAGAAATGTTTGACCACACTGTCTGCAGTGTAAAATTAAAATCTTCTTTAAAAGTACAATCTCGGTAAATTCTACATGTTTCTTCTTTGAGAGATTGTTGGTCAAAATATCAGCAATCATTTCATTAGTACATTTATACTTTAACAAAACTTGACCCTTCTAGACAACTTGTCTTACAAAATGATAGCGTATATCAATATGTTTTGTTCTGGAATGATGAACTGGATTCTTAGGCAGAGCTTGGGAACTCAAATTTTCGCATCAAGAAAGGTTTGACCATACTGTCTGTAGTGTAAAATAAAAACTTTCTTTAAAAGTACAATCTCGGTAAATTCTACATGTTTCTTCTTTGGAAGATTGGTGGTCAAAATATCAGCAATCATTTCATTAGTATATTTATACTTCAACAAAACTTGACCCTTCTAGACAACTTGTCTTACAAAATGATAGCGTATATCAATATGTTTTGTTCTGGAATGATGAACTGGATTCTTAGGCAGAGCTTGGGAACTCAAATTGTCGCATAAAGAAATGTTTGACCACACTGTCTGCAGTGTAAAATAAAAATCTTTTTTAAGTGTACCATCTCGGTAAATTCTACATGTTTCTTCTTTGAGAGATTGTTGGTCAAAATATCAGCAATCATTTCATTAATACATTTATGCTTTAACAAAACTTGACCCTTCTAGACAACTTGTCTTACAAAATGATAGCGTATATCAATATGTTTTGTTCTGGAATAATGAACTGGATTCTTAGACAGAGCTTGGGAACTCAAATTTTCGCATCACGAAAGGTTTGACCACACTGTCTGCAGTGTAAAATTAAAATCTTCTTTAAAAGTACAATCTCGGTAAATTATACATGTTTCTTCTTTGGGAGATTGTTGGTCAAAATATAAGCAATCATTTCATTAATACATTTATACTTTAACAAAACTTGACCCTTCTAGACAACTTCTGGAATGATGAACTTGATTCTTAGACAGAGCTTGGGAACTCAAATTTTCGCATCAAGAAAGGTTTGACCACACTGTCTGCAGTGTAAAATTAAAATCTTCTTGAAAAGTACAATCTCGGTAAATTCTACATGTTTCTTCTTTGGAAGATTGTTGGTCAAAATATCAGCAATCATTTCATTAGTACATTTATACTTTAACAAAACTTGACCCTTCTAGACAACTTGTCTTACAAAATGATAGCGTATATCAATATGTTTTGTTCTGGAATGATGAACTGGATTCTTAGGCAGAGCTTGGGAACTCAAATTTTCGCATCAAGAAAGGTTTGACCATACTGTCTGTAGTGTAAAATAAAAACTTTCTTTAAAAGTACAATCTCGGTAAATTCTACATGTTTCTTCTTTGGAAGATTGGTGGTCAAAATATCAGCAATCATTTCATTAGTATATTTATACTTCAACAAAACTTGACCCTTCTAGACAACTTGTCTTACAAAATGATAGCGTATATCAATATGTTTTGTTCTGGAATGATGAACTGGATTCTTAGGCAGAGCTTGGGAACTCAAATTGTCGCATAAAGAAATGTTTGACCACACTGTCTGCAGTGTAAAATAAAAATCTTTTTTAAGTGTACCATCTCGGTAAATTCTACATGTTTCTTCTTTGAGAGATTGTTGGTCAAAATATCAGCAATCATTTCATTAATACATTTATGCTTTAACAAAACTTGACCCTTCTAGACAACTTGTCTTACAAAATGATAGCGTATATCAATATGTTTTGTTCTGGAATAATGAACTGGATTCTTAGACAGAGCTTGGGAACTCAAATTTTCGCATCACGAAAGGTTTGACCACACTGTCTGCAGTGTAAAATTAAAATCTTCTTTAAAAGTACAATCTCGGTAAATTATACATGTTTCTTCTTTGGGAGATTGTTGGTCAAAATATAAGCAATCATTTCATTAATACATTTATACTTTAACAAAACTTGACCCTTCTAGACAACTTCTGGAATGATGAACTTGATTCTTAGACAGAGCTTGGGAACTCAAATTTTCGCATCAAGAAAGGTTTGACCACACTGTCTGCAGTGTAAAATTAAAATCTTCTTGAAAAGTACAATCTCGGTAAATTCTACATGTTTCTTCTTTGGAAGATTGTTGGTCAAAATATCAGCAATCATTTCATTAGTACATTTATACTTTAACAAAACTTGACCTTCCTAGACGACGTGTCTTACAAAATGATAGCGTATATTAATATGTTTTCTTCTAGAATGATGAACTGGTTTCTTAGCCAGAGCTTGGGAACTCAAATTTTCGCATCAAGAAAGGTTTATTCACACTGTCTGTAGTGTAAAATGAAAATCTATTTTAAATATACCATCTTTGTAAATTCTACAAATTTCGTCTTTGAGAGATTTGTGGTCAAAATATCAGCAATCATTTCATTAGTGCATTTATACTCTAACAAAACTTGACCCTTCCAGACAACTTGTCTTACAAAATGATAGCGTATATCAATATGTTTTGTTCTGGAATGATGAACTGGATTCTTAGTCAGAGCTTGGGAACTCAAATTTTCGCATCAAAAAAGGTTTGACCAAGCTGTCTGTTGTGTAAATCTATAGTGTAAAATGAAAATCTGTTTTAAATGTACCATTTCTATAAATCCTACATGTTTCGTCTTTGGGAGATTTTTGGTCAAAATATCAGCAATCATTTCATTAGTACATTTATACTTTAACAAACTTGATCTTCCTGGACAACTTGTTTTACAAAATGATAGTGTATATCAATATGTTTTCTTCTAGAATGATGAACTGGTTTCTTAGCCAGAGCTTGGGAACTCAAATTTTCGCATCAAGAAAGGTTTAATCACACTATCTGTAGTGTAAAATGAAAATCTTTTTTTTAAATGTACCATCTTTGTAAATTCTACAAGTCTTTAAAAGTACAATCTCGGTAAATTCTACATGTTTCTTCTTTGGAAGATTGGTGGTCAAAATATCAGCAATCATTTCATTAGTATATTTATACTTCAACAAAACTTGACCCTTCTAGACAACTTGTCTTACAAAATGATAGCGTATATCAATATGTTTTGTTCTGGAATGATGAACTGGATTCTTAGGCAGAGCTTGGGAACTCAAATTGTCGCATAAAGAAACGTTTGACCACACTGTCTGCAGTGTAAAATAAAAATCTTTTTTAAGTGTACCATCTCGGTAAATTCTACATGTTTCTTCTTTGAGAGATTGTTGGTCAAAATATCAGCAATCATTTCATTAATACATTTATGCTTTAACAAAACTTGACCCTTCTAGACAACTTGTCTTACAAAATGATAGCGTATATCAATATGTTTTGTTCTGGAATAATGAACTGGATTCTTAGACAGAGCTTGGGAACTCAAATTTTCGCATCACGAAAGGTTTGACCACACTGTCTGCAGTGTAAAATTAAAATCTTCTTTAAAAGTACAATCTCGGTAAATTATACATGTTTCTTCTTTGGGAGATTGTTGGTCAAAATATAAGCAATCATTTCATTAATACATTTATACTTTAACAAAACTTGACCCTTCTAGACAACTTCTGGAATGATGAACTTGATTCTTAGACAGAGCTTGGGAACTCAAATTTTCGCATCAAGAAAGGTTTGACCACACTGTCTGCAGTGTAAAATTAAAATCTTCTTGAAAAGTACAATCTCGGTAAATTCTACATGTTTCTTCTTTGGGAGATTGTTGGTCAAAATATCAGCAATCATTTCATTAGTACATTTATACTTTAACAAAACTTGACCTTCCTTGACGACGTGTCTTACAAAATGATAGCGTATATTAATATGTTTTCTTCTAGAATGATGAACTGGTTTCTTAGCCAGAGCTTGGGAACTCAAATTTTCGCATCAAGAAAGGTTTATTCACACTGTCTGTAGTGTAAAATGAAAATCTATTTTAAATATACCATCTTTGTAAATTCTACAAATTTCGTCTTTGAGAGATTTGTGGTCAAAATATCAGCAATCATTTCATTAGTGCATTTATACTCTAACAAAACTTGACCCTTCCAGACAACTTGTCTTACAAAATGAATGATGAACTGGATTCTTAGTCAGAGCTTGGGAACTCAAATTTTCGCATCAAAAAAGGTTTGACCAAGCTGTCTGTTGTGTAAATCTATAGTGTAAAATGAAAATCTGTTTTAAATGTACCATTTCTATAAATCCTACATGTTTCGTCTTTGGGAGATTTTTGGTCAAAATATCAGCAATCATTTCATTAGTACATTTATACTTTAACAAACTTGATCTTCCTGGACAACTTGTTTTACAAAATGATAGTGTATATCAATATGTTTTCTTCTAGAATGATGAACTGGTTTCTTAGCCAGAGCTTGGGAACTCAAATTTTCGCATCAAGAAAGGTTTAATCACACTATCTGTAGTGTAAAATGAAAATCTTTTTTTTAAATGTACCATCTTTGTAACTTCTACAAGTCTTTAAAAGTACAATCTCGGTAAATTCTACATGTTTCTTCTTTGGGAGATTGTTGGTCAAAATATCAGCAATCATTTCATTAGTACATTTATACTTCAACAAAACTTGACCCTTCTAGACAACTTGTCTTACAAAATGATAGCGTATATCAATATGTTTTGTTCTGGAATGATGAACTGGATTCTTAGCCAGAGCTTGGGAACTCAAATTGTCGCATAAAGATATGTTTGACCACACTGTCTGCAGTGTAAAATTAAAATCTTCTTTAAAGGTACAATCTCGGTAAATTCTACATGTTTCTTCTTTGGGAGATTGTTGGTCAAAATATAAGCAATCATTTCATTAGTACATTTATACTTTAACAAAACTTGACCTTCCTAGACGATTTGTCTTACAAAATGATAGCGTATATCATTATAATTAGTTCTGGAATGATGAACTTGATTCTTAGTCAGAGCTTGGGAACTCAAATTTTCGCATCAAGAAAGGTTTGACCACACTGTCCGCAGTGTAAAATTAAAATCTTCTTTAAAAGTACAATCTCGGTAAATTCTACATGTTTCTTCTTTGAGAGATTGTTGGTCAAAATATCAGCAATCATTTCATTAGTACATTTATACTTTAAGAAAACTTGACCCTTCTAGACAACTTGTCTTACAAAATGATAGCGTATATCAATATGTTTTGTTCTGGAATGATGAACTGGATTCTTAGCCAAGGCTTGGGAACTCAAATTGTCGCATAAAGAAATGTTTGACCACACTGTCTGCAGTGTAAAATTAAAATCTTCTTTAAAAGTACAATCTCGGTACATTCTACATGATTCTTCTTTGGGAGATTGTTGGTCAAAATATCAGCAATCATTTCATTAGTACATTTATACTTTAACAAAACTTGACCTTCCTAGACAACTTTTCTTACAAAATGATAGCGTATATCAATATGTTTTGTTCTGGAATGATGAACTTGATTCTAAGTCAGAGCTTGGGATCTCAAATTTTCGCATAAAAAAAGGTTTGGCCACACTGTCTGTTGTGTAAATCTATAGTGTAAAATGAAAATCTGTTTTAAATGTACCATTTCTATAAATCCTACATGTTTCGTCTTTGGGAGATTTTTGGTCAAAATATCAGCAATCATTTCATTAGTACATTTATACTTTAACAAACTTGATTTTCCTGGACAACTTGTTTTACAAAATGATAGTGTATATCAATATGTTTTCTTTTAGAATGATGAACTGGTTTCTTAGCCAGAGCTTGGGAACTCAAATTTTCGCATCAAGAAAGGTTTAATCACACTATCTGTAGTGTAAAATGAAAATCTTTTTTTTAAATGTACCATCTTTGTAAATTCTACAAGTCTTTAAAAGTACAATCTCGGTAAATTCTACATGTTTCTTCTTTGGGAGATTGTTGGTCAAAATATCAGCAATCATTTCATTAGTACATTTATACTTTAACAAAACTTGACCTTCCTAGACGACGTGTCTTACAAAATGATAGTGTATATCAATATGTTTTGTTCTGGAATGATGAACTGGATTCTTAGCCAGAGCTTGGGAACTCAAATTGTCGCATAAAGATATGTTTGACCACACTGTCTGCAGTGTAAAATTAAAATCTTCTTTAAAGGTACAATCTCGGTAAATTCTACATGTTTCTTCTTTGGGAGATTGTTGGTCAAAATATAAGCAATCATTTCATTAGTACATTTATACTTTAACAAAACTTGACCTTCCTAGACGATTTGTCTTACAAAATGATAGCGTATATCAATATGTTTTGTTCTGGAATGATGAACTTGATTCTTAGTCAGAGCTTGGGAACTCAAATTTTCGCATCAAGAAAGGTTTGACCACACTGTCCGCAGTGTAAAATTAAAATCTTCTTTAAAAGTACAATCTCGGTAAATTCTACATGTTTCTTCTTTGGGAGATTGTTGGTCAAAATATCAGCAATCATTTCATTAGTACATTTATACTTTAACAAAACTTGAACTGGATTCTTAGCCAGAGCTTGGGAACTCAAATTTTCGCATCAAGAAATGTTTGACCACACTGTCTGTAGTGTAAAATGAAAATCTATTTTAAATATACCATCTTTGTAAATTCTACAAATTTCGTCTTTGAGAGATTTGTGGTCAAAATATCAGCAATCATTTCATTAGTGCATTTATACTCTAACAAAACTTGACCCTTCTAGACAACTTGTCTTACAAAATGATAGCGTATATCAGTATGTTTTGTTCTGGAATGATGAACTGGATTCTTAGACAGAGCTTGGGAACTCAAATTTTCGCATCAAAAAAGGTTTGACCAAGCTGTCTGTTGTGTAAATCTGTAGTGTAAAATGAAAATCTTTTTTAAATTTACCATCTCGGCAAATTCTACGTGTTTCTTCTTTGAGAGATTGTTGGTCAAAATATCAGCAATAATTTCATTAGTACATTTATACTTTAACAAAACTTGACCTTCCTAGACAACTTGTCTTACAAAATGATAGCGTATATCAATATGTTTTGTTCTGGAATGATGAACTGGATTCTTAGCCAAAGCTTGGGAACTCAAATTGTCGAATAAAGAAATGTTTGACCACACTATCTGCAGTGTAAAATTAAAATCTTCTTTAAAGGTACAATCTCGGTAAATTCTACATGTTTCTTCTTTGGGAGATTGTTGGTCAAAATATCAGCAATCATTTCAATAATACATTTATACTTTAACAAAACTTGACCCTTCTAGACAACTTGTCTTACAAAATGATAGCGTATATCAATATGTTTTGTTCTGGAATGATGAACTGGATTCTTATACAGAGCTTGGGAACTCACATTGTCGCATCAAAAAAGGTTTGAGCACACTGTCTGTTGTGTAAATCTGTAGTGTAAAATGAAAATATTTTTGAAATATACCATCTCTGTAAATCCTACATGTTTCTTCTTTGAGAGATTGTTGGTCAAAATATCAGCAATCATTTCATATACATTTATACTTTAACAAAACTTGACCCTTCTAGACAACTTGTCTTACAAAATGATAGCGTATATCAATATGTTTTGTTCTGGAATGATGAACTGGATTCTTAGCCAAAGCTTGGGAACTCAAATTGTCGAATAAAGAAATGTTTGACCACACTGTCTGCAGTGTAAAATTAAAATCTTCTTTAAAGGTACAATCTCGGTAAATTCTACATGTTTCTTCTTTGGGAGATTGTTGGTCAAAATATCAGCAATCATTTCATTAGTACATTTATACTTTAACAAAACTTGACCTTCCTAGACGATTTGTCTTACAAAATGATAGCGTATATCAATATAATTTGTTCTGGAATGATGAACTTGATTCTTAGTCAGAGCTTGGGAACTCAAATTTTCGCATCAAGAAAGGTTTGACCACACTGTCCGCAGTGTAAAATGAAAATCTTCTTTAAAAGTACAATCTCGGTAAATTCTACATGTTTCTTCTTTGGGAGATTGTTGGTCAAAATATCAGCAATCATTTCATTAGTACATTTATATTTTAAAAAAACTTGACCTTCCTAGAGGACGTGTCTTACAAAATGATAGCGTATATCAATATGTTTTCTTCTAGAATGATGAACTGGATTCTTAGCCAGAGCTTGGGAACTCAAATTTTCGCATCCAGAAATGTTTAATCACACTGTCTGTAGTGTAAAATGAAAATCTATTTTAAATGTACCATCTTTGTAAATTCTACAAATTTCTTCTTTGAGAGATTTGTAGTCAAAATATCGGCAATCATTCCATTAGTGCACTTGGGAACTCAAATTTTCGCATCAAGAAATGTTTGACCACACTGTCTGTAGTGTAAAATGAAAATCTATTTTAAATATACATCTTTGTAAATTCTACAAATTTCGTCTTTGAGAGATTTGTGGTCAAAATATCAGCAATCATTTCATTAGTGCATTTATACTCTAACAAAACTTGACCCTTCCAGACAACTTGTCTTACAAAATGATAGCGTATATCAATATGTTTTGTTCTGGAATGATGAACTGGATTCTTAGTCAGAGCTTGGGAACTCAAATTTTCGCATCAAAAAAGGTTTGACCAAGCTGTCTGTTGTGTAAATCTATAGTGTAAAATGAAAATCTTTTTTAAATGTACCATCTCGGCAAATTCTACATGTTTCTTCTTTGAGAGATTGTTGGTCAAAATATCAGCAATCATTTCATTAGTACATTTATACTTTAACAAAACTTGACCTTCCTAGACAACTTGTTTTACAAAATGAAAGCGTATATCAATATGTTTTCTTCTAGAATGATGAACTGGATTCTTAGCCAGAGCTTGGGAACTCAAATTTTCGCATCAAGAAAGGTTTAATCACACTGTCTGTAGTGTAAAATGAAAATCTATTTTTAATGTACCATCTTTGTAAATTCTACAAATTTCGTCTTTGAGAGATTTGTGGTCAAAATATCAGCAATCATTTCATTAGTGCATTTATACTCTAACAAAACTTGACCCTTCCAGACAACTTGTCTTACAAAATAATGGCGTATATCAATATGTTTTGTTCTGGAATGATGAACTTGATTCTAAGTCAGAGCTTGGGATCTCAAATTTTCGCATAAAAAAAGGTTTGGCCACACTGTCTGTTGTGTAAATCTATAGTGTAAAATGAAAATCTGTTTTAAATGTACCATTTCTATAAATCCTACATGTTTCGTCTTTGGGAGATTTTTGGTCAAATTATCAGCAATCATTTTTTTAGTACATTTATACTTTAACAAACTTGATCTTCCTGGACAACTTGTTTTACAAAATGATAGTGTATATCAATATGTTTTCTTCTAGAATGATGAACTGGTTTCTTAGCCAGAGCTTGGGAACTCAAATTTTCGCATCAAGAAAGGTTTGACCACACTGTCCGCAGTGTAAAATTAAAATCTTCTTTAAAAGTACAATCTCGGTAAATTCCACATGTTTCTTCTTTGGGAGATTGTTGGTCAAAATATCAGCAATCATTTCATTAATACATTTATACTTTAACAAAACTTGACCCTTCTAGACAACTTGTCTTACAAAATGATAGCGTATATCAATATGTTTTGTTCTGGAATGATGAACTGGATTCTTAGCCAAAGCTTGGGAACTCAAATTGTCGAATAAAGAAATGCTTGACCACACTGTCTGCAGTGTAAAATTAAAATCTTCTTTAAAAGTACAATCTCGGTAAATTCTACATGTTTCTTCTTTGGGAGATTGTTGGTCAAAATATCAGCAATCATTTCATTAATACATTTATACTTTAACAAAATTTGATCCTTCTAGACAACTTGTCTTACAAATTGATAGCGTATATCAATATGTTTTGTTCTGGAATGATGAACTGGATTCTTATACAGAGCTTGGGAACTCACATTGTCGCATCAAAAAAGGTTTGACCACACTGTCTGTTGTGTAAATCTGTAGTGTAAAATGAAAATATTTTTGAAATATACCATCTCTGTAAGTCCTACATGGTTCTTCTTTGAGAGATTGTTGGTCAAAATATCAGCAATCATTTCATATACATTTATACTTTAACAAAACTTGACCCTTCTAGACAACTTGTCTTACAAAATGATAGCGTATATCAATATGTTTTGTTCTGGAATAATGAACTGGATTCTTAGACAGAGCTTGGGAACTCAAATTTTCGCATCAAGAAAGGTTTGCCCACACTGTCCGCAGTGTAAAATTAAAATCTTCTTTAAAAGTACAATCTCGGTAAATTCTACATGTTTCTTCTTTGGGAGATTGTTGGTCAAAATATCAGCAATCATTTCATTAGTACATTTATACTTTAACAAAACTTGACCTTCCTAGACGACGAGTCTTACAAAATGATAGTGTATATCAATATGTTTTGTTCTGGAATGATGAACTGGATTCTTAGCCAGAGCTTGGGAACTCAAATTGTCGCATAAAGATATGTTTGACCACACTGTCTGCAGTGTAAAATTAAAATCTTCTTTAAAGGTACAATCTCGGTAAATTCTACATGTTTCTTCTTTGGGAGATTGTTGGTCAAAATATCAGCAATCTTTTCATTAATACATTTATACTTTAACAAAACTTGACCCTTCTAGACAACTTGTCTTACAAAATGATAGCGTATATCAATATGTTTTGTTCTGGAATGATGAACTGGATTCTTAGACAGAGCTTGGGAACTCAAATTTTCGCATCAAGAAAGGTTTGACCACACTGTCCGCAGTGTAAAATTAAAATCTTCTTTAAAAGTACAATCTCGGTAAATTCTACATGTTTCTTCTTTGGGAGATTGTTGGTCAAAATATCAGCAATCATTTCATTAGTACATTTATATTTTAACAAAACTTGACCTTCCTAGACGACGTGTCTTACAAAATGATAGTGTATATCAATATGTTTTGTTCTGGAATGATGAACTGGATTCTTAGCCAGACCTTGGGAACTCAAATTGTCGCATAAAGAAATATTTGACCACACTGTCTGCAGTGTAAAATTAAAATCTTCTTTAAAGGTACAATCTCGGTAAATTCTACATGTTTCTTCTTTGGGAGATTGTTGGTCAAAATATCAGCAATCATTTCATTAGTACATTTATACTTTAACAAAACTTGACCTTCCTAGACGACGAGTCTTACAAAATGATAGTGTATATCAATATGTTTTGTTCTGGAATGATGAACTGGATTCTTAGCCAGAGCTTGGGAACTCAAATTGTCGCATAAAGATATGTTTGACCACACTGTCTGCAGTGTAAAATTAAAATCTTCTTTAAAGGTACAATCTCGGTAAATTCTACATGTTTCTTCTTTGAGAGATTGTTGGTCAAAATATCAGCAATCTTTTCATTAATACATTTATACTTTAACAAAACTTGACCCTTCTAGACAACTTGTCTTACAAAATGATAGCGTATATCAATATGTTTTGTTCTGGAATGATGAACTGGATTCTTAGACAGAGCTTGGGAACTCAAATTTTCGCATCAAGAAAGGTTTGACCACACTGTCCGCAGTGTAAAATTAAAATCTTCTTTAAAAGTACAATCTCGGTAAATTCTACATGTTTCTTTTTTGGGAGATTGTTGGTCAAAATATCAGCAATCATTTCATTAGTACATTTATACTTTAACAAAACTTGACCCTTCTAGACAACTTGTCTTACAAAATGATAGCGTATATCAATATGTTTTGTTCTGGAATGATGAACTGGATTCTTAGACAGAGCTTGGGAACTCAAATTTTCGCATCAAGAAATGTTTGACCACACTGTCTGTAGTGTAAAATGACAATCTATTTTAAATATACATCTTTGTAAATTCTACAAATTTCGTCTTTGAGAGATTTGTGGTCAAAATATCAGCAATCATTTCATTAGTGCATTTATACTCTAACAAAACTTGACCCTTCCAGACAACTTGTCTTACAAAATGATAGCGTATATCAATATGTTTTGTTCTGGAATGATGAACTGGATTCTTAGTCAGAGCTTGGGAACTCAAATTTTCGCATCAAAAAAGGTTTGACCAAGCTGTCTGTTGTGTAAATCTGTAGTGTAAAATGAAAATCTTTTTTAAATGTACCATCTCGGCAAATTCTACATGTTTCTTCTTTGAGAGATTGTTGGTCAAAATATCAGCAATCATTTCATTAGTATATTTATACTTTAACAAAACTTGACCTTCCTAGACAACTTGTCTTACAAAATGATAGCGTATATCAATATGTTTTCTTCTAGAATGATGAACTGGATTCTTAGCCAGAGCTTGGGAACTCAAATTTTCGCATCAAAAAAGGTTTGACCAAGCTGTCTGTTGTGTAAATCTATAGTGTAAAATGAAAATCTTTTTTAAATGTAACATCTCGGCAAATTCTACATGTTTCTTCTTTGAGAGATTGTTGGTCAAAATATCAGCAATCATTTCATTAGTACATTTATACTTTAACAAAACTTGACCTTCCTAGACAACTTGTCTTACAAAATGATAGCGTATATCAATATGTTTTCTTCTAGAATGATGAACTGGATTCTTAGCCAGAGCTTGGGAACTCAAATTTTCGCATCAAGAAAGGTTTAATCACACTGTCTGTAGTGTAAAATGAAAATCTATTTTAAATGTACCATCTTTGTAAATTCTACAAATTTCGTCTTTGAGAAATTTGTGGTCAAAATAAATTCATTAGTGAATTTTTAGTCTAACAAAACGTGACCCTTCTAGACAACTTGTCTTACAAAATAATGGCGTATATCAATATGTTTTGTTCTGGAATGATGAACTTGATTCTAAGTCAGAGCTTGGGATCTCAAATTTTCGCATAAAAAAAGGTTTGGCCACACTGTCTGTTGTGTAAATCTGTAGTGTAAAATGAAAATCTTTTTTAAATGTACCATCTCGGCAAATTCTACATGTTTCTTCTTTGAGAGATTGTTGGTCAAAATATCAGCAATCATTTCATTAGTACATTTATACTTTAACAAAACTTGACCTTCCTAGACAACTTGTCTTACAAAATGATAGCGTATATCAATATGTTTTCTTCTAGAATGATGAACTGGATTCTTAGCCAGAGCTTGGGAACTCAAATTTTCGCATCAAGAAAGGTTTAATCACACTGTCTGTAGTGTAAAATGAAAATCTATTTTTAATGTACCATCTTTGTAAATTCTACAAATTTCGTCTTTGAGAGATTTGTGGTCAAAATAAATTCATTAGTGAATTTTTAGTCTAACAAAACGTGACCCTTCTAGACAACTTGTCTTACAAAATAATGGCGTATATCAATATGTTTTGTTCTGGAATGATGAACTGGATTCTTAGACAGAGCTTGGGAACTCACATTGTCGCATTAAAAAAGGTTTGACCACACTGTCTGTTGTGTAAATCTATAGTGTAAAATGAAAATCTGTTTTAAATGTACCATTTCTATAAATCCTACATGTTTCGTCTTTGGGAGATTTTTGGTCAAATTATCAGCAATCATTTCATTAGTACATTTATACTTTAACAAAACTTGACCTTCCTAGACAACTTGTCTTACAAAATGATAGCGTATATCAATATGTTTTCTTCTAGAATGATGAACTGGATTCTTAGCCAGAGCTTGGGAACTCAAATTTTCGCATCAAGAAAGGTTTAATCACACTGTCTGTAGTGTAAAATGAAAATCTATTTTAAATGTACCATCTTTGTAAATTCTACAAATTTCGTCTTTGAGAAATTTGTGGTCAAAATAAATTCATTAGTGAATTTTTAGTCTAACAAAACGTGACCCTTCTAGACAACTTGTCTTACAAAATAATGGCGTATATCAATATGTTTTGTTCTGGAATGATGAACTTGATTCTAAGTCAGAGCTTGGGATCTCAAATTTTCGCATAAAAAAAGGTTTGGCCACACTGTCTGTTGTGTAAATCTATAGTGTAAAATGAAAATCTGTTTTAAATGTACCATTTCTATAAATCCTACATGTTTCGTCTTTGGGAGATTTTTGGTCAAATTATCAGCAATCATTTTTTTAGTACATTTATACTTTAACAAACTTGATCTTCCTGGACAACTTGTTTTACAAAATGATAGTGTATATCAATATGTTTTCTTCTAGAATGATGAACTGGTTTCTTAGCCAGAGCTTGGGAACTCAAATTTTCGCATCAAGAAAGGTTTAATCACACTATCTGTAGTGTAAAATGAAAATCTTTTTTTAAATGTACCATCTTTGTAAATTCTACAAATTTCGTCTTTGAGAGATTTGTGGTCAAAATAAATTCATTAGTGAATTTTTAGTCTAACAAAACGTGACCCTTCTAGACAACTTGTCTTACAAAATAATGGCGTATATCAATATGTTTTGTTCTGGAATGATGAACTGGATTCTTAGACAGAGCTTGGGAACTCACATTGTCGCATTAAAAAAGGTTTGACCACACTGTCTGTAGTGTAAAATGAAAATCTATTTTAAATATACCAGCTTTGTAAATTCTACAAATTTCGATAGATTTGTGGTCAAAATATCAGTAATCATTTCATTAGTACATTTATATTTTAAAAAAACTTGACCTTCCTAGACGACGTGTCTTACAAAATGATAGTGTATATCAATATGTTTTGTTCTGGAACGATGAACTGGATTCTTATACAGAGCTTGGGAACTCACATTGTCGCTGCAAAAAAGGTTTGACCACACTGTCTGTTGTGTAAATCTATAGTGTAAAATGAATATATTTTTGAAATATACCATCTCTGTAAATCCTACATGTTTCGTCTTTGGGAGTTTTTTGGTCAAAATATCAGCAATCATTTTTTTAGTACATTTATACTTTAACAAACTTGATCTTCCTGGACAACTTGTCTTACAAAATGAAAGCGTATATCAATATGTTTTCTTCTAGAATGATGAACTGGTTTCTTAGCCAAAGCTTGGGAACTCAAATTGTCGAATAAAGAAATGTTTGACCACACTGTCTGCAGTGTAAAATTAAAATCTTCTTTAAAAGTACAATCTCGGTAAATTCTACATGTTTCTTCTTTGGGAGATTGTTGGTCAAAATATCAGCAATCTTTTCATTAATACATTTATACTTTAACAAAACTTGACCCTTCTAGACAACTTGTCTTACAAAATGATAGCGTATATCAATATGTTTTGTTCTGGAATGATGAACTGGATTCTTAGCCAAAGCTTGGGAACTCAAATTGTCGAATAAAGAAATGCTTGACCACACTGTCTGCAGTGTAAAATTAAAATCTTCTTTAAAAGTACAATCTCGGTAAATTCTACATGTTTCTTCTTTGGGAGATTGTTGGTCAAAATATCAGCAATCATTTCATTAATACATTTATACTTTAACAAAATTTGATCCTTCTAGACAACTTGTCTTACAAATTGATAGCGTATATCAATATGTTTTGTTCTGGAATGATGAACTGGATTCTTATACAGAGCTTGGGAACTCACATTGTCGCATCAAAAAAGGTTTGACCACACTGTCTGTTGTGTAAATCTGTAGTGTAAAATGAAAATATTTTTGAAATATACCATCTCTGTAAGTCCTACATGGTTCTTCTTTGAGAGATTGTTGGTCAAAATATCAGCAATCATTTCATATACATTTATACTTTAACAAAACTTGACCCTTCTAGACAACTTGTCTTACAAAATGATAGCGTATATCAATATGTTTTGTTCTGGAATGATGAACTGGATTCTTAGACAGAGCTTGGGAACTCAAATTTTCGCATCAAGAAAGGTTTGACCACACTGTCCGCAGTGTAAAATTAAAATCTTCTTTAAAAGTACAATCTCGGTAAATTCTACATGTTTCTTCTTTGGGAGATTGTTGGTCAAAATATCAGCAATCATTTCATTAGTACATTTATACTTTAACAAAACTTGACCTTCCTAGACGACGAGTCTTACAAAATGATAGTGTATATCAATATGTTTTGTTCTGGAATGATGAACTGGATTCTTAGCCAGAGCTTGGGAACTCAAATTGTCGCATAAAGATATGTTTGACCACACTGTCTGCAGTGTAAAATTAAAATCTTCTTTAAAGGTACAATCTCGGTAAATTCTACATGTTTCTTCTTTGGGAGATTGTTGGTCAAAATATCAGCAATCTTTTCATTAATACATTTATACTTTAACAAAACTTGACCCTTCTAGACAACTTGTCTTACAAAATGATAGCGTATATCAATATGTTTTGTTCTGGAATGATGAACTGGATTCTTAGACAGAGCTTGGGAACTCAAATTTTCGCATCAAGAAAGGTTTGACCACACTGTCCGCAGTGTAAAATTAAAATCTTCTTTAAAAGTACAATCTCGGTAAATTCTACATGTTTCTTCTTTGGGAGATTGTTGGTCAAAATATCAGCAATCATTTCATTAGTACATTTATATTTTAACAAAACTTGACCTTCCTAGACGACGTGTCTTACAAAATGATAGTGTATATCAATATGTTTTGTTCTGGAATGATGAACTGGATTCTTAGCCAGACCTTGGGAACTCAAATTGTCGCATAAAGAAATATTTGACCACACTGTCTGCAGTGTAAAATTAAAATCTTCTTTAAAGGTACAATCTCGGTAAATTCTACATGTTTCTTCTTTGGGAGATTGTTGGTCAAAATATCAGCAATCATTTCATTAGTACATTTATACTTTAACAAAACTTGACCTTCCTAGACGACGAGTCTTACAAAATGATAGTGTATATCAATATGTTTTGTTCTGGAATGATGAACTGGATTCTTAGCCAGAGCTTGGGAACTCAAATTGTCGCATAAAGATATGTTTGACCACACTGTCTGCAGTGTAAAATTAAAATCTTCTTTAAAGGTACAATCTCGGTAAATTCTACATGTTTCTTCTTTGAGAGATTGTTGGTCAAAATATCAGCAATCTTTTCATTAATACATTTATACTTTAACAAAACTTGACCCTTCTAGACAACTTGTCTTACAAAATGATAGCGTATATCAATATGTTTTGTTCTGGAATGATGAACTGGATTCTTAGACAGAGCTTGGGAACTCAAATTTTCGCATCAAGAAAGGTTTGACCACACTGTCCGCAGTGTAAAATTAAAATCTTCTTTAAAAGTACAATCTCGGTAAATTCTACATGTTTCTTTTTTGGGAGATTGTTGGTCAAAATATCAGCAATCATTTCATTAGTACATTTATACTTTAACAAAACTTGACCCGTCTAGACAACTTGTCTTACAAAATGATAGCGTATATCAATATGTTTTGTTCTGGAATGATGAACTGGATTCTTAGACAGAGCTTGGGAACTCAAATTTTCGCATCAAGAAATGTTTGACCACACTGTCTGTAGTGTAAAATGACAATCTATTTTAAATATACATCTTTGTAAATTCTACAAATTTCGTCTTTGAGAGATTTGTGGTCAAAATATCAGCAATCATTTCATTAGTGCATTTATACTCTAACAAAACTTGACCCTTCCAGACAACTTGTCTTACAAAATGATAGCGTATATCAATATGTTTTGTTCTGGAATGATGAACTGGATTCTTAGTCAGAGCTTGGGAACTCAAATTTTCGCATCAAAAAAGGTTTGACCAAGCTGTCTGTTGTGTAAATCTGTAGTGTAAAATGAAAATCTTTTTTAAATGTACCATCTCGGCAAATTCTACATGTTTCTTCTTTGAGAGATTGTTGGTCAAAATATCAGCAATCATTTCATTAGTATATTTATACTTTAACAAAACTTGACCTTCCTAGACAACTTGTCTTACAAAATGATAGCGTATATCAATATGTTTTCTTCTAGAATGATGAACTGGATTCTTAGCCAGAGCTTGGGAACTCAAATTTTCGCATCAAAAAAGGTTTGACCAAGCTGTCTGTTGTGTAAATCTATAGTGTAAAATGAAAATCTTTTTTAAATGTAACATCTCGGCAAATTCTACATGTTTCTTCTTTGAGAGATTGTTGGTCAAAATATCAGCAATCATTTCATTAGTACATTTATACTTTAACAAAACTTGACCTTCCTAGACAACTTGTCTTACAAAATGATAGCGTATATCAATATGTTTTCTTCTAGAATGATGAACTGGATTCTTAGCCAGAGCTTGGGAACTCAAATTTTCGCATCAAGAAAGGTTTAATCACACTGTCTGTAGTGTAAAATGAAAATCTATTTTAAATGTACCATCTTTGTAAATTCTACAAATTTCGTCTTTGAGAAATTTGTGGTCAAAATAAATTCATTAGTGAATTTTTAGTCTAACAAAACGTGACCCTTCTAGACAACTTGTCTTACAAAATAATGGCGTATATCAATATGTTTTGTTCTGGAATGATGAACTTGATTCTAAGTCAGAGCTTGGGATCTCAAATTTTCGCATAAAAAAAGGTTTGGCCACACTGTCTGTTGTGTAAATCTGTAGTGTAAAATGAAAATCTTTTTTAAATGTACCATCTCGGCAAATTCTACATGTTTCTTCTTTGAGAGATTGTTGGTCAAAATATCAGCAATCATTTCATTAGTACATTTATACTTTAACAAAACTTGACCTTCCTAGACAACTTGTCTTACAAAATGATAGCGTATATCAATATGTTTTCTTCTAGAATGATGAACTGGATTCTTAGCCAGAGCTTGGGAACTCAAATTTTCGCATCAAGAAAGGTTTAATCACACTGTCTGTAGTGTAAAATGAAAATCTATTTTTAATGTACCATCTTTGTAAATTCTACAAATTTCGTCTTTGAGAGATTTGTGGTCAAAATAAATTCATTAGTGAATTTTTAGTCTAACAAAACGTGACCCTTCTAGACAACTTGTCTTACAAAATAATGGCGTATATCAATATGTTTTGTTCTGGAATGATGAACTGGATTCTTAGACAGAGCTTGGGAACTCACATTGTCGCATTAAAAAAGGTTTGACCACACTGTCTGTTGTGTAAATCTATAGTGTAAAATGAAAATCTGTTTTAAATGTACCATTTCTATAAATCCTACATGTTTCGTCTTTGGGAGATTTTTGGTCAAATTATCAGCAATCATTTCATTAGTACATTTATACTTTAACAAAACTTGACCTTCCTAGACAACTTGTCTTACAAAATGAAAGCGTATATCAATATGTTTTCTTCTAGAATGATGAACTGGATTCTTAGCCAGAGCTTGGGAACTCAAATTTTCGCATCAAGAAAGGTTTAATCACACTGTCTGTAGTGTAAAATGAAAATCTATTTTAAATGTACCATCTTTGTAAATTCTACAAATTTCGTCTTTGAGAAATTTGTGGTCAAAATAAATTCATTAGTGAATTTTTAGTCTAACAAAACGTGACCCTTCTAGACAACTTGTCTTACAAAATAATGGCGTATATCAATATGTTTTGTTCTGGAATGATGAACTTGATTCTAAGTCAGAGCTTGGGATCTCAAATTTTCGCATAAAAAAAGGTTTGGCCACACTGTCTGTTGTGTAAATCTATAGTGTAAAATGAAAATCTGTTTTAAATGTACCATTTCTATAAATCCTACATGTTTCGTCTTTGGGAGATTTTTGGTCAAATTATCAGCAATCATTTTTTTAGTACATTTATACTTTAACAAACTTGATCTTCCTGGACAACTTGTTTTACAAAATGATAGTGTATATCAATATGTTTTCTTCTAGAATGATGAACTGGTTTCTTAGCCAGAGCTTGGGAACTCAAATTTTCGCATCAAGAAAGGTTTAATCACACTATCTGTAGTGTAAAATGAAAATCTTTTTTTAAATTTACCATCTTTGTAAATTCTACAAATTTCGTCTTTGAGAGATTTGTGGTCAAAATAAATTCATTAGTGAATTTTTAGTCTAACAAAACGTGACCCTTCTAGACAACTTGTCTTACAAAATAATGGCGTATATCAATATGTTTTGTTCTGGAATGATGAACTGGATTCTTAGACAGAGCTTGGGAACTCACATTGTCGCATTAAAAAAGGTTTGACCACACTGTCTGTAGTGTAAAATGAAAATCTATTTTAAATATACCAGCTTTGTAAATTCTACAAATTTCGATAGATTTGTGGTCAAAATATCAGTAATCATTTCATTAGTATATTTATATATATTTTAAAAAAACTTGACCTTCCTAGACGACGTGTCTTACAAAATGATAGTGTATATCAATATGTTTTGTTCTGGAACGATGAACTGGATTCTTATACAGAGCTTGGGAACTCACATTGTCGCATCAAAAAAGGTTTGACCACACTGTCTGTTGTGTAAATCTATAGTGTAAAATGAATATATTTTTGAAACATACCATCTCTGTAAATCCTACATGTTTCGTCTTTGGGAGTTTTTTGGTCAAAATATCAGCAATCATTTTTTTAGTACATTTATACTTTAACAAACTTGATCTTCCTGGACAACTTGTCTTACAAAATGAAAGCGTATATCAATATGTTTTCTTCTAGAATGATGAACTGGTTTCTTAGCCAAAGCTTGGGAACTCAAATTGTCGAATAAAGAAATGTTTGACCACACTGTCTGCAGTGTAAAATTAAAATCTTCTTTAAAAGTACAATCTCGGTAAATTCTACATGTTTCTTCTTTGGGAGATTGTTGGTCAAAATATCAGCAATCATTTCATTAATACATTTATACTTTAACAAAACTTGACCCTTCTAGACAACTTGTCTTACAAAATGATAGCGTATATCAATATGTTTTGTTCTGGAATAATGAACTGGATTCTTAGCCAAAGCTTGGGAACTCAAATTGTCGAATAAAGAAATGTTTGACCACACTGTCTGCAGTGTAAAATTAAAATCTTCTTTAAAAGTACAATCTCGGTAAATTCTACATGTTTCTTCTTTGAGAGATTGTTGGTCAAAATATCAGCAATCATTTCATTAGTACATTTATACTTTAACAAAACTTGACCCTTCTAGACAACTTGTCTTACAAAATGATAGCGTATATCAATATGTTTTGTTCTGGAATGATGAACTGGATTCTTAGTCAGAGCTTGGGAACTCAAATTTTCGCATCAAGAAATGTTTGACCACACTGTCTGTAGTGTAAAATGACAATCTATTTTAAATATACATCTTTGTAAATTCTACAAATTTCGTCTTTGAGAGATTTGTGGTCAAAATATCAGCAATCATTTCATTAGTGCATTTATACTCTAACAAAACTTGACCCTTCCAGACAACTTGTCTTACAAAATGATAGCGTATATCAATATGTTTTGTTCTGGAATGATGAACTGGATTCTTAGTCAGAGCTTGGGAACTCAAATTTTCGCATCAAAAAAGGTTTGACCAAGCTGTCTGTTGTGTAAATCTGTAGTGTAAAATGAAAATCTTTTTTAAATGTACCATCTCGGCAAATTCTACATGTTTCTTCTTTGAGAGATTGTTGGTCAAAATATCAGCAATCATTTCATTAGTACATTTATACTTTAACAAAACTTGACCTTCCAGACAACTTGTCTTACAAAATGATAGCGTATATCAATATGTTTTCTTCTAGAATGATGAACTGGATTCTTAGCCAGAGCTTGGGAACTCAAATTTTCGCATCAAAAAAGGTTTGACCAAGCTGTCTGTTGTGTAAATCTATAGTGTAAAATGAAAATCTTTTTTAAATGTAACATCTCGGCAAATTCTACATGTTTCTTCTTTGAGAGATTGTTGGTCAAAATATCAGCAATCATTTCATTAGTACATTTATACTTTAACAAAACTTGACCTTCCTAGACAACTTGTCTTACAAAATGATAGCGTATATCAATATGTTTTCTTCTAGAATGATGAACTGGATTCTTAGCCAGAGCTTGGGAACTCAAATTTTCGCATCAAGAAAGGTTTAATCACACTGTCTGTAGTGTAAAATGAAAATCTATTTTAAATGTACCATCTTTGTAAATTCTACAAATTTCGTCTTTGAGAGATTTGTGGTCAAAATAAATTCATTAGTGAATTTGTAGTCTAACAAAACGTGACCCTTCTAGACAACTTGTCTTACAAAATAATGGCGTATATCAATATGTTTTGTTCTGGAATGATGAACTTGATTCTAAGTCAGAGCTTGGGATCTCAAATTTTCGCATAAAAAAAGGTTTGGCCACACTGTCTGTTGTGTAAATCTGTAGTGTAAAATGAAAATCTTTTTTAAATGTACCATCTCGGCAAATTCTACATGTTTCTTCTTTGAGAGATTGTTGGTCAAAATATCAGCAATCATTTCATTAGTACATTTATACTTTAACAAAACTTGACCTTCCTAGACAACTTGTCTTACAAAATGATAGCGTATATCAATATGTTTTCTTCTAGAATGATGAACTGGATTCTTAGCCAGAGCTTGGGAACTCAAATTTTCGCATCAAGAAAGGTTTAATCACACTGTCTGTAGTGTAAAATGAAAATCTATTTTTAATGTACCATCTTTGTAAATTCTACAAATTTCGTCTTTGAGAGATTTGTGGTCAAAATAAATTCATTAGTGAATTTTTAGTCTAACAAAACGTGACCCTTCTAGACAACTTGTCTTACAAAATAATGGCGTATATCAATATGTTTTGTTCTGGAATGATGAACTGGATTCTTAGACAGAGCTTGGGAACTCACATTGTCGCATTAAAAAAGGTTTGACCACACTGTCTGTTGTGTAAATCTATAGTGTAAAATGAAAATCTGTTTTAAATGTACCATTTCTATAAATCCTACATGTTTCGTCTTTGGGAGATTTTTGGCCAAATTATCAGCAATCATTTCATTAGTACATTTATACTTTAACAAAACTTGACCTTCCTAGACAACTTGTCTTACAAAATGAAAGCGTATATCAATATGTTTTCTTCTAGAATGATGAACTGGATTCTTAGCCAGAGCTTGGGAACTCAAATTTTCGCATCAAGAAAGGTTTAATCACACTGTCTGTAGTGTAAAATGAAAATCTATTTTAAATGTACCATCTTTGTAAATTCTACAAATTTCGTCTTTGAGAAATTTGTGGTCAAAATAAATTCATTAGTGAATTTTTAGTCTAACAAAACGTGACCCTTCTAGACAACTTGTCTTACAAAATAATGGCGTATATCAATATGTTTTGTTCTGGAATGATGAACTGGATTCTTAGACAGAGCTTGGGAACTCACATTGTCGCATTAAAAAAGGTTTGACCACACTGTCTGTAGTGTAAAATGAAAATCTATTTTAAATATACCAGCTTTGTAAATTCTACAAATTTCGATAGATTTGTGGTCAAAATATCAGTAATCATTTCATTAGTACATTTATATTTTAAAAAAACTTGACCTTCCTAGACGACGTGTCTTACAAAATGATAGTGTATATCAATATGTTTTGTTCTGGAATGATGAACTGGATTCTTATACAGAGCTTGGGAACTCACATTGTCGCATCAAAAAAGGTTTGACCACACTGTCTGTTGTGTAAATCTATAGTGTAAAATGAATATATTTTTGAAATATACCATCTCTGTAAATCCTACATGTTTCGTCTTTGGGAGTTTTTTGGTCAAAATATCAGCAATCATTTTTTTAGTACATTTATACTTTAACAAACTTGATCTTCCTGGACAACTTGTCTTACAAAATGAAAGCGTATATCAATATGTTTTCTTCTAGAATGATGAACTGGTTTCTTAGCCAAAGCTTGGGAACTCAAATTGTCGAATAAAGAAATGTTTGACCACACTGTCTGCAGTGTAAAATTAAAATCTTCTTTAAAAGTACAATCTCGGTAAATTCTACATGTTTCTTCTTTGGGAGATTGTTGGTCAAAATATCAGCAATCATTTCATTAATACATTTATACTTTAACAAAACTTGACCCTTCTAGACAACTTGTCTTACAAAATGATAGCGTATATCAATATGTTTTGTTCTGGAATAATGAACTGGATTCTTAGCCAAAGCTTGGGAACTCAAATTGTCGAATAAAGAAATGTTTGACCACACTGTCTGCAGTGTAAAATTAAAATCTTCTTTAAAAGTACAATCTCGGTAAATTCTACATGTTTCTTCTTTGGGAGATTGTTGGTCAAAATATCAGCAATCATTTCATTAATACATTTATACTTTAACAAAACTTGACCCTTCTAGACAACTTGTCTTACAAAATGATAGCGTATATCAATATGTTTTGTTCTGGAATAATGAACTGGATTCTTAGACAGAGCTTGGGAACTCAAATTTTCGCATCAAGAAAGGTTTGCCCACACTGTCCGCAGTGTAAAATTAAAATCTTCTTTATAAGTACAATCTCGGTAAATTCTACATGTTTCTTCTTTGGGAGATTGTTGGTCAAAATATCAGCAATCATTTCATTAGTACATTTATACCTTAACAAAACTTGACCTTCCTAGACGACGAGTCTTACAAAATGATAGTGTATATCAATATGTTTTGTTCTGGAATGATGAACTGGATTCTTAGCCAGAGCTTGGGAACTCAAATTGTCGCATAAAGATATGATTGACCACACTGTCTGCAGTGTAAAATTAAAATCTTCTTTAAAGGTACAATCTCGGTAAATTCTACATGTTTCTTCTTTGGGAGATTTTTGGTCAAAATATCAGCAATCATTTCATTAGTACATTTATATTTTAAAAAAACTTGACTTTCCTAGACGACGTGTCTTACAAAATGATAGTGTATATCAATATGTTTTGTTCTGGAATGATGAACTGGATTCTTAGCCAGAGCTTGGGAACTCAAATTTTCGCATCAAAAAAGGTTTGACCAAGCTGTCTGTTGTATAAATCTATAGTGTAAAATGAAAATCTTTTTTAAATGTAACATCTCGGCAAATTCTACATGTTTCTTCTTTGAGAGATTGTTGGTCAAAATATCAGCAATCATTTCATTAGTACATTTATACTTTAACAAAACTTGACCTTCCTAGACGATTTGTCTTACAAAATGATAGCGTATATCAATATAATTTGTTCTGGAATGATGAACTTGATTCTTAGTCAGAGCTTGGGAACTCAAATTGTCGCATCAAGAAAGGTTTGACCACACTGTCTGCAGTGTAAAATTAAAATCTTCTTTAAAAGTACAATCTCGGTAAATTCTACATGTTTCTTCTTTGGGAGATTGTTGGTCAAAATATCAGCAATCATTTCATTAGTACATTTATACTTTAACAAAACTTGACCTTCCAGACAACTTGTCTTACAAAATGATAGCGTATATCAATATGTTTTCTTCTAGAATGATGAACTGGATTCTTAGCCAGAGCTTGGGAACTCAAATTTTCGCATCAAAAAAGGTTTGACCAAGCTGTCTGTTGTGTAAATCTATAGTGTAAAATGAAAATCTTTTTTAAATGTAACATCTCGGCAAATTCTACATGTTTCTTCTTTGAGAGATTGTTGGTCAAAATATCAGCAATCATTTCATTAGTACATTTATACTTTAACAAAACTTGACCTTCCTAGACGATTTGTCTTACAAAATGATAGCGTATATCAATATAATTTGTTCTGGAATGATGAACTTGATTCTTAGTCAGAGCTTGGGAACTCAAATTGTCGCATCAAGAAAGGTTTGACCACACTGTCTGCAGTGTAAAATTAAAATCTTCTTTAAAAGTACAATCTCGGTAAATTCTACATGTTTCTTCTTTGGGAGATTGTTGGTCAAAATATCAGCAATCATTTCATTAGTACATTTATATTTTAACAAAACTTGACCTTCCTAGACGACGTGTCTTACAAAATGATAGTGTATATCAATATGTTTTGTTCTGGAATGATGAACTGGATTCTTAGCCAGACCTTGGGAACTCAAATTGTCGCATAAAGAAATATTTGACCACACTGTCTGCAGTGTAAAATTAAAATCTTCTTTAAAAGTACAATCTCGGTAAATTCTACATGTTTCTTCTTTGGGAGATTGTTGGTCAAAATATCAGCAATCATTTCATTAATACATTTATACTTTAACAAAACTTGACCCTTCTAGACAACTTGTCTTACAAAATGATAGCGTATATCAATATGTTTTGTTCTGGAATGATGAACTGGATTCTTAGACAGAGCTTGGGAACTCAAATTTTCGCATCAAGAAAGGTTTGACCACACTGTCCGCAGTGTAAAATTAAAATCTTCTTTAAAAGTACAATCTCGGTAAATTCTACATGTTTCTTCTTTGGGAGATTGTTGGTCAAAATATCAGCAATCATTTCATTAGTACATTTATATTTTAACAAAACTTGACCTTCCTAGACGACGTGTCTTACAAAATGATAGTGTATATCAATATGTTTTGTTCTGGAATGATGAACTGGATTCTTAGCCAGACCTTGGGAACTCAAATTGTCGCATAAAGAAATATTTGACCACACTGTCTGCAGTGTAAAATTAAAATCTTCTTTAAAGGTACAATCTCGGTAAATTCTACATGTTTCTTCTTTGGGAGATTGTTGGTCAAAATATCAGCAATCATTTCATTAGTACATTTATATTTTAAAAAAACTTGACTTTCCTAGACGACGTGTCTTACAAAATGATAGTGTATATCAATATGTTTTGTTCTGGAATGATGAACTGGATTCTTAGCCAGAGCTTGGGAACTCAAATTTTCGCATCAAGAAATGTTTGACCACACTGTCTGTAGTGTAAAATGACAATCTATTTTAAATATACATCTTTGTAAATTCTACAAATTTCGTCTTTGAGAGATTTGTGGTCAAAATATCAGCAATCATTTCATTAGTGCATTTATACTCTAACAAAACTTGACCCTTCCAGACAACTTGTCTTACAAAATGATAGCGTATATCAATATGTTTTGTTCTGGAATGATGAACTGGATTCTTAGTCAGAGCTTGGGAACTCAAATTTTCGCATCAAGAAAGGTTTGACCATATTGTCTGTTGTGTAAATCTGTAGTCTTTCTCTTTCTTAAATGTACCATCTCTGTAAGTCCTACATGTTTCGTCTTTGGGAGATTTTTGTTCAAAATATCAGCAATTTTTTCATTAGTACATTTATACTTTAACAAAACTTGACCTTCCTGGGCAACTTGTTTTACAAAATCAATATGTTTTGTTCTGGAATGATGAACTGGATTCTTAGACAGAGCTTGGGAACTCAAATTTTCGCATCAAGAAAGGTTTGACCACACTGTCTGTAGTGTAAAATGAAAATCTATTGTTAATGTACCATCTTTGTAAATTCTACAAATTTTTTCTTTGAGAGATTTGTAGTCAAAATATCAGCAATCTTTTTATTAGTGCATTTATACACTAACAAAACTTGACCCTTCTAGACAACTTGTCTTACAAAATGACAGCGTATATCAATATGTTTTGTTCTGGAATGATGAACTGGATTCTTAGTCAAAGCTTGGGAACTCAAATTTTCGCATCAAGAAAGGTTTAATCACACTGTCTGTAGTGTAAAATGAAAATCATTTTTAAATGTACCATTTCTATGAATCCTACAAGTTTCGTCTTTGGGAGATTTTTGGTCAAAATATCAGCAATCATTTCATTAGTACATTTATACTCTAACAAATTTGAACCTCCTAGACAACTTGTCTTACAAAAGTATAGCGTATATCAATATATTTTGTTCTGGAATGATGAACTGGATTCTTAGTCAGAGCTTGGGAACTCAAATTTTCGCATCAAGAAAGGTTTAATCACACTGTCTGTTGTGTAAATCTGTAGCGTAAAATGAAAATTTTTTTTAAATGTACCATCTCGGTAAATTCTACATGTTTCTTCTTTGAGAGATTGTTGGTCAAAATATCAGCAATCATTTCATTAGTACATTTATACTTTAACAAAACTTGACCCTTCTAGACAACTTGTCTTACAAAACGATAGCGTATATCAAATTTTTGGATTTTTAGACAGAGCTTGGGAACTCAAATTTTCGCATCAAGAAAGGTTTGACCACACTGTCTGCAGTGTAAAATGAAAATCATTTCTAAATGTACCATTTCTATGAATCCTACATGTTTCGTCTTTGGGAGATTTTTGGTCAAAATATCAGCAATCATTTCATTAGTACATTTATACTCTAACAAATTTGACCCTCCTAGACAACTTGTCTACAAAAGTATAGCGTATATCAATATATTTTGTTCTGGAATGATGAACTGGATTCTTAGTCAGAGCTTAGGAACTCAAATTTTCGCATCAAGAAAGGTTTAATCACACTGTCTGTTGTGTAAATCTGTAGCGTAAAATGAAAATCCTTTTTAAATGTACCATCTCGGTAAATTCTACATGTTTCTTCTTTGAGAGATTGTTGGTCAAAATATCAGCAATCATTTCATTAGTACATTTATACTTTAACAAAACTTGACCCTTCTAGACAACTTGTCTTACAAAATGATAGCGTATATCAATATAATTTGTTCTGGAATGATGAACTTGATTCTTAGTCAGAGCTTGGGAACTCAAATTGTCGCATCAAGAAAGGTTTGACCACACTGTCTGCAGTGTAAAATTAAAATCTTCTTTAAAAGTACAATCTCGGTAAATTCTACATGTTTCTTCTTTGGGAGATTGTTGGTCAAAATATCAGCAATCATTTCATTAGTACATTTATATTTTAACAAAACTTGACCTTCCTAGACGACGTGTCTTACAAAATGATAGTGTATATCAATATGTTTTGTTCTGGAATGATGAACTGGATTCTTAGCCAGACCTTGGGAACTCAAATTGTCGCATAAAGAAATATTTGACCACACTGTCTGCAGTGTAAAATTAAAATCTTCTTTAAAGGTACAATCTCGGTAAATTCTACATGTTTCTTCTTTGGGAGATTGTTGGTCAAAATATCAGCAATCATTTCATTAGTACATTTATATTTTAAAAAAACTTGACTTTCCTAGACGACGTGTCTTACAAAATGATAGTGTATATCAATATGTTTTGTTCTGGAATGATGAACTGGATTCTTAGCCAGAGCTTGGGAACTCAAATTTTCGCATCAAGAAATGTTTGACCACACTGTCTGTAGTGTAAAATGACAATCTATTTTAAATATACATCTTTGTAAATTCTACAAATTTCGTCTTTGAGAGATTTGTGGTCAAAATATCAGCAATCATTTCATTAGTGCATTTATACTCTAACAAAACTTGACCCTTCCAGACAACTTGTCTTACAAAATGATAGCGTATATCAATATGTTTTGTTCTGGAATGATGAACTGGATTCTTAGTCAGAGCTTGGGAACTCAAATTTTCGCATCAAGAAAGGTTTGACCATATTGTCTGTTGTGTAAATCTGTAGTCTTTCTCTTTCTTAAATGTACCATCTCTGTAAGTCCTACATGTTTCGTCTTTGGGAGATTTTTGTTCAAAATATCAGCAATTTTTTCATTAGTACATTTATACTTTAACAAAACTTGACCTTCCTGGGCAACTTGTTTTACAAAATCAATATGTTTTGTTCTGGAATGATGAACTGGATTCTTAGACAGAGCTTGGGAACTCAAATTTTCGCATCAAGAAAGGTTTGACCACACTGTCTGTAGTGTAAAATGAAAATCTATTGTTAATGTACCATCTTTGTAAATTCTACAAATTTTTTCTTTGAGAGATTTGTAGTCAAAATATCAGCAATCTTTTTATTAGTGCATTTATACACTAACAAAACTTGACCCTTCTAGACAACTTGTCTTACAAAATGACAGCGTATATCAATATGTTTTGTTCTGGAATGATGAACTGGATTCTTAGTCAAAGCTTGGGAACTCAAATTTTCGCATCAAGAAAGGTTTAATCACACTGTCTGTAGTGTAAAATGAAAATCATTTTTAAATGTACCATTTCTATGAATCCTACAAGTTTCGTCTTTGGGAGATTTTTGGTCAAAATATCAGCAATCATTTCATTAGTACATTTATACTCTAACAAATTTGAACCTCCTAGACAACTTGTCTTACAAAAGTATAGCGTATATCAATATATTTTGTTCTGGAATGATGAACTGGATTCTTAGTCAGAGCTTGGGAACTCAAATTTTCGCATCAAGAAAGGTTTAATCACACTGTCTGTTGTGTAAATCTGTAGCGTAAAATGAAAATTTTTTTTAAATGTACCATCTCGGTAAATTCTACATGTTTCTTCTTTGAGAGATTGTTGGTCAAAATATCAGCAATCATTTCATTAGTACATTTATACTTTAACAAAACTTGACCCTTCTAGACAACTTGTCTTACAAAACGATAGCGTATATCAAATTTTTGGATTTTTAGACAGAGCTTGGGAACTCAAATTTTCGCATCAAGAAAGGTTTGACCACACTGTCTGCAGTGTAAAATGAAAATCATTTCTAAATGTACCATTTCTATGAATCCTACATGTTTCGTCTTTGGGAGATTTTTGGTCAAAATATCAGCAATCATTTCATTAGTACATTTATACTCTAACAAATTTGACCCTCCTAGACAACTTGTCTACAAAAGTATAGCGTATATCAATATATTTTGTTCTGGAATGATGAACTGGATTCTTAGTCAGAGCTTAGGAACTCAAATTTTCGCATCAAGAAAGGTTTAATCACACTGTCTGTTGTGTAAATCTGTAGCGTAAAATGAAAATCCTTTTTAAATGTACCATCTCGGTAAATTCTACATGTTTCTTCTTTGAGAGATTGTTGGTCAAAATATCAGCAATCATTTCATTAGTACATTTATACTTTAACAAAACTTGACCCTTCTAGACAACTTGTCTTACAAAATGATAGCGTATATCAATATAATTTGTTCTGGAATGATGAACTTGATTCTTAGTCAGAGCTTGGGAACTCAAATTGTCGCATCAAGAAAGGTTTGACCACACTGTCTGCAGTGTAAAATTAAAATCTTCTTTAAAAGTACAATCTCGGTAAATTCTACATGTTTCTTCTTTGGGAGATTGTTGGTCAAAATATCAGCAATCATTTCATTAATACATTTATACTTTAACAAAACTTGACCCTTCTAGACAACTTGTCTTACAAAATGATAGCGTATATCAATATGTTTTGTTCTGGAATAATGAACTGGATTCTTAGCCAAAGCTTGGGAACTCAAATTGTCGAATAAAGAAATGTTTGACCACACTGTCTGCAGTGTAAAATTAAAATCTTCTTTAAAAGTACAATCTCGGTAAATTCTACATGTTTCTTCTTTGGGAGATTGTTGGTCAAAATATCAGCAATCATTTCATAAGTATATTTATACTTTAACAAAACTTGACCTTCCTAGACGATTTGTCTTTCAAAATGATAGTGTATATCATTATGTTTTCTTCTAGAATGATGAACTGGATTCTTAGACAGAGCTTGGGAACTCAAATTTTCGCATCAAGAAAGGTTTGACCACACTGTCTGCAGTGTAAAATTAAAATCTTCTTTAAAAGTACAATCTCGGTGAATTCTACATGTTTCTTCTTTGGAAGATTGTTGGTCAAAATATCAGCAATCATTTCATTAGTGCATTTATACTCTAACAAAACTTCTTCTAGACAACTTGTCTTACAAAATGATAGCGTATATCAATATGTTTTGTTCTGGAATGATGAACTGGATTCTTAGTCAGAGCTTGGGAACTCAAATTTTCGCATCAAGAAAGGTTTCACCACACTGTCTGCAGTGTAAAATTAAAATCTTCTTTAAAAGTACAATCTCGGTGAATTCTACAAGTTTCTTCTTTGAGAGATTGTTGTTCAAAATATCAGCAATCATTTCATTAGTACATTTATACTTTAACAAAACTTGACCCTTCTAGACAACTTGTCTTACAAAATGATAGATGATACAAAATATCAACAATCATTTCATTACTTTATTTATACTTTAACAAAACTTGACTTTTCTAGACAACTTGTCTTACAAAATGATAGCGTATATTAACATGTTTTGTTCTGGAATGATGAACTGGATTCTTAGACAGAGCTTGGGAACTCACATTGTCGAATCAAAAAAGGTTTGACCACACCCTCTGTTGTGTAAATCTGTAGTGTAAAATTAAAATCTTTTTTAAATGTATCATCTCGGTAAATTCTACATGTTTCTTCTTTGGGAGATTTTCGGCCAAAATATCAGCAATCTTTTCATTAGTACATTTATATTTTAACAAACTTGACCTTCCTTGACAACTTGTCTTACTTGACCATCCTAGACAACTTGTCTTACAAAATGATAGCGTATATCAATATGTTTTGTTCTGGAATGATGATTTGGATTCTTAGTCAAAGCTTGGGAACTCAAACTTTCGCATCAAGAATGTTTTAACCATACTGTCTGTTGTGTAAATCTGTAGTCTTTCGCTTTTTTAAATGTACCATCTCTGTAAGTCCTACATGTTTCGTCTTTGGTAGATTTTCGTTCAAAATATTAGCAATCATTTCATTAGTACATTTATACCCTAACAAAACTTTACCTTCCTGGACAACTTGTCTTACAAAACTAAAGCGTATATTAATATGTTTTGTTCTGGAATGATGAACTGGATTCTTAGTCAGTGCTTGGAAACTAACTTTTCGCATCAAGAAAGGTTTGACCACACTGTCTGTAGTGTAAAATGAAAATCTATTTTAAATTTACAATCTTTGTAAAATCTACAAATTTTTTCTTTGAGAGATTTGTAGTCAAAATAACAACTTGTCTTACAAAATGATAGCGTATATCAATATGTTTTGTTCTGAAATGATGAACTGGATTCTTAACCAAAGCTTGGAAACTCAAATTGCCGCATCAAGAATGGTTTGACCACACTGTCTGTTGTGTAAATCTGTAGTGTAAAATGAAAATCTTCTTTAAATGTACCATCTCTGTTAATTCTTCATGTTTCTTCTTTCGGAGATTTTCTGTCAAAATATCAGCAATCTGTAATTAGTGCATTTATACTGTAACAAATTTGACACTCCTAGACAACTTGTCTTACAAAATGATAGCGTATATCAATATGTTTTGTTCTGGAATGATGAACTGGATGCTTAGACAGAGCTTGGGAACTCACATTATCGCATCAAGAAAGGTTTGACCACACTGTCTGTTGTGTAAATCTGTAGTGTAAAATGAAAATATTTTTTAAATATACCATCTCTGTAAATCCTACATGTTTCTTCTTTGGGAGATTTTCCGCCAAAATATCAGCAATCTTTTCATTAGTACATTTATATTTTAACAAACTTGACCTTCCTTGACAACTTGTCTTACTTGACCCTTCTAGACAACTTGTCTTACAAAATGATAGCGTATATCAATATGTTTTGTTCTGGAATGATGAACTGGATGCTTAGACAGAGCTTGGGAACTCACATTATCGCATCAAGAAAGGTTTGACCACACTGTCTGTTGTGTAAATCTGTAGTGTAAAATGAAAATATTTTTTAAATATACCATCTCTGTAAATCCTACATGTTTCTTCTTTGGGAGATTTTCCGCCAAAATATCAGCAATCTTTTCATTAGTACATTTATATTTTAACAAACTTGACCTTCCTTGACAACTTGTCTTACTTGACCCTTCTAGACAACTTGTCTTACAAAATGATAGCGTATATCAATATGTTTTGTTCTGGAATGATGAACTGGATTCTCAGTCAAAGCTTGGGAACTTAAATTTTCGCATCAAGAAAGGTTTGACCATACTGTCTGTTGTGTAAATCTGTAGTGTAACATTAAAATCTTTTTTAAATGCATCATCTCGGTAAATTCTACATGTTTCTTCTTTGGGAGATTTTCGGCCAAAATATCAGCAATCTTTTCATTAGTACATTTATTTTCTAACAAAACTTGACCCTCCTAGACAACTTGTCTTACAAATTGATAGCGTATATCAATATGTTTTGTTCTGGAATGATGAACTGGATTCTTAGACAGAGCTTAGGAACTCACATTGTCGCATCAAGAAAGGTTTGACCACACTGTCTGTTGTGTAAATCTGTAGTGTAAAATGAAAATATTTTTTAAATATACCATCTCTGTAAATCCTTCATGTTTCTTCTTTGGGAGATTTTCGGCCAAAATATCAGCAATATTTTCATTAGTACATTTATATTTTACCAAACTTGACCTTCCTTGACAACTTGTCTTACTTGACCCTTCTAGACAACTTGTCTTACAAAATGATAGCGTATATCAATATGTTTTGCTCTGGAATGATGAACTGGATTCTTAGTCAAAGCTTGGGAACTTAAATTTTCGCATCAAGAAAGGTTTGACCATGCTGTCTGTTGTGTAAATCTGTAGTCTTTCTCTTTTTTAAATGTACCATCTCTGTAAGTCCTACATGTTTCGTCTTTGAGAAATTTTTTGTGTAAATCTGTAGTGTAAAATGAAAATCTTCTTTAAATTTACCATCTCTGTTAATTCTTTATGTTTCTTCTTTGGGAGATTTGTAGACAAAATATCAGCAATCATTTCATTAGTGCATTTATCTTCTAACAAAACTTTACCCTCCTAGACAACTCGTCGTTCAAAATGATAGCGTATATCAATATATTTTGTTCTGGAATGATGAACTGGATTCTTAACCAAAGCTTGGGAACTCAAATTGTCGCATCAGGAAAGGTTTGACACACTGTCTGTTTTGTTAATCTGTAGTCTTTCTCTTATTTAAATGTACCATCTCTGTAAGTCCTACATGTTTCGTCTTTGAGAAATTTTTTGTGTCAATCTGTAGTGTAAAATGAAAATCTTCTTTAAATTTACCATCTCTGTTAATTCTTCATGTTTCTTCTTTGGGAGATTTTTTGTCAAAATATCAGCAATCTTTCATTAGTGCATTTTTACTCTAACAAAACTTCATCCTCCTAGACAAATTGTCGTTCAAAATGATAGCGTATATCAATATGTTTTGTTCTGGAATGATGAACTGGATTCTCAGTCAAAGCTTGGGAACTTAAATTTTCGCATCAAGAAAGGTTTGACCATACTGTCTGTTGTGTAAATCTGTAGTGTAACATTAAAATCTTTTTTAAATGCATCATCTCGGTAAATTCTACATGTTTCTTCTTTGGGAGATTTTCGGCCAAAATATCAGCAATCATTTTATTAGTACATTTATACTTTAACAAAACTTGACCTTCCTGGACAACTTGTCTTACAAAACTAAAGCGTATATTAATATGTTTTGTTATGGAATGATGAACTTCTTAGTCAGTGCTTGGAAACTAACTTTTCGCATCAAGAAAGGTTTGACCACACTGTCTGTAGTGTAAAATGAAAATCTATTTTAAATGTACCATCTTTGTAAAATCTACAAATTTTTTCTTTGAGAGATTTGCAGTCAAAATATCAGCAATATTTTTATTAGTGCATTTATACACTAACAAAACTTGTCCCTTCTAGACAACTTGTCTTACAAAATGATAGCGTATATCAATATGTTGTGTTCTGGAATGATGAACTGGATGCTTAGACAGAGCTTGGGAACTCACATTGTCGCATCAAGAAAGGTTTGACCACACTGTCTGTTGTGTAAATCTGTAGTGTAAAATGGAAATATTTTTTAAATATATCAACTCTGTAAATCCTACAAGTTTCTTCTTTGGGAGATTTTCGGCCAAAATATCAGCAATCTTTTCATTAGTACATTTATATTTTAACAAACTTGACCTTCCTTGAAAACTTGTCTTACTTGACCCTTCTAGACAACTTGTCTTACAAAATGATAGCGTATATCAATATGTTTTGTTCTGGAATGATGAACTGGATTCTTAGACAGAGCTTGGGGACTCACATTGTCGCATCAAGAAAGGGTTGACCACACTGTCTGTTGTGTAAATCTGTAGTGTCAAATAAAAATATTTTTTAAATATACCATCTCTGTAAATCCTACATGTTTCTTCTTTGGGATATTTTCGGCCAAAATATCAGCAATCTTTTCATTAGTACATTTATATTTTAACAAACTTGACCTTCCTTGTCTTACTTGACCCTTCTAGACAACTTGTCTTACAAAATGATAGCGTATATCAATATGTTTTGTTCTGGAATGATGAAGTGGATTCTTAGACAGAGCTTGGGAACTCACATTGTCGCATCAAAAAAGGTTTGACCACACTGTCTGTTGTGTAAATCTGTAGTGTAAAATGAAAATAGTTTTTAGATATACCATCTCTGTAAATCCTACATGTTTCTTCTTTGGGAGATTTTCGGCCAAAATATCAGCAATCTTTTCATTAGTACATTTATTTTCTAACAAAACTTGACCATTCTAGACAACTTGTCTTACAAATTGATAGCGTATATCAATATGTTTTGTTCTGGAATGATGAAGTGGATTCTTAGACAGAGCTTGGGAACTCACATTGTCGCATCAAAAAAGGTTTGACCACACTGTCTGTTGTGTAAATCTGTAGTGTAAAATGAAAATATTTTTTAAATATACCATCTCTGTAAATCCTACATGTTTCTTCTTTGGGAGATTTTCCGCCAAAATATCAGCAATCTTTTCATTAGTACATTTATATTTTAACAAACTTGACCTTCCTTGTCTTACTTGACCCTTCTAGACAACTTGTCTTACAAAATGATAGCGTATATCAATATGTTTTGTTCTGGAATGATGAAGTGGATTCTTAGACAGAGCTTGGGAACTCACATTGTCGCATCAAAAAAGGTTTGACCACACTGTCTGTTGTGTAAATCTGTAGTGTAAAATGAAAATAGTTTTTAGATATACCATCTCTGTAAATCCTACATGTTTCTTCTTTGGGAGATTTTCCGCCAAAATATCAGCAATCTTTTCATTAGTACATTTATATTTTAACAAACTTGACCTTCCTTGACAACTTGTCTTACTTGACCCTTCTAGACAACTTGTCTTACAAAATGATAGCGTATATCAATATGTTTTGTTCTGGAATGATGAACTGGATTCTCAGTCAAAGCTTGGGAACTTAAATTTTCGCATCAAGAAAGGTTTGACCATACTGTCTGTTGTGTAAATCTGTAGTGTAACATTAAAATCTTTTTTAAATGCATCATCTCGGTAAATTCTACATGTTTCTTCTTTGGGAGATTTTCGGCCAAAATATCAGCAATCTTTTCATTAGTACATTTATTTTCTAACAAAACTTGACCCTCCTAGACAACTTGTCTTACAAATTGATAGCGTATATCAATATGTTTTGTTCTGGAATGATGAACTGGATTCTTAGACAGAGCTTAGGAACTCACATTGTCGCATCAAGAAAGGTTTGACCACACTGTCTGTTGTGTAAATCTGTAGTGTAAAATGAAAATATTTTTTAAATATACCATCTCTGTAAATCCTTCATGTTTCTTCTTTGGGAGATTTTCGGCCAAAATATCAGCAATATTTTCATTAGTACATTTATATTTTACCAAACTTGACCTTCCTTGACAACTTGTCTTACTTGACCCTTCTAGACAACTTGTCTTACAAAATGATAGCGTATATCAATATGTTTTGCTCTGGAATGATGAACTGGATTCTTAGTCAAAGCTTGGGAACTTAAATTTTCGCATCAAGAAAGGTTTGACCATGCTGTCTGTTGTGTAAATCTGTAGTCTTTCTCTTTTTTAAATGTACCATCTCTGTAAGTCCTACATGTTTCGTCTTTGAGAAATTTTTTGTGTAAATCTGTAGTGTAAAATGAAAATCTTCTTTAAATTTACCATCTCTGTTAATTCTTTATGTTTCTTCTTTGGGAGATTTGTAGACAAAATATCAGCAATCATTTCATTAGTGCATTTATCTTCTAACAAAACTTTACCCTCCTAGACAACTCGTCGTTCAAAATGATAGCGTATATCAATATATTTTGTTCTGGAATGATGAACTGGATTCTTAACCAAAGCTTGGGAACTCAAATTGTCGCATCAGGAAAGGTTTGACACACTGTCTGTTTTGTTAATCTGTAGTCTTTCTCTTATTTAAATGTACCATCTCTGTAAGTCCTACATGTTTCGTCTTTGAGAAATTTTTTGTGTCAATCTGTAGTGTAAAATGAAAATCTTCTTTAAATTTACCATCTCTGTTAATTCTTCATGTTTCTTCTTTGGGAGATTTTTTGTCAAAATATCAGCAATCTTTCATTAGTGCATTTTTACTCTAACAAAACTTCATCCTCCTAGACAAATTGTCGTTCAAAATGATAGCGTATATCAATATGTTTTGTTCTGGAATGATGAACTGGATTCTCAGTCAAAGCTTGGGAACTTAAATTTTCGCATCAAGAAAGGTTTGACCATACTGTCTGTTGTGTAAATCTGTAGTGTAACATTAAAATCTTTTTTAAATGCATCATCTCGGTAAATTCTACATGTTTCTTCTTTGGGAGATTTTCGGCCAAAATATCAGCAATCATTTTATTAGTACATTTATACTTTAACAAAACTTGACCTTCCTGGACAACTTGTCTTACAAAACTAAAGCGTATATTAATATGTTTTGTTATGGAATGATGAACTTCTTAGTCAGTGCTTGGAAACTAACTTTTCGCATCAAGAAAGGTTTGACCACACTGTCTGTAGTGTAAAATGAAAATCTATTTTAAATGTACCATCTTTGTAAAATCTACAAATTTTTTCTTTGAGAGATTTGCAGTCAAAATATCAGCAATATTTTTATTAGTGCATTTATACACTAACAAAACTTGTCCCTTCTAGACAACTTGTCTTACAAAATGATAGCGTATATCAATATGTTGTGTTCTGGAATGATGAACTGGATGCTTAGACAGAGCTTGGGAACTCACATTGTCGCATCAAGAAAGGTTTGACCACACTGTCTGTTGTGTAAATCTGTAGTGTAAAATGGAAATATTTTTTAAATATATCAACTCTGTAAATCCTACAAGTTTCTTCTTTGGGAGATTTTCGGCCAAAATATCAGCAATCTTTTCATTAGTACATTTATATTTTAACAAACTTGACCTTCCTTGAAAACTTGTCTTACTTGACCCTTCTAGACAACTTGTCTTACAAAATGATAGCGTATATCAATATGTTTTGTTCTGGAATGATGAACTGGATTCTTAGACAGAGCTTGGGGACTCACATTGTCGCATCAAGAAAGGGTTGACCACACTGTCTGTTGTGTAAATCTGTAGTGTCAAATAAAAATATTTTTTAAATATACCATCTCTGTAAATCCTACATGTTTCTTCTTTGGGATATTTTCGGCCAAAATATCAGCAATCTTTTCATTAGTACATTTATATTTTAACAAACTTGACCTTCCTTGTCTTACTTGACCCTTCTAGACAACTTGTCTTACAAAATGATAGCGTATATCAATATGTTTTGTTCTGGAATGATGAAGTGGATTCTTAGACAGAGCTTGGGAACTCACATTGTCGCATCAAAAAAGGTTTGACCACACTGTCTGTTGTGTAAATCTGTAGTGTAAAATGAAAATAGTTTTTAGATATACCATCTCTGTAAATCCTACATGTTTCTTCTTTGGGAGATTTTCGGCCAAAATATCAGCAATCTTTTCATTAGTACATTTATTTTCTAACAAAACTTGACCATTCTAGACAACTTGTCTTACAAATTGATAGCGTATATCAATATGTTTTGTTCTGGAATGATGAACTGGATTCTTAGACAGAGCTTGGGGACTCACATTGTCGCATCAAGAAAGGTTTGACACACTGTCTGTTGTGTAAATCTGTAGTCTTTCTCTTTTTTAAATGTACCATCTCTGTAAGTCCTACATGTTTCGTCTTTGAGAGATTTTTTGTGTAAATCTGTAGTGTAAAATAAAAATCTTCATTAAATTTATCATCTCTGTTAATTCTTCATGTTTCTTCTTTGGGAGATTTTCTGTCAAAATATCAGCAATCTTTCATTAGTGCATTTATACTCTAACAAAACTTCACCCTCCTAGACAACTTGTCGTTCAAAATGATAACGTATATCAATATATTTTGTTCTGGAATGATGAACTGGATTCTTAACCAAAGCTTGGGAACTCAAATCGTCGCATCAAGAAAGGTTTGACCACACTGTCTGTTGTGTAAATCTGTAGTGTCAATTGAAAATCTTCTTTAAATATACCGTCTCCGTTAATTTTTCATGTTTCTTCTTTGGGAGATTTTCTTTCAAAATAGCAGTAATCATTTTATTAGTGCATTTATAGTCTAACAAATTTGACCCTCCTAGACAACTTGTCTTACAAAATGATAGCGTATATCAATATGTTTTGTTCTGGAATGATGAACTGGATTCTTAGACAGAGCTTGCGAACTCACATTGTCGCATCAAGAAAGGTTTGACCTTTCTTTGGGAGATTTTCTTTCAAAATATCAGTAATCATTTTATTAGTGCATTTATACTCTAACAAATTTGACCCTCCTTGACAACTTGTCTTACAAAATGATAGCGTATATCAATATGTTTTGTTCTGGAATGATGAACTGGATTCTTAGACAGAGCTTGCGAACTCACATTGTCGCATCAAGAAAGGTTTGACCACACTGTCTGTTGTGTAAATCTGTAGTGTCAAATGAAAATATTTTTTAAATATACCATCTCTGTAAATCTTACATGTTTCTTCTTTGGGAGATTTTCGGCCAAAATATCAGCAATCTTTTCATTAGTACATTTATATTTTAACAACCTTGACCTTCCTTGACAACTTGTCTTACTTGACCCTTCTAGACAACTTGTCTTACAAAATGATAGCGTATATCAATATGTTTTGTTCTGGAATGATGAACTGGATTCTCAGACAGAGCTTGGGGACTCACATTGTCGCATCAAGAAAGGTTTGACCACACTGTCTGTTGTGTATATCTGTAGTGTCAAATGAAAATATTTTTTAAATATACCATCTCTGTAAATCTTACATGATTCTTCTTTGGGAGATTTTCGGCCAAAATATCAGCAATATTTTCATTAGTACATTTATATTTTAACAACCTTGACGTTCCTTGACAACTTGTCTTACTTGACCCTTCTAGACAACTTGTCTTACAAAATGATAGCGTATATCAATATGTTTTGTTCTGGAATGGATGAACTGGATTCTTAGACAGAGCTTAAGAACTCACATTGTCGCATCACATAAAGGTTTGACCACACTGTCTGTTGTGTAAATCTGTAGTGTAAAATGAAAATATTTTTTAGATATACCATCTCTGTAAATCCTACATGTTTCTTCTTTGGGAGATTTTCGGCCAAAATATCAGCAATCTTTTCATTAATACATTTATTTTCTAACAAAACTTGACCATTCTAGACAACTTGTCTTACAAATTGATAGCGTATATCAATATGTTTTGTTCTGGAATGATGAACTGGATTCTTAGACAGAGCTTGGGGACTCACATTGTCGCATCAAGAAAGGTTTGACCACACTGTCTGTTGTGTAAATCTGTAGTGTCAAATGAAAATATTTTTTAAATATACCATCTCTGTAAATCCTACATGCTTCTTCTTTGGGATATTTTCGGCCAATATATCAGCAATCTTTTCATTAGTACATTTATATTTTAACAAACTTGACCTTCCTTGTCTTACTTGACCCTTCTAGACATTTTGTCTTACGAAATGATAGCGTATATCAATATGTTTTGTTCTGGAATGATGAAGTGGATTCTTAGACAGAGTTTGGGAACTCACATTGTCGCATCAAAAAAGGTTTGACCACACTGTCTGTTGTGTAAATCTGTAGTGTCAAATGAAAATATTTTTTAGATATACCATCTCTGTAAATCCTACATGTTTCTTTTTTGAGAGATTTTCGGCCAAAATATCAGCAATCTTTTCATTAGTACATTTATATTTTAACAAACTTGACCTTCCTTGTCTTACTTGACCCTTTTAGACAACTTGTCTTACAAAATGATAGCGTATATATATGTTTTGTTCTGGATTGATGAACTGGATTCTTAGACAGAGCTTAAGAACTCACATTGTCGCATCACATAAAGGTTTGACCACACTGTCTGTTGTGTAAATCTGTAGTGTAAAATGAAAATATTTTTTAGATATACCATCTCTGTAAATCCTACATGTTTCTTCTTTGGGAGATTTTCGGCCAAAATATCAGCAATCTTTTCATAAGTACATTTATTTTCTAACAAAACTTTTCCCTCCTAGACAACTTGTCGTTCAAAATGATAGCGTATATCAATATATTTTGTTCTGGAATGATGAACTGGATTCTTAACCAAAGCTTGGGAACTCAAATTGCCGCATCAGGAAAGGTTTGACACACTGTCTGTTGTGTAAATCTGTAGTCTTTCTCTTTTTTAAATGTACCATCTCTGTAAGTCCTACATGTTTCGTCTTTGAGAGATTTTTTGTGTAAATCTGTAGTGTAAAATAAAAATCTTCATTAAATTTATCATCTCTGTTAATTCTTCATGTTTCTTCTTTGGGAGATTTTCTGTCAAAATATCAGCAATCTTTCATTAGTGCATTTATACTACAAAACTTCACCCTCCTAGACAACTTGTCGTTCAAAATGATAACGTATATCAATATATTTTGTTCTGGAATGATGAACTGGATTCTTAACCAAAGCTTGGGAACTCAAATCGTCGCATCAAGAAAGGTTTGACCACACTATCTGTTGTGTAAATCTGTAGTGTCAATTGAAAATCTTCTTTAAATATACCGTCTCCGTTAATTTTTCATGTTTCTTCTTTGGGAGATTTTCTTTCAAAATATCAGTAATCATTTTATTAGTGCATTTATAGTCTAACAAATTTGACCCTCCTAGACAACTTGTCTTACAAAATGATAGCGTATATCAATATGTTTTGTTCTGGAATGATGAACTGGATTCTTAGACAGAGCTTGCGAACTCACATTGTCGCATCAAGAAAGGTTTGACCTTTCTTTGGGAGATTTTCTTTCAAAATATCAGTAATCATTTTATTAGTGCATTTATACTCTAACAAATTTGACCCTCCTTGACAACTTGTCTTACAAAATGATAGCGTATATCAATATGTTTTGTTCTGGAATGATGAACTGGATTCTTAGACAGAGCTTGCGAACTCACATTGTCGCATCAAGAAAGGTTTGACCACACTGTCTGTTGTGTAAATCTGTAGTGTCAAATGAAAATATTTTTTAAATATACCATCTCTGTAAATCTTACATGTTTCTTCTTTGGGAGATTTTCGGCCAAAATATCAGCAATCTTTTCATTAGTACATTTATATTTTAACAACCTTGACCTTCCTTGACAACTTGTCTTACTTGACCCTTCTAGACAACTTGTCTTACAAAATGATAGCGTATATCAATATGTTTTGTTCTGGAATGATGAACTGGATTCTCAGACAGAGCTTGGGAACTCACATTGTCGCATCAAGAAAGGTTTGACCACACTGTCTGTTGTGTATATCTGTAGTGTCAAATGAAAATATTTTTTAAATATACCATCTCTGTAAATCTTACATGATTCTTCTTTGGGAGATTTTCGGCCAAAATATCAGCAATATTTTCATTAGTACATTTATATTTTAACAACCTTGACGTTCCTTGACAACTTGTCTTACTTGACCCTTCTAGACAACTTGTCTTACAAAATGATAGCGTATATCAATATGTTTTGTTCTGGAATGGATGAACTGGATTCTTAGACAGAGCTTAAGAACTCACATTGTCGCATCACATAAAGGTTTGACCACACTGTCTGTTGTGTAAATCTGTAGTGTAAAATGAAAATATTTTTTAGATATACCATCTCTGTAAATCCTACATGTTTCTTCTTTGGGAGATTTTCGGCCAAAATATCAGCAATCTTTTCATTAATACATTTATTTTCTAACAAAACTTGACCATTCTAGACAACTTGTCTTACAAATTGATAGCGTATATCAATATGTTTTGTTCTGGAATGATGAACTGGATTCTTAGACAGAGCTTGGGGACTCACATTGTCGCATCAAGAAAGGTTTGACCACACTGTCTGTTGTCTAAATCTGTAGTGTCAAATGAAAATATTTTTTAAATATACCATCTCTGTAAATCCTACATGCTTCTTCTTTGGGATATTTTCGGCCAAAATATCAGCAATTTTTTCATTAGTACATTTATATTTAAACAAACTTGACCTTCCTTGTCTTACTTGACCCTTCTAGACAACTTGTCTTACAAAATGATAGCGTATATCAATATGTTTTGTTCTGGAATGATGAAGTGGATTCTTAGACAGAACTTGGGAACTCACATTGTCGCATCAAAAAAGGTTTGACCACACTGTCTGTTGTGTAAATCTGTAGTGTAAAATGAAAATATTTTTTAAATATACCATCTCTGTAAATCCTACATGTTTCTTCTTTGTGAGATTTTCGGCCAAAATATCAGCAATCTTTTCATTAGTACATTTATTTTCTAACAAAACTTGACCATTCTAGACAACTTGTCTTACAAATTGATAGCGTATATCAATATGTTTTGTTCTGGAATGATGAACTGGATTCTTAGACAGAGCTTAAAAACTCACATTGTCGCATCACATAAAGGTTTGACCACACTGTCTGTTGTGTAAATCTGTAGTGTAAAATGAAAATATTTTTTAAATATACCATCTCTGTAAATCCTACATGTTTCTTCTTTGGGAGATTTTCGGCCAAAATATCAGCAATCTTTTCATTAGTGCATTTATCTTCTAACAAAACTTTACCCTCCTAGACAACTTGTCGTTCAAAATGATAGCGTATATCAATATGTTTTGTTCTGGAATGATGAACTGGATTCTTAGTCAAAGCTTGGGAACTCAAATTGTCGCATCAAGAAAGGTTTGACCACTTTGTCTGTTGTGTAAATCTGTAGTCTTTCTCTTTTTTAAATGTACCATCTCTGTAAGTCCTACATGTTTCGTCTTTGGGAGATTTTTAGTGTAAATCTGTAGTGTAAAATGAAAATCTTCTTTAAATGTACCATCTCCGTTAATTCTTCATGTTTCTTCTTTGGGAGATTTGAAGACAAAATATCATCAATCATTTCATTAGTGCATTTATCTTCTAACAAAACATTACCCTCCTAGACAACTTGTCGTTCAAAATGATAGCGTATATCAATATATTTTGTTCTGGAATGATGAACTGGATTCTTAACCAAAGCTTGGAAACTCAAATTGTCGCATCAAGAATGGTTTGACCACACTGTCTGTTGTGTAAATCTGTAGTGTAAAAGGAAAATCTTCTTTTAATAAATCTTTGGGAGATTTGTAAACAATATATCATCAATCATTTCATTAGTGCATTTATCTTCTAACAAAACTTTACCGTCCTAGAAAACTTGTCGTTCAAAATGATAGCGTATATCAATATATTTTGTTCTGGAATGATGAACTGGATTCTTAACCAAAGCTTGGGAACTCAAATTGTCGCATCAGGAAAGGTTTGACACACTGTCTGTTGTGTTAATCTGTTGTCTTTCTCTTTTTTAAATGTACCATCTCTGTAAGTCCTACATGTTTCGTCTTTGAGAGATTTTTTGTGTAAATCTGTAGTGTAAAATGAAAATCTTCTTTAAATTTACCATCTCTGTTAATTCTTCATGTTTCTTCTTTGGGAGATTTTTTGTCAAAATATCAGCAATCTTTCATTAGTGCATTTATACTCTAACAAAACTTCACCCTCCTAGACAAATTGTCGTTCAAAATGATAACGTATATCAATATATTTTGTTCTGGAATGATGAACTGGATTCTTAACCAAAGCTTGGAAACTCAAATTGTCGCATCAAGAATGGTTTGACCACACTGGCTGTTGTGTAAATCTGTAGTGTAAAATGAAAATCTTCTTTTAATGTACCATCTCCGTTAATTCTTAATGTTTCTTCTTTGGGAGATTTTCTTTCAAAATATCAGCAATCTTTCATTAGTGCATTTATACTCTAACAAATTTGACCCTCCTAGACAACTTGTCTTACAAAATGATAGCGTATATCAATATGTTTTGTTCTGGAATGATGAACTGGATTCTTAGTCAAAGCTTGGGAATTCAAATTGTCGCATCAAGAAAGATTTAACCACACTGTCTGTTGTGTAAATCTGTAGTCTTTCTCTTTTTTAAATGTACTATCTCTGTAAGTCTTACATGTTTCGTCTTTGGGAGATTTTTGTTCAAAATATCAGCAATCATTTCATTAGTACATTTATACTCTAACAAAACTTTACCTTCCTGGACAACTTGTCTTACAAAACTAAAGCGTATATTAATGTGTTTTGTTATGGAATGATGAACTTCTTAGTCAGTGCTTGGAAACTAACTTTTCGCATCAAGAAAGGTTTGACCACACTGTCTGTAGTGTAAAATGAAAATCTATTTTAAATGTACCATCTTTGTAAAATCTACAAATTTTTTCTTTGAGAGATTTGTAGTCAAAATATCAGCAATATTTTTATTAGTGCATTTATACACTAACAAAACTTGTCCCTTCTAGACAACTTGTCTTACAAAATGATAGCGTATATCAATATGTTTTGTTCTGGAATGATGAACTGGATTCGTAGACAGAGCTTGGGGACTCACATTGTCGCATCAAGAAAGGGTTGACCACACTGTCTGTTGTGTAAATCTGTAGTGTAAAATGAAAATATTTTTTAAATATACCATCTCTGTAAATCCTACATGTTTCTTCTTTGGGATATTTTCGGCCAAAATATCAGCAATCTTTTCATTAGTACATTTATATTTAAACAAACTTGACCTTCCTTGTCTTACTTGACCCTTCTAGACAACTTGTCTTACAAAATGATAGCGTATATCAGTATGTTTTGTTCTGGAATGATGAAGTGGATTCTTAGACAGAGCTTGGGAACTCACATTGTCGCATCAAGAAAGGTTTGACCACACTGTCTGTTGTGTAAATCTGTAGTGTAAAATGAAAATATTTTTTAAATATATCAACTCTGTAAATCCTACAAGTTTCTTCTTTGGGAGATTTTCGGCCAAAATATCAGCAATCTTTTTATTAGTACATTTATATTTTAACAAACTTGACCTTCCTTGAAAACTTGTCTTACTTGACCCTTCTAGACAACTTGTCTTACAAAATGATAGCGTATATCAATATGTTTTGTTCTGGAATGATGAATTGGATTCTTAGACAGAGCTTGGGGACTCACATTGTCGCAACAAGAAAGGTTTGACCACACTGTCTGTTGTGTAAATCTGTAGTGTCAAATGAAAATATTTTTTAAATATACCATCTCTGTAAATCCTACATGTTTCTTCTTTGGGATATTTTCAGCCAAAATATCAGCAATCTTTTCATTAGAACATTTATATTTTAACAAACTTGACCTTCCTTGTCTTACTTGACCCTTCTAGACAACTTGTCTTACGAAATGATAGCGTATATCAATATGTTTTGTTCTGGAATGATGAAGTGGATTCTTAGACAGAGTTTGGGAACTCACATTGTCGCATCAAAAAAGGTTTGACCACACTGTCTGTTGTGTAAATTTGTAGTGTAAAATGAAAATATTTTTTAGATATACCATCTCTGTAAATCCTACATGTTTCTTCTTTGAGAGATTTTCGGCCAAAATATCAGCAATCTTTTCATTAGTACATTTATTTTCTAACAAAACTTTACCCTCCTAGACAACTTGTCGTTCAAAATGATAGCGTATATCAATATATTTTGTTCTGGAATGATGAACTGGATTCTTAACCAAAGCTTGAGAACTCAAATTGCCGCATCAGGAAAGGTTTGACACACTGTCTGTTGTGTAAAACTGTAGTCTTTCTCTTTTTTAAATGTACCATCTCTGTAAGTCCTACATGTTTCGTCTTTGAGAGATTTTTTGTGTAAATCTGTAGTGTAAAATAAAAATCTTCATTAAATTTATCATCTCTGTTAATTCTTCATGTTTCTTCTTTGGGAGATTTTCTGTCAAAATATCAGCAATCTTTCATTAGTGTATTTATACTCTAACAAAACTTCACCCTCCTAGACAACTTGTCGTTCAAAATGATAACGTATATCAATATATTTTGTTCTGGAATGATGAACTGGATTCTTAACCAAAGCTTGGGAACTCAAATCGTCGCATCAAGAAAGGTTTGACCACACTGTCTGTTGTGTAAATCTGTAGTGTCAATTGAAAATCTTCTTTAAATATACCGTCTCCGTTAATTTTTCATGTTTCTTCTTTGGGAGATTTTCTTTCAAAATATCAGCAATCTTTCATTAGTGCATTTATACTCTAACAAATTTGACCCTCCTAGACAACTTGTCTTACAAAATGATAGCGTATATCAATATGTTTTGTTCTGGAATGATGAACTGGATTCTTAGACAGAGCTTGCGAACTCACATTGTCGCATCAAGAAAGGTTTGACCTTTCTTTGGGAGATTTTCTTTCAAAATATCAGTAATCATTTTATTAGTGCATTTATACTCTAACAAATTTGACCCTCCTTGACAACTTGTCTTACAAAATGATAGCGTATATCAATATGTTTTGTTCTGGAATGATGAACTGGATGATGAACTGATGAAGAAAGGTTTGACCACACTGTCTGTTGTGTAAATCTGTAGTGTCAAATGAAAATATTTTTTAAATATACCATCTCTGTAAATCTTACATGTTTCTTCTTTGGGAGATTTTCGGCCAAAATATCAGCAATCTTTTCATTAGTACATTTATATTTTAACAACCTTGACCTTCCTTGACAACTTGTCTTACTTGACCCTTCTAGACAACTTGTCTTACAAAATGATAGCGTATATCAATATGTTTTGTTCTGGAATGATGAACTGGATTCTTAGACAGAGCTTGGGGACTCACATTGTCGCATCAAGAAAGGTTTGACCACACTGTCTGTTGTGTATATCTGTAGTGTCAAATGAAAATATTTTTTAAATATACCATCTCTGTAAATCTTACATGATTCTTCTTTGGGAGATTTTCGGCCAAAATATCAGCAATCTTTTCATTAGCACATTTATATTTTAACAACCTTGACCTTCCTTGACAACTTGTCTTACTTGACCCTTCTAGACAACTTGTATTACAGAATGATAGCGTATATCAATATGTTTTGTTCTGGAATGATGAAGTGGATTCTTAGACAGAGCTTGGGAACTCACATTGTCGCATCAAAAAAGCTTTAACCACACTGTCTGTTGTGTAAATCTGTAGTGTAAAATGAAAATATTTTTTAAATATACCATCTCTGTCAATCCTACATGTTTCTTCTTTGGGAGATTTTCGGCCAAAATATCAGCAATCTTTTCATTAATACATTTATTTTCTAACAAAACTTGACCATTCTAGACAACTTGTCTTACAAATTGATAGCGTATATCAATATGTTTTGTTCTGGAATGATGAACTGGATTCTTAGACAGAGCTTGCGAACTCACATTGTCGCATCAAGAAAGGTTTGACCTTTCTTTGGGAGATTTTCTTTCAAAATATCAGCAATCTTTTCATTAGTACATTTATATTTTAACAACCTTGACCTTCCTTGACAACTTGTCTTACTTGACCCTTCTAGACAACTTGTCTTACAAAATGATAGCGTATATCAATATGTTTTGTTCTGGAATGATGAACTGGATTCTTAGACAGAGCTTGGGGACTCACATTGTCGCATCAAGAAAGGTTTGACCACACTGTCTGTTGTGTATATCTGTAGTGTCAAATGAAAATATTTTTTAAATATACCATCTCTGTAAATCTTACATGATTCTTCTTTGGGAGATTTTCGGCCAAAATATCAGCAATCTTTTCATTAGCACATTTATATTTTAACAACCTTGACCTTCCTTGACAACTTGTCTTACTTGACCCTTCTAGACAACTTGTATTACAGAATGATAGCGTATATCAATATGTTTTGTTCTGGAATGATGAAGTGGATTCTTAGACAGAGCTTGGGAACTCACATTGTCGCATCAAAAAAGGTTTAACCACACTGTCTGTTGTGTAAATCTGTAGTGTAAAATGAAAATATTTTTTAAATATACCATCTCTGTCAATCCTACATGTTTCTTCTTTGGGAGATTTTCGGCCAAAATATCAGCAATCTTTTCATTAATACATTTATTTTCTAACAAAACTTGACCATTCTAGACAACTTGTCTTACAAATTGATAGCGTATATCAATATGTTTTGTTCTGGAATGATGAACTGGATTCTTAGACAGAGCTTGGGGACTCACATTGTCGCATCAAGAAAGGTTTGACCACACTGTCTGTTGTGTATATCTGTAGTGTCAAATGAAAATATTTTTTAAATATACCATCTCTGTAAATCTTACATGATTCTTCTTTGGGAGATTTTCGGCCAAAATATCAGCAATCTTTTCATTAGTACATTTATATTTTAACAACCTTGACCTTCCTTGACAACTTGTCTTACTTGACCCTTCTAGACAACTTGTATTACAGAATGATAGCGTATATCAATATGTTTTGTTCTGGAATGATGAAGTGGATTCTTAGACAGAGCTTGGGAACTCACATTGTCGCATCAAAAAAGGTTTGACCACACTGTCTGTTGTGTAAATCTGTAGTGTCAAATGAAAATATTTTTTAAATATACCATCGCTGTAAATCTTACATGTTTCTTCTTTGGGAGATTTTCGGCCAAAATATCAGCAATCTTTTCATTAGTACATTTATATTTTAACAACCTTGACCTTCCTTGACAACTTGTCTTACTTGACCCTTCTAGACAACTTGTCTTACAAATTGATAGCGTATATCAATATGTTTTGTTCTGGAATGATGAACTGGATTCTTAGACAGAGCTTGCGGACTCACATTGTCGCATCAAGAAAGGTTTGACCACACTGTCTGTTGTGTAAATCTGTAGTGTCAAATGAAAATATTTTTTAAATATACCATCTCTGTAAATCCTACATGTTTCTTCTTTGGGATATTTTCGGCCAAAATACCAGCAATTTTTTCATTAGTACATTTATATTTAAACAAACTTGACCTTCCTTGTCTTACTTGACCCTTCTAGACAACTTGTCTTACAAAATGATAGCGTATATCAATATGTTTTGTTCTGGAATGATGAAGTGGATTCTTAGACAGAGCTTGGGAACTCACATTGTCGCATCAAAAAAGGTTTGACCACACTGTCTGTTGTGTAAATCTGTAGTGTAAAATGAAAATATTTTTTAAATATACCATCTCTGTAAATCCTACATGTTTCTTCTTTGGGAGATTTTCGGCCAAAATATCAGCAATCTTTTCATTAGTACATTTATTTTCTAACAAAACTTGACCATTCTAGACAACTTGTCGTTCAAAATGATAGCGTATATCAATATGTTTTGTTCTGGAATGATGAACTGGATTCTTAGCCAAAGCTTGGGAACTCAAATTGTCGCATCAAGAAAGGTTTGACACACTGTCTGTTGTGTAAATCTGTAGTCTTTCTCTTTTTTAAATGTACCATCTCTGTAAGTCCTTCATGTTTCGTCTTTGAGAGATTTTTTGTGTAAATCTGTAGTGTAAAATAAAAATCTTCATTAAATTTATCATCTCTGTTAATTCTTCATGTTTCTTCTTTGGGAGATTTTCTGTCAAAATATCAGCAATCTTTCATTAGTGCATTTATACTCTAACAAAACTTCACCCTCCTAGACAACTTGTCGTTCAAAATGATAACGTATATCAATATATTTTGTTCTGGAATGATGAACTGGATTCTTAACCAAAGCTTGGGAACTCAAATCGTCGCATCAAGAAAGGTTTGACCACACTGTCTGTTGTGTAAATCTGTAGTGTCAATTGAAAATCTTCTTTAAATATACCGTCTCCGTTAATTTTTCATGTTTCTTCTTTGGGAGATTTTCTTTCAAAATATCAGCAATCTTTCATTAGTGCATTTATACTCTAACAAATTTGACCCTCCTAGACAACTTGTCTTACAAAATGATAGCGTATATCAATATGTTTTGTTCTGAATTGATGAACTGGATTCTTAGACAGAGCTTGCGAACTCACATTGTCGCATCAAGAAAGGTTTGACCTTTCTTTGGGAGATTTTCTTTCAAAATATCAGTAATCATTTTATTAGTGCATTTATACTCTAACAAATTTGACCCTCCTTGACAACTTGTCTTACAAAATGATAGCGTATATCAATATGTTTTGTTCTGGAATGATGAACTGGATGATGAACTGATGAAGAAAGGTTTGACCACACTGTCTGTTGTTTAAATCTGTAGTGTCAAATGAAAATATTTTTTAAATATACCATCTCTGTAAATCTTACATGTTTCTTCTTTGGGAGATTTTCGGCCAAAATATCAGCAATCTTTTCATTAGTACATTTATATTTTAACAACCTTGACCTTCCTTGACAACTTGTCTTACTTGACCCTTCTAGACAACTTGTCTTACAAAATGATACCGTATATCAATATGTTTTGTTCTGGAATGATGAACTGGATTCTTAGACAGAGCTTGGGGACTCACATTGTCGCATCAAGAAAGGTTTGACCACACTGTCTGTTGTGTATATCTGTAGTGTCAAATGAAAATATTTTTTAAATATACCATCTCTGTAAATCTTACATGATTCTTCTTTGGGAGATTTTCGGCCAAAATATCAGCAATCTTTTCATTAGCACATTTATATTTTAACAACCTTGACCTTCCTTGACAACTTGTCTTACTTGACCCTTCTAGACAACTTGTATTACAGAATGATAGCGTATATCAATATGTTTTGTTCTGGAATGATGAAGTGGATTCTTAGACAGAGCTTGGGAACTCACATTGTCGCATCAAAAAAGGTTTAACCACACTGTCTGTTGTGTAAATCTGTAGTGTAAAATGAAAATATTTTTTAAATATACCATCTCTGTCAATCCTACATGTTTCTTCTTTGGGAGATTTTCGGCAAAATATCAACAATCTTTTCATTAATACATTTATTTTCTAACAAAACTTGACCATTCTAGACAACTTGTCTTACAAATTGATAGCGTATATCAATATGTTTTGTTCTGGAATGATGAACTGGATTCTTAGACAGAGCTTGGGGACTCACATTGTCGCATCAAGAAAGGTTTGACCACACTGTCTGTTGTGTATATCTGTAGTGTCAAATGAAAATATTTTTTAAATATACCATCTCTGTAAATCTTACATGATTCTTCTTTGGGAGATTTTCGGCCAAAATATCAGCAATCTTTTCATTAGTACATTTATATTTTAACAACCTTGACCTTCCTTGACAACTTGTCTTACTTGACCCTTCTAGACAACTTGTATTACAGAATGATAGCGTATATCAATATGTTTTGTTCTGGAATGATGAAGTGGATTCTTAGACAGAGCTTGGGAACTCACATTGTCGCATCAAAAAAGGTTTGACCACACTGTCTGTTGTGTAAATCTGTAGTGTCAAATGAAAATATTTTTTAAATATACCATCGCTGTAAATCTTACATGTTTCTTCTTTGGGAGATTTTCGGCCAAAATATCAGCAATCTTTTCATTAGTACATTTATATTTTAACAACCTTGACCTTCCTTGACAACTTGTCTTACTTGACCCTTCTAGACAACTTGTCTTACAAATTGATAGCGTATATCAATATGTTTTGTTCTGGAATGATGAACTGGATTCTTAGACAGAGCTTGGGGACTCACATTGTCGCATCAAGAAAGGTTTGACCACACTGTCTGTTGTGTAAATCTGTAGTGTCAAATGAAAATATTTTTTAAATATACCATCTCTGTAAATCCTACATGTTTCTTCTTTGGGAGATTTTCGGCCAAAATATCAGCAATCTTTTCATTAGTACATTTATTTTCTAACAAAACTTGACCATTCTAGACAACTTGTCGTTCAAAATGATAGCGTATATCAATATGTTTTGTTCTGGAATGATGAAGTGGATTCTTAGACAGAGCTTGGGAACTCACATTGTCGCATCAAAAAAGGTTTGACCACACTGTCTGTTGTGTAAATCTGTAGTGTAAAATGAAAATTTTTTTTAAATATACCATCTCTGTCAATCCTACATGTTTCTTCTTTGGGAGATTTTCGGCAAAATATCAACAATCTTTTCATTAATACATTTATTTTCTAACAAAACTTGACCATTCTAGACAACTTGTCTTACAAATTGATAGCGTATATCAATATGTTTTGTTCTGGAATGATGAACTGGATTCTTAGACAGAGCTTGGGGACTCACATTGTCGCATCAAGAAAGGTTTGACCACACTGTCTGTTGTGTAAATCTGTAGTGTCAAATGAAAATATTTTGTAAATATACCATCGCTGTAAATCTTACATGTTTCTTCTTTGGGATATTTTCGGCCAAAATATCAGCAATTTTTTCATTAGTACATTTATATTTAAACAAACTTGACCTTCCTTGTCTTACTTGACCCTTCTAGACAACTTGTCTTACAAAATGATAGCGTATATCAATATGTTTTGTTCTGGAATGATGAAGTGGATTCTTAGACAGAGCTTGGGAACTCACATTGTCGCATCAAAAAAGGTTTGACCACACTGTCTGTTGTGTAAATCTGTAGTGTAAAATGAAAATATTTTTTAAATATACCATCTCTGTAAATCCTACATGTTTCTTCTTTGGGAGATTTTCGGCCAAAATATCAGCAATCTTTTCATTAGTACATTTATTTTCTAACAAAACTTGACCATTCTAGACAACTTGTCGTTCAAAATGATAGCGTATATCAATATGTTTTGTTCTGGAATGATGAACTGGATTCTTAGCCAAAGCTTGGGAACTCAAATTGTCGCATCAAGAAAGGTTTGACCACTTTGTCTGTTGTGTAAATCTGTAGTCTTTCTCTTTTTTAAATGTACCATCTCTGTAAGTCCTACATGTTTCGTCTTTGGGAGATTTTTAGTGTAAATCTGTAGTGTAAAATGAAAATCTTCTTTAAATGTACCATCTCCGTTAATTCTTCATGTTTCTTCTTTGGGAGATTTGAAGACAAAATATCATCAATCATTTCGTTAGTGCATTTATCTTCTAACAAAACATTACCCTCCTAGACAACTTGTCGTTCAAAATGATAGCGTATATCAATATATTTTGTTCTGGAATGATGAACTGGATTCTTAACCAAAGCTTGGAAACTCAAATTGTCGCATCAAGAATGGTTTGACCACACTGTCTGTTGTGTAAATCTGTAGTGTAAAAGGAAAATCTTCTTTTAATAAATCTTTGGGAGATTTGTAAACAATATATCATCAATCATTTCATTAGTGCATTTATCTTCTAACAAAACTTTACCGTCCTAGAAAACTTGTCGTTCAAAATGATAGCGTATATCAATATATTTTGTTCTGGAATGATGAACTGGATTCTTAACCAAAGCTTGGGAACTCAAATTGTCGCATCAGGAAAGGTTTGACACACTGTCTGTTGTGTTAATCTGTTGTCTTTCTCTTTTTTAAATGTACCATCTCTGTAAGTCCTACATGTTTCGTCTTTGAGAGATTTTTTGTGTAAATCTGTAGTGTAAAATGAAAATCTTCTTTAAATTTACCATCTCTGTTAATTCTTCATGTTTCTTCTTTGGGAGATTTTTTGTCAAAATATCAGCAATCTTTCATTAGTGCATTTATACTCTAACAAAACTTCACCCTCCTAGACAAATTGTCGTTCAAAATGATAACGTATATCAATATATTTTGTTCTGGAATGATGAACTGGATTCTTAACCAAAGCTTGGAAACTCAAATTGTCGCATCAAGAATGGTTTGACCACACTGGCTGTTGTGTAAATCTGTAGTGTAAAATGAAAATCTTCTTTTAATGTACCATCTCCGTTAATTCTTAATGTTTCTTCTTTGGGAGATTTTCTTTCAAAATATCAGCAATCTTTCATTAGTGCATTTATACTCTAACAAATTTGACCCTCCTAGACAACTTGTCTTACAAAATGATAGCGTATATCAATATGTTTTGTTCTGGAATAATAAACTGTATTCTTAGTCAAAGCTTGGGAATTCAACTTGTCGCATCAAGAAAGGTTTAACCACACTGTCTGTTGTGTAAATCTGTAGTCTTTCTCTTTTTTAAATGTACTATCTCTGTAAGTCCTACATGTTTTGTCTTTGGGAGATTTTTAGTGTAAATCTGTAGTGTAAAATGAAAATCTTCTTTAAATGTACCATCTCCGTTAATTCTTCATGTTTCTTCTTTGGGAGATTTTCTTTCAATATATCAGCAATCTTTCATTAGTGCATTTATAGTCTAACAAATTTGACCCTCCTAGACAACTTGTCTTACAAAATGATAGCGTATATCAATATGTTTTGTTCTGGAGTGATGAACTGGATTCTTAGTCAAAGCTTGGGAACTCAAATTGTCGCATCAAGAAAGATTTGACCACACTGTCTGTTGTGTAAATCTGTAGTCTTTCTCTTTTTTAAATGAACCATCTCTGTAAGTCCTACATGTTTCGTCTTTGGGAGATTTTAAGTGTAAATCTGTAGTGTAAAATGAAAATCTTCTTTAAATGTACCATCTCCGTTAATTCTTCATGTTTCTTCTTTGGGAGATTTTTGGTCAAAATATCAGCAATCTTTCATTAGTGCATTAATACTCTAACAAATTTGACCCTCCCAGACAACTTGTTTTACAAAATGATAGCGTATATCAATATATTTTGTTCTGGAATGATGAACTGGATTCTTAACCAAAGCTTGGGAACTCAAATTGTCGCATCAGGAAAGGTTTGACACACTGTCTGTTTTGTTAATCTGTAGTCTTTCTCTTTTTTAAATGTACCATCTCTGTAAGTCCTACATGTTTCGTCTTTGAGAAATTTTTTGTGTAAATCTGTAGTGTAAAATAAAAATCTTCTTTAAATTTACCATCTCTGTTAATTCTTCATGTTTCTTCTTTGGGAGATTTGTAGACAAAATATCAGCAATCATTTCATTAGTGCATTTATCTTATAACAAAACTTTACCCTCCTAGACAACTCGTCGTTCAAAATGATAGCGTATATCAATATATTTTGTTCTGGAATGATGAACTGGATTCTTAACCAAAGCTTGGGAACTCAAATTGTCGCATCAGGAAAGGTTTGACACACTGTCTGTTTTGTTAATCTGTAGTCTTTCTCTTTTTTAAATGTACCATCTCTGTAAGTCCTACATGTTTCGTCTTTGGGAGATTTTTAGTGTAAATCTGTAGTGTAAAATGAAAATCTTCTTTAAATGTACCATCTCCGTTAATTCTTCATGTTTCTTCTTTGGGAGATTTTTTGTCAAAATATCAGCAATCTTTCATTAGTGCATTTTTACTCTAACAAAACTTCATCCTCCTAGACAAATTGTCGTTCAAAATGATAGCGTATATCAATATGTTTTTTGTTCTGGAATGATGAACTGGATTCTTAGTCAAAGCTTGGGAACTCAAATTGTCGCATCAAGAAAGGTTTGACCACACTGTCTGTTGTGTAAATCTGTAGTCTTTCTCTTTTTTAAATGTACCATCTCTGTAAGTCCTACATGTTTTGTCTTTGGGAGATTTTTAGTGTAAATCTGTAGTGTAAAATGAAAATCTTCTTTAAATGTACCATCTCCGTCAATTCTTCATGTTTCTTCTGTGGGAGATTTTTGGTCAAAATATCAGCAATCTTTCATTAGTGCATTAATACTCTAACAAATTTGACCGTCCCAGACAACTTGTCTTACAAAATGATAGCGTATATCAATATGTTTTGTTCTGGAATGATGAACTGGATTCTTAGTCAAAGCTTGGGAACTCAAATTGTCGCATCAAGAAAGGTTTGACCGTACTGTCTGTTGTGTAGATCTGTAGTCTTTCTCTTTTTTAAATGTACCATCTCTGTAAGTCCTACATGTTTCGTCTTTGGGAGATTTTTAGTGTAAATCTGTAGTGTAAAATGAAAATCTTCTTTAAATGTACCATCTCCGTTAATTCTTCATGTTTCTTGTTTGGAAGATTTTCTGTCAAAATATCAGCAATCTTTCATTAGTGCATTAATACTGTAACAAATTTGACCCTCCCAGACAACTTGTCTTACAAAATGATAGCGTATATCAATATATTTTGTTCTGGAATGATGAACTGGATTCTTAACCAAAGCTTGGGAACTCAAATTGTCGCATCAGGAAAGGTTTGACACACTGTCTGTTTTGTTAATCTGTAGTCTTTCTCTTTTTTAAATGTACCATCTCTGTAAGTCCTACATGTTTCGTCTTTGAGAAATTTTTTGTGTCAATCTGTAGTGTAAAATGAAAATCTTCTTTAAATGTACCATCTCTGTTAATTCTTCATGTTTCTTCTTTGGGAGATTTTTTGTCAAAATATCAGCAATCTTTCATTAGTGCATTTTTACTCTAACAAAACTTCATCCTCCTAGACAAATTGTCGTTCAAAATGATAACGTATATCAATATATTTTGTTCTGGAATGATGAACTGGATTCTTAACCAAAGCTTGGAAACTCAAATTGTCGCATCAAGAATGGTTTGACCACACTGGCTGTTGTGTAAATCTGTAGTGTAAAATGAAAATCTTCTTTTAATGTACCATCTCCGTTAATTCTTAATGTTTCTTCTTTGGGAGATTTTCTTTCAAAATATCAGCAATCTTTCATTAGTGCATTAATACTCTAACAAATTTGACCCTCCCAGACAACTTGTCTTACAAAATGATAGCGTATATCAATATGTTTTGTTCTGGAATGATGAACTGGATTCTTAGTCAAAGCTTGGGAACTCAAATTGTCGCATCAAGAAAGGTTTGACCACACTGTCTGTTGTGTAAATCTGTAGTCTTTCTCTTTTTTAAATGTACCATCTCTGTAAGTCCTACATGTTTCGTCTTTGGGAGATTTTTAGTGTAAATCTGTAGTGTAAAATGAAAATCTTCTTTAAATGTACCATCTCCGTTAATTCTTCATGTTTCTTCTTTGGGAGATTTGTAGACAAAATATCAGCAATCATTTCATTAGTGCATTTATCTTCTAACAAAACTTTACCCTCCTAGACAACTTGTCGTTCAAAATGACAGCGTATATCAATATATTTTGTTCTGGAATGATGAACTGGATTCTTAACCAAAGCTTGGGAACTTAAATTGTCGCATCAGGAAAGGTTTGACACACTGTCTGTTTTGTTAATCTGTAGTCTTTCTCTTTTTTAAATGTACCATCTCTGTAAGTCCTACATGTTTCGTCTTTGAGAAATTTTTTGTGTAAATCTGTAGTGTAAAATGAAAATCTTCTTTAAATTTACCATCTCTGTTAATTCTTCATGTTTCTTCTTTGGGAGATTTGTAGACAAAATATCAGCAATCATTTCATTAGTGCATTTATCTTCTAACAAAACTTTAACCTCCTAGACAAATTGTCGTTCAAAATGATAGCGTATATCAATATGTTTTGTTCTGGAATGATGAACTGGATTCTTAGTCAAAGCTTGGGAACTCAAATTGTCGCATCAAGAAAGGTTTGACCACACTGTCTGTTGTGTAAATCTGTAGTCTTTCTCTTTTTTAAATGTACCATCTCTGTAAGTCCTACATGTTTCGTCTTTGGGAGATTTTAAGTGTAAATCTGTAGTGTAAAATGAAAATCTTCTTTAAATGTACCATCTCCGTCAATTCTTCATGTTTCTTCTGTGGGAGATTTTTGGTCAAAATATCAGCAATCTTTCATTAGTGCATTAATACTCTAACAAATTTGACCGTCCCAGACAACTTGTCTTACAAAATGATAGCGTATATCAATATGTTTTGTTCTGGAATGATGAAGTGGATTCTTAGACAGAGCTTGGGAACTCACATTGTCGCATCAAAAAAGGTTTGACCACACTGTCTGTTGTGTAAATCTGTAGTGTAAAATGAAAATATTTTTTAAATATACCATCTCTGTAAATCCTACATGTTTCTTCTTTGGGAGATTTTCGGCCAAAATATCAGCAATCTTTTCATTAGTACATTTATTTTCTAACAAAACTTGACCATTCTAGACAACTTGTCGTTCAAAATGATAGCGTATATCAATATGTTTTGTTCTGGAATGATGAACTGGATTCTTAGCCAAAGCTTGGGAACTCAAATTGTCGCATCAAGAAAGGTTTGACCACTTTGTCTGTTGTGTAAATCTGTAGTCTTTCTCTTTTTTAAATGTACCATCTCTGTAAGTCCTACATGTTTCGTCTTTGGGAGATTTTTAGTGTAAATCTGTAGTGTAAAATGAAAATCTTCTTTAAATGTACCATCTCCGTTAATTCTTCATGTTTCTTCTTTGGGAGATTTGAAGACAAAATATCATCAATCATTTCGTTAGTGCATTTATCTTCTAACAAAACATTACCCTCCTAGACAACTTGTCGTTCAAAATGATAGCGTATATCAATATATTTTGTTCTGGAATGATGAACTGGATTCTTAACCAAAGCTTGGAAACTCAAATTGTCGCATCAAGAATGGTTTGACCACACTGTCTGTTGTGTAAATCTGTAGTGTAAAAGGAAAATCTTCTTTTAATAAATCTTTGGGAGATTTGTAAACAATATATCATCAATCATTTCATTAGTGCATTTATCTTCTAACAAAACTTTACCGTCCTAGAAAACTTGTCGTTCAAAATGATAGCGTATATCAATATATTTTGTTCTGGAATGATGAACTGGATTCTTAACCAAAGCTTGGGAACTCAAATTGTCGCATCAGGAAAGGTTTGACACACTGTCTGTTGTGTTAATCTGTTGTCTTTCTCTTTTTTAAATGTACCATCTCTGTAAGTCCTACATGTTTCGTCTTTGAGAGATTTTTTGTGTAAATCTGTAGTGTAAAATGAAAATCTTCTTTAAATTTACCATCTCTGTTAATTCTTCATGTTTCTTCTTTGGGAGATTTTTTGTCAAAATATCAGCAATCTTTCATTAGTGCATTTATACTCTAACAAAACTTCACCCTCCTAGACAAATTGTCGTTCAAAATGATAACGTATATCAATATATTTTGTTCTGGAATGATGAACTGGATTCTTAACCAAAGCTTGGAAACTCAAATTGTCGCATCAAGAATGGTTTGACCACACTGGCTGTTGTGTAAATCTGTAGTGTAAAATGAAAATCTTCTTTTAATGTACCATCTCCGTTAATTCTTAATGTTTCTTCTTTGGGAGATTTTCTTTCAAAATATCAGCAATCTTTCATTAGTGCATTTATACTCTAACAAATTTGACCCTCCTAGACAACTTGTCTTACAAAATGATAGCGTATATCAATATGTTTTGTTCTGGAATAATAAACTGTATTCTTAGTCAAAGCTTGGGAATTCAACTTGTCGCATCAAGAAAGGTTTAACCACACTGTCTGTTGTGTAAATCTGTAGTCTTTCTCTTTTTTAAATGTACTATCTCTGTAAGTCCTACATGTTTTGTCTTTGGGAGATTTTTAGTGTAAATCTGTAGTGTAAAATGAAAATCTTCTTTAAATGTACCATCTCCGTTAATTCTTCATGTTTCTTCTTTGGGAGATTTTCTTTCAATATATCAGCAATCTTTCATTAGTGCATTTATAGTCTAACAAATTTGACCCTCCTAGACAACTTGTCTTACAAAATGATAGCGTATATCAATATGTTTTGTTCTGGAGTGATGAACTGGATTCTTAGTCAAAGCTTGGGAACTCAAATTGTCGCATCAAGAAAGATTTGACCACACTGTCTGTTGTGTAAATCTGTAGTCTTTCTCTTTTTTAAATGAACCATCTCTGTAAGTCCTACATGTTTCGTCTTTGGGAGATTTTAAGTGTAAATCTGTAGTGTAAAATGAAAATCTTCTTTAAATGTACCATCTCCGTTAATTCTTCATGTTTCTTCTTTGGGAGATTTTTGGTCAAAATATCAGCAATCTTTCATTAGTGCATTAATACTCTAACAAATTTGACCCTCCCAGACAACTTGTTTTACAAAATGATAGCGTATATCAATATATTTTGTTCTGGAATGATGAACTGGATTCTTAACCAAAGCTTGGGAACTCAAATTGTCGCATCAGGAAAGGTTTGACACACTGTCTGTTTTGTTAATCTGTAGTCTTTCTCTTTTTTAAATGTACCATCTCTGTAAGTCCTACATGTTTCGTCTTTGAGAAATTTTTTGTGTAAATCTGTAGTGTAAAATAAAAATCTTCTTTAAATTTACCATCTCTGTTAATTCTTCATGTTTCTTCTTTGGGAGATTTGTAGACAAAATATCAGCAATCATTTCATTAGTGCATTTATCTTATAACAAAACTTTACCCTCCTAGACAACTCGTCGTTCAAAATGATAGCGTATATCAATATATTTTGTTCTGGAATGATGAACTGGATTCTTAACCAAAGCTTGGGAACTCAAATTGTCGCATCAGGAAAGGTTTGACACACTGTCTGTTTTGTTAATCTGTAGTCTTTCTCTTTTTTAAATGTACCATCTCTGTAAGTCCTACATGTTTCGTCTTTGGGAGATTTTTAGTGTAAATCTGTAGTGTAAAATGAAAATCTTCTTTAAATGTACCATCTCCGTTAATTCTTCATGTTTCTTCTTTGGGAGATTTTTTGTCAAAATATCAGCAATCTTTCATTAGTGCATTTTTACTCTAACAAAACTTCATCCTCCTAGACAAATTGTCGTTCAAAATGATAGCGTATATCAATATGTTTTTTGTTCTGGAATGATGAACTGGATTCTTAGTCAAAGCTTGGGAACTCAAATTGTCGCATCAAGAAAGGTTTGACCACACTGTCTGTTGTGTAAATCTGTAGTCTTTCTCTTTTTTAAATGTACCATCTCTGTAAGTCCTACATGTTTTGTCTTTGGGAGATTTTTAGTGTAAATCTGTAGTGTAAAATGAAAATCTTCTTTAAATGTACCATCTCCGTCAATTCTTCATGTTTCTTCTGTGGGAGATTTTTGGTCAAAATATCAGCAATCTTTCATTAGTGCATTAATACTCTAACAAATTTGACCGTCCCAGACAACTTGTCTTACAAAATGATAGCGTATATCAATATGTTTTGTTCTGGAATGATGAACTGGATTCTTAGTCAAAGCTTGGGAACTCAAATTGTCGCATCAAGAAAGGTTTGACCGTACTGTCTGTTGTGTAGATCTGTAGTCTTTCTCTTTTTTAAATGTACCATCTCTGTAAGTCCTACATGTTTCGTCTTTGGGAGATTTTTAGTGTAAATCTGTAGTGTAAAATGAAAATCTTCTTTAAATGTACCATCTCCGTTAATTCTTCATGTTTCTTGTTTGGAAGATTTTCTGTCAAAATATCAGCAATCTTTCATTAGTGCATTAATACTGTAACAAATTTGACCCTCCCAGACAACTTGTCTTACAAAATGATAGCGTATATCAATATATTTTGTTCTGGAATGATGAACTGGATTCTTAACCAAAGCTTGGGAACTCAAATTGTCGCATCAGGAAAGGTTTGACACACTGTCTGTTTTGTTAATCTGTAGTCTTTCTCTTTTTTAAATGTACCATCTCTGTAAGTCCTACATGTTTCGTCTTTGAGAAATTTTTTGTGTCAATCTGTAGTGTAAAATGAAAATCTTCTTTAAATGTACCATCTCTGTTAATTCTTCATGTTTCTTCTTTGGGAGATTTTTTGTCAAAATATCAGCAATCTTTCATTAGTGCATTTTTACTCTAACAAAACTTCATCCTCCTAGACAAATTGTCGTTCAAAATGATAACGTATATCAATATATTTTGTTCTGGAATGATGAACTGGATTCTTAACCAAAGCTTGGAAACTCAAATTGTCGCATCAAGAATGGTTTGACCACACTGGCTGTTGTGTAAATCTGTAGTGTAAAATGAAAATCTTCTTTTAATGTACCATCTCCGTTAATTCTTAATGTTTCTTCTTTGGGAGATTTTCTTTCAAAATATCAGCAATCTTTCATTAGTGCATTAATACTCTAACAAATTTGACCCTCCCAGACAACTTGTCTTACAAAATGATAGCGTATATCAATATGTTTTGTTCTGGAATGATGAACTGGATTCTTAGTCAAAGCTTGGGAACTCAAATTGTCGCATCAAGAAAGGTTTGACCACACTGTCTGTTGTGTAAATCTGTAGTCTTTCTCTTTTTTAAATGTACCATCTCTGTAAGTCCTACATGTTTCGTCTTTGGGAGATTTTTAGTGTAAATCTGTAGTGTAAAATGAAAATCTTCTTTAAATGTACCATCTCCGTTAATTCTTCATGTTTCTTCTTTGGGAGATTTGTAGACAAAATATCAGCAATCATTTCATTAGTGCATTTATCTTCTAACAAAACTTTACCCTCCTAGACAACTTGTCGTTCAAAATGACAGCGTATATCAATATATTTTGTTCTGGAATGATGAACTGGATTCTTAACCAAAGCTTGGGAACTTAAATTGTCGCATCAGGAAAGGTTTGACACACTGTCTGTTTTGTTAATCTGTAGTCTTTCTCTTTTTTAAATGTACCATCTCTGTAAGTCCTACATGTTTCGTCTTTGAGAAATTTTTTGTGTAAATCTGTAGTGTAAAATGAAAATCTTCTTTAAATTTACCATCTCTGTTAATTCTTCATGTTTCTTCTTTGGGAGATTTGTAGACAAAATATCAGCAATCATTTCATTAGTGCATTTATCTTCTAACAAAACTTTAACCTCCTAGACAAATTGTCGTTCAAAATGATAGCGTATATCAATATGTTTTGTTCTGGAATGATGAACTGGATTCTTAGTCAAAGCTTGGGAACTCAAATTGTCGCATCAAGAAAGGTTTGACCACACTGTCTGTTGTGTAAATCTGTAGTCTTTCTCTTTTTTAAATGTACCATCTCTGTAAGTCCTACATGTTTCGTCTTTGGGAGATTTTTAGTGTAAATCAGTAGTGTAAAATGAAAATCTTCTTTAAATGTACCATCTCCGTCAATTCTTCATGTTTCTTCTTTGGGAGATTTTTGGTCAAAATATCAGCAATCTTTCATTAGTGCATTTATACTCTAAAAAATTTGACCCTCCTAGACAACTTGTCTTACAAAAGGAAGCGTATATCAATATGTTTTGTTCTGGAATGATGAACTGGATTCTTAGTCAAAGCTTGGGAACTTAAATTTTCGCATCAAGAAAGGTTTGACCGTACTGTCTGTTGTGTAGATCTGTAGTCTTTCTCTTTTTTAAATGTACTATCTCTGTAAGTCCTACATGTTTTGTCTTTGGGAGATTTTTAGTGTAAATCTGTAGTGTAAAATGAAAATCTTCTTTAAATGTACCATCTCCGTTAATTCTTCATGTTTCTTCTTTGGGAGATCTTCTTTCAATATATCAGCAATCTTTCATTAGTGCATTTATAGTCTAACAAATTTGACCCTCCTAGACAACTTGTCTTACAAAATGATAGCGTATATCAATATGTTTTGTTCTGGAATGATGAACTGCATTCTTAGTCAAAGCTTGGGAACTCAAATTGTCGCATCAAGAAAGATTTGACCACACTGTCTGTTGTGTAAATCTGTAGTCTTTCTCTTTTTTAAATGAACCATCTCTGTAAGTCCTACATGTTTCGTCTTTGGGAGATTTTAAGTGTAAATCTGTAGTGTAAAATGAAAATCTTCTTTAAATGTACCATCTCCGTTAATTCTTCATGTTTCTTCTTTGGGAGATTTTTGGTCAAAATATCAGCAATCTTTCATTAGTGCATTAATACTCTAACAAATTTGACCCTCCCAGACAACTTGTCTTACAAAATGATAGCGTATATCAATATATTTTGTTCTGGAATGATGAACTGGATTCTTAACCAAAGCTTGGGAACTCAAATTGTCGCATCAGGAAAGGTTTGACACACTGTCTGTTTTGTTAATCTGTAGTCTTTCTCTTTTTTAAATGTACCATCTCTGTAAGTCCTACATGTTTCGTCTTTGAGAAATTTTTTGTGTAAATCTGTAGTGTAAAATAAAAATCTTCTTTAAATTTACCATCTCTGTTAATTCTTCATGTTTCTTCTTTGGGAGATTTGTAGACAAAATATCAGCAATCATTTCATTAGTGCATTTATCTTATAACAAAACTTTACCCTCCTAGACAACTCGTCGTTCAAAATGATAGCGTATATCAATATATTTTGTTCTGGAATGATGAACTGGATTCTTAACCAAAGCTTGGGAACTCAAATTGTCGCATCAGGAAAGGTTTGACACACTGTCTGTTTTGTTAATCTGTAGTCTTTCTCTTTTTTAAATGTACCATCTCTGTAAGTCCTACATGTTTCGTCTTTGGGAGATTTTTAGTGTAAATCTGTAGTGTAAAATGAAAATCTTCTTTAAATGTACCATCTCCGTTAATTCTTCATGTTTCTTCTTTGGGAGATTTTTTGTCAAAATATCAGCAATCTTTCATTAGTGCATTTTTACTCTAACAAAACTTCATCCTCCTAGACAAATTGTCGTTCAAAATGATAGCGTATATCAATATGTTTTTTGTTCTGGAATGATGAACTGGATTCTTAGTCAAAGCTTGGGAACTCAAATTGTCGCATCAAGAAAGGTTTGACCACACTGTCTGTTGTGTAAATCTGTAGTCTTTCTCTTTTTTAAATGTACCATCTCTGTAAGTCCTACATGTTTTGTCTTTGGGAGATTTTTAGTGTAAATCTGTAGTGTAAAATGAAAATCTTCTTTAAATGTACCATCTCCGTCAATTCTTCATGTTTCTTCTGTGGGAGATTTTTGGTCAAAATATCAGCAATCTTTCATTAGTGCATTAATACTCTAACAAATTTGACCGTCCCAGACAACTTGTCTTACAAAATGATAGCGTATATCAATATGTTTTGTTCTGGAATGATGAACTGGATTCTTAGTCAAAGCTTGGGAACTCAAATTGTCGCATCAAGAAAGGTTTGACCGTACTGTCTGTTGTGTAGATCTGTAGTCTTTCTCTTTTTTAAATGTACCATCTCTGTAAGTCCTACATGTTTCGTCTTTGGGAGATTTTTAGTGTAAATCTGTAGTGTAAAATGAAAATCTTCTTTAAATGTACCATCTCCGTTAATTCTTCATGTTTCTTGTTTGGAAGATTTTCTGTCAAAATATCAGCAATCTTTCATTAGTGCATTAATACTCTAACAAATTTGACCCTCCCAGACAACTTGTCTTACAAAATGATAGCGTATATCAATATATTTTGTTCTGGAATGATGAACTGGATTCTTAACCAAAGCTTGGGAACTCAAATTGTCGCATCAGGAAAGGTTTGACACACTGTCTGTTTTGTTAATCTGTAGTCTTTCTCTTTTTTAAATGTACCATCTCTGTAAGTCCTACATGTTTCGTCTTTGAGAAATTTTTTGTGTCAATCTGTAGTGTAAAATGAAAATCTTCTTTAAATGTACCATCTCTGTTAATTCTTCATGTTTCTTCTTTGGGAGATTTTTTGTCAAAATATCAGCAATCTTTCATTAGTGCATTTTTACTCTAACAAAACTTCATCCTCCTAGACAAATTGTCGTTCAAAATGATAACGTATATCAATATATTTTGTTCTGGAATGATGAACTGGATTCTTAACCAAAGCTTGGAAACTCAAATTGTCGCATCAAGAATGGTTTGACCACACTGGCTGTTGTGTAAATCTGTAGTGTAAAATGAAAATCTTCTTTTAATGTACCATCTCCGTTAATTCTTAATGTTTCTTCTTTGGGAGATTTTCTTTCAAAATATCAGCAATCTTTCATTAGTGCATTAATACTCTAACAAATTTGACCCTCCCAGACAACTTGTCTTACAAAATGATAGCGTATATCAATATGTTTTGTTCTGGAATGATGAACTGGATTCTTAGTCAAAGCTTGGGAACTCAAATTGTCGCATCAAGAAAGGTTTGACCACACTGTCTGTTGTGTAAATCTGTAGTCTTTCTCTTTTTTAAATGTACCATCTCTGTAAGTCCTACATGTTTCGTCTTTGGGAGATTTATAGTGTAAATCTGTAGTGTAAAATGAAAATCTTCTTTAAATGTACCATCTCCGTTAATTCTTCATGTTTCTTCTTTGGGAGATTTGTAGACAAAATATCAGCAATCATTTCATTAGTGCATTTATCTTCTAACAAAACTTTACCCTCCTAGACAACTTGTCGTTCAAAATGACAGCGTATATCAATATATTTTGTTCTGGAATGATGAACTGGATTCTTAACCAAAGCTTGGGAACTTAAATTGTCGCATCAGGAAAGGTTTGACACACTGTCTGTTTTGTTAATCTGTAGTCTTTCTCTTTTTTAAATGTACCATCTCTGTAAGTCCTACATGTTTCGTCTTTGAGAAATTTTTTGTGTAAATCTGTAGTGTAAAATAAAAATCTTCTTTCAATTTACCATCTCTGTTAATTCTTCATGTTTCTTCTTTGGGAGATTTGTAGACAAAATATCAGCAATCATTTCATTAGTGCATTTATCTTATAACAAAACTTTACCCTCCTAGACAACTCGTCGTTCAAAATGATAGCGTATATCAATATATTTTGTTCTGGAATGATGAACTGGATTCTTAACCAAAGCTTGGGAACTCAAATTGTCGCATCAGGAAAGGTTTGACACACTGTCTGTTTTGTTAATCTGTAGTCTTTCTCTTTTTTAAATGTACCATCTCTGTAAGTCCTACATGTTTCGTCTTTGGGAGATTTTTAGTGTAAATCAGTAGTGTAAAATGAAAATCTTCTTTAAATGTACCATCTCCGTCAATTCTTCATGTTTCTTCTTTGGGAGATTTTTGGTCAAAATATCAGCAATCTTTCATTAGTGCATTTATACTCTAAAAAATTTGACCCTCCTAGACAACTTGTCTTACAAAAGGAAGCGTATATCAATATGTTTTGTTCTGGAATGATGAACTGGATTCTTAGTCAAAGCTTGGGAACTTAAATTTTCGCATCAAGAAAGGTTTGACCGTACTGTCTGTTGTGTAGATCTGTAGTCTTTCTCTTTTTTAAATGTACCATCTCTGTAAGTCCTACATGTTTCGTCTTTGGGAGATTTTTAGTGTAAATCTGTAGTGTAAAATGAAAATCTTCTTTAAATGTACCATCTCCGTTAATTCTTCATGTTTCTTGTTTGGAAGATTTTCTGTCAAAATATCAGCAATCTTTCATTAGTGCATTTATACTCTAACAAATTTGACCCTCCTAGACAACTTGTCTTTCAAAATGATAGCGTATATCAATATGTTTTGTTCTGGAATGATGAACTGGATTCTTAGTCAAAGCTTGGGAACTTAAATTTTCGCATCAAGAAAGGTTTGACCATACTGTCTGTTGTGTAAATCTGTAGTCTTTCTCTTTTTTAAATGTACCATCTCTATAAGTCCTACACGTTTCATCTTTGGGAGAGTTTTTGTGTAAATCTTTAGTATAAAATGAAAATCTTCTTTAAATGTACCATCTCTGTTAATTCTTCATGTTTCTTCTTTGGGAGATTCTTGGTCAAAGTATCAGCATTCTTTCATTAGTGCATTTATACTCTAACAAATTTGACCCTCCTAGACAACTTGTCTTACGAAAGGATAGCGTATATCAATATGTTTTGTTCTGGAATGATGAACTGGATTCTTAGTCAAAGCTTGGGAACTTAAATTTTCGCATCAAGAAAGGTTTGACCATACTGTCTGTTGTGTAAATCTGTAGTCTTTCTCTTTTTTAAATGTACCATCTCTGTAAGTCCTACATGTTTCGTCTTTGGGAGATTTTTAGTGTAAATCTGTAGTGTAAAATGAAAATCTTCTTTAAATGTACCATCTCCGTTAATTCTTCATGTTTCTTCTTTGGGAAATTTTCTGTCAAAATATCAGCAGTCTTTCATTAGTGCATTTATACTCTAACAAAACTTCACCCTCCTAGACAACTTGTCGTTCAAAATGATAACGTATATCAATATATTTTGTTCTGGAATAATAAACTGGATTCTTAACCAAAGCTTGGGAACTCAAATTGTCGCATCAAGAAAGGTTTGACCACACTGTCTGTTGTGTAAATCTGTAGTGTAAAATGAAAATCTTCTTTAAATGTACCATCTCTGTTAATTCTGCATGTTTCTTCTTTGGGAGATTTTTGGTCAAAGTATCAGCAATCTTTCATTAGTGCATTTATACTCTAACAAATTTGACCCTCCTAGACAACTTGTCTTACAAAAGGATAGCGTATATCAATATGTTTTGTTCTGGAATGATGAACTGGAATCTTAGTCAAAGCTTGGGAACTTAAATTTTCGCATCAAGAAAGGTTTGACCATACTGTCTGTTGTGTAAATCTGTAGTCTTTCTCTTTTTTAAATGTACCATCTCTGTAAGTCCTACATGTTTCGTCTTTGGGAGATTTTTGTTCAAAATATCAGCAATCATTTTATAAGTACATTTGTACTTTAACAAAACTTGACCTTCCTGGGCAACTTGTTTTACAAAATGATAGCGTATATCAATATGTTTTGTTCTGGAATGATGAACTGGTTTCTTAGTCAAAGCTTGGGAACTCAAATTTTCGCATCAAGAAAATTTTGACCATACTGTCTGTTGTTTAAATCTGTAGTCTTTCTCTTTTTTAAATGTACCATCTCTGTAAGTCCTACATGTTTCGTCTTTGGGAGATTTTTGTTCAAAACATCAGCAATTTTTTTTTTAGTAAATTTATACTCTAACAAAACTTGACCCTTCTAGAAAACTTGTTTTACAAAATGATAACGTATATCAATATATTTTGTTCTGGAATGATGAACTGGATTCTTAACCAACGCTTGGGAACTCAAATTGTCGCATCAAGAAAGGTTTGACCACATTGTCTGTTGTGTATATCTGTAGTGTAAAATGAAAATCTTCTTCAAATGTACCATCTCCGTTAATTCTTCATGTTTCTTCTTTGGGAGATTTTTTGACAAAATATCAGCAATCTTTCATTAGTGCATTTATACTCTAACAAATTTGACCCTCCTAGACAACTTGTCTTACAAAATGATACCGTATATCAATATGTTTTGTTCTGGAATGATGAACTGGATTCTTAGTCAAAGCTTGGGAACTTAAATTTTCGCATCAAGAAAGGTTTGACCATACTGTCTGTTGTGTAAATCTGTAGTCTTTCTCTTTTTTAAATGTACCATCTCTGTAAGTCCTACATGTTTCATCTTTGGGAGATTTTTTGTGTAAATCTTTAGTATAAAATGAAAATCTTCTTTAAATGTACCATCTCTGTTAATTCTTCATGTTTCTTCTTTGGTAGATTTTCTGTCAAAATATCAGCAATCTTTCATTAGTGCATTTATACTCTAACAAAACTTCACCCTCCTAGACAACTTGTCGTTCAAAATGATAACGTATATCAATATATTTTGTTCTGGAATATTGAACTGGATTCTTAACCAAAGCTTGGAAACTCAAATCGTCGCATCAAGAATGGTTTGACCACACTGTCTGTTGTGTAAATCTGTAGTGTAAAATGAAAATCTTCTTTAAATGTACCATCTCTGTTAATTCTTCATGTTTCTTCTTTGGGAGATTTTTGGTCAAAGTATCAGCAATCTTCCATTAGTGCATTTATACTCTAACAAATTTGACCCTCCTAGACAACTTGTCTTACAAAAGGATAGCGTATATCAATATGTTTTGTTCTGGAATGATGAACTGGAATCTTAGTCAAAGCTTGGGAACTTAAATTTTCGCATCAAGAAAGGTTTGACCATACTGTCTGTTGTGTAAATCTGTAGTCTTTCTCTTTTTTAAATGTACCATCTCTGTAAGTCCTACATGTTTCGTCTTTGTGAAATTTTTGTTCAAAATATCAGCAATCATTTTATAAGTACATTTGTACTTTAACAAAACTTGACCTTCCTGGGCAACTTGTTTTACAAAATGATAGCGTATATCAATATGTTTTGTTCTGGAATGATGAACTGGTTTCTTAGTCAAAGCTTGGGAACTCAAATTTTCGCATCAAGAAAGTTTTGACCATTCTGTCTGTTGTTTAAATCTGTAGTCTTTCTCTTTTTTAAATGTACCATCTCTGTAAGTCCTACATGTTTCGTCTTTGGGAGATTTTTGTTCAAAACATCAGCAATTTTTTTTTTTAGTAAATTTATACTCTAACAAAACTTGACCCTTCTAGAAAACTTGTTTTACAAAATGATAGCGTATATCAATATGTTTTGTTCTGGAATGATGAACTGGTTTCTTAGTCAAAGCTTGGGACTTCAAATTTTCGCATCAAGAAAGTTTTGACCATACTGTCTGTTGTGTAAATCTGTAGTCTTTCTCTTTTTTAAATGTACCATCTCTGTAAGTCCTACATGTTTCGTCTTTGGGAGATTTTTAGTGTTAATCTGTAGTGTAAAATGAAAATCTTCTTTAAATGTACCATCTCCGTTAATTCTTCATGTTTCTTCTTTGGGAGATTTTCTGTCAAAATATCAGCAGTCTTTCATTAGTGCATTTATACTCTAACAAAACTTCACCCTCCTAGACAAATTGTCGTTCAAAATGATAACGTATATCAATATATTTTGTTCTGGAATGATGAACTGGATTGAACTTTAAATGTACCATCTCCGTTAATTCTTCATGTTTCTTCTTTGGGAGATTTTTGGTCAAAATATCAGCAATCTTTCATTAGTGCATTTATACTCTAACAAATTTGACCCTCCTAGACAACTTCTCTTACAAAATGATAGCGTATATCAATATGTTTTGTTCTGGAATGATGAACTGGATTCTTAGTCAAAGCTTGGGAACTTAAATTTTCGCATCAAGAAAGGTTTGACCATACTGTCTGTTGTGTAAATCTGTAGTCTTTCTCTTTTTTAAATGTACCATCTCTGTAAGTCCTACATGTTTCGTCTTTGGGAGATTATTGTTCAAAATATCAGCAATCATTTTATAAGTACATTTGTACTTTAACAAAACTTGACCTTCCTGGGCAACTTGTTTTACAAAATGATAGCGTATATCAATATGTTTTGTTCTGGAATGATGAACTGGTTTCTTAGTCAAAGCTTGGGAACTCAAATTTTCGCATCAAGAAAGTTTTGACCATACTGCCTGTTGTTTAAATCTGTAGTCTTTCTCTTTTTTAAATGTACCATCTCTGTAAGTCCTACATGTTTCGTCTTTTAAAATGAAAATCTTCTTTAAATGTACCATCTCTGTTAATTCTTCATGTTTCTTCTTTGGGAGATTTTTGGTCAAAGTATCAGCAATCTTCCATTAGTGCATTTATACTCTAACAAATTTGACCCTCCTAGACAACTTGTCTTACAAAAGGATAGCGTATATCAATATGTTTTGTTCTGGAATGATGAACTGGAATCTTAGTCAAAGCTTGGGAACTTAAATTTTCGCATCAAGAAAGGTTTGACCATACTGTCTGTTGTGTAAATCTGTAGTCTTTCTCTTTTTTAAATGTACCATCTCTGTAAGTCCTACATGTTTCGTCTTTGGGAGATTTTTGTTCAAAATATCAGCAATCATTTTATAAGTACATTTGTACTTTAACAAAACTTGACCTTCCTGGGCAACTTGTTTTACAAAATGATAGCGTATATCAATATGTTTTGTTCTGGAATGATGAACTGGATTCTTAGTCAAAGCTTGGGAACATAAATTTTCGCATCAAGAAAGTTTTGACCATTCTGTCTGTTGTTTAAATCTGTAGTCTTTCTCTTTTTTAAATGTACCATCTCTGTAAGTCCTACATGTTTCGTCTTTGGGAGATTTTTGTTCAAAACATCAGCAATTTTTTTTTTTAGTAAATTTATACTCTAACAAAACTTGACCCTTCTAGAAAACTTGTTTTACAAAATGATAGCGTATATCAATATGTTTTGTTCTGGAATGATGAACTGGTTTCTTAGTCAAAGCTTGGGAACTCAAATTTTCGCATCAAGAAAGTTTTGACCATTCTGTCTGTTGTTTAAATCTGTAGTCTTTCTCTTTTTTAAATGTACCATCTCTGTAAGTCCTACATGTTTCGTCTTTGGGAGATTTTTGTTCAAAACATCAGCAATTTTTTTTTTTAGTAAATTTATACTCTAACAAAACTTGACCCTTCTAGAAAACTTGTTTTACAAAATGATAGCGTATATCAATATGTTTTGTTCTGGAATGATGAACTGGTTTCTTAGTCAAAGCTTGGGACTTCAAATTTTCGCATCAAGAAAGTTTTGACCATACTGTCTGTTGTTTAAATCTGTAGTCTTTCTCTTTTTTAAAAGAACCATCTCTGTAAGTCCTACATGTTTCGTCTTTGGGAGATTTTTGTTCAAAACATCAGCAATCTTTTATTTTAGTAAATTTATACTCTAACAAAACTTGACCCTTCTAGAAAACTTGTTTTACAAAATGATAGCGTATATCAATATGTTTTGTTCTGGAATGATGAACTGGATTCTTAGTCAAAGCTTGGGAACATAAATTTTCGCATCAAGAAAAGTTTGACAATACTGTCTGTTGTGTAAATCTGTAGTCTTTCTCTTTTTTAAATGTACCATCTCTGTAAGTCCTACATGTTTCGTCTTTGGGAGATTTTTAGTGTTAATCTGTAGTGTAAAATGAAAATCTTCTTTAAATGTACCATCTCCGTTAATTCTTCATGTTTCTTCTTTGGGAGATTTTCTGTCAAAATATCAGCAATCTTTCATTAGTGCATTTATACTCTAACAAAACTTCACCCTTCTAGACAAATTGTCGTTCAAAATGATAACGTATATCAATATATTTTGTTCTGGAATGATGAACTGGATTGAACTTTAAATGTACCATCTCCGTTAATTCTTCATGTTTCTTCTTTGGGAGATTTTTGGTCAAAATATCAGCAATCTTTCATTAGTGCATTTATACTCTAACAAATTTGACCCTCCTAGACAACTTCTCTTACAAAATGATAGCGTATATCAATATGTTTTGTTCTGGAATGATGAACTGGATTCTTAGTCAAAGCTTGGGAACTTAAATTTTCGCATCAAGAAAGGTTTGACCATACTGTCTGTTGTGTAAATCTGTAGTCTTTCTCTTTTTTAAATGTACCATCTCTGTAAGTCCTACATGTTTCATCTTTGGGAGATTTTTTGTGTAAATCTTTAGTATAAAATGAAAATCTTCTTTAAATGTACCATCTCTGTTAATTCTTCATGTTTCTTCTTTGGTAGATTTTCTGTCAAAATATCAGCAATCTTTCATTAGTGCATTTATACTCTAACAAAACTCCACCCTCCTAGACAAATTGTCGTTCAAAATGATAACGTATATCAATATATTTTGTTCTGGAATGATGAACTGGATTCTTAACCAAAGCTTGGGAACTTAAATTGTCGCATCAAGAAAGGTTTGACCACACTGTCTGTTGTGTATATCTGTAGTGTAAAATGAAAATCTTCTTTAAATGTACCATCTCCGTTAATTCTTCATGTTTCTTCTTTGGGAGATTTTTGGTCAAAATATCAGCAATCTTTCATAAGTGCATTTATACTCTAACAAATTTGACCCTCCTAGACAACTTGTCTTACAAAAGGATAGCGTATATCAATATGTTTTGTTCTGGAATGATGAACTGGAATCTTAGTCAAAGCTTGGGAACTTAAATTTTCGCATCAAGAATGGTTTGACCATACTGTCTGTTGTGTAAATCTGTAGTCTTTCTCTTTTTTAAATGTACCATCTCTGTAAGTCCTACATGTTTCATCTATGGGAGATTTTTAGTGTAAATCTTTAGTATAAAATGAAAATCTTCCTTAAATGTACCATCTCTGTTAATTCTTCATGTTTCTTCTTTGGTAGATTTTCTGTCAAAATATCAGCAATCTTTCATTAGTGCATTTATACTCTAACAAAACTTCACCCTCCTAGACAACTTGTCGTTCAAAATGATAACGTATATCAATATATTTTGTTCTGGAATATTGAACTGGATTCTTAACCAAAGCTTGGGAACTCAAATCGTCGCATCAAGAATGGTTTGACCACACTGTCTGTTGTGTAAATCTGTAGTGTAAAATGAAAATCTTCTTTAAATGTACCATCTCTGTTAATTCTTCATGTTTCTTCTTTGGGAGATTTTTGGTCAAAGTATCAGCAATCTTTCATTAGTGCATTTATACTCTAACAAATTTGACCCTCCTAGACAACTTGTCTTACAAAATGATACCGTATATCAATATGTTTTGTTCTGGAATGATGAACTGGTTTCTTAGTCAAAGCTTGGGACTTCAAATTTTCGCATCAAGAAAGTTTTGACCATACTGTCTGTTGTTTAAATCTGTAGTCTTTCTCTTTTTTAAAAGAACCATCTCTGTAAGTCCTACATGTTTCGTCTTTGGGAGATTTTTGTTCAAAACATCAGCAATCTTTTTTTTAGTAAATTTATACTCTAACAAAACTTGACCCTTCTAGAAAACTTGTTTTACAAAATGATAGCGTATATCAATATGTTTTGTTGTGGAATGATGAACTGGATTCTTAGTCAAAGCTTGGGAACTTAAATTTTCGCATCAAGAAAGGTTTGACCATACTGTCTGTTGTGTAAATCTGTAGTCTTTCTCTTTTTTAAATGTACCATCTCAGTAAGTCCTACATGTTTCGTCTTTGGGAGATTTTTGTTCAAAATATCAGCAATCATTTTATTAGTACACTTATACTTTAACAAAACTTGACCTTCCTGGGCAACTAGTTTTACAAAAGGAAAGCGTATATCAATATGTTTTGTTCTGGAATGATGAACTGGAATCTTAGTCAAAGCTTGGGAACTTAAATTTTCGCATCAAGAAAGGTTTGACCATACTGTCTGTTGTGTAGTCTTTCTCTTTTTTAAATGTACCATCTCTGTAAGTCCTACATGTTTCATCTTTGGGAGATTTTTTGTGTAAATCTTTAGTATAGAATGAAAATCTTCTTTAAATGTACCATCTCTGTTAATTCTTCATGTTTCTTCTTTGGGAGATTTTCTGTCAAAATATTAACAATCTTTCATTAGTGCATTTATACTCTAACAAAACTTCACCCTCCTAGACAAATTGTCGTTCAAAATGATAACGTATATCAATATATTTTGTTCTGGAATGATGAACTGTATTCTTAACCAAAGCTTGGGAACTCAAATTGTCGCATCAAGAAAGGTTTGACCACACTGTCTGTTGTGTATATCTGTAGTGTAAAATGAAAATCTTCTTTAAATGTACCATCTCCGTTAATTCTTCATGTTTCTTCTTTGGGAGATTTTTGGTCAAAATATCAGCAATCTTTCATAAGTGCATTTATACTCTAACAAATTTGACCCTCCTAGACAACTTGTCTTACAAAATGATAGCGTATATCAATATGTTTTGTTCTGGAATGATGAACTGGATTCTCAGTCAAAGCTTGGGAACTTAAATTTTCGCATCAAGAAAGGTTTGACCATACTGTCTGTTGTGTAGTCTTTCTCTTTTTTAAATGTACCATCTCTGTAAGTCCTACATGTTTCGTCTTTGGGAGATTTTTTGTGTAAATCTGTAGTGTAAAATGAAAATCTTCTTTAAATGTACCATCTCTGTTAATTCTTCATGTTTCTTCTTTAGGAGATTTTCTGTCAAAATATCAGCAATCTTTCATTAGTGCATTTATACTCTAACAAAACTTCACCCTCCTAGACAAATTGTCGTTCAAAATGATAACGTATATCAATATGTTTTGTTCTGGAATGATGAACTGGATTCGTAGACAGAGCTTGGGAACTCAAATTGTCGCATCAAGAAAGGTTTGACCACACTGTCTGTTGTGTATATCTGTAGTGTAAAATGAAAATCTTCTTTAAATGTACCATCTCCGTTAATTCTTCATGTTTCTTCTTTGGGAGATTTTTGGTCAAAATATCAGCAATCTTTCATAAGTGCATTTATACTCTAACAAATTTGACCCTCCTAGACAACTTGTCTTACAAAATGATAGCGTATATCAATATGTTTTGTTCTGGAATGATGAACTGGATTCTCAGTCAAAGCTTGGGAACTTAAATTTTCGCATCAAGAAAGGTTTGACCATACTGTCTGTTGTGTAGTCTTTCTCTTTTTTAAATGTACCATCTCTGTAAGTCCTACATGTTTCATCTTTGGGAGATTTTTTGTGTAAATCTTTAGTATAAAATGAAAATCTTCTTTAAATGTACCATCTCTGTTAATTCTTCATGTTTCTTCTTTGGGAGATTTTCTGTCAAAATATTAACAATCTTTCATTAGTGCATTTATACTCTAACAAAACTTCACCCTCCTAGACAAATTGTCGTTCAAAATGATAACGTATATCAATATATTTTGTTCTGGAATGATGAACTGGATTCTTAACCAAAGCTTGGGAACTCAAATCTTCGCATCAAAAAAGGTTTGACCACACTGTCTGTTGTGTAAATCTGTAGTGTGAAATGAAAATCTTCTTTAAATGTACCATCTCTGTTAATTCTTCATGTTTCTTCTTTGGGAGATTTTCTGTCAAAATATCAGCAATCTTTCATTAATGAATTTATACTCCAACAAAACTTCACCATCCTAGACAACTTGTCGTTCAAAATGATAACGTATATCAATATATTTTGTTCTGGAATGATGAACTGTATTCTTAACTAAAGCTTGGGAACTCAAATTGTCGCATCAAGAAAGGTTTGACCACACTGTCTGTTGTGTATATCTGTAGTGTAAAATGAAAATCTTCTTTAAATGTACCATCTCCGTTAGTTCTTCATGTTTCTTCTTTGGGAGATTTTTGGTCAAAATATCAGCAATCTTTCATAAGTGCATTTATACTCTAACAAATTTGACCCTCCTAGACAACTTGTCTTACAAAATGATAGCGTATATCAATATGTTTTGTTCTGGAATGATGAACTGGATTCTCAGTCAAAGCTTGGGAACTTAAATTTTCGCATCAAGAAAGGTTTGACCATACTGTCTGTTGTGTAGTCTTTCTCTTTTTTAAATGTACCATCTCTGTAAGTCCTACATGTTTCGTCTTTGGGAGATTTTTTGTGTAAATCTGTAGTGTAAAATGAAAATCTTCTTTAAATGTACCATCTCTGTTAATTCTTCATGTTTCTTCTTTAGGAGATTTTCTGTCAAAATATCAGCAATCTTTCATTAGTGCATTTATACTCTAACAAAACTTCACCCTCCTAGACAAATTGTCGTTCAAAATGATAACGTATATCAATATATTTTGTTCTGGAATGATGAACTGTATTCTTAACCAAAGCTTGGGAACTCAAATTGTCGCATCAAGAAAGGTTTGACCACACTGTCTGTTGTGTATATCTGTAGTGTAAAATGAAAATCTTCTTTAAATGTACCATCTCCGTTAATTCTTCATGTTTCTTCTTTGGGAGATTTTTGGTCAAAATATCAGCAATCTTTCATAAGTGCATTTTGTTCTGGAATGATGAACTGGATTCTCAGTCAAAGCTTGGGAACTTAAATTTTCGCATCAAGAAAGGTTTGACCATACTGTCTGTTGTGTAGTCTTTCTCTTTTTTAAATGTACCATCTCTGTAAGTCCTACATGTTTCATCTTTGGGAGATTTTTTGTGTAAATCTGTAGTGTAAAATGAAAATCTTCTTTAAATGTACCATCTCTGTTAATTCTTCATGTTTCTTCTTTAGGAGATTTTCTGTCAAAATATCAGCAATCTTTCATTAGTGCATTTATACTCTAACAAAACTTCACCCTCCTAGACAAATTGTCGTTCAAAATGATAACGTATATCAATATATTTTGTTCTGGAATGATGAACTGTATTCTTAACCAAAGCTTGGGAACTCAAATCGTCGCATCAAAAAAGGTTTGACCACACTGTCTGTTGTGTAAATCTGTAGTGTAAAATGAAAATCTTCTTTAAATGTACCATCTCTGTTAATTCTTCATGTTTCTTCTTTGGGAGATTTTCTGTCAAAATATCAGCAATCTTTCATTAATGAATTTATACTCCAACAAAACTTCACCATCCTAGACAACTTGTCGTTCAAAATGATAACGTATATCAATATATTTTGTTCTGGAATGATGAACTGTATTCTTAACCAAAGCTTGGGAACTCAAATTGTCGCATCAAGAAAGGTTTGACCACACTGTCTGTTGTGTATATCTGTAGTGTAAAATGAAAATCTTCTTTAAATGTACCATCTCCGTTAATTCTTCATGTTTCTTCTTTGGGAGATTTTTGGTCAAAATATCAGCAATCTTTCATAAGTGCATTTATACTCTAACAAATTTGACCCTCCTAGACAACTTGTCTTACAAAATGATAGCGTATATCAATATGTTTTGTTCTGGAATGATGAACTGGATTCTCAGTCAAAGCTTGGGAACTTAAATTTTCGCATCAAGAAAGGTTTGACCATACTGTCTGTTGTGTAGTCTTTCTCTTTTTTAAATGTACCATCTCTGTAAGTCCTACATGTTCCATCTCTGTTAATTCTTCATGTTTCTTCTTTGGTAGATTTTCTGTCAAAATATCAGCAATCTTTCATTAATGAATTTATACTCCAACAAAACTTCACCATCCTAGACAACTTGTCGTTCAAAATGATAACGTATATCAATATATTTTGTTCTGGAATGATGAACTGTATTCTTAACCAAAGCTTGGGAACTCAAATTGTCGCATCAAGAAAGGTTTGACCACACTGTCTGTTGTGTATATCTGTAGTGTAAAATGAAAATCTTCTTTAAATGTACCATCTCCGTTAATTCTTCATGTTTCTTCTTTGGGAGATTTTTGGTCAAAGTATCAGCAATCTTTCATTAGTGCATTTATACTCTAACAAATTTGACCCTCCTAGACAACTTGTCTTACAAAATGATACCGTATATCAATATGTTTTGTTCTGGAATGATGAACTGGTTTCTTAGTCAAAGCTTGGGACTTCAAATTTTCGCATCAAGAAAGTTTTGACCATACTGTCTGTTGTTTAAATCTGTAGTCTTTCTCTTTTTTAAAAGAACCATCTCTGTAAGTCCTACATGTTTCGTCTTTGGGAGATTTTTGTTCAAAACATCAGCAATCTTTTTTTTAGTAAATTTATACTCTAACAAAACTTGACCCTTCTAGAAAACTTGTTTTACAAAATGATAGCGTATATCAATATGTTTTGTTGTGGAATGATGAACTGGATTCTTAGTCAAAGCTTGGGAACTTAAATTTTCGCATCAAGAAAGGTTTGACCATACTGTCTGTTGTGTAGTCTTTCTCTTTTTTAAATGTACCATCTCTGTAAGTCCTACATGTTTCGTCTTTGGGAGATTTTTTGTGTAAATCTGTAGTGTAAAATGAAAATCTTCTTTAAATGTACCATCTCTGTTAATTCTTCATGTTTCTTCTTTAGGAGATTTTCTGTCAAAATATCAGCAATCTTTCATTAGTGCATTTATACTCTAACAAAACTTCACCCTCCTAGACAAATTGTCGTTCAAAATGATAACGTATATCAATATATTTTGTTCTGGAATGATGAACTGGATTCTTAACCAAAGCTTGGGAACTCAAATCTTCGCATCAAAAAAGGTTTGACCACACTGTCTGTTGTGTAAATCTGTAGTGTGAAATGAAAATCTTCATCTCTGTTAATTCTTCATGTTTCTTCTTTGGGAGATTTTCTGTCAAAATATCAGCAATCTTTCATTAATGAATTTATACTCCAACAAAACTTCACCATCCTAGACAACTTGTCGTTCAAAATGATAACGTATATCAATATATTTTGTTCTGGAATGATGAACTGTATTCTTAACTAAAGCTTGGGAACTCAAATTGTCGCATCAAGAAAGGTTTGACCACACTGTCTGTTGTGTATATCTGTAGTGTAAAATGAAAATCTTCTTTAAATGTACCATCTCCGTTAGTTCTTCATGTTTCTTCTTTGGGAGATTTTTGGTCAAAATATCAGCAATCTTTCATAAGTGCATTTATACTCTAACAAATTTGACCCTCCTAGACAACTTGTCTTACAAAATGATAGCGTATATCAATATGTTTTGTTCTGGAATGATGAACTGGATTCTCAGTCAAAGCTTGGGAACTTAAATTTTCGCATCAAGAAAGGTTTGACCATACTGTCTGTTGTGTAGTCTTTCTCTTTTTTAAATGTACCATCTCTGTAAGTCCTACATGTTTCGTCTTTGGGAGATTTTTTGTGTAAATCTGTAGTGTAAAATGAAAATCTTCTTTAAATGTACCATCTCTGTTAATTCTTCATGTTTCTTCTTTAGGAGATTTTCTGTCAAAATATCAGCAATCTTTCATTAGTGCATTTATACTCTAACAAAACTTCACCCTCCTAGACAAATTGTCGTTCAAAATGATAACGTATATCAATATATTTTGTTCTGGAATGATGAACTGTATTCTTAACCAAAGCTTGGGAACTCAAATTGTCGCACCAAGAAAGGTTTGACCACACTGTCTGTTGTGTATATCTGTAGTGTAAAATGAAAATCTTCTTTAAATGTACCATCTCCGTTAATTCTTCATGTTTCTTCTTTGGGAGATTTTTGGTCAAAATATCAGCAATCTTTCATAAGTGCATTTTGTTCTGGAATGATGAACTGGATTCTCAGTCAAAGCTTGGGAACTTAAATTTTCGCATCAAGAAAGGTTTGACCATACTGTCTGTTGTGTAGTCTTTCTCTTTTTTAAATGTACCATCTCTGTAAGTCCTACATGTTTCATCTTTGGGAGATTTTTTGTGTAAATCTGTAGTGTAAAATGAAAATCTTCTTTAAATGTACCATCTCTGTTAATTCTTCATGTTTCTTCTTTAGGAGATTTTCTGTCAAAATATCAGCAATCTTTCATTAGTGCATTTATACTCTAACAAAACTTCACCCTCCTAGACAAATTGTCGTTCAAAATGATAACGTATATCAATATATTTTGTTCTGGAATGATGAACTGTATTCTTAACCAAAGCTTGGGAACTCAAATCGTCGCATCAAAAAAGGTTTGACCACACTGTCTGTTGTGTAAATCTGTAGTGTAAAATGAAAATCTTCTTTAAATGTACCATCTCTGTTAATTCTTCATGTTTCTTCTTTGGGAGATTTTCTGTCAAAATATCAGCAATCTTTCATTAATGAATTTATACTCCAACAAAACTTCACCATCCTAGACAACTTGTCGTTCAAAATGATAACGTATATCAATATATTTTGTTCTGGAATGATGAACTGTATTCTTAACCAAAGCTTGGGAACTCAAATTGTCGCATCAAGAAAGGTTTGACCACACTGTCTGTTGTGTATATCTGTAGTGTAAAATGAAAATCTTCTTTAAATGTACCATCTCCGTTAATTCTTCATGTTTCTTCTTTGGGAGATTTTTGGTCAAAATATCAGCAATCTTTCATAAGTGCATTTATACTCTAACAAATTTGACCCTCCTAGACAACTTGTCTTACAAAATGATAGCGTATATCAATATGTTTTGTTCTGGAATGATGAACTGGATTCTCAGTCAAAGCTTGGGAACTTAAATTTTCGCATCAAGAAAGGTTTGACCATACTGTCTGTTGTGTAGTCTTTCTCTTTTTTAAATGTACCATCTCTGTAAGTCCTACATGTTCCATCTCTGTTAATTCTTCATGTTTCTTCTTTGGTAGATTTTCTGTCAAAATATCAGCAATCTTTCATTAGTGCATTTATACTCTAACAAAACTTCACCCTCCTAGACAAATTGTCGTTCAAAATGATAACGTATATCAATATATTTTGTTCTGGAATGATGAACTGGATTCTTAACCAAAGCTTGGGAACTCAAATTGTCGCATCAAGAAAGGTTTGACCACACTGTCTGTCGTGTATATCTGTAGTGTAAAATGAAAATCTTCTTTAAATGTACCATCTCCGTTAATTCTTCATGTTTCTTCTTTGGGAGATTTTTGGTCAAAATATCAGCAATCTTTCATAAGTGCATTTATACTCTAACAAATTTGACCCTCCTAGACAACTTGTCTTACAAAAGGATAGCGTATATCAATATGTTTTGTTCTGGAATGATGAACTGGAATCTTAGTCAAAGCTTGGGAACTTAAATTTTCGCATCAAGAATGGTTTGACCATACTGTCTGTTGTGTAAATCTGTAGTCTTTCTCTTTTTTAAATGTACCATCTCTGTAAGTCCTACATGTTTCATCTATGGGAGAGTTTTTGTGTAAATCTTTAGTATAAAATGAAAATCTTCCTTAAATGTACCATCTCTGTTAATTCTTCATGTTTCTTCTTTGGTAGATTTTCTGTCAAAATATCAGCAATCTTTCATTAGTGCATTTATACTCTAACAAAACTTCACCCTCCTAGACAACTTGTCGTTCAAAATGATAACGTATATCAATATATTTTGTTCTGGAATATTGAACTGGATTCTTAACCAAAGCTTGGGAACTCAAATCGTCGCATCAAGAATGGTTTGACCACACTGTCTGTTGTCTAAATCTGTAGTGTAAAATGAAAATCTTCTTTAAATGTACCATCTCTGTTAATTCTTCATGTTTCTTCTTTGGGAGATTTTTGGTCAAAGTATCGGCAATCTTTCATTAGTGCATTTATACTCTAACAAATTTGACCCTCCTAGACAACTTGTCTTACAAAATGATACCGTATATCAATATGTTTTGTTCTGGAATGATGAACTGGTTTCTTAGTCAAAGCTTGGGACTTCAAATTTTCGCATCAAGAAAGTTTTGACCATACTGTCTGTTGTTTAAATCTGTAGTCTTTCTCTTTTTTAAAAGAACCATCTCTTTAAGTCCTACATGTTTCGTCTTTGGGAGATTTTTGTTCAAAACATCAGCAATCTTTTTTTTAGTAAATTTATACTCTAACAAAACTTGACCCTTCTAGAAAACTTGTTTTACAAAATGATAGCGTATATCAATATGTTTTGTTGTGGAATGATGAACTGGATTCTTAGTCAAAGCTTGGGAACTTAAATTTTCGCATCAAGAAAGGTTTGACCATACTGTCTGTTGTGTAAATCTGTAGTCTTTCTCTTTTTTAAATGTACCATCTCAGTAAGTCCTACATGTTTCGTCTTTGGGAGATTTTTGTTCAAAATATCAGCAATCATTTTATTAGTACACTTATACTTTAACAAAACTTGACCTTCCTGGGCAACTTGTTTTACAAAAGGAAAGCGTATATCAATATGTTTTGTTCTGGAATGATGAACTGGAATCTTAGTCAAAGCTTGGGAACTTAAATTTTCGCATCAAGAAAGGTTTGACCATACTGTCTGTTGTGTAGTCTTTCTCTTTTTTAAATGTACCATCTCTGTAAGTCCTACATGTTTCATCTTTGGGAGATTTTTTGTGTAAATCTTTAGTATAAAATGAAAATTTTCTTTAAATGTACCATCTCTGTTAATTCTTCATGTTTCTTCTTTGGGAGATTTTCTGTCAAAATATCAGCAATCTTTCATTAGTGCATTTATACTCTAACAAAACTTCACCCTCCTAGACAACTTGTCGTTCAAAATGATAACGTATATCAATATATTTTGTTCTGGAATGATGAACTGGATTCTTAGTCAAAGCTTGGGCACTCAAATTGTCGCATCAAGAAAGGTTTGACCACACTGTCTGTTGTGTAAATCTGTAGTGTAAAATGAAAATCTTCTTAAAATGTACCATCTCCGTTAATTCTTCACGTTAATTCTTCATGTTTCCTCTTTGGGAGATTTTTGGTCAAAATATCAGCAATCTTTCATTAGTGCATTTATACTCTAAGAAATTTGACCCGCCTAGACAACTTGTCTTACAAAAGGATAGCGTATATCAATATGTTTTGTTCTGGAATGATGAACTGGAATCTTAGTCAAAGCTTGGGAATTTAAATTTTCGCATCAAGAAAGGTTTGACCATACTGTCTGTTGTGTAAGTCTGTAGTCTTTCTCTTTTTTAAATGTACCATCTTTGTAAGTCCTACATGTTTCGTCTTTGGGAGATTTTTTGTGTAAATCTGTAGTGTAAAATGAAAATCTTCTTTAAAGGTACCATCTCTGTTAATTCTTCATGTTTCTTCTTTAGGAGATTTTCTGTCAAAATATCAGCAATCTTTCATTAGTGCATTTATACTCTAACAAAACTTCACCCTCCTAGACAAATTGTCGTTCAAAATGATAACGTATATCAATATATTTTGTTCTGGAATGATGAACTGTATTCTTAACCAAAGCTTGGGAACTCAAATTGTCGCATTAAGAAAGGTTTGACCACACTGTCTGTTGTGTATATCTGTAGTGTAAAATGAAAATCTTCTTTAAATGTACCATCTCCGTTAATTCTTCATGTTTCTTCTTTGGGAGATTTTTGGTCAAAATATCAGCAATCTTTCATAAGTGCATTTATACTCTAACAAATTTGACCTTCCTACACAACTTGTCTTACAAAATGATAGCGTATATCAATATGTTTTGTTCTGGAATGATGAACTGGATTCTCAGTCAAAGCTTGGGAACTTAAATTTTCGCATCAAGAAAGGTTTGACCATACTGTCTGTTGTGTAGTCTTTCTCTTTTTTAAATGTACCATCTCTGTAAGTCCTACATGTTTCATCTTTGGGAGATTTTTTGTGTAAATCTTTAGTATAAAATGAAAATCTTCTTTAAATGTACCATCTCTGTTAATTCTTCATGTTTCTTCTTTGGGAGGTTTTCTGTCAAAATATTAACAATCTTTCATTAGTGCATTTATACTCTAACAAAACTTCACCCTCCTAGACAAATTGTCGTTCAAAATGATAACGTATATCAATATATTTTGTTCTGGAATGATGAACTGGATTCTTAACCAAAGCTTGGGAACTCAAATCGTCGCATCAAAAAAGGTTTGACCACACTGTCTGTTGTGTAAATCTGTAGTGTAAAATGAAAATCTTCTTTAAATGTACCATCTCTGTTAATTCTTCATGTTTCTTCTTTGGGAGATTTTCTGTCAAAATATCAGCAATCTTTCATTAATGAATTTATACTCCAACAAAACTTCACCATCCTAGACAACTTGTCGTTCAAAATGATAACGTATATCAAAATATTTTGTTCTGGAATGATAAACTGGATTCTTAGACAGAGCATGGGAACTCAAATTGTCGCATCAAGAAAGGTTTGACCACACTGTCTGTTGTGTAAATCTGTAGTGTAAAATGAAAATTTTCTTTAAATGTACCATCTCCGTTAATTCTTCATGTTTCTTCTTTGGGAGATTTTCTGTCAAAATATCAGCAATCTTTCATTAGTGAATTTATACTCTAACAAAACTTCACCATCCTAGACAACTTGTCGTTCAAAATTATAAAGTATATCAATATATTTTGTTCTGGAATATTGAACTGGATTCTTAGTCAAAGCTTGGGAACTCAAATCGTCGCATCAAAAAAGGTTTGACCACACTGTCTGTTGTGTAAATCTGTAGTGTAAAATGAAAATCTTCTTTAAATGTACCATCTCTGTTAATTCTTCAAGTTTCTTCTTTGGGAGATTTTCTGTCAAAATATCAGCAATCTTTCATTAGTGAATTTATACTCTAACAAAACTTCACCATCCTAGACAACTTGTCGTTCAAAATTATAAAGTATATCAATATATTTTGTTCTGGAATATTGAACTGGATTCTTAACCAAAGCTTGGGAACTCAAATCGTCGCATCAAAAAAGGTTTGACCACACTGTCTGTTGTGTAAATCTGTAGTGTAAAATGAAAATCTTCTTTAAATGTACCATCTCTGTTAATTCTTCATGTTTCTTCTTTTGGAGATTTGTAGTCAAAATATCAGCAATCTTTCATTAGTGCATTTATACTCTAACAAATTTGACCCTCCTAGACAACTTGTCTTACAAAATGATAGCGTATATCAATATGTTTTGTTCTGGAATGATGAACTGGATTCTTAGACAGAGCATGGGAACTCACATTGTCGCATCAAAAAAGGTTTGACCACAGTGTCTGTTGTGTAAATCTGTAGTGTAAAATGAAAATCTTCTTTAAATGTACCATCTCTGTTAATTCTTCATGTTTCTTCTTTTGGAGATTTGTAGTCAAAATATCAGCAATCTTTCATTAGTGCATTTATACTCTAACAAAACTTCACCCTCCTAGACAAATTGTCGTTCAAAATGATAGCGTATATCAATATGTTTTGTTCTGGAATGATGAACTGGATTCTTAGTCAAAGCTTGGGAACTTAAATTTTCGCATCAAGAAAGGTTTGACCATACTGTCTGTTGTGTAAATCTGTAGTCTAAAATGAAAATCTTCTTTAAATGTACCATCTCCGTTAATTCTTCATGTTTCTTCTTTGGGAGATTTTTGGTCAAAGTATCAGCAATCTTTCATTAGTGCATTTATACTCTAACAAATTTGACCCTCCTAGACAACTTGTCTTACAAAATGATACCGTATATCAATATGTTTTGTTCTGGAATGATGAACTGGAATCTTAGTCAAAGCTTGGGAACTTAAATTTTCGCATCAAGAAAGGTTTGACCATACTGTCTGTTGTGTAAGTCTGTAGTCTTTCTCTTTTTTAAATGTACCATCTCAGTAAGTCCTACATGTTTCGTCTTTGGGAGATTTTTGTTCAAAATATCAGCAATCATTTTATTAGTACACTTATACTTTAACAAAACTTGACCTTCCTGGGCAACTTGTTTTACAAAATGATAGCGTATATCAATATGTTTTGTTCTTGAATGATGAACTGGTTTCTTAGTCAAAGCTTGGGAACTCAAATTTTCGCATCAAAAAAGTTTTGGCTATACTGTCTGTTGTTTAAATCTGTAGTCTTTCTCTTTTTTAAATGTACCATATCTAAAAGTCCTACATGTTTCGTCTTTGGGAGATTTTTGTTCAAAACATCAGCAATCTTTTTTTTAGTAAATTTTTACTCTAACAAAACTTGACCCTTCTAGAAAACTTGTTTTACAAAATGATAGCGTATATCAATATGTTTTGTTGTGGAATGATGAACTGGTTTCTTAGTCAAAGCTTGGGAACTCAAATTTTCGCATCAAAAAAGTTTTGGCCATACTGTCTGTTGTTTAAATCTGTAGTCTTTCTCTTTTTTAAATGTACCATATCTGTAAGTCCTACATGTTTCGTCTTTGGGAGATTTTTGTTCAAAATATCAGCAATCATTTTATTAGTACACTTATACTTTAACAAAACTTGACCTTCCTGGGCAACTTGTTTTACAAAATGATAGCGTATATCAATATGTTTTGTTCTGGAATGATGAACTGGTTTCTTAGTCAAAGCTTGGGAACTCAAATTTTCGCATCAAAAAAGTTTTGGCCATACTGTCTGTTGTTTAAATCTGTAGTCTTTCTCTTTTTTAAATGTACCATATCTGTAAGTCCTACATGTTTCGTCTTTGGGAGATTTTTGTTCAAAACATCAGCAATCTTTTTTTTAGTAAATTTTTACTCTAACAAAACTTGACCCTTCTAGAAAACTTGTTTTACAAAATGATAGCGTATATCAATATGTTTTGTTGTGGAATGATGAACTGGATTCTTAGTCAAAGCTTGGGAACTTAAATTTTCGCATCAAGAAAGGTTTGATCATACTGTCTGTTGTGTAAATCTGTAGTCTTTCTCTTTTTTAAATGTACCATCTCTGTAAGTCCTACATGTTTCGTCTTTGGGAGATTTTTTGTGTAAATCTGTAGTGTAAAATGAAAATCTTCTTTAAATGTACCATCTCTGTTAATTCTTCATGTTTCTTCTTTGGGAGATTTTCTGTCAAAATATCAGCAATCTTTCATTAGTGAATTTATACTCTAACAAAACTTCACCATCCTAGACAACTTGTCGTTCAAAATTATAAAGTATATCAATGTATTTTGTTCTGGAATATTGAACTGGATTCTTAACCAAAGCTTGGGAACTCAAATCGTCGCATCAAAAAAGGTTTGACCACACTGTCTGTTGTGTAAATCTGTAGTGTAAAATGAAAATCTTCTTTAAATGTACCATCTCTGTTAATTCTTCATGTTTCTTCTTTTGGAGATTTGTAGTCAAAATATCAGCAATCTTTCATTAGTGCATTTATACTCTAACAAATTTGACCCTCCTAGACAACTTGTCTTACAAAATGATAGCGTATGTCAATATGTTTTGTTCTGGAATGATGAACTGGATTCTTAGACAGAGCATGGGAACTCACATTGTCGCATCAAAAAAGGTTTGACCACACTGTCTGTTGTGCAAATCTGTAGTGTAAAATGAAAATCTTCTTTAAATGTACCATCTCTGTTAATTCTTCATGTTTCTTCTTTTGGAGATTTGTAGTCAAAATATCAGCAATCTTTCATTAGTGCATTTATACTCTAACAAATTTGAACCTCCTAGACAACTTGTCTTACAAAATGATAGCGTATATCAATATGTTTTGTTCTGGAATGATGAACTGGATTCTTAGTCAAAGCTTGGGAACTTAAATTTTCGCATCAAGAAAGGTTTGACCATACTGTCTGTTGTGTAACTCTGTAGTCTAAAATGAAAATCTTCTTTAAATGTACCATCTCCGTTAATTCTTCATGTTTCTTCTTTGGGAGATTTTTGGTCAAAGTATCAGCAATCTTTCATTAGTGCATTTATACTCTAACAAATGTGACCCTCCTAGACAACTTGTCTTACAAAATGATACCGTATATCAATATGTTTTGTTCTGGAATGATGAACTGGAATCTTAGTCAAAGCTTGGGAACTTAAATTTTCGCATCAAGAAAGGTTTGACCATACTGTCTGTTGTGTAAATCTGTAGTCTTTCTCTTTTTTAAATGTACCATCTCAGTAAGTCCTACATGTTTCGTCTTTGGGAGATTTTTGTTCAAAATATCAGCAATCATTTTATTAGTACACTTATACTTTAACAAAACTTGACCTTCCTGGGCAACTTGTTTTACAAAATGATAGCGTATATCAATATGTTTTGTTCTTGAATGATGAACTGGTTTCTTAGTCAAAGCTTGGGAACTCAAATTTTCGCATCAAAAAAGTTTTGGCTATACTGTCTGTTGTTTAAATCTGTAGTCTTTCTCTTTTTTAAATGTACCATATCTAAAAGTCCTACATGTTTCGTCTTTGGGAGATTTTTGTTCAAAACATCAGCAATCTTTTTTTTAGCAAACTTTTACTCTAACAAAACTTGACCCTTCTAGAAAACTTGTTTTACAAAATGATAGCGTATATCAATATGTTTTGTTGTGGAATGATGAACTGGATTCTTAGTCAAAGCTTGGGAACTTAAATTTTCGCATCAAGAAAGGTTTGATCATACTGTCTGTTGTGTAAATCTGTAGTCTTTCTCTTTCTTAAATGTACCACCTCTGTAAGTCCTACATGTTTCGTCTTTGGGAGATTTTTTGTGTAAATCTGTAGTGTAAAATGAAAATCTTCTTTAAATGTACCATCTCTGTTAATTCTTCATGTTTCTTCTTTAGGAGATTTTCTGTCAAAATATCAGCAATCTTTCATTAGTGCATTTATACTCTAACAAAACTTCACCCTCCTAGACAAATTGTCGTTCAAAATGATAACGTATATCAATATATTTTGTTCTGGAATGATGAACTGTATTCTTAACCAAAGCTTGGGAACTCAAATTGTCGCATCAAGAAAGGTTTGACCACACTGTCTGTTGTGTATATCTGTAGTGTAAAATGAAAATCTTCTTTAAATGTACCATCTCCGTTAATTCTTCATGTTTCTTCTTTGGGAGATTGTTGGTCAAAGTATCAGCAATCTTTCATTAGTGCATTTATACTCTAACAAATGTGACCCTCCTAGACAACTTGTCTTACAAAATGATAGCGTATATCAATATGTTTTGTTCTGGAATGATGAACTGGAATCTTAGTCAAAGCTTGGGAACTTAAATTTTCGCATCAAGAAAGGTTTGACCATACTGTCTGTTGTGTAAATCTGTAGTCTTTCTCTTTTTTAAATGTACCATCTCTGTAAGTCCTACATGTTTCGTCTTTGGGAGATTTTTTGTGTAAATCTGTAGTGTAAAATGAAAATCTTCTTTAAATGTACCATCTCTGTTAATTCTTCATGTTTCTTCTTTGGGAGATTTTCTGTCAAAATATCAGCAATCTTTCATTAGTGAATTTATACTCTAACAAAACTTCACCATCCTAGACAACTTGTCGTTCAAAATTATAAAGTATATCAATGTATTTTGTTCTGGAATATTGAACTGGATTCTTAACCAAAGCTTGGGAACTCAAATCGTCGCATCAAAAAAGGTTTGACCACACTGTCTGTTGTGTAAATCTGTAGTGTAAAATGAAAATCTTCTTTAAATGTACCATCTCTGTTAATTCTTCATGTTTCTTCTTTTGGAGATTTGTAGTCAAAATATCAGCAATCTTTCATTAGTGCATTTATACTCTAACAAATTTGACCCTCCTAGACAACTTGTCTTACAAAATGATAGCGTATGTCAATATGTTTTGTTCTGGAATGATGAACTGGATTCTTAGACAGAGCATGGGAACTCACATTGTCGCATCAAAAGAGGTTTGACCACACTGTCTGTTGTGCAAATCTGTAGTGTAAAATGAAAATCTTCTTTAAATGTACCATCTCTGTTAATTCTTCATGTTTCTTCTTTTGGAGATTTGTAGTCAAAATATCAGCAATCTTTCATTAGTGCATTTATACTCTAACAAATTTGAACCTCCTAGACAACTTGTCTTACAAAATGATAGCGTATATCAATATGTTTTGTTCTGGAATGATGAACTGGATTCTTAGTCAAAGCTTGGGAACTTAAATTTTCGCATCAAGAAAGGTTTGACCATACTGTCTGTTGTGTAACTCTGTAGTCTAAAATGAAAATCTTCTTTAAATGTACCATCTCCGTTAATTCTTCATGTTTCTTCTTTGGGAGATTTTTGGTCAAAGTATCAGCAATCTTTCATTAGTGCATTTATACTCTAACAAATGTGACCCTCCTAGACAACTTGTCTTACAAAATGATACCGTATATCAATATGTTTTGTTCTGGAATGATGAACTGGAATCTTAGTCAAAGCTTGGGAACTTAAATTTTCGCATCAAGAAAGGTTTGACCATACTGTCTGTTGTGTAAATCTGTAGTCTTTCTCTTTTTTAAATGTACCATCTCAGTAAGTCCTACATGTTTCGTCTTTGGGAGATTTTTGTTCAAAATATCAGCAATCATTTTATTAGTACACTTATACTTTAACAAAACTTGACCTTCCTGGGCAACTTGTTTTACAAAATGATAGCGTATATCAATATGTTTTGTTCTTGAATGATGAACTGGTTTCTTAGTCAAAGCTTGGGAACTCAAATTTTCGCATCAAAAAAGTTTTGGCTATACTGTCTGTTGTTTAAATCTGTAGTCTTTCTCTTTTTTAAATGTACCATATCTAAAAGTCCTACATGTTTCGTCTTTGGGAGATTTTTGTTCAAAACATCAGCAATCTTTTTTTTAGCAAATTTTTACTCTAACAAAACTTGACCCTTCTAGAAAACTTGTTTTACAAAATGATAGCGTATATCAATATGTTTTGTTGTGGAATGATGAACTGGATTCTTAGTCAAAGCTTGGGAACTTAAATTTTCGCATCAAGAAAGGTTTGATCATACTGTCTGTTGTGTAAATCTGTAGTCTTTCTCTTTCTTAAATGTACCACCTCTGTAAGTCCTACATGTTTCGTCTTTGGGAGATTTTTTGTGTAAATCTGTAGTGTAAAATGAAAATCTTCTTTAAATGTACCATCTCTGTTAATTCTTCATGTTTCTTCTTTAGGAGATTTTCTGTCAAAATATCAGCAATCTTTCATTAGTGCATTTATACTCTAACAAAACTTCACCCTCCTAGACAAATTGTCGTTCAAAATGATAACGTATATCAATATATTTTGTTCTGGAATGATGAACTGTATTCTTAACCAAAGCTTGGGAACTCAAATTGTCGCATCAAGAAAGGTTTGACCACACTGTCTGTTGTGTATATCTGTAGTGTAAAATGAAAATCTTCTTTAAATGTACCATCTCCGTTAATTCTTCATGTTTCTTCTTTGGGAGATTGTTGGTCAAAGTATCAGCAATCTTTCATTAGTGCATTTATACTCTAACAAATGTGACCCTCCTAGACAACTTGTCTTACAAAATGATACCGTATATCAATATGTTTTGTTCTGGAATGATGAACTGGAATCTTAGTCAAAGCTTGGGAACTTAAATTTTCGCATCAAGAAAGGTTTGACCATACTGTCTGTTGTGTAAATCTGTAGTCTTTCTCTTTTTTAAATGTACCATCTCAGTAAGTCCTACATGTTTCGTCTTTGGGAGATTTTTGTTCAAAATATCAGCAATCATTTTATTAGTACACTTATACTTTAACAAAACTTGACCCTCCTAGACAACTTGTCTTACAAAATGATACCGTATATCAATATGTTTTGTTCTGGAATGATGAACTGGAATCTTAGTCAAAGCTTGGGAACTTAAATTTTCGCATCAAGAAAGGTTTGACCATACTGTCTGTTGTGTAAATCTGTAGTCTTTCTCTTTTTTAAATGTACCATCTCTGTAAGTCCTACATGTTTCGTCTTTGGGAGATTTTTGTTCAAAACATCAGCAATCTTTTTTTTAGCAAATTGTTACTCTAACAAAACTTGACCCTTCTAGAAAACTTGTTTTACAAAATGATAGCGTATATCAATATGTTTTGTTCTGGAATGATGAACTGGATTCTCAGTCAAAGCTTGGGAACTTAAATTTTCGCATCAAGAAAGGTTTGACCATACTGTCTGTTGTGTAGTCTTTCTCTTTTTTAAATGTACCATCTCTGTAAGTCCTACATGTTTCATCTTTGGGAGATTTTTTGTGTAAATCTTTAGAATAAAATGAAAATCTTCTTTAAATGTACCATCTCTGTTAATTCTTCATGTTTCTTCTTTTGGAGATTTGTAGTCAAAATATCAGCAATCATTTCATTAGTGCATTTATACTCTAACAAATTTGACCCTCCTAGACAACTTGTCTTACAAAATGATAGCGTATATCAATATGTTTTGTTCTGGAATGATGAACTGGATTCTTAGACAGAGCATGGGAACTCACATTGTCGCATCAAAAAAGGTTTGACCACACTGTCTGTTGTGTAAATCTGTAGTGTAAAATGAAAATCTTCTTTAAATGTACCATCTCTGTTAATTCTTCATGTTTCTTCTTTGGGAGATTTGTAGTCAAAATATCAGCAATCTTTCATTAGTGCATTTATACTCTAACAAATTTGAACCTCCTAGACAACTTGTCTTACAAAATGATAGCGTATATCAATATGTTTTGTTCTGGAATGATGAACTGGATTCTTAGTCAAAGCTTGGGAACTTAAATTTTCGCATCAAGAAAGTTTTGACCATACTGTCTGTTGTGTGAATCTGTAGTCTTTCTCTTTTTTAAATGTACCATCTCTGTAAGTCCTACATGTTTCGTCTTTGGGAGATTTTTGTTCAAAATATCAGCAATCTTTTTTTTTAGTAAATTTATACTCTTACAAAACTTAACCATTCTAGAAAACTTGTCTTACAAAATGATAGCGTATATCAATATGCTTCGTCCTAGAATGATGAACTTAAACAGAGCTTGGGAACTCACATTGTCGCATCAAAAAAGGTTTGACCACACTGTCTGTAGTGTAAAAAGAAAATCTTTTTTAAATGTACCATCTCTAAAAATTCGACGTATTTTTTCTTTGGGAGGTTTTTGGTCAAAATATTAGCTATCATTTCATTAGTACATTTATACTTTAACAAAACTTAACCCCTTCTAGACTACTTGTCTTAAAAATTATAGGGTATATTAATATGTTTGGTTCTTAAACGATGAACTGGATTCTTAGCCAAAGCTTGGGAACTCAAATTGTCGCATCAAAAAAGGTTTGACCACACTGTCTGTATTGTAAATTTTCAGTGTAAAATGAAAATCTTCTTTAAATGTACCATCTCTGTTAATTCTTCATGTTTCTGCTTTGGGAAATTTTTGGTCAAAATATCAGCAATTTTTCATTAGTGCATTTATACTCTAACAAATTTGACCCTCCTAGACAACTTGTCTTACAAAATGGTAGCGTATATCAATATGTTTTGTTCTGGAATGATGAACTGGATTCTTAACCAAAGCTTGGGAACTCAAATTGTCGCATCAAGGAAGGTTTGACAACACTGTCTGTTGTGTATATTTGTAGTATAAAATGAAAATCTTCTTTAAATGTACCATCTCCGTTAATTCTTCATGTTTCTTCTTTGGGAGATTTTTGGTCAAAGTATCAGCAATCTTTCATTAGTGCATTTATACTCTAACAAATTTGAACCTCCTAGACAACTTGTCTTACAAAATGATAGCGTATATCAATATGTTTTGTTCTGGAATGATGAACTGGATTCTTAGTCAAAGCTTGGGAACTTAAATTTTCGCATCAAGAAAGTTTTGACCATACTGTCTGTTGTGTGAATCTGTAGTCTTTCTCTTTTTTAAATGTACCATCTCTGTAAGTCCTACATGTTTCGTCTTTGGGAGATTTTTGTTCAAAATATCAGCAATCTTTTTTTTTAGTAAATTTATACTCTTACAAAACTTAACCATTCTAGAAAACTTGTCTTACAAAATGATAGCGTATATCAATATGCTTCGTCCTAGAATGATGAACTTAAACAGAGCTTGGGAACTCACATTGTCGCATCAAAAAAGGTTTGACCACACTGTCTGTAGTGTAAAAAGAAAATCTTTTTTAAATGTACCATCTCTAAAAATTCGACGTATTTTTTCTTTGGGAGGTTTTTGGTCAAAATATTAGCTATCATTTCATTAGTACATTTATACTTTAACAAAACTTAACCCCTTCTAGACTACTTGTCTTAAAAATGATAGGGTATATTAATATTTTTGGTTCTTAAACGATGAACTGGATTCTTAGCCAAAGCTTGGGAACTCAAATTGTCGCATCAAAAAAGGTTTGACCACACTGTCTGTATTGTAAATTTTCAGTGTAAAATGAAAATCTTCTTTAAATGTACCATCTCTGTTAATTCTTCATGTTTCTGCTTTGGGAAATTTTTGGTCAAAATATCAGCAATTTTTCATTAGTGCATTTATACTCTAACAAATTTGACCCTCCTAGACAACTTGTCTTACAAAATGGTAGCGTATATCAATATGTTTTGTTCTGGAATGATGAACTGGATTCTTAACCAAAGCTTGGGATCTTAAATTTTCGCATCAAGAAAGGATTGACCATACTGTCTGTTGTGTAAATCTGTAGTCTTTCTATTTTTTAAATGTACCATCTCTGTAAGTCCTACATGTTTCGTCTTTGGGAGATTTTTTGTGTAAATCTGTAGTGTAAAATGAAAATCTTCTTTAAATGTACCATCTCTGTTAATTCTTCATGTTTCTTCTTTAGGAGACTTTCTGTCAAAATATCAGCAATCTTTTATTAGTGCATTTATACTCTAACAAAACTTCACCCTCCTAGACAAATTGTCGTTCAAAATGATAACGTATATCAATATATTTTGTTCTGGAATGATGAACTGGATTCTTAACCAAAGCTTGGGAACTCAAATTGTCGCATCAAGGAAGGTTTGACAACACTGTCTGTTGTGTATATTTGTAGTATAAAATGAAAATCTTCTTTAAATGTACCATCTCCGTTAATTCTTCATGTTTCTTCTTTGGGAGATTTTTGGTCAAAGTATCAGCAATCTTTCATTAGTGCATTTATACTCTAACAAATTTGAACCTCCTAGACAACTTGTCTTACAAAATGATAGCGTATATCAATATGTTTTGTTCTGGAATGATGAACTGGATTCTTAGTCAAAGCTTGGGAACTTAAATTTTCGCATCAAGAAAGTTTTGACCATACTGTCTGTTGTGTGAATCTGTAGTCTTTCTCTTTTTTAAATGTACCATCTCTGTAAGTCCTACATGTTTCGTCTTTGGGAGATTTTTTGTGTAAATCTTTAGTGTAAAATGAAAATCTTCTTTAAATGTACCATCTCTGTTGATTCTTCATGTTTCTTCTTTAGGAGATTTTCTGTCAAAATATCAGCAATCTTTCATTAGTGCATTTATACTCTAACAAAACTTCACCCTCCTAGACAAATTGTCATTCAAAATGATAACGTATATCAATATATTTTGTTCTGGAATGATGAACTGGATTCTTAACCAAAGCTTGGGAACTCAAATTGTCGCATCAAGAAAGGTTTGACCACACTGTCTGTTGTGTATATCTGTAGTGTAAAATGAAAATCTTCTTTAACCTTCTTCTTGACCTTCCTGGGCAACTTGTTTTACAAAATGATAGCGTATATCAATATGTTTTGTTCTGGAATGATGAACTGGTTTCTTAGTCAAAGCTTGGGAACTCAAATTTTCGCATCAAGAAAGTTTTGACCATACTGTCTGTTGTTTAAATCTGTAGTCTTTCTCTTTTTTAAATGTACCATCTCTGTAAGTCCTACATGTTTCGTCTTTGGGAGATTTTTTGTGTAAATCTGTAGTGTAAAATGAAAATCTTCTTTAAATGTACCATCTCTGTTAATTCTTCATGTTTCTTCTTTAGGAGACTTTCTGTCAAAATATCAGCAATCTTTTATTAGTGCATTTATACTCTAACAAAACTTCACCCTCCTAGACAAATTGTCGTTCAAAATGATAACGTATATCAATATATTTTGTTCTGGAATGATGAACTGGATTCTTAACCAAAGCTTGGGAACTCAAATTGTCGCATCAAGAAAGGTTTGACCACACTGTCTGTTGTGTATATCTGTAGTATAAAATGAAAATCTTCTTTAAATGTACCATCTCCGTTAATTCTTCATGTTTCTTCTTTGGGAGATTTTTGGTCAAAGTATCAGCAATCTTTCATTAGTGCATTTATACTCTAACAAATTTGACCCTCCTAGACAACTTGTCTTACAAAAGGAACAATATGTTTTGTTCTGGAATGATGAACTGGTTTCTTAGTCAAAGCTTGGGAACTCAAATTTTCGCATCAAGAAAGTTTTGACCATACTGTCTGTTGTTTAAATCTGTAGTCTTTCTCTTTTTTAAATGTACCATCTCTGTAAGTCCTACATGTTTCGTCTTTGGGAGATTTTTTGTGTAAATCTGTAGTGTAAAATGAAAATCTTCTTTAAATGTACCATCTCTGTTGATTCTTCATGTTTCTTCTTTAGGAGATTTTCTGTCAAAATATCAGCAATCTTTCATTAGTGCATTTATACTCTAACAAAACTTCACCCTCCTAGACAAATTGTCATTCAAAATGATAACGTATATCAATATATTTTGTTCTGGAATGATGAACTGGATTCTTAACCAAAGCTTGGGAACTCAAATTGTCGCATCAAGAAAGGTTTGACCACACTGTCTGTTGTGTATATCTGTAGTGTAAAATGAAAATTTTCTTTAACCTTCTTCTTGACCTTCCTGGGCAACTTGTTTTACAAATTGATAGCGTATATCAATATGTTTTGTTCTGGAATGATGAACTGGTTTCTTAGTCAAAGCTTGGGAACTCAAATTTTCGCATCAAGAAAGTTTTGACCATACTGTCTGTTGTTTAAATCTGTAGTCTTTCTCTTTTTTAAATGTACCATCTCTGTAAGTCCTACATGTTTCGTCTTTGGGAGATTTTTATTCAAAACATCAGCAATCTTTTTTTTAGTAAATTTATACTCTAACAAAACTTGACCCTTCTAGAAAACTTGTCTTACAAAATGATAGCGTATATCAATATGCTTTGTCCTAGAATGATGAACTTAAACAGAGCTTGGGAACTCACATAAAAGGTTTGACCACACTGTCTGTAGTGTAAAATGAAAATCTTTTTTAAATGTACCAACTCTAAAAATTCTACGTTTTTCTTCTTTGGGAGGTTTTTGGTCAAAATATTAGCTATCATTTCATTAGTACATTTATATTTTAACAAAACTTAACCCCTTCTAGACTACTTGTCTTAAAAATGATAGGGTATATTAATATGTTTGGTTCTAAAACGATGAACTGGATTCTTAGCCAAAGCTTGGGAACTCAAATTGTCGCATCAAAAAAGGTTCGACCACACTGTCTGTATTGTAAATTTTCAGTGTAAAATGAAAATCTTCTTTAAATGTACCATCTCCGTTAATTCTTCATGTTTCTTCTTTGGGAGATTTTTGGTCAAAGTATCAGCAATCTTTCATTAGTGCATTTATACTCTAACAAATTTGACCCTCCTAGACAACTTGTCTTACAAAAGGATAGCGTATACCAATATGTTTTGTTCTGGAATGATGAACTGGATTCTTAGTCAAAGCTTGGGAACTTAAATTTTCGCATCAAGAAAGGTTGACCATACTGTCTGTTGTGTGAATCTGTAGTCTTTCTCTTTTTTAAATGTACCATCTCTGTAAGTCCTACATGTTTCGTCTTTGGGAGATTTTTTGTGTAAATCTTTAGTGTAAAATGAAAATCTTCTTTAAATGTACCATCTCTGTTGATTCTTCATGTTTCTTCTTTAGGAGATTTTCTGTCAAAATATCAGCAATCTTTCATTAGTGCATTTATACTCTAACAAAACTTCACCCTCCTAGACAAATTGTCATTCAAAATGATAACGTATATCAATATATTTTGTTCTGGAATGATGAACTGGATTCTTAACCAAAGCTTGGGAACTCAAATTGTCGCATCAAGAAAGGTTTGACCACACTGTCTGTTGTGTATATCTGTAGTGTAAAATGAAAATCTTCTTTAACCTTCTTCTTGACCTTCCTGGGCAACTTGTTTTACAAAATGATAGCGTATATCAATATGTTTTGTTCTGGAATGATGAACTGGTTTCTTAGTCAAAGCTTGGGAACTCAAATTTTCGCATCAAGAAAGTTTTGACCATACTGTCTGTTGTTTAAATCTGTAGTCTTTCTCTTTTTTAAATGTACCATCTCTGTAAGTCCTACATGTTTCGTCTTTGGGAGATTTTTTGTGTAAATCTGTAGTGTAAAATGAAAATCTTCTTTAAATGTACCATCTCTGTTAATTCTTCATGTTTCTTCTTTAGGAGACTTTCTGTCAAAATATCAGCAATCTTTTATTAGTGCATTTATACTCTAACAAAACTTCACCCTCCTAGACAAATTGTCGTTCAAAATGATAACGTATATCAATATATTTTGTTCTGGAATGATGAACTGGATTCTTAACCAAAGCTTGGGAACTCAAATTGTCGCATCAAGAAAGGTTTGACCACACTGTCTGTTGTGTATATCTGTAGTATAAAATGAAAATCTTCTTTAAATGTACCATCTCCGTTAATTCTTCATGTTTCTTCTTTGGGAGATTTTTGGTCAAAGTATCAGCAATCTTTCATTAGTGCATTTATACTCTAACAAATTTGACCCTCCTAGACAACTTGTCTTACAAAAGGAACAATATGTTTTGTTCTGGAATGATGAACTGGTTTCTTAGTCAAAGCTTGGGAACTCAAATTTTCGCATCAAGAAAGTTTTGACCATACTGTCTGTTGTTTAAATCTGTAGTCTTTCTCTTTTTTAAATGTACCATCTCTGTAAGTCCTACATGTTTCGTCTTTGGGAGATTTTTTGTGTAAATCTGTAGTGTAAAATGAAAATCTTCTTTAAATGTACCATCTCTGTTGATTCTTCATGTTTCTTCTTTAGGAGATTTTCTGTCAAAATATCAGCAATCTTTCATTAGTGCATTTATACTCTAACAAAACTTCACCCTCCTAGACAAATTGTCATTCAAAATGATAACGTATATCAATATATTTTGTTCTGGAATGATGAACTGGATTCTTAACCAAAGCTTGGGAACTCAAATTGTCGCATCAAGAAAGGTTTGACCACACTGTCTGTTGTGTATATCTGTAGTGTAAAATGAAAATTTTCTTTAACCTTCTTCTTGACCTTCCTGGGCAACTTGTTTTACAAATTGATAGCGTATATCAATATGTTTTGTTCTGGAATGATGAACTGGTTTCTTAGTCAAAGCTTGGGAACTCAAATTTTCGCATCAAGAAAGTTTTGACCATACTGTCTGTTGTTTAAATCTGTAGTCTTTCTCTTTTTTAAATGTACCATCTCTGTAAGTCCTACATGTTTCGTCTTTGGGAGATTTTTATTCAAAACATCAGCAATCTTTTTTTTAGTAAATTTATACTCTAACAAAACTTGACCCTTCTAGAAAACTTGTCTTACAAAATGATAGCGTATATCAATATGCTTTGTCCTAGAATGATGAACTTAAACAGAGCTTGGGAACTCACATAAAAGGTTTGACCACACTGTCTGTAGTGTAAAATGAAAATCTTTTTTAAATGTACCAACTCTAAAAATTCTACGTTTTTCTTCTTTGGGAGGTTTTTGGTCAAAATATTAGCTATCATTTCATTAGTACATTTATATTTTAACAAAACTTAACCCCTTCTAGACTACTTGTCTTAAAAATGATAGGGTATATTAATATGTTTGGTTCTAAAACGATGAACTGGATTCTTAGCCAAAGCTTGGGAACTCAAATTGTCGCATCAAAAAAGGTTCGACCACACTGTCTGTATTGTAAATTTTCAGTGTAAAATGAAAATCTTCTTTAAATGTACCATCTCCGTTAATTCTTCATGTTTCTTCTTTGGGAGATTTTTGGTCAAAGTATCAGCAATCTTTCATTAGTGCATTTATACTCTAACAAATTTGACCCTCCTAGACAACTTGTCTTACAAAAGGATAGCGTATACCAATATGTTTTGTTCTGGAATGATGAACTGGATTCTTAGTCAAAGCTTGGGAACTTAAATTTTCGCATCAAGAAAGGTTGACCATACTGTCTGTTGTGTAAATCTGTAGTCTTTCTCTTTTTTAAATGTACCATCTCTGTAAGTCCTACATGTTTCGTCTTTGGGAGATTTTTTGTGTAAATCTGTAGTGTAAAATGAAAATCTTCTTTAAATGTACCATCTCTGTTGATTCTTCATGTTTCTTCTTTAGGAGATTTTCTGTCAAAATATCAGCAATCTTTCATTAGTGCATTTATACTCTAACAAAACTTCACCCTCCTAGACAAATTGTCGTTCAAAATGATAACGTATATCAATATATTTTGTTCTGGAATGATGAACTGGATTCTTAACCAAAGCTTGGGAACTCAAATTGTCGCATCAAGAAAGGTTTGACCACACTGTCTGTTGTGTATATCTGTAGTGTAAAATGAAAATTTTCTTTAACCTTCTTCTTGACCTTCCTGGGCAACTTGTTTTACAAATTGATAGCGTATATCAATATGTTTTGTTCTGGAATGATGAACTGGTTTCTTAGTCAAAGCTTGGGAACTCAAATTTTCGCATCAAGAAAGTTTTGACCATACTGTCTGTTGTTTAAATCTGTAGTCTTTCTCTTTTTTAAATGTACCATCTCTGTAAGTCCTACATGTTTCGTCTTTGGGAGATTTTTATTCAAAACATCAGCAATCTTTTTTTTAGTAAATTTATACTCTAACAAAACTTGACCCTTCTAGAAAACTTGTCTTACAAAATGATAGCGTATATCAATATGCTTTGTCCTAGAATGATGAACTTAAACAGAGCTTGGGAACTCACATAAAAGGTTTGACCACACTGTCTGTAGTGTAAAATGAAAATCTTTTTTAAATGTACCAACTCTAAAAATTCTACGTTTTTCTTCTTTGGGAGGTTTTTGGTCAAAATATTAGCTATCATTTCATTAGTACATTTATATTTTAACAAAACTTAACCCCTTCTAGACTACTTGTCTTAAAAATGATAGGGTATATTAATATGTTTGGTTCTAAAACGATGAACTGGATTCTTAGCCAAAGCTTGGGAACTCAAATTGTCGCATCAAAAAAGGTTCGACCACACTGTCTGTATTGTAAATTTTCAGTGTAAAATGAAAATCTTCTTTAAATGTACCATCTCCGTTAATTCTTCATGTTTCTTCTTTGGGAGATTTTTGGTCAAAGTATCAGCAATCTTTCATTAGTGCATTTATACTCTAACAAATTTGACCCTCCTAGACAACTTGTCTTACAAAAGGATAGCGTATACCAATATATTTGTTCTGGAATGATGAACTGGATTCTTAGTCAAAGCTTGGGAACTTAAATTTTCGCATCAAGAAAGGTTGACCATACTGTCTGTTGTGTAAATCTGTAGTCTTTCTCTTTTTTAAATGTACCATCTCTGTAAGTCCTACATGTTTCGTCTTTGGGAGATTTTTTGTGTAAATCTGTAGTGTAAAATGAAAATCTTCTTTAAATGTACCATCTCTGTTGATTCTTCATGTTTCTTCTTTAGGAGATTTTCTGTCAAAATATCAGCAATCTTTCATTAGTGCATTTATACTCTAACAAAACTTCACCCTCCTAGACAAATTGTCGTTCAAAATGATAACGTATATCAATATATTTTGTTCTGGAATGATGAACTGGATTCTTAACCAAAGCTTGGGAACTCAAATTGTCGCATCAAGAAAGGTTTGACCACACTGTCTGTTGTGTATATCTGTAGTGTAAAATGAAAATCTTCTTTAAATGTACCATCTCCGTTAATTCTTCATGTTTCTTCTTTGGGAGATTTTTGTTAAAATAACAGCAATCATTTTATTAGTTTATTTATACTTTAACAAAACTTGACCTTCCTGCGCAACTTGTTTTACAAAATGATAGCGTATATCAATATGTTTTGTTCTGGAATGATGAACTGGTTTCTTAGTCAAAGCTTGGGAACTCAAATTTTCGCATCAAGAAAGTTTTGACCATACTGTCTGTTGTTTAAATCTGTAGTCTTTCTCTTTTTTAAATGTACCATCTCTGTAAGTCCTACATGTTTCGTCTTTGGGAGATTTTTGTTCAAAACATCAGCCATCTTTTTTTTAGTAAATTTATACTCTAACAAAACTTGACCCTTCTAGAAAACTTGTCTTACAAAATGATAGCGTATATCAATATGCTTCGTCCTAGAATGATGAACTTAAACAGAGCTTGGGAACTCACATTGTCGCATCAAAAAAGGTTTGACCACACTGTCTGTAGTGTAAAATGAAAATCTTTTTTAAATGTACCATCTCTAAAAATTCTACGTATTTCTTCTTTGGGAGGTTTTTGGTCAAAATATTAGCTATCATTTCATTAGTACATTTATACTTTAACAAAAATTAACCCCTTCTAGACTACTTATCTTAAAAATGATAGCGTATATTAAGATGTTTGGTTCTAGAACGATAAACTGGATTCTTAGCCAAAGCTTGGGAACTCACTTTGTCGCATCAAAAAAAATTTTTGACCACACTGTCTGTAGTGTAAAATGAAAATCTTTTTTAAAATGTACCATCTCTAAAAATTCTACGTATTTCTTCTTTGGGAGGTTTTTGGTCAAAATATTAGCTATCATTTCATTAGTACATTTATATTTTAACAAAACTTAACCCCTTCTAGACTACTTGTCTTAAAAATGATAGGGTATATTAATATGTTTGGTTCTAAAACGATGAACTGGATTCTTAGCCAAAGCTTGGGAACTCAAATTGTCGCATCAAAAAAGGTTTGACCACAATGTCTGTATTGTAAATTTTCAGTGTAAAATGAAAATCTTCTTTAAATGTACCATCTCTGTTAATTCTTCATGTTTCTGCTTTGGGAAATTTTTGGTCAAAATATCAGCAATTTTTCATTAGTGCATTTATACTCTAACAAATTTGACCCTCCTAGACAACTTGTCTTACAAAAGGATAGCGTATATCAATATATTTTGTTCTGGAATGATGAACTGGATTCTTAACCAAAGCTTGGGAACTCAAATTGTCGCATCAAGAAAGGTTTGACCACACTGTCTGTTGTGTATATCTGTAGTGTAAAATGAAAATCTTCTTTAAATGTACCATCTCCGTTAATTCTTCATGTTTCTTCTTTGGGAGATTTTTGTTAAAATAACAGCAATCATTTTATTAGTTTATTTATACTATAACAAAACTTGACCTTCCTGCGCAACTTGTTTTACAAAATGGTAGCGTATATCAATATGTTTTGTTCTGGAATGATGAACTGGATTCTTAACCAAAGCTTGGGATCTTAAATTTTCGCATCAAGAAAGGTTTGACCATACTGTCTGTTGTGTAAATCTGTAGTCTTTCTATTTTTTAAATGTACCATCTCTGTAAGTCCTACATTTTTCTTCTTTGGGAGATTTTTGTTAAAATAACAGCAATCATTTTATTAGTTTATTTATACTTTAACAAAACTTGACCTTCCTGGGCAACTTGTTTTACAAAATGATAGCGTATATCAATATGTATTGTTCTGGAATGATGAACTGGTTTCTTAGTCAAAGCTTGGGAACTTAAATTTTCGCATCAAGAAAGGTTTGACCATACTGTCTGTTGTGTAGTCTTTCTCTTTTTTAAATGTACCATCTCTGTAAGTGCTACATGATTTGTCTTTGGAAGATTTTTTGTGTAAATCTGTAGTGTAAAATGAAAATCTTCTTTAAATGTACCATCTCTGTTAATTCTTCATGTTTCTTTTTTGGGAGATTTTCTGTCAAAATATTAACAATCTTTCATTAGTGAATTTATACTCTAACAAAACTTCACCATCCTAGACAAATTGTCGTTCAAAATGATAACGTATATCAATATATTTTGTTCTGGAATGATGAACTGGATTCTTAACCAAAGCTTGGGAACTCAAATTGTCGCATCAAGAAAGGTTTGACCATACTGTCTGTTGTGTAAATCTGTAGTCTTTCTCTTTTTTAAATGTACCATCTCTGTAAGTCCTACATGTTTCGCCTTTGGGATATTTTTTGTGTAAATCTGTAGTGTAAAATGAAAATCTTCTTTAAATGTACCATCTCTGTTAATTCTTCATGTTTCTTCTTTGGGAGATTTTTGGTCAAAGTATCAGCAATCTTTCATTAGTGCATTTATACTCTAACAAATTTGACCCTCCTAGACAACTTGTCTTACAAAAGGATAGCGTATATCAATATGTTTTGTTCTGGAATGATGAACTGGATTCTTAGTCAAAGCTTGGGAACTTAAATTTTCGCATCAAGAAAGGTTTGACCATACTGTCTGTTGTGTAAATCTGTAGTCTTTCTCTTTTTTAAATGTACCATCTCTGTAAGTCCTGCATGTTTCGTCTTTGGAACATATTTTGTGTAAATCTGTAGTGTAAAATGAAAATCTTCTTTAAATGTACCATCTCCGTTAATTCTTCATGTTTCTTCTTTGGGAGATTTTTGGTCAAAATATCAGCAATCTTTCATAAGTGCATTTATACTCTAACAAATTTGACCCTCCTAGACAACTTGTCTTACAAAATGATAGCGTATATCAATATGTTTTGTTCTGGAATGATGAACTGGATTCTCAGTCAAAGCTTGGGAACTTAAATTATCGCATCAAGAAAGGTTTGACCATACTGTCTGTTGTGTAAATCTGTAGTCTTTCTCTTTTTTAAATGTACCATCTCTGTAAGTCCTACATGTTTCGTCTTTGGGAGATTTTTTGTGTAAATCTGTAGTGTAAAATGAAAATCTTCTTTAAATGTACCATCTCCGTTAATTCTTCATGTTTCTTCTTTGGGAGATTTTTGGTCAAAATATCAGCAATCTTTCATAAGTGCATTTATACTCTAACAAATTTGACCCTCCTAGACAACTTGTCTTACAAAATGATAGCGTATATCAATATGTTTTGTTCTGGAATGATGAACTGGATTCTCAGTCAAAGCTTTGGAACTTAAATTATCGCATCAAGAAAGGTTTGACCATACTGTCTGTTGTGTAAATCTGTAGTCTTTCTCTTTTTTAAATGTACCATCTCTGTAAGTCCTACATGTTTCGTCTTTGGGAGATTTTTTGTGTAAATCTGTAGTGTAAAATGAAAATCTTCTGTAAATGTACCATCTCCGTTAATTCTTCATGTTTCTTCTTTGGGAGATTTTTGGTCAAAATATCAGCAATCTTTCATGAGTACATTTATACTCTAACAAATTTGACCCTCCTAGACAACTTGTCTTACAAAATGATAGCGTATATCAATATGTTTTGTTCTGGAATGATGAACTGGATTCTCAGTCAAAGCTTGGGAACTTAAATTATCGCATCAAGAAAGGTTTGACCATACTGTCTGTTGTGTAAATCTGTAGTCTTTCTCTTTTTTAAATGTACCATCTCTGTAAGTCCTACATGTTTCGTCTTTGGGAGATTTTTTGTGTAAGTCTGTAGTGTAAAATGAAAATCTTCTTTAAATGTACCATCTCCGTTAATTCTTCATGTTTCTTCTTTGGGAGATTTTTGGTCAAAATATCAGCAATCTTTCATAAGTTCATTTATACTCTAACAAATTTGACCCACCTAGACAACTTGTTTTACAAAATAATAGCGTATATCAATATGTTTTGGTCTGGAATGATGAACTGGATTCTTAGTCAAAGCTTGGGAACATAAATTTTCGCATCAAGAAAAGTTTGACCATACTGTCTGTTGTGTAAATCTGTAGTCTTTCTCTTTTTTAAATGTACCATCTCTGTAAGTCCTACATGTTTCGTCTTTGGGAGATTTTTTGTGTAAATCTGTGGTGTAAAATGAAAATCTTCTACATTTAAAGAAGATTTTCATTTTACATCTCCGTTAATTCTTTATGTTTCTTCTTTGGGAGATTTTTGGTCAAAATATCAGCAATCTTTCATTAGTGCATTTATACTCCAACAAATTTGACCCTCCTAGACAACTTGTCTTACAAAATGATAGCGTATATCAATATGTTTTGTTCTGGAATGATGAACTGGATTCTTAGACAGAGCATGGGAACTCACATTGTCGCATCAAAAAAGGTTTGACCACACTGTCTGCAGTGTAAAATAAAAATCTTTTTTAAATGTACCATCTCTGTTAATTCTTCATGTTTCTTCTTTGGGAGACTTTTGGTCAAAATATCAGCAGTTCTGGAATGATGAACTGGAACCTTAGTCAAAGCTTGGGAACTTAAATTTTCGCATCAAGAAAGGTTTGACCATACTGTCTGTTGTGTAAATCTGTAGTCTTTCTCTTTTTTAAATGTACCATCTCTGTAAGTCCTACATGTTTCGTCTTTGGGAGATTTTTTGTGTGAATCTGTAGTGTAAAATGAAAATCTTCTTTAAATGTACCATCTCTGTTAATTCTTCATGTTTCTTCTTTGGGAGATTTGCTGTCAAAATATCAGCAATCTATACTCCAACAAAACTTCACCATCCTAGACAATTTGTCGTTCAAAATGATAACGTATATCAATATGTTTTGTTCTGGAATGATAAACTGGTTTCTTTGTCAAAGCTTGGGACTTCAAATTTTCGCATCAAGAAAGTTATGACCATACTGTCTGTTGTTTAAATCTGTAGTCTTTCTCTTTTTTAAATGTACCATCTCTGTAAGTCCTACATGTTTCGTCTTTGGGAGATTTTTGTTCAAAACATCAGCAATCTTTTTTTTAGTAAATTTATACTCTAACAAAACTTGACCCTTCTAGAAAACTTGTTTTACAAAATGATAGCGTATATCAATATGTTTTGTTCTGGAATGATGAACTGGATTCTTAGTAAAAGCTTGGGAACTTAAATTTTCGCATCAAGAAAGGTTTGACCACACTGTCTGTTGTGTAATTTCTGTAGTCTTTCTCTTTTTTAAATGTACCATCTCTGTAAGTCCTACATGTTTCGTCTTTGGGAGATTTTTGTTCAAAACATCAGCAATCTTTTTTTTAGTAAATTTATACTCTAACAAAACTTGACCCTTCTAGAAAACTTGTTTTACAAAATGATAGCGTATATCAATATGTTTTGTTCTGGAATGATGAACTGGATTCTTAGTAAAAGCTTGGGAACTTAAATTTTCGCATCAAGAAAGGTTTGACCACACTGTCTGTTGTGTAATTTCTGTAGTCTTTCTCTTTTTTAAATGTACCATCTCTGTAAGTCCTACATGTTTCGTCTTTGGGAGATTTTTTGTGTAAATCTGTAGCGTAAAATGAAAATCTTCTTTAAATGTACCATCTCTGTTAATTCTTCATGTTTCTTCTTTGGGAGATTTTCTGTCAAAATATTAACAATCTTTCATTAGTGAATTTATACTCTAACAAAACTTCACCATCCTAGACAACTTGTCGTTCAAAATGATAAAGTATATCAATATATTTTGTTCTGGAATATTGAACTGGATTCTTAACCAAAGCTTGGGAACTCAAATCGTCGCATCAAAAAAGGTTTGACCACACTGTCTGTTGTGTAAATCTGTAGTGTAAAATGAAAATCTTCTTTAAATGTACCATCTCCGTTAATTCTTCATGTTTCTTCTTTGGGAGATTTTTGGTCAAAATATCAGCAATCTTTCATAAGTTCATTTATACTCTAACAAATTTGACCCACCTAGACAACTTGTTTTACAAAATGATAGCGTATATCAATATGTTTTGGTCTGGAATGATGAACTGGATTCTTAGTCAAAGCTTGGGAACATAAATTTTCGCATCAAGAAAAGTTTGACCATACTGTCTGTTGTGTAAATCTGTAGTCTTTCTCTTTTTTAAATGTACCATCTCTGTAAGTCCTACATGTTTCGTCTTTGGGAGATTTTTTGTGTAAATCTGTGGTGTAAAATGAAAATCTTCTACATTTAAAGAAGATTTTCATTTTACATCTCCGTTAATTCTTTATGTTTCTTCTTTGGGAGATTTTTGGTCAAAATATCAGCAATCTTTCATTAGTGCATTTATACTCCAACAAATTTGACCCTCCTAGACAACTTGTCTTACAAAATGATAGCGTATATCAATATGTTTTGTTCTGGAATGATGAACTGGATTCTTAGACAGAGCATGGGAACTCACATTGTCGCATCAAAAAAGGTTTGACCACACTGTCTGCAGTGTAAAATAAAAATCTTTTTTAAATGTACCATCTCTGTTAATTCTTCATGTTTCTTCTTTGGGAGACTTTTGGTCAAAATATCAGCAGTTCTGGAATGATGAACTGGAACCTTAGTCAAAGCTTGGGAACTTAAATTTTCGCATCAAGAAAGGTTTGACCATACTGTCTGTTGTGTAAATCTGTAGTCTTTCTCTTTTTTAAATGTACCATCTCTGTAAGTCCTACATGTTTCGTCTTTGGGAGATTTTTTGTGTGAATCTGTAGTGTAAAATGAAAATCTTCTTTAAATGTACCATCTCTGTTAATTCTTCATGTTTCTTCTTTGGGAGATTTGCTGTCAAAATATCAGCAATCTATACTCCAACAAAACTTCACCATCCTAGACAATTTGTCGTTCAAAATGATAACGTATATCAATATGTTTTGTTCTGGAATGATAAACTGGTTTCTTTGTCAAAGCTTGGGACTTCAAATTTTCGCATCAAGAAAGTTATGACCATACTGTCTGTTGTTTAAATCTGTAGTCTTTCTCTTTTTTAAATGTACCATCTCTGTAAGTCCTACATGTTTCGTCTTTGGGAGATTTTTGTTCAAAACATCAGCAATCTTTTTTTTAGTAAATTTATACTCTAACAAAACTTGACCCTTCTAGAAAACTTGTTTTACAAAATGATAGCGTATATCAATATGTTTTGTTCTGGAATGATGAACTGGATTCTTAGTAAAAGCTTGGGAACTTAAATTTTCGCATCAAGAAAGGTTTGACCACACTGTCTGTTGTGTAATTTCTGTAGTCTTTCTCTTTTTTAAATGTACCATCTCTGTAAGTCCTACATGTTTCGTCTTTGGGAGATTTTTGTTCAAAACATCAGCAATCTTTTTTTTAGTAAATTTATACTCTAACAAAACTTGACCCTTCTAGAAAACTTGTTTTACAAAATGATAGCGTATATCAATATGTTTTGTTCTGGAATGATGAACTGGATTCTTAGTAAAAGCTTGGGAACTTAAATTTTCGCATCAAGAAAGGTTTGACCACACTGTCTGTTGTGTAATTTCTGTAGTCTTTCTCTTTTTTAAATGTACCATCTCTGTAAGTCCTACATGTTTCGTCTTTGGGAGATTTTTTGTGTAAATCTGTAGCGTAAAATGAAAATCTTCTTTAAATGTACCATCTCTGTTAATTCTTCATGTTTCTTCTTTGGGAGATTTTCTGTCAAAATATTAACAATCTTTCATTAGTGAATTTATACTCTAACAAAACTTCACCATCCTAGACAACTTGTCGTTCAAAATGATAAAGTATATCAATATATTTTGTTCTGGAATATTGAACTGGATTCTTAACCAAAGCTTGGGAACTCAAATCGTCGCATCAAAAAAGGTTTGACCACACTGTCTGTTGTGTAAATCTGTAGTGTAAAATGAAAATCTTCTTTAAATGTACCATCTCCGTTAATTCTTCATGTTTCTTCTTTGGGAGATTTGTAGTCAAAATATCAGCAATCTTTCATTAGTGCATTTATACTCCAACAAATTTGACCCTCCTAGACAACTTGTCTTACAAAATGATAGCGTATATCAATATGTTTTGTTCTGGAATGATGAACTGGATTCTTAGACAGAGCATGGGAACTCACATTGTCGCATCAAAAAAGGTTTGACCACACTGTCTGCAGTGTAAAATAAAAATCTTTTTTAAATGTACCATCTCTGTTAATTCTTCATGTTTCTTCTTTGGGAGACTTTTGGTCAAAATATCAGCAGTTCTGGAATGATGAACTGGAACCTTAGTCAAAGCTTGGGAACTTAAATTTTCGCATCAAGAAAGGTTTGACCATACTGTCTGTTGTGTAAATCTGTAGTCTTTCTCTTTTTTAAATGTACCATCTCTGTAAGTCCTACATGTTTCGTCTTTGGGAGATTTTTTGTGTGAATCTGTAGTGTAAAATGAAAATCTTCTTTAAATGTACCATCTCTGTTAATTCTTCATGTTTCTTCTTTGGGAGATTTGCTGTCAAAATATCAGCAATCTATACTCCAACAAAACTTCACCATCCTAGACAATTTGTCGTTCAAAATGATAACGTATATCAATATGTTTTGTTCTGGAATGATAAACTGGTTTCTTTGTCAAAGCTTGGGACTTCAAATTTTCGCATCAAGAAAGTTATGACCATACTGTCTGTTGTTTAAATCTGTAGTCTTTCTCTTTTTTAAATGTACCATTTCTGTAAGTCCTACATGTTTCGTCTTTGGGAGATTTTTTGTGTGAATCTGTAGTGTAAAATGAAAATCTTCTTTAAATGTACCATCTCTGTTAATTCTTCATGTTTCTTCTTTGGGAGATTTTCTGTCAAAATATCAGCAATCTATACTCCAACAAAACTTCACCATCCTAGACAATTTGTCGTTCAAAATGATAACGTATATCAATATGTTTTGTTCTGGAATGATAAACTGGTTTCTTAGTCAAAGCTTGGGACTTCAAATTTTCGCATCAAGAAAGTTTTGACCATACTGTCTGTTGTTTAAATCTGTAGTCTTTCTCTTTTTTTAAAAGAACCATCTCTGTAAGTCCTACATGTTTCGTCTTTGGGAGATTTTTGTTCAAAACATCAGCAATTTTTTATTTTAGTAAATTTATACTCTAACAAAACTTGACCCTTCTAGAAAACTTGTTTTACAAAATGATAGCGTATATCAATATGTTTTGTTCTGGAATGATGAACTGGATTCTTAGTCAAAGCTTGGGAACATAAATTTTCGCATCAAGAAAAGTTTGACCATACTGTCTGTTGTGTAAATCTGTAGTCTTTCTCTTTTTTAAATGTACCATTTCTGTAAGTCCTACATGTTTCGTCTTTGGGAGATTTTTTGTGTGAATCTGTAGTGTAAAATGAAAATCTTCTTTAAATGTACCATCTCTGTTAATTCTTCATGTTTCTTCTTTGGGAGATTTTCTGTCAAAATATCAGCAATCTATACTCCAACAAAACTTCACCATCCTAGACAATTTGTCGTTCAAAATGATAACGTATATCAATATGTTTTGTTCTGGAATGATAAACTGGTTTCTTAGTCAAAGCTTGGGACTTCAAATTTTCGCATCAAGAAAGTTTTGACCATACTGTCTGTTGTTTAAATCTGTAGTCTTTCTCTTTTTTTAAAAGAACCATCTCTGTAAGTCCTACATGTTTCGTCTTTGGGAGATTTTTGTTCAAAACATCAGCAATTTTTTATTTTAGTAAATTTATACTCTAACAAAACTTGACCCTTCTAGAAAACTTGTTTTACAAAATGATAGCGTATATCAATATGTTTTGTTCTGGAATGATGAACTGGAACCTTAGTCAAAGCTTGGGAACTGAAATTGTCGCATCAAGAAAGGTTTGACCATACTGTCTGTTATGTAAATCTGTAGTGTAAAATGAAAATCTTCTTTAAATGTACCATCGCCGTTAATTCTTCATGTTTCTTCTTTGGGAGATTTTCTGTCAAAATATCAGCAATCTTTCATTAGTGAATTTATACTCTAACAAAACTTCACCATCCTAGACAACTTGTCGTTCAAAATTATAAAGTATATCAATATATTTTGTTCTGGAATATTGAACTGGATTCTTAACCAAAGCTTGGGAACTCAAATCGTCGCATCAAAAAGGTTTGACCACACTGTCTGTTGTGTAAATCTGTAGTGTAAAATGAAAATCTTCTTTAAATGTACCATCTCTGTTAATTCTTCATGTTTCTTCTTCTGGAGATTTGTAGTCAAAATATCAGCAATCTTTCATTAGTGCATTTATACTCTAACAAATTTGACCCTCCTAGACAACTTGTCTTACAAAATGATAGCGTATATCAATATGTTTTGTTCTGGAATGATGAACTGGATTCTTAGTCAAAGCTTGGGAACTTAAATTTTCGCATCAAGAAAGGTTTGACCATACTGTCTGTTGTGTAAATCTGTAGTCTTTCTCTTTTTTAAATGTACCATCTCTGTAAGACCTACAAGTTTCGTCTTTGGGAGATTTCTGTTCAAAATATCAGCAATCTTTTTTTTAGTAAATTTATACTCTAACAAAACTTGACCCTTCTAGAAAACTTGTCTTACAAAATGATAGCGTATATCAATATGCTTTGTCCTAGAATGATGAACTTAAACAGAGCTTGGGAACTCACATAGTCGCATAAAAAAGGTTTGACCACACTGTCTGTAGTGTAAAATGAAAATCTTTTTTAAACGTACCATCTCTGTAAGTCCTACAAGTTTTCGTCTTTGGGAGATTTTTGTTCAAAATATCAGCAATCATTTTATTCGTACATTTATACTTTAACAAAACTTGACCCTTCTAGAAAACTTGTTTTACAAAATGATAGCGTATATCAATATGTTTTGTTCTGGAATGATGAACTGGATTCTTAGTCAAAGCTTGGGAACTTAAATTTTCGCATCAAGAAAGTTTTGACCATACTGTCTGTTGTGTAAATCTGTAGTCTTTCTCTTTTTTAAATGTACCATCTCTGTAAGTCCTACATGTTTCGTCTTTGGGAGATTTTTGTTCAAAATATCAGCAATCTTTTTTTTAGTAAATTTATACTCTTCCAAAACTTGACCCTTCTAGAAAACTTGTCTTACAAAATGATAGCGTATATCATGATGCTTCGTCTAGAATGATGAACTTAAACAGAGCTTGGGAACTCACATTGTCGCATCAAAAAAGGTTTCACCACACTGTCTGTAGTGTAAAATGAAAATCTTTTTTAAATGTACCATCTCTAAAAATTCTACGTATTTCTTCTTTGGGAGGTTTTTGGTCAAAATATTAGCTATCATTTCATTAGTACATTTATACTTTAACAAAACTTAACCCCTTCTAGACTACTTATCTTAAAAATAATAGCGTATATTAATATGTTTGGTTCTAGAACGATAAACTGGATTCTTAGCCAAAGCTTGGGAACTCACATTGTCGCATCAAAAAAAATTTTTGACCACACTGTCTGTAGTGTAAAATGAAAATCTTTTTTGAAATGTACCATCTCTAAAAATTCTACGTAATTCTTCTTTGGGAGGTTTTTGGTCAAAATATTAGCTATCATTTCATTAGTACATTTATACTTTAACAAAACTTAACCCCTTCTAGACTACTTGTCTTAAAAATGATAGGGTATATTAATATGTTCGGTTCAAAAACGATGAACTGGATTCCTAGCCAAAGCTTGGGAACTCAAATTGTCGCATCAAAAAGGGTTTGACCACACTGTCTGTATTGTAAATTTTTAGTGTAAAATGAAAATCTTCTTTAAATGTACCATCTCTGTTAATTCTTCATGTTTGTTCTTTGGGAGAGTTTTGGTCGAAATATCAGCAAACTTTCATTAGTTCATTTATACTCTAACAAATTTGACCCTCCTAGACAACTTGTCTTACAAAATGATAGCGTATATCAATATGTTTTGTTTTGGAATGATGAACTGGATTCTTAACCAAAGCTTGGGAACTCAAATTGTTGCATCAAGAAAGGTTTGACCACACTGTCTGTTGTGTAAACCTGTAGTGTAAAATGAAAATCTTCTTTAAATGTACCATCTCTGTTAATTCTTGATGTTTGTTCTTTGGGAGATTTTTGGTCAAAATATCAGCAATCTTTCATTAGTGCAATTATACTCTAACAAATTAGACCCTCCTAGACAACTTGTCTTACAAAATGATAATGTATATCAATATGTTTTGTTCTGGAATGATGAACTGGATTCTTAGTCAAAGCTTGGGAACTTAAATTTTCGCATTAAGAAAGGTTTGACCATACTGTCTGTTGTGTAAATCTGTAGTCTTTCTCTTTTTTAAATGTACCATCTCTGTAAGTCCTACATGTTTTGTCTTTGGGAGATTTTTTGCGTAAATCGGTAGTGTAAAATGAAAATCTTCTTTAAATGTACCATCTCTGTTAATTTTTCATTTTTCTTCTTTGGAAGATTTTCTGTCAAAATATCAGCAATCTTTCATTAGTGCATTTATACTCTAACAAAACTTCACCCTCCTAGACAACTTGTCGTTCAAAATGATAACGTATATCAATATATTTTGTTCTGGAATGATGAACTGGATTCTTAACCAAAGCTTGGGAACTCAAATTGTCGCATCAAGAAAGGTTTGACCACACTGTCTGTTGTGTAAATCTGTAGTGTAAAATGAAAATCTTCTTAAAATGTACCATCTCCGTTAATTCTTCACGTTATTTCTTCATGTTTCTTCTTTGGGAGAGTTTTGGTCGAAATATCAGCAATCTTTCATTAGTGCATTTATACTCTAACAAATTTGACCCTCCTAGACAACTTGTCTTACAAAATGATAGCGTATATCAATATGTTTTGTTCTGGAATGATGAACTGAATTCTTAACCAAAGCTTGGGATCTTAAATTTTCGCATCAAGAAAGGTTTGACCATACTGTCTGTAGTGTAAATCTCTAGTCTTTCTCTTTTTTAAATGTACCATCTCTGTAAGTCCTACATGTTTCGTCTTTGGGAGATTTTTTGTGTAAATCGGTAGTGTAAAATGAAAATCTTCTTTAAATGTACCATCTCTGTTAATTTTTCATTTTTCTTCTTTGGGAGATTTTCTGTCAAAGTATCAGTAATCTTTCATTAGTGCATTTATACTCTAACAAAACTTCACCTTCCTAGACAACTTGTCGTTCAAAATGATAACGTATATCAATATATTTTGTTCTGGAATGATGAACTGGATTCTTAACCAAAGCTTGGGAACTCAAATTGTCGCATCAAGAAAGGTTTGACCACACTGTCTGTTGTGTAAATCTGTAGTGTAAAATGAAAATCTTCTTTAAATGTACCATCTCTGTTAATTTTTAATTTTTCTTCTTTGAGAGATTTTCTGTCAAAATATCAGCAATCTTTCATTAGTGCATTTATACTCTAACAAAACTTCACCTTCCTAGACAACTTGTCGTTCAAAATGATAACGTATATCAATATATTTTGTTCTGGAATGATGAACTGGATTCTTAACCAAAGCTTGGGAACTCAAATTGTCGCATCAAGAAAGGTTTGACCACACTATCTGTTGTGTAAATCTGTAGTGTAAAATGAAAATCTTCTTTAAATGTACCATCTCTGTTAATTTTTCATTATTCTTCTTTGAGAGACTTTCTGTCAAAATATCAGCAATCTTTCATTAGTGCATTTATACTCTAACAAAACTTCACCTTCCTAGACAACTTGTCGTTCAAAATGATAACGTATATCAATATATTTTGTTCTGGAATGATGAACTGGATTCTTAACCAAAGCTTGGGAACTCAAATTGTCGCATCAAGAAAGGTTTGACCACACTGTCTGTTGTGTAAATCTGTAGTGTAAAATGAAAATCTTCTTAAAATGTACCATCTCCGTTAATACTTCACGTTAATTCTTCATGTTTCTTCTTTGGGAGATTTTTGGTCAAAATATCAGCAATCTTTCATTAGTGCATTTATACTCTAACAAATTTGACCCTCGTAGACAACTTGTCTTACAAAAGGATAGCGTATATCAATATGTTTTATTCTGGAATGATGAACTGGAATCTTAGTATGGTCAAACCTTTCTTGATGCGAAAATTTAAGTTCCCTCAAAGCAAGGGAACTTAAACCTCAAAGCAAGGGAACTTAAATTTTCGCATCAAGAAAGGTTTGACCATACTGTCTGTTGTGTAAATCTGTAGTCTTTCTCTTTTTTCAATGTACCATCTCTGTAAGTCCTACATGTTTCGTCTTTGGGAGATTTTTTATGTAAATCGGTAGTGTAAAATGAAAATCTTCTTTAAATGTACCATCTCTGTTAATTTTTAATTTTTCTTCTTTGGGAGATTTTCTGTCAAAATATCAGCAATCTTTCATTAGTACACTTATACTCTAACAAGACTTCACCCTCCTAGACAACTTGTCGTTCAAAATGATAACGTATATCAATATGTTTTGTTCTGGAATGATGAAGTGAATTCTTAGTCAAAGCTTGGGAACTCAAATTGTCGCATCAAGAAAGGTTTGACCACACTGTCTGTTGTGTAAATCTGTAGTGTAAAATGAAAATCTTCTTTAAATGTACCATCTCTGTTAATTTTTCATTTTTCTTCTTTGAGAGATTTTCTGTCAAAATATCAGCAATCTTTCATTAGTGCATTTATACTCTAACAAAACTTCACCCTCCTAGACAACTTGTCTAACAAAATGATAGCGTATATCAATATGTTTTGTTCTGGAATGATGAAGTGAATTCTTAGTCAAAGCTTGGGAACTCAAATTGTCGCATCAAGAAAGGTTTGACCACACTGTCTGTTGTGTAAATCTGTAGTGTAAAATGAAAATCTTCTTTAAATGTACCATCTCTGTTAATTTTTCATTTTTCTTCTTTGAGAGATTTTCTGTCAAAATATCAGCAATCTTTCATTAGTGCATTTATACTCTAACAAAACTTCACCCTCCTAGACAACTTGTCTAACAAAATGATAGCGTATATCAATATGTTTTGTTCTGGAATGATGAAGTGAATTCTTAGTCAAAGCTTGGGAACTCAAATTGTCGCATCAAGAAAGGTTTGACCACACTGTCTGTTGTGTAAATCTGTAGTGTAAAATGAAAATCTTCTTAAAATGTACCATCTCCGTTAATTCTTCACGTTAATTCTTCATGTTTCCTCTTTGGGAGATTTTTGGTCAAAATATCAGCAATCTTTCATTAGTGCATTTATACTCTAACAAATTTGACCCTCCTAACAACTTGTCTTACAAAAGGATAGCGTATATCAATATGTTTTGTTCTGGAATGATGAACTGGAATCTAGTCAAAGCTTGGGAACTTAAATTTTCGCATCAAGAAAGGTTTGACCATACTGTCTGTTGTGTAAATCTGTAGTCTTTCTCTTTTTTAAATGTACCATCTCTGTAAGTCCTACATGTTTCGTCTTTGGGAGATTTTTGTTCAAAATATCAACAATCATTTTATTAGTACATTTACACTTTAACAAAACTTGACCTTCCTGGGCAACTTGTTTTACAAAATGATAGCTTATATCAATATGTTTTGTTCTGGAATGATGAACTGGATTCTTAACCAAAGCTTGGGAACTCAAATTGTCGCATCAAGAAAGGTTTGACCACACTGTCTGTTGTGTAAATCTGTAGTGTAAAATTAAAATCTTCTTAAAATGTACCATCTCTGTTAATTCTTCACGTTAATTCTTCATGTTTCTTCTTTGGGAGATTTTTGGTCAAAATATCAGCAATCTTTCATTAGTGCATTTATACTCTAACAAAACTTCACCCTCCTAGACAACTTGTCGTTCAAAATGATAACGTATATCAATATATTTTGTTCTGGAATGATGAACTGGATTCTTACTCAAAGCTTGGGCACTCAAATTGTCGCATCAAGAAAGGTTTGACCACACTGTCTGTTGTGTAAATCTGTAGTGTAAAATGAAAATCTTCTTAAAATGTACCATCTCCGTTAATTCTTCACGTTAATTCTTCATGTTTCCTCTTTGGGAGATTTTTGGTCAAAATATCAGCAATCTTTCATTAGTGCATTTATACTCTAACAAATTTGACCCTCCTAGACAACTTGTCTTACAAAAGGATAGCGTATATCAATATGTTTTGTTCTGGAATGATGAACTGGAATCTTAGTCAAAGCTTGGGAACTTAAATTTTCGCATCAAGAAAGGTTTGACCATACTGTCTGTTGTGTAAATCTGTAGTCTTTCTCTTTTTTAAATGTACCATCTCTGTAAGTCCTACATGTTTCGTCTTTGGGAGATTTTTGTTCAAAACATCAGCAATCTTTTTTTTAGTAAATTTATACTCTAACAAAACTTGACTCTTCTAGAAAACTTGTTTTACAAAATGATAGCGTATATCAATATGTTTTGTTCTGAAATGATGAACTGGATTCTTAACCAAAGCTTGGGATCTTAAATTTTCGCATCAAGAAAGGTTTGACCATACTGTCTGTAGTGTAAATCTCTAGTCTTTCTCTTTTTTAAATGTACCATCTCTGTAAGTCCTACATGTTTCGTCTTTGGGAGATTTTTTGTGTAAATCGGTAGTGTAAAATGAAAATCTTCTTTAAATGTACCATCTCTGTTAATTTTTCATTTTTCTTCTTTGGGAGATTTTCTGTCAAAATATCAGTAATCTTTCATTAGTGCATTTATACTCTAACAAAACTTCACCCTCCTAGACAACTTGTCGTTCAAAATGATAACGTATATCAATATATTTTGTTCTGGAATGATGAACTGGATTCTTAACCAAAGCTTGGGAACTCAAATTGTCGCATCAAGAAAGGTTTGACCACACTGTCTGTTGTGTAAATCTGTAGTGTAAAATGAAAATCTTCTTCAAATGTACCATCTCTGTTAATTTTTCATTTTTCTTCTTTGAGAGATTTTCTGTCAAAATATCAGCAATCTTTCATTAGTGCATTTATACTCTAACAAAACTTCACCCTCCTAGACAACTTGTCTAACAAAATGATAACGTATATCAATATGTTTTGTTCTGGAATGCTGAACTGGATTCTTAACCAAAGCTTGGGAACTCAAATTGTCGCATCAAGAAAGGTTTGACCACACTGTCTGTTGTGTAAATCTGTAGTGTAAAATTAAAATCTTCTTAAAATGTACCATCTCCGTTAATTCTTCACGTTAATTCTTCATGTTTCTTCTTTGGGAGATTTTTGGTCAAAATATCAGCAATCTTTCATTAGTGCATTTATACTCTAACAAAACTTCACCCTCCTAGACAACTTGTCGTTCAAAATGATAACGTATATCAACATATTTTGTTCTGGAATGATGAACTGGATTCTTACTCAAAGCTTGGGAACTTAAATTTTCGCATCAAGAAAGGTTTGACCATACTGTCTGTTGTGTAAATCTGTAGTCTTTCTCTTTTTTAAATGTACCATCTTTGTAAGTCCTACATGTTTCGTCTTTGGGAGATTTTTGTTCAAAATATCAGCAATCATTTTATTAGTACATTTATACTTTAACAAAACTTGACCTTCCTGGGCAACTTGTTTTACAAAATGATAGCGTATATCAATATGTTTTGTTCTGGAATGATGAACTGGATTCTTAGTCAAAGCTTGGGAACTTAAATTTTCGCATCAAGAAAGTTTTGACCATACTGTCTGTTGTTTAAATCTGTAGTCTTTCTCTTTTTTAAATGTACCATCTCTGTAAGTCCTACATGTTTCGTCTTTGGGAGATTTTTGTTCAAAACATCAGCAATCTTTTTTTTAGTAAATTTATACTCTAAGAAAACTTGACTCTTCTAGAAAACTTGTTTTACAAAATGATAGCGTATATCAATATGTTTTGTTCTGGAATGATGAACTGGATTCTTAGTCAAAGCTTGGGATCTTAAATTTTCGCATCAAGAAAGGTTTGACCATACTGTCTGTAGTGTAAATCTCTAGTCTTTCTCTTTTTTAAATGTACCATCTCTGTAAGTCCTACATGTTTCGTCTTTGGGAGATTTTTTGTGTAAATCGGTAGTGTAAAATGAAAATCTTCTTTAAATGTACCATCTCTGTTAATTTTTCATTTTTCTTCTTTGAGAGATTTTCTGTCAAAATATCAGTAATCTTTCATTAGTGCATTTATACTCTAACAAAACTTCACCCTCCTAGACAACTTGTCGTTCAAAATGATAACGTATATCAATATATTTTGTTCTGGAATGATGAACTGGATTCTTAACCAAAGCTTGGGAACTCAAATTGTCGCATCAAGAAAGGTTTGACCACACTGTCTGTTGTGTAAATCTGTAGTGTAAAATTAAAATCTTCTTAAAATGTACCATCTCCGTTAATTCTTCACGTTAATTCTTCATGTTTCTTCTTTGGGAGATTTTTGGTCAAAATATCAGCAATCTTTCATTAGTGCATTTATACTCTAACAAAACTTCACCCTCATAGACAACTTGTCATTCAAAATGATAACGTATATCAATATATTTTGTTCTGGAATGATGAACTGGATTCTTACTCAAAGCTTGGGAACTTAAATTTTCGCATCAAGAAAGGTTTGACCATACTGTCTGTTGTGTAAATCTGTAGTCTTTCTCTTTTTTAAATGTACCATCTTTGTAAGTCCTACATGTTTCGTCTTTGGGAGATTTTTGTTCAAAATATCAGCAATCATTTTATTAGTACATTTATACTTTAACAAAACTTGACCTTCCTGGGCAACTTGTTTTACAAAATGATAGCGTATATCAATATGTTTTGTTCTGGAATGATGAACTGGATTCTTAGTCAAAGCTTGGGAACTCAAATTTTCGCATCAAGAAAGTTTTGACCATACTGTCTGTTGTTTAAATCTGTAGTCTTTCTCTTTTTTAAATGTACCATCTCTGTAAGTCCTCCATGTTTCGTCTTTGGGAGATTTTTGTTCAAAACATCAGCAATCTTTTTTTTAGTAAATTTATACTCTAACAAAACTTGACTCTTCTAGAAAACTTGTTTTACAAAATGATAGCGTATATCAATATGTTTTGTTCTGGAATGATGAACTGGATTCTTAACCAAAGCTTGGGATCTTAAATTTTCGCATCAAGAAAGGTTTGACCATACTGTCTGTAGTGTAAATCTCTAGTCTTTCTCTTTTTTAAATGTACCATCTCTGTAAGTCCTACATGT